>NC_044912.1:14249264-14944243 GCF_001633185.2 Quercus lobata | reverse complement strand
CCCATCAAAATAAACCGTCGAATTAAAGTAGTCTCGTAAATAGTGATTATTCAAAGCGCGTTTTGAATACCCCAAGCGATAAGAATGCATCAAGCGCGAAATTAAAAACTGTCTCGTAGACCGGTGCACCTCTTGGGCATATGAAGCGCCGCCAGCATGTTCAATAGGCCGAATGGATTGGGCCGTAGGAAGAAGTTTGGCATCACCAAAACCCCCCTGTCCAGCCCAGAGGTTGGACAGCCGGGTTTTGAGGGGCTAATGTGGGGCGCAAATGATTTATGGGCCAGGCCCCTCTACCCAGGGAGAGTCCAAAGGCCCAGGCCGAGGAGGATTATGGCCCAAGTTCAACGAAATAGCCTTTGGGTACCGCCGAGGGTAGTTCAGTCCTCGGCAGACCCACAGTACCTCCAAAGGGAAGGGTAAAAACGGTATAGGACTGGAACATGGAAGAAAGATCTAAAATATCCAGGGAAAGCTGCTGTTATTGCCATTTAATGTTCTGAACCCGACAGAGCCGCATTCTTTGGCTTTTACAACCATCCCCAACGACTTTGAGTATGGACTGATGGGACAAGTATCAATCTTGGAAAGTTTAACCCTACGCGTGGACGAAGGACAGTGGACGCGAGCTAGTATAAAAGGAAGAGTAAGTAATCTATAGAGGGGATTGGGAAAAATGGCCAGAAACCAGAGCCTCCCAGCCCACCTCCAGGAGAAAGACTCCAGGGGTGTAGGAAAGCTTAAGTTCATACGAACACCGCGAAAAACCCACCGCCTATCGAACAAGGCCTAGCCTTTCAAACCCACGCTCTACAAATGATATTGTTAGGGGCCTTTTCACGTGCGAACCCGACACTGTTACGGTCCGTCACGAATCGCGTCCTTACAGGTTCTTTATTTAACAACCATGCCATTGAAAAAATTATTTATGGGGCTTAATCCGAAGGTTCGGGGATGAGTTCAATAAGTCTTTTTGTGTGTGTAGGTTATTACCAATGGTATTACCTCTTAAAAATCCATGCGGTGCGTATATTAAAAGCTCTCAAGTAGTAAGGGGAGGGATTTGTGTTTGATTGGCATCATCCTATAAATCTAGCTTTTAGCTTTTATGTACAGTTTTTTAAAATCTCAAAATTTTCGGTATTTTTTTAAATTTTTTTCAAAATTTTTCAAGGTATAAGTATATTTTAGCACACTTTTAGCAAAAAACTAAAAAACTGTTCCCAAACACTTGACTGCATTGACCAATAAATATTATAATTTCTATTAATAATTAAGTTCAAAATTACGAAGTATTTAATAGTAAGTATAAAACATAACAAACAGAATAAATTATCATCAACAAGATTAAAGTAGTAAAGTTATGTACAATTTCTTAGATGCATTACGTTAAATTCTTTAATTAAATTCAAACAAATATTCAGGGACAAAGGTAGGACTTGATGTTTTTGGGAATGGCTTTGGTACTAGCTATGTGTGGCGGTTCTGACCTCCGGCTCTGCTACTACTTAATTGCTAAGTTTGTGTGTGTGTGTGTGTGTGTGTGTGATGCGTGCGTTTGTTGCTGGGTAAGGAAAAATTGGTACATTGAGCTTAATTTGGGTGAAATTAGTTGATTGGGCTTTTTTTCTTTTTTTTCTTTTTTAATTTTGCTATTGGGCTAATTTTTTGGAGCTTGTGTATTTTGTTTTAAATTTTAGATCTATAGATTTTTTTATGGTCTTCAAAATGAGAAAAATGCTAGAATTAAAAACTTTTTTACAAATTGCTAATGTGGTGACTGGTTATTGGTAAGTAAAAAACTGGTATAAGTGGCGGGTCTAAATGCAAACTAATAAGAATTTGCTAGCTACTTCAACAGTTTGTAAAAATGTTATAAAAAAATTTGTGGTTATAGCATTACTCTTAAAATAATCCATAATATTGTTAAGGGGAGTGGCAAAGTGTAATTTTTTAGAGAAAAATTGTTAAAATTAGTACCTATGTATATAATAATTAAAAAAAAAAATTAGGGGTGGCGTTGCCCCCCCGACTCAGGATTGGTTTTGTCCTTGCATATAGTTATATTGAATTTAATTGTTCTTAACAAAAATAATACTTATGTGTTTTATTGATCATTACAACCATTTGTTTGAATTTAAATAGAGAACTTCATCGACTGCGCATAAAAAATTGTATCAAAATCTTACCTTAAATTATAATTATTTATGATAATCTATAATATATCTCTCTATATATATATATTTTTTAAAGGATTGGGGTCGGGGGGAAGGGGTGGAGGAAGAAGTATGGACTGTAGTTTTTTCTCACCCCCGAGGGACATGTTTTACTTGTCTTATTTATGTCTCATCCCTTCCTGAGAGTGTGGGTATATATAAATTAAATTAATTATGTTATATAATTTAATTTATTTATATTGATCTTATTTATAATTTATTTTTATACGTATTTTATATTTATTATAAACATACTCTGTTTGAAATTTAATTACTTAAATCCTATCAATTAATGCGTAATATTTTGATACTCCTTAGACTTTGAACTTAAAACGCTAAAGTGGAAAAGGCAAGAGTTTTTAAATTATAATTTTTTAGTGTTTGGTTACTTTAGCCCAATAAAATTCATCATGATATCTTTCTCAAAAAAAAAAAAAAAATCATCATGATGTATGAATTCTAGTTGACTTAAACCAAGAAGTAATAATTTAGTGCTCTTAGCATTTCTAAAATTTAAAGAGAGCAGGGAGGTAGATAAGTCAAATATTTCATTAACTATCATGCTATTTGATGGAGATCAAGGCACCGCTTCGAAAGATCTCGTTCAAGTACCAATTGGGCCGGTTACAAGAGCACGAGCAAAGAAGTTCAAAGATGTACTCAACGGACTCATCCAAGAGTTATGGGCTCAAGCAAACTCGTGGAGGCCCATTGAGCATGATCCACGTGGGCAACAAAAAATCGTCACCTTGATTCAAGTTCTAGAAGGATCCGATCAAGGCTAAGAATTGGCATGAAATATTTTGGGTCTATGTAAAAAATGTTATTCTAGGTTTAGGTGATTTATTTCCTTGTTTTTAGGTGCATTTAATACTTTTTAGGTCAAACTTTATTCCTAATATGGTTAGGTATCAATTAGGAGTTATTTTAAAATATATTTTCTTGTTTGTCAAGTTTTAAGAAGCCCTTAAATAGTCATCTAAGTCTGTAACGTTTTTCAGATATTATTGATAAAACTTGTGAGGTTTATTCTCTTTGATTCTTTGAAGAACTACTCGAACTTATCGGGAATTCCCGTGGCGTTCATCTCGACTTATCAAACGGAGTTTCCACCACCGTTTGTGGCGTCTTCCTTATACCGAGGTTCTTGTTTGTCATAAACAACAGGTCGAGGTCTCCCATTTGAATCTGTCCATAGAACGATTTTGGGTTCCCTTTCGTTGTTGGGTCTCGTTATTCTTGACGGGGTTCACATCATTTGGTATCAGAGCAAGGTTTCTAGTTCAGGTTTGCCTATCATTTACCATATTTATCTCTTCTTAGCCGAATTTCCTTTACCCTATCTGTTTAATCTTTGTTTGTCTTGTTGATGTCTAAACTATTGGTCTGGTCTCACATCTCTTAGTTATTTCGAAATCTTATTTCATTATTCTCAAAAGCTAGTTGCTGATCATAAAAAATTTAAAAAAAAAAAAAAAAAAAAAAGAGAGAGAGACTCGAAGAAGAAGACAGAAAGGAATCCAAAAAAAAAAAAAAAAAAAATTCACTATTCTGTGCTTCCAAAATTCCAAACTGTCATATTCCTTCTAATTCTAATCTGAAAATTTTCATATTCCTTACGTTCAAATCTGAGATTCCTTGATTAGTTCTTGGTGAATTGTTGCTGGAAATTTTGAGTTGTTTGTTTAGTTTCAAAAGAACTGAAAGTGAATTATCGAGTGAAAAAAGGCAAGAGTGGTGAGAACATTAGAGGGTAAAAGCCATACTATTTTGAGTGAAATACGATTGGAGAGTGATCCACATTCTTGAGTGTAAACACGTAAGGGAGTGATTCATGAGATTCCTTTTTTTTTTTTTTTTTTTTTCTTCTAACCTTTGTTTTGCAGCAATCATGTCTCACAATAGTGGTAAGAGCATTGCCAAAGATGATACAAAATTGGCTGACCCAAAAGCGTTTTTGGAGGCCATGATGAGTGAGATGAGGCGTGTGATGAAGATGGAGATGACACAAGTTCACGAACAGATAGATCAAATGGAGAATGGACGTGAGGAGTAACCACAAAACAGTCGTAATTTGCATAGAAGGGAAAGAGTTCCACCGAGGGAGGAGGATGAAGAGCGTTATGGGTCTGGTTTTGATGAAGAAGAAGATCGGGATTCCATTGTTAGCAATAGGAGACCTCGAGGAAGATTTAGAGAAGCTAGGAATCGCAAAGATAACAACTTGGGTGATATTAAGATGAAGATTCCGTCCTTTCAAGGTAGGTCTGATCCTGAGGCATATCTTGAGTGGGAGAAGAAGATGGAGTTCGTGTTTGATTGCCATAATTACTCCGAGACAAAGAAGGTAAAATTAACCGTGATTGAATTTTCTGAATATGCTATTACTTGGTGGGATCAGTTTGTGATAAACAGGAGGCGGAATAGAGAACACCCAATAGACATATGGGAGGAGATGAAAGTAGTGATGAGAAAGCGATTCGTTCCAAGTTACTACTACCGAGAGTTGTACAAAAAGTTACAAGGTCTTAGACAAGGGAGTCGAAGCGTAGAGGATTACTACAACGAGATGGAGATTGCTATGATCCGCGCTAATGTAGAGGAGGATCGGGAGGCTACAATGGCTAGATTTTTGCTTGACTTAGACCGGGAGATCCATGATAAGGTAGAGATGCAGCATTATGTGGAATTGGAAGATATGGTGCATATGGCTATCAAAGTGGAACAACAACTCAAGAGAGGGAATGGGACACGTGCAGGCCATAACTATAGTTCTACCTCTTGGAAATCGAGTCATGCTAAGCCGCTGGACAAGTCACAAATGCCCAAACCCGAGCCCAAGTTCGCGACCACCAGCCACGTTCCTCAAGGTAAAACCGAAGCCTCTACCTCTAGGAATCGTGATATTAAATGTTTTAGATGTCAAGGCAGGGGCCACATAGCAAGTCAATGTCCAAACAAGCAAGTCATGGTGTTGCAAGCCAATGGTGAAATTGTGACCGATGATGAAGATTCCGACACCGACGACATGCCGCCATTAGAGGATGTTTCCGAGGAGGAGTATTTAGTCTTTGGCGCATTGACATTGGTGGCGAGGAGAGCATTGAGCTTGCAAGCAAAAGGAGTTGATAAAATACAGCGGGAGAATATCTTTCACACTAGGTGCTACGTTAAAGACAAGGTATGTAGTGTGATTATTGATGGTGGTAGTTGTACTAATGTTGCAAGCACAATTATGGTGGAGAAATTGGGATTGCCCATGGTAAAGCACCCTAGACCGTACAAGTTGCAATGGCTAAATGATAATGGTGAGATCAGGGTGAACAAGAAAGTGTTAGTTGCATTTCGAATCGGTAAATACAAAGATGAAGTGTTGTGTGATGTAGTACCGATGCAAGCGGGACACTTATTGCTAGGGCGTCCATGACAGTTCGATAGGCAAGTGAAGCATGATGGCTTTACGAACAAGTACTCTTTTGTACTTAATCAACGATCAATCACTCTTGTACCATTGACACCGCAGTAAGTATACGAGGATCAAGTAAGATTACAAAAGGAGAGTGATCAAAAGAAAGAGAGTGAGCAAAAGAAAAAGAGTGAAAATCAGAGAGAGGCCGAGAAAAATGAGGGAGAAAAAGAAAATCAAAGTTTGGCCCTTAAGAGAAAATTAGAGAGAAAACAAAAGAATTTCTATGCAAAAGTGAGCGAGATCAAGCGAGCAATGTTTGCAAATAAGCCGATGATTGTACTTTTGTACAAAGAGGCACTTTTAAACACTAACGAACTTGACCTTGCTTTGCCTAGTTCTATTGTTTCTCTTTTGCAGGAGTACGAGGGTGTCTTCCCCGAGGAAACACCACATGAGTTACCTCCAAACTGAGGGATTGAATATCAAATTAATTTTGTTCCCGGTGCAACCATTCCAAACCGACCAGCTTATAGGAGCAATACCAAGGAGACAAAGGAGCTTCAACGACAGGTAAGTGAATTGTTGGAGAAAGGGCACGTGAGGGAGAGCATGAGCCCATGTGCAGTTCCGGTCTTACTTGTACCTAAGAAGGATGGGACGTGGAGAATGTGCGTTGATTGCCGAGCCATCAACAACATAACGATAAAGTATTGTCATCCTATCCCACGCTTAGATGATATGTTAGATGAGTTGCATGGTTCTCGCATATTTTCTAAGATTGATTTAAAAAGTGGTTATCATCAAATTAGGATAAAAGAAGGAGATAAATGGAAAACCACCTTTAAAACAAAATATGGTTTGTATGAATGGTTAGTTATGCCTTTTGGTTTGACTAATGCTCCGAGCACCTTTATGAGACTTATAAATCATGTTTTGCGTGCATTTATAGGCAGATTTGTTGTTGTCTATTTTGATGATATACTCATTTATAGCAAAAACATAGACGACCATGTAGTACATTTGAAATCCGTTTTAGATGCGCTAAGGAAAGAAAGGTTGTTTACTAATTTAAAGAAATGCACTTTTTTCACCGATAAGCTTGTATTTTTGGGATTTGTTGTTAGTGCACAAGGTATACAGGTTGATGAAGAGAAGGTACGTGCAATCCAAGATTGGCCGAGTCCCACAAGTATAGGTAATGTTCGTAGTTTTCATGGACTTGCTAGTTTCTACCGGCGGTTTGTGAAGGACTTCAATAGCTTAGCCGCACCGCTTAAGTGATCAAGAAGAATGTTGGATTTCGGTGGGGAGAAGAACAAGAGAAGACATTTCAATTAATCAAAAAGAAAGCTGACTTTGTGAAGCAGATTCATGAGAAAGCAAGACTCAACATTGAGCGAAGAACAGAGCAATATGCCACACAAGCCAACAAGGGATGTCGCAAACTGGTTTTTGAACCTGGAGATTGGGTTTGGTTGCATATGAGAAAAGAAAGATTCCCGGCGAAAAGATATTCCAAATTGCTCCCAAGAGGAGATGGTCCCTTCCAAGTCCTCGAGCGTATCAATGACAACGCTTACAAGTTAGATTTACCTGGTAAGTATGATGTAAATACCACTTTTAATGTTACTGATTTGAGTCCTTTTGATGTAGGTGATGATTTAAGGGCAAATCCTTTTCAAGAGGAGGGGAATGATGGAAATCAAGACACCGCTTCAAAGGATTTCGTTCAAGTACCAATTGGGCCGGTTACAAGAGCACGAGCAAAGAAGTTCAAGGATGTACTCAACGGACTCATCCAAGAGTTATGGGCTCAAGCAAACTTGTGGAGGCCCATTGAGCATGATCCATGTGGGCAACAAAAAATTGTCACCTTGATTCGAGTTCTAGAAGGATCCGATCAAGGCTAAGAATTGGCATGAAATATTTTAGGTCTATGTAAAAAATGTTATTCTAGGTTTAGGTGATTTATTTCCTTGTTTTTAGGTGCATTTAATACTTTTTAGGTCAAACTTTATTCCTAATATGATTAGGTATCAATTAGGAGTTATTTTAGAATATATTTTCTTGTCTGTCAACTTTAAGGAGCCCTTAAATAGTCATCTAAGTCTGTAAACGTTTTTCAGATATTATTAATAAAACTTGTGAGGTTTATTCTCTTTGGTTCTTTGAAGAACTACTCGAATTTATCGGGAATTCCCGTGGCGTTCATCTCGACTTATCAAACGGAGTTTCCACCACCGTTTGTGGCGTCTTTCTTATACCGAGGTTCTTGTTTGTCATAAACAACGGGTCTAGGTCTCCCATTTGAATCTGTCCATAAAACGATCTTGGGTTCCCTTTTGTTGTTGGGTCTCATTATTCTTGATGGGGTTTACATCACTATTAGTTAATTATGATTTGAGGAACCAATATCATTTAATGTTGTTTCTCCCAAAAAAAAATATATATATATATATATATATCGTTTGACGTAAGTTGTCAATGACTCTAATCTCTAATATATCATAATTAATAGTGTTTAAATATATATATATATATATATATATCTTTAAGACTATAAATTATACTTGTTTTTCAATGGAAAACTTGTTAAACAAAAAGATTCGTTTTCTTTATAAAAAAATTAAAAAAAAAAAAGATTCATTTTCTCGTTGCAATTCTCTGCCTATGGAGACAGTTTTTTTGTTATCAATGATAATTTTTATAATTCCAAATACTATTATATAAAAAACTTTAATTCATGAAATCATACTCAAATGGAAAATTATTTTATATTTTGAGTATTTGGGGTCAAAAGGAAAATAGGTCCTAAATTCGGATGATGCATAAAAATTGAGTAAAGGAATAGAATATTATTTTAGAAAAGAGTCAAATAGTTGATGAGAATTTTATTTAAGATGGTTTGTTGAGTATATGTGACAATCGTTTTTTTTTTTTTTTTTTTTTTTTTTTTTTTTTTTTTTTTCAAAAAAAAAAAACGTTTTTTGTTCATTTTATTGGGATTATTTTTCCTTGATCACATAAAACATATAAAACATTTTTCACTAACTTGCATTTTACAATTTACATGGTATCAAATTATTAAAAAAAAAATGAATTTTTTTTTTTGGATGAGAAAAAATTGAAAAGTTAGGCAGTCATGTCAAGTAATTATATTCGAACTCTTATTAATTATTTAGTCATTTTAAGTAACCAATAATAGCGGAGATCCATCCTAACAATTACTATTATCATGTCTTCGTAAAAATAAATCTTTATAAAACTCATCCGTATATTTAAATTGATAAATTTGACTTCTTCTTTTGATATAAAATTTGACTTCTTCTTTATTTTAGATTTACATTACTCAAAGGAAAAAATCGAATGACCTATTCCATTTTATACCTAGAGCTGGTATTTATTTAGGTTAGGTAGATATAATGATAAACAAACTAGGCAACATATGATTCACATATATTCAATTCCATTTCCAAAAAAAAAAAAATTATCATCAACAAGATTAAAGTAGAAAAGTTATGTATAGTTCTTAGATTTCATCAAAAAAGAAAAAGAAAAAAAGAAAGTATAGTTCTTAGATGCATTAGGTTAGAGGGTGTTTGGTAGGGGTATTTAAACAACAATTTTTAATGTTTAAACATCCTTACACATATTTTCACAACACTTTTTAATCAACATGTATTTTCATAATACTTAAAACAATGTTATTAGAAATCTCTAACTAAATGGGCTCTAAGGTTCTTTAATTAAATTCAAATTCATAGTCCATTCTCCAAAAAAAATAAAAAAAAATAAAAATTCATAGTTTTATTGAATTTAATTGTTCTACCAAAAAAAAGAAAAAACATTTTTTGTATTTGATTGGTTAATATAACCATATGTTAAAATTTAGATGGAAAACTTTGTCAACTACACGTAAGAAATTGTATTTAAATCTTAGATTAAATTATAAAGAAATGTGATGTCCATAACATTTTCATAACAAATAATTGTTATAGGGTAAACAAGTAATATAAGTGGTGAATCCAAATTAGAACCAATAACAATTTACTACCTATAATTTGTTGTAAAAATATTATGGACGTAACATTTCACTAAATCATAATTATTTGTGATAATCAATAAGATATATATATATGAGAGATACTACGTCTACAACATTTTTACAACAAATCACAGGTGGTCAGTTGCTATTGGTTCAAATTTCAAACTAATGCTAAAACTACTTTTTTACCCCAACAATAACAACTTGTTACTTAAAATTTGTTGTAAAAATTGTTGTAAAAATGTTATAAACATATTATTTCTATAAATATATATATATATATATATATATATATATATTTATTTATTTATTAGGATTGGGGGAGGGAAAGAGGAGGAAGTATGGACCACAGATTTATTTCACCGTTGAGAGACGTGTTTGACTTGTCCTTTCAAGTCTCATCCCTTCTTGAGTGTGTGTATGTATATATGTACACTCAAATTATTTATAATATATAATTTATTTTATTTATATTGGTCTTATTTATAATTTTTTTTAAATTATATTTTATATTTACTAGCATGTAATTCATGTAAATGCATAGATGCATTTTAAATTTAGCAAAATTTTTATTATAAAAATATAAATAATTAGTCAAATTATTTTTTAAAAAGTAAACGTAATTAGTCACAAATTAAAATTTTTACCTAAATTTAATACTATTTATGATCATTTTTTTAATAATTTTTAGTAAGATAGCACATGTGGTGATTTTCATTGATTATATGTGATTGTGTTTTTTTTTTTTTTTAAATTATAATTCATTAGTATTAGATTCTTAGTAGTTTGCACTCATTAACTCACTTGGCACAAAAATTAAAAAATTTAAGTGGATAATTATGGTATGATTCCCACATAAATTTAGACACATGACACAAAATTGGATTGTAATTTCAAATTTTAATTGAACTTTCTTTGAATTTTACCTATTAATATATATAAATATATATATATATATATATATATAGTAATATTTTAATACTCCTTAGACTTTGAACTTAAAATGCTGAATTGGAAAAGGCGAGAGTTTTTAAATTAGAATTTGTTCAGTGTTTGGTTACTTTAGCCTAATAAAATTCATTGATGAATTTTTATCAACTTAAATCAAGAAGTAATAATTTAGTCCTCTTTGCATCTCTAAAATCCATAATGGGAGGTAGATAAATCAAATCATAAACTACCATGCTATTAGTTAATTATGTTTTGAGGAACCAACATCGTTTACATAGTCCATGACCCTTTTTTTTAAGCGAGTTTCAACTTATGGTGTTTGCTCTTAATGAGTGCTCTTTATCATCAAATTAAGACAACAATTGGCTTTTGGTGTAGGCGGGGATTTAATCCCAAATTTCTTATTCAACTATCGGAGATTTTACTAGTTGAGCTAATTGAAACCCACGTCAATTACTCTAATATATCATAGTTAATTGTGTTTTAAAAAAAAATATCTTTAAGACTATAAATTATACTTGTTTTTCAATGTAAAATTTATTTTACAAAAATATTATATTTCTTTAAAAAAAAGAAAAAAGAAAAAGAAAGAAAAACTAAGCCATTTTCTCATGTTTGGTTGCACTTCTCTTGAGACAGTTTTTTGTTATTTAACTCATATGGGAAATCAATAATAGTTTTTATAATTCCAAATAATATTAGTAAAAAAGCTTTAATTCATGAAATCATACCCAAATGGAAAATTATTTTATATTTTGAGTATTTGCAATATTAAACGAAAAATAAGTCCCAAATTCAGAACATGCATAAAAAATGGAGTTGAGGAATAACATATTATTTTATAAAAGAGTAAAATAGTCGATGATAAATTTATTTAAGATGATTTGTTGAGTATATGTGGCATTAAAATAAAAAAAGAAATTTCCTTCATTTTATTTGGATTATTTTTAGTTGATCACATAAAACATTTTTCACTTACTTGCATTTTAAATGGTGTCAAATAATAATAAAAAATGGAAAGAGTCTGAATTTGGTAAGGATGTGGTGTAAAACTCATATTTTATACATTTCAATAAGAGATTGCCGCATCGGTATTCTACTTAAAATTCAATACTTCTTACTACACCTAATAACATCTTAATAAACTCTCAAACTGATCGGATTTATATATAGATATTATAATTGATTAGATGTGGTTGTACTTATTCTTAAATATGTGATAAGATAATGTGACATGTTAGAATTGGATGGGTAAAACATAAGTTTTACACCACATCCTTACAAAATTTAATCACAAATTGAAATGTTAGGTACTCATTTTTGCCCCCAAGTAATTAACTAATTATATTCTCACCAAATGGGTAAACTCTTATTAATTATTTAGTAATTTTAAGTAACCTATAATAGCAGAAAGCCATCATAGCAATTAAACTATTACCATATCTTCATAATAAAAAAACAAAAAAAAAAACCTTAACATCCTTATTTTTAAATTGATAAATTTGACTTCTTCCTCTTCTTTATTTATAAAAAAATTTGACTTCTTCTTTATATTAGATTTACATAACTCAAAGGAAAGAACATGTGCCCCCATCCAATTTTGTACAGTACCGGTAATTATTTAGGTTAGGTAGATAAAGTGATAGAAAAATCAAGGCAACATATGATTCCTATATAGTATATATTTAATTCCATTGCCAAAAAAACAAATATATATATTTAAATACAAAATCCAAATTGAAGAATAGGTTAGGTGTAAATGCAAAAGTGTTTGACTGTTATACATTGGCAGAAACCCACACGAGGACTTGTTTCTATTGTACGTTGATTTCACACGTGGCAATCAGACGGTCTGTCTCTATCCATTAAAACCCAGAGCTCCGAAACCCTACACACAAATATTTTTAACAAACAGTACACTTTCCTAGCTGGCTAATAAAATGTTGCCACGTCACACGATGTTGTACTTTATTTCTTACCTACCCCTAAAATTAAACGTAAAATACCAAAATTACCCTTGTAAGGTGACGTGGCGATTTTGCTTTAGCGGTGTAGCTTATAATATCTCAAAAGGACCACAGGCTCAGGCTCAATTTGTAGAGCCATTTTGATCTAACGATAATAAAACAAAAGGCGACAAATGAGATGGCGCCACGTAACATGCGAACTCGCTCGCGACCGCGCGATCAAACACCGACTACGTTTTATTATCGAACTAACGACACGTGTCCCAGGTAAACCGGGAATAGCCGGTGACATAGGTCTAGGTACCAGTGCAGCCGGTAACCTCCAGCTCCTGCGATTCCCGCTAGGTATATAAACAGCCTCATGGAGCTCTTATTTTTTCTCTCTCTTTCTCTCTTTGTCTTAGCGATTTCACCGTTTCTTAATTTTAAGCTTTGAAAAAACCCCAAAAAGAAAAAAAAGAAAAGCGAAACGTTTCGCCTTTTCAGCTCTCAGCTCGCGTTTCTGAAGGTCAGTACTAGCTCCTCTTCATTTTAATTATCTGAATTCGTAGTAATAATTTGATTTAATTTAAATTTTTTTTTTTTGAAGTTCATTTTGTTCTGATCGATCTCTGAAGCTATAAAAAGCATATTTATATATTTTCAGACTTTTTTTTCCCCTTTTGTAAATGATTTTATCATTTTTGGTCTTGATCTTCTAGTTTAACTTGCTAATGGGTGTTTGATTAAGTTCAGTATTTGTGTTTTTTTTAGTGAGTTTTTAGTGTTAAAATTTTGTGCAATTTCTTATTCGATTTGAGAGGTTTAGGTGTGTTGGATCGCAGTTTATGGGAGTTCAAAATGAGAAAATTTGGGCTAAATTTGATCAATAGTTTAATTTTGAGTTTAATTTTAAGGTTGTGCAATTTGATTGTGTTAAATGTGTAAAAGATTTTTGGATGGTATAGGTTAAAGACACTGTTTTCGGTGGCTAAGTTAAAGATTAGGGTATTTTTTTGGTTGGCAAGGGCTAGTTTGAGAGTGATTTGATGTTTTTTAGGACTGTAATTAAACTGGGTAAAGCAGTTTATAAGCTTTTGTGTTGGGTTTCTATTTAAAGCTAGGGTTTTTTACTTCTTCTTCTTCTTCTAAAGCTAATGTTGCTGTTTGGTTTGTTTATTTTAGATCCCCATGACAAATTGTTGAAAGCTCAAACAGAGTAAAACTTTGCGTGCAGTTTGGGACGCACTAGAGCTTGTAGGTTTTGTCAAAAAAGAAAAAAAAAAAAATAGTGATTAGAGACACAAGTGATCAAAATTGTGTTTATCTTTGGTTGGTGAAGTGGGAATATACTGTTATTTAACTTCCCATGCTGTATTTGTGGAGATATTTTGGGGATTTTTTTGATATGGGTTTTGTTTCTGGATCATATTAAGTGGGTTGAGTATATTTGTTTTTGTACATATAAAACCCTAGTTAGGTCTGGCTCTGGAGAGCTACTTAGACTCCAGCCACCAAGGGGCGGTGCCCCCCATGGCACCTTCTCGGGTGGCTGGAGGGTTAACCCAATCTTCCTCAAGTTCCGGAATATTCTTCCAGGGAGACGGGCAGTCCCAGGCTGTAGTTAACTCTCACCTGAGCTCATCTTTTGGGAACTCTTCTAATTCAATTCCGGGAACTGGGCGTTCAAATTTGGGTCCGGTTTCGGGTGATATGAACAATGCTGCATTGAACAGTGTGGGAAACTCGGGACCAAGTGTTGGGGCAAGTTCCTTGGTCACAGATGCAAACTCTGCACTTTCGGGAGGTCCCCATTTACAAAGAAGTGCAAGCATCAATACGGAGTCTTACTTACGTTTGCCAGCATCACCTATGTCATTCTCTTCCAATAATATCAGTATTTCAGGCTCATCAGTTATGGATGGGTCTTCTGTAGTGCAGCAAAATTCTCATCAAGACCAGAATGCGCAACATGTGCAGCAGCCGCAGGGGGCTTCAAGTGCTACATCATTACCTACATCACAAACTGGCCCAGCCTCACTTCCCATGGGTGCACGAGTTGGAACTTTCATTCAGGATCCAAATAACTTAGCCCATGTGCAGAAGAAACCCCGGTTGGATATCAAGCAGGAAGATATCTTTCAGCAGCAGGTGTTTCAACATCTTCTGCACCAGCGACAAGACCCCATGCAATTCCAAGGTCGTAGCCCGCAGATACAAGTGTTGCTTCAGCAGCAGCAGCAGCAGAGACTACGTCAACAGCAACAGCAACAGATTTTGCAGTCTATGCCACAGTTGCAGAGAGCCCACCTGCAGCAGCAGCAACAACAGCAACAGCAACAGCAACAGCAACAGCAACAACAACAGCAACAGCAGCAGATGCAGCTGAGGCAGCAAATGCAACAGCAGGCAATGATGCCAGTCTCAACCATGAAGCGTCCCGAGAGTGGTGTATGTGCTCGACGGTTGATGCAATACCTATATCATCAGAGGCAACGGCCACCTGTGAGTAGTTGCTTTTATTTACTTTATCTGGTAAACCTAGGAAGCAAGGATACTTCAACTTAGTTGCTGGAATTGTATTTAGAATGTTTCTGATACGATGGTATGTGTTTCATATATGCATCTATAAGGCAGTTGATTGTTTGCATATGTCTGGTAGGACTTTGTTGACAAGGCATGAGCTTAAATGTAAAACGCAAGATCTTGTGTTATAGAAAGTTAGAAACTTTAAAGATTCCAAAATTCTATGATTATCAAATATAGATCACGTGTTCTTCTTGTTATTTATAACTTCTAAATTTATTTCATCATTTATACATATTTTATACCTTTCGCTTATCAAAAACATTCTATGCATCTTGATATTTGTTATTTATTATATATTGGGTGCGATCATACCAACACTAATGCACTGGATCCCATCAAAATTCCGCAATTAAGCATGTTTGGGCGAGAGTAGTACTAGGATGGGTGACCTCCTGGGAAGTCCTTGTGTTGCACCCCTTTCTTTTTCTTCACATTTTTTTTTTTACTTATCAAAAAAAATTATATATTAATAAAATTTTTGGCTTGTTATTTATTGGTTAAACTAACAACTAGCATAATATATGTTTAAAAGTTTTTGTTGTATATTAATTATTTTATATCTCTGCCATACAAACAATAATAACCAAGTCTTCGTCCCATAACTTTGAGGCAGGCAATGGATCCTCGATAGACTAATCAAGTTCGGCCACATGTATTCTTTTCATTCATTTTATCCTATCCAAAATTATATACTCTTATCACCTCCTTAATTGATATGTCATTTTTTACTACTACTACTACTACTAATAATAATAATGTGACTTTAGGTCTTCCTCTACTTATTTTGTTCACTTAACTCAAATCAATTCACTTTTCGTCATTGGTGCATCAATCACTCTCCTCTCATCTTTTTCATCAATAGGGGGCCATCCCTATCTTTAAGCAAATTTCTTTATTTTGAATCCAATCTTTTCTTGCATTTCCACTTTTCCATCCTAGCATTCTAATTTTAACTGCACTCATTTAATTTATATGTTGCTTCTTAATAGCCCAACTTTTAGCACCATAGAGCATGGTTAGTATTATAGCAGTCTTAAAAGTTTTCCCCCTTTTAACTTATATGCATTTTAGAATCACACAATACTCTTAATGCTTTTTCCACTTAATCCACCTGGCTTTTATTGTACAATTCACATCATCTTCAATCTTGCCCCATCCTTATGAATTATCGATTCAAGATGTCAAAAGCTTTCACTCTTTTTCATCTCTTGATCATTTAGTCTTACAACTCTTTCATGTTTGTTTCTACTTTTACTGAACTTGCATTCTATGTACTCAATTTTAGTCCAAATTTGAAATCCTTTAGATTCTAAGTCAGCTCTCCAATTTCTAATTTTACATTCATGCTTTCATTCGCTCAAATTATATAATCTGCAAAAAGCATACCCAAAGAGACTTCATCTAGAATCAATCTAGTGAGCCCATCCATAATACTAACTTTTCAAGAGTTGATTTATTGCCAGGTCCGTATCATGTCATATTCAAAAAGTATCCATATCTGTGATTCATGGTGTAAATTTTTTTTCCTGCTGCGTATCTTCTGCAATATTCATCTCTTATATAAGGAATTTCTATTTTTTCATGACTGAATTTTTTAAAAACATGTTAGACTTCTTTTGTTAGTGTATGTTGTAATGAAGTTCAAATGAGTTTTTGTTGTCACCTTTTTTCATTTAATATTTTTGCTCTTTTCACTTAATATTTTTGCTCTTTTCACAGGACAATACTATTGTGTACTGGAGGAAGTTTGTGGCAGAGTATTACTCTCCTCGTGCAAAGAAAAGATGGTGCTTATCATTGTATGATAATGTTGGGCATCATGCACTTGGTGTTTTCCCCCAGGCAGCTATGGTAATTTTTTTTTTTTGTCCTGGTGATCTTTTCTTTCTATTTTAAAAAATTAATAAAAAAGCTTATACCATAGAATTTAAACTGGCCTAATGTAAAGTTTATCCTATAGTGGATACTAACTATTTTCCTTCCATTGCATGACTTAATTCTTATATAATCATCAATGACCTCGTATCATGTATAGAAATTACAGATTCATTATCTTCATCAATTTCATGTACTATCTAACTTATTTAGTGGTTGTATTCTCTTCAATTCCTGAATTACATGATCATGATTGTCACTTCTAATTTAATTTTTTTGCCTTTCCAGGATGCATGGCAGTGTGATATTTGTGGTTCCAAATCTGGAAGGGGATTTGGTAAGAACATTAGGATCACGGCGTAAAATACTTCTATTGGAAGACTTTCTGTTATATTGTGATTATGCTATGTTGATTTTTTCTGAATTATTTTAATTTTTTATATAATTGGGTAATCCTTTTCTGGAGTTAATTTTGGTAGGTATTATAATGAGGGCTTGAAATGTTCTTAATGAAAATTGGAGTTGGAATTTGTTTATCTTGATGAAAGTTCAAATAAGCCTCAGTATTATATTGCAAAAGTTTGTGGAAGTCCAAGGAAATTACACATGTATAATGGAAGTTTAGAAAAATTCAAGATACATTATTACAGTTTTAGGATTATCTTGCAAGGAGTATGCATGGCAGAGGACAGTTGAATACTCTTAAATTGATTTAGATTTGCAATATGAAAGATCAAAGAAAGCCTTGGTTGGAAGTATAAAGAAAGTTCAAATATAAAGGGGAAGTTATTGATACATTTTACAATTTTAGGAATTATTTCCTGGGAGAAATCATGATAAAGAACACTTGTTGAAGAGCAAGGATTATCCATATATTAACTAACAAATTGTCCATAAAAAATGATGAGTAGCATGATCATATTATCCACCAACAGGACAATGAAGCATTAGATATCACAAAGAAAATTTGCATAGTGAGCCCACACTGCTAATATGTATAGCCTGTGATATGTTGGATTTATGTTTGTTACAAAGAAGGCCTTGAACAATATTTTCCCTTCCGCATGTGGTTATATACTTAGTGTCTGGTTTATCCTCTTTCTCATTTTCTTTTTCAATTAGCCCCTCATTGTTCTTCTAAAATTCATGTTCATATGTTGCTTAGTGGTTGGGCCTTGGTGTGATGGTGAAGTGCCTTCCACCAAAAGCAATAGATTGTAGGTTTGAGTTTGGGAATCAACCTCTCCAAAAGAAAAAAATGTTTTTTTTTTTTGAGGGGGGGGGGGGGGGTGGGTAAGGCTACTTATCATGACCTCTCTCAGACTCCGCAGAAGTGGGAGCTTTGTGCACTAGGAACTTCCTTTATGCTGCTTAGGTGTAGCCTAATTTTGCATATTAGAGCTTAAAGTTAATAGGGTGTTCTAATGTAAAAATAACTTAAAGTTAACCTTTAGTAACTAAGAAGGGACATAAGTGGATTCCATGTTTAAAATTCTATCCAGTAATTAATTCAACTGATCTTATTAGTCTCACACAGATGCCTAGGGCTTCAATATAACTTCACCTTTAAGGGTAAAGTTGCTTGAAATGTTTGCACAATAGTGTATTATCCTTTGAGGATTTCTGATCAGATCTAAGCAATAATTCTCTTTTTGCAGAGGCAACTTTTGAAGTACTTCCTCGACTTAATGAGATCAAATTTGGCAGTGGAGTCATTGATGAACTTCTGTTTTTGGACTTGCCACGGGAATGTAGATTTCCTTCTGGAGTAATGATGTTAGAATATGGCAAAGCAGTCCAAGAGAGTGTCTATGAGCAACTTCGTGTTGTTCGTGAGGGTCAGCTTCGTATTATATTCAGCCAAGACCTGAAGGTTAGTGAAGATGTTAATCTCATGTTTAGTTGTTTGGCAGTCTCCATAGTCTGTATTTGAAAATTACCTGCTCACATTGTTTTGCTTTTGCAGATATTGTCTTGGGAATTTTGTGCAAGGCGACATGAAGAGCTTCTTCCTCGTAGGTTGGTTGCACCACAGGTATTATATTGCCTACCCTATTAACTCTTGCTTTATTTTGGTTTGATGTAATGATTTTGTCAGCTACTGCATGTACGAATTGGAAATATAATCTTGATATTGCTACTACTATGCGTTGATTGTGACCTAATTGGGAGCTGTTTTTTATTAAAAAGATTTTTTAAGAACATATACAAGAGATGATTTGGGATATTTGTTTCTAGAAACCACTGCAAATGTGCTACAGGAAAAATTTGAAAGAACATCAGAGAAAATTTTCAAAGCTCAATTATATGACTTTAGGACTAAATACTAAGATTATCAATTGCTAAGGAATTGCCTAACAAAAACATTCATATAAGAAATTAATGTTTCCAAACAAGTATCATTAACTGAAAGAATATGTGAGAAATAGATATGGGATTCTTTTTTGTTCATTGTTGTTAAGAAAAGGTTTTAGTTTTTCCCAATGATGGGGGTTTGCTGGAAAGCTGGCTCTGAAAAGAGATTTACCAATGTCTAATGTAGTTAGTGAAAATATTAGCTCTAGTCATGTTGTACTTCTCTGTTCGTTATAATCCCAAACTTCATTCCTACAAAATGTTGGTTGCTATGTCAAACTGAAATCTGGAAAATCATATACCCTTGTCTCCTCAAAGGCCTTTGTTAAAATTTAGTTTTATTAAAGGAGGCTCAGCCCTGAAATTTATATATATATATATATTTATATTTTAAGTGCTCAGTCTTGAAGTATACTTATTTTGATTAATAATTTCGTAATATATAGGTGTATAAGTCTAGTTTTGATTCTTTTTCTAATACACTGATTTTTAGATTGTCATTCAGTTCCCAGCATTAAGTATTCCTAGTGTGTATAATTATATATACTCTTGGTTCTTGATTTAAATTTATTTAGATTACTCAGATTCAACGAGGATGCTAAATATGAACATTCTAAACATACACTTATGTTGCAGGTGAACCAGTTTGTTCAGGTTGCACAGAAATGCCAGAGCACTATTGCTGAAAGTGGATCTGATGGGGTTTCTCAGCAGGATCTTCAAACAAACAGCAATATGTGAGTAAATGAAGCTATAAGATCACCTTAGGGGTTTGATATTGTTTCTTCAATCCATTTTAGCTGAACCTTCTTTCTTCAAATGTATAGTTTGCTTCAATTTTTGACATTAGTAAGCCTGTGCTGGGGTTACTCATTTGGTTTTGCCTCATGGGAACACCCTCCATGAAGTCTCCAATTTGAGTCCTGGGATTACCTGATACACGGTCCTTGCGGGTGGGGTCATGTATTTGGGGTTTACTCAACCGTGGGGGGGTTAGGTACATGAACCAGCCCTACCTTGAAGAGGTTCCTCATCATCAAAAATAAAAATTGTGGCATTAGTAATGTAGGAGTCCTAGCTGATCTTAGGCTTGCTAGTGGTTATATAAAGAAGGAAAAGCAAGTGCATGTGGAACACTTGGAAATGTTTGTCCTTGCCCTCATCCTCTGACTAGGATGGATGTTAAGAAAGTGCATGTTATGATTTGGCTTTCTTCTAACTTGTAGTGATGAGTGACATTATCTCATATCTCTAATGCTCTGGGGGCATAAGATTTGTGTATGGCTCACAAGATTCGATAATGCTTGTTAAGGATGGGGGCACCAGCCTGGAAAGTGAAGCCTCAGAGGGCCTTTTGAAAAGCTTTTTGGCCTTCAACATTTCATTGAGCTATGGGTGTTAAGGGCATGCTGACTTGATTGCTTGCTATGAAGTGCAATTTTATTACCATCATCAATTTAATCCTGCATGTTACAGCTGTGAGTTGAGTTTAGTCAGGACTTATGAAAAGAAAAAAATAAAAATGAATAAAAAAGTTTCTGCTACTTCTCTATTGGTTTGAAAGGGATTAATTCTACCCCGAATGCAGTGAGGTTGCACTGATATGTCAATTGCTTTTCCTCAGGGTACTGACAGCTGGGCGCCAGCTTGCAAAGAGTTTGGAGTTACAGTCATTGAATGACTTGGGTTTTTCCAAAAGATATGTGAGGTGTTTGCAGGTATATATTTATTTTATTTCTGAGATGAAATCTAGTGTGAAAGTTGATATGTCAATTGCTTTTCCAACTCTTTACAGATTTCTGAAGTCGTTAATAGTATGAAAGATCTAATTACTTTCTGCCGGGATCAAGACATTGGGCCAATTGGTAATTCCTTTTTGAGGCTTTTGCTATTACTTCTCACTTTTGTAATTTGATTTTCTTGCATTGCTAATTGTCTTTTTGTGAGAGTTTTATCTTTGACTTGCTCAGACTTTGTAGACTTGCACTGTCTTAGAGAGCTCCTCAAACAAATGTTGATATTTATATACAAACTTTTCTGTGTGCTGACTGCTGAGCTGCAAGTTTGATCTGAGTCCTATTCATTTTCATACACTGGATAAAATTATGATCTTGAACTCTTATATTTGCCACTTTGATGATCTTGAACTTTATTAGACCTAAGCCAGTGCAATTCTTGAATTTGATTTGTATATTTGAACAAAATGTGTCGAGTCTGTATCCTCTTCTACTTATATAGTCTTGTACCAAACCTCAGTTCTTGATCACCACCCCCCCCCCCCCAAAAAAAAGTTTTTTTTTTACTATAACTCCTTTCTGTCTTGTAAAACTTATTTACAGAGGGCTTGAAAAACTATCCTCGACATTCCTCCACGGCCAAGCTCCAGATGCAAAAGATGCAGGAGATGGAGCAACTAGCTAATGTTCCAGGTCTTCCAACTGATCGGAACTCTATCAATAAGCTAATGGCAATGCATCCTGGACTAAATAACCAAATAAGCAACAATCATAACATGGCTGGTCGAGGAGCTTTAAATGGTCCAGCACAAGCTGCTCTGGCACTGACCAGTTACCAAAATATGCTTATGAGGCAGAACTCTATGAATTCAAATCCTCACTCACTCCAACAGGAGGCTTCGTCTTCCTTCAATAATTCTAATCAGAGTCCATCTTCCAATTTCCAAGGGGCAGCTGCTTTAATACCAGGATCCATGCAGAATTTACCAACTAGTGGCTATTCAAGTCCTCATTTACCTCCCCAACAGCCACAGCAACTGCTGCAGCGCTCACTGAGTGCCAATAACTCGCTCCAACAAAACCATCCACAGAGCTCCCAAGGCAATCAGGCCTTACAACAACATCAAATGATCCAACACCTGCTGCAGATGTCTAATAACAGTGGGGGAGGGATGCAACAGCAATCTCTTTCTGGTCAAAATGCAAATGGGAGTGTGGCAAGGAATGGAGCGGGGTTTGGAGGCAACAATACAGCAGCAGCAGCTGCATCCCCAGCTAATGCATCGGGAAGTAATGGGCCCGGGCCTGCTCCAAGCCGGAGTAACAGTTTCAAAGCTGCTTCAAATAGTGACTCTGCAGCTGGTGGCAATAATGGATTCAACCAGAGATCTCCAGATCTGCCACAGAATCTTCAATTGCAGGATGATATAGTAGTTCCAGATATAGCCCATGACTTCACGGAAAACGGATTTTTAAATAGTGACTTCGATGATAATATGGGTTATGGCTGGAAGGCATGACTAACATAATTTGGTCCAATCAATTGTTCAGTTCTGTTGGGTATGTGTCCACCATATATCTTTGTACAGGATATTCGCAATAGCTCGGTTTCTTGTTACTTTTTTTTTCTTTTTTTCCCTATCAATTATGGAATTTGTTGTGACATCACGCACTTGTACTCAGTAGGTATTTAGACATCTTTTTCAATGGATTTCTGTCTCCAAGACTTGCAAGTGTAATCTAATAGACAAAAACTAAGGACAGTTTCGTATTAATATGATGTTTACTTGTTTCTTACCTGAGTTTACTCATCGATTAATTAGGTCTGCCCCTTCCTGAACGCAAATTATTGATTGTCATGTCAAATTACTGAGCTGAATTATTTTGAATTTGACTACATGTTAGCCAAATGATTCTGAAAAAACATTGGTTTGCTTGTCAAATTGCCCTGTGGATGCTTAAAAATATCGGCCAGGGTCGAATTGGAGTCGGCATGAAATGATATGATGTTTGTTGGTAATGGCTGAACTCTCATGTCCTGGTGCCTCTGGATGCTTTGACAACCATGTTCATTGTTCAGGTAGCTTAGCAAAGATTACAAGGTTGCCTATTACTGCGCTGACTTTATGAGTGTGCTTTTGCTGCAGTTCTATGCAAAGTAAAGGCTAGAGTAGTTGATGGTGAGCCACCATCGTCTGATTAGAGTTGTTTTGTTGTTGAAAATGGCTGTGTCTCAACTGATTGCCTAGGGAAGGGAACATGCATACACAACATATTAGTAGCAGCGTAAAAAAATATCTTGTGTTTCAGCTCACGGGTAGCCTCCTACAGCAAGTGGCCCCACACAATGATTGGACTCACATACTTTTGAGTGTCTCCCTATATACACCCGATACCACCTCATGTCTCTGTAATATACATATCAATTCATAAAATGTGTAATATACATATCAATTCATAAAAGGAAATATTCTGTTTACAATATTTTCATAATAAATTTTATATAATAAAATATTACAGGTTATTATTAGTGGGTAAAAAAGTAATTTTAATGGTAGAATCAAATTAGTACCAATAATAATTAATTACTTATAATTTGTTGTGAAAATGTTATAGTCATAGCACTTTGCAGGCAGTATTAAAAAAAGAAGAAGCAAATAATATCTTATTATGTCAATAAATGTTAATAAATATTTTCACATATAAATTTATATTGGTCTAGATATCACTTTATCTTTTTCGTAGTGAAGGAAATATTATTGCAAGGAAAGAACAGTAGCATTGCTAACGCAATAGCGTCCATGTTTAGATATATTTATATATATATATATATATATCAAAAGGAAGATAATTAAAAAGAATCGAAATCTTTAACGTCCAGGTTTAGAAGTATTTATACCTCAAAAGGAGCAAAATAGAAAAGAACTTATGGTTAGATTGGAATCAGGGGGAGTAGAGTTTGTTGGAAATTAGCCTAGTTTTCAGCTAACTTTACTCCACTCCCCATTGCTCCTCCCTTTATCTAAACAAATCATTAATTTTGGTAGTAATTTCACTCATCTTCTTGTCAAAGTATCAGCACATTTGTTAGCCTCTCGTAAGCAATGCTTGAAACTCGTTTGAGGAATTCTGTCGAGAAGTACCCTGCAATTATCAATCAAATGGGAAAGAACAAGATGAGCTAGAACATGATCACATTCTTTGTCTTCTAAGAGTTCAAACAAACAAAAATATTAAATTCATATTAATTGAAATTTCTTTAATCGTGGGATCTAGGTGGCCCGTACAAGCCATAGGCCCTTGGTGTATTATTAGAGACTTGGAATATCACTGCTTGCCCCCGGGTCCCAAACAAGCTGTCATTCAAAACGATAGGTCCTTAAAAGGAGCTGGAATGTTAAGTATATCATGTGTTCTTTTTCTCAGGGAAAATTGTATATACCAAAAATCTTGCAAAAACCGATTTCAGAACTTTAAAAAGCAAAATTATTAAAATTAACTTCTGCTTTGGAAACCAACTAAAAAAGAATAGGTTACAATCCTAAAATCTAAGATCGACCCAGGTATTAAAATTTTACTCGTACCAAAATAGACAAAAATGTGTGTAACTGTGTGTGTATATATATAAAGCATTCAGAAATATTAAACTTTTTGCTCCTACATGGGTTAAATAAGAACTAATATTGATCAACATGGCTTTTGTCACATTTTCTTAAAATCAATTGAGGAAAAAAAAGTTAAAAATGCCTGAGGCAAACAATTTCTCAAGATCCTGTTTACGAATTGGGGCACATTCAACCATGATCAAACGGGTCAAAGACCACCCAGTATACTTGAGCCAATCCCTTGTTTGATTTTGAAGACACTAATTTGCATAAACACAATTGTTATCACCGATCAACACTGTTGCAGTGCGATGAATCCATGATAGATCCAGTTCACCTGGATTAACATAAGTGATACAAATAAATGGAAAATAGAAAAATAAGTTTTTATTATACATTGTGGCCAACTGTGAATAGCTTGTTAAGGATCTATAGCCAACCCCAAAATTTAGGGTCCATGGCTTGGTTGTTGTAGTATTAGGCGGATGGCTCCTCCTCCAATGCATGGCATTCCCAAGCAGCTGCTACAAGACAGGTGGCTCCTCGTCTAATTCATTGTTACCAACTGGTCCATTCCCGAGCAGCTGCAACAATCTTGTAGTGAATGTACGCAGGCGAGAAGGTGTATCTGCTTCTCCCTCCAGCAATTGTGCTACCGACTGGCAACACGGTGTTTTGGGGTTGTATTTTAAGGTGCACTTTCCCGAGGAATCAAGCATATCAATATCAAATGGGGATGAGAGTGGTCGTCCAACAACTTGAACATGGGAGACACTGCATCCCAACATGATAAGAAAACAAGCAATACAACCTGATTATGCAAAAGAAAGGCAAAACATGTCCCTTGGACCAAGTTTTGAAGGAGCCTCGAAACAGTGAGAAACTGACCATATATAATACAATCCATCCATTTCTTGTCTCTGAACCCGACCCAATAGCTCGACCTGCAAAATCCCTCCAATGCAAAGAACAGCTTCTGGTAACTTGAACTTTTGCAATTCGTTCTCCTGTTTCATCATGAAGTCAAGCAGGCCTGTTAAGCCAACTTGGAGCCCTATGGAACTCAAAATATATACGCTTGCTTATGAAACTTACCAGTATAAATATTCATTTCATATTGCATATAGCCAGTTCACTAGAATACAAAATACCATAGAAAAGCCATGAATGTAGGCGCAGGTCAAAGGTTCAATAGCAATATTTGCATTAAAACAGATAGGTCTGAGATTTCTGGAATTGAAAAGAAATAATAATAATAAATGCAAGCAAGAAACAGTGCTTACAAAAAGTGAATTCTATCTAGGCTTAGTAATTCTTGTTTAGGTGAGTTAAGTAAACCAAAAGAAAATGCCTCTGAATCCAACACCTCCACCTTTCAGACTGAACAATGTAAGCAACAGTGCGAACAATGTAAGCAACAGTGCAACTCACCTGAGCCACTGGAAACTCTGGTGAAGTATACGTCCAGATAAAATCGTTGTCGCTCCATCGGTGATGAATTAACATATCCTCTCTGATGTGATCGTCCAATTCCAATGGATGTCTGGAATAGCCCAGTCTAAATCGAACTGCCTTAGATGAATATATAGGGAAGCCATACTGAAAATATGCTGATACATAAACATATTATCTCTGTCAGTTATTTTTATAAAAATAAATTAAAAAAATCTGTCAGTTAGAAAAATGTTCAGAGTCCAGATCATAGAGAACAACAAATCCACAGGCCATTGGAATTAACCTTGGAATGGTTGAACTTGGATTTCAGTAACAACACACAATTGGGCAACCAACTTATACGTTAATATCTCAGGAACGTTGGGATCACTTTTTCCTTTACTCGACCAGTATGAAGCTCTGAACTCAATTCCATCCTCCGGTTCCAAGGTATTCCGTATGCTTTCATCAGGATAATTATCAGTGCTTGATGCACTAATGGGCTCTATTATGCAATCTTTTTTTATCAAAGGTGTAAGACCTCGGGCAAAGAAGGCATATACTCTATTATCCCTCTTAAGGCGTTCCCACTCTGGAGAACCACCAGCACTGACTTTCACAGGTTCTATCAAGTTCTCCACTTCAATAACATGTGTAACACTAGATAGTTCAGGAAACAATTTCAAGCAAAGCTGCTTACAAAGACTGTTTTCAATCACTGCACAAAGATTAAGAAACCACATCAGTATCACACAAGAAAACAGCACATTACATAGTTCAATGGCATACTGATTTTAATCAATTTTTGAAATTAAATGCCATTCCTATTTGATTGATAGGTCATACGAATGAAATTCTGAGTTAACATGCAAAATGTTATTCCTATTGATTGATATGCTCTGTAATGAAATCAAGGTTGTGAAGAGGTAATTAACTTGCATTTGAATTTTTTTTTTCCACTTTATTAATTATAGCAAGAAGAAGAAAAAAACAAATGTTTATATTCAAATTAATTTCCTTTACCTATTTATTTATTTTTTCAAAGTAAAGTAACTAGGCCAACTGCCATGAGATAAATACCCATGTAGGTACCATGCCCCTTGCTGCTTTTAATAAGAGACTTTTAAGTTAATTAGATGGAAAGTGATGAGCCAGTTCTGCAATATGGCCTTTGAGCCACAGAGGAGAATCTTAGTGATAATATCTCTGAAATGCATCAGTTAGTCATTTACAGCAAATCTTTGCTTCTCTCTTTACTTATCAAAAAAAATTTACAGCAAACATTGA
This sequence comes from Quercus lobata, assembly GCF_001633185.2. NCBI lineage: Eukaryota > Viridiplantae > Streptophyta > Magnoliopsida > Fagales > Fagaceae > Quercus > Quercus lobata. The sequence goes on along the minus strand of NC_044912.1, from coordinate 14,916,795 downwards.
TTATTTTATTTTATTTATTCATTTTTTTAATTTTATAAATACAGCAAACCTGAAATTATGACCAATTTGCATTGGTCACATACTAAAGTCAAAACTTTCCCTGTATAATCTAAATTATGAACTTCCCTATTTAGGTAACTAAATTTGATAGATGTGTTGGAAAAGAAAATTCACATTGGGGATACATAATCAAATATATATATATATATATATATAGTTCACTACTCTCAAATTGGTAAACTTAATATTTGCAATGATGTTCACCCCCACCCCCCCCCCCCCCACCAAAAAAAAGCAACTATATACAAACCATGTACCTAGAAGCAGGCATCCAACCATGTCGGTCAAAAAGCATCGGGAACTGAAATTTATGGTCGATAATTCCAATGAAAGCAAGCCAATGAACTAATATTAGCTCAAGTAAACCCTCCTCTTCTTGTAAGAGAGACGTGTAGGGTGAGGTTACTAGGTGTGTGTGTGTGTAACTTACCCAATCAAAAAGAATGAAACCAAAGACATAAGAAGCAGATAAGAAACCAAAAATCTACTAAATCAAGATGAAAAACATCCTACAACCAAGCCTTAGGCCCAAAATTCTGGGGTCGATTATAGATCCTCAAAAGACTAATCAAGGTCAGCTACATGCATTCCTTTCCACCATCCTATTCTATCCGAAGTTATAGTCTATGTTTCCTCCTTAATTAAACATAAACACCCTAGCAACAGACAACTAAACCCAACTCAACTTGATTCTTTTAACACAATAAGCTTACCAAATCGACTCCAAGAACGCGAAACAGCACAAGCGCGGACAAGGTCAGATGGGTCATCCAGCAGGTTGAGAATGTTTATGGAAATGTCAAGCCCAAGCCTTTGTATGAAGTCACCTCTATTATCCATTCTACGCATATTAAAATATATTGAAACCCACCTAACAAATTGAAACCTGAATAACATTGAAAAAAAAAAAAAAAAAACCACAATTACAATCATAGTAACATTAATCACCAATTCTATCATCTTGTCATGAAATAATTAGCGTATTACAGAGAATTGAAGTACATATCATTTTCCTTAAAATTCAACCAGATTACCAGCGAAAAACAAAATTCTGCATCTTTTTATAGAAGAAAGCAATAAAAGTTGCAATCTTTTTTTCACTATTTTCAACAAAGACATGTTTTTTCGTGTGATTAACCAAAGAGTATAAAGTGGGCATGAAGCAAAATTATTGATAATCGAATGGTAAAACCGTAAAAGTAAACAGATTTAAAAAAAAAAAAATCTCTAATATTTATATCATAGGATGGATTATTGAATGCAACAATTCTTTAGAATATTGATAGAGAAAAATAATCAACAACGTAAAATTTATCAAGAAGACAAATCATTAATAATAACGAAATTAAAACAAAAGAATTTGCATACGTACAATAGAAGAGAAAGAAAAGAATTTACCTTTTTGAGCAGAGAAGAGACGGATCTAAACTCTAAAGCTAGGCTTAAAAAAAAAATCCCTTTAGAGCTAGAGAGAGAGAGAGAGAGAGAGAGAGAGAGATGTTCGAAGCCACCGACTGGACTCACGGTTCTGTGAAAGGTATGGAAAGCATATATATGTTCGAGTTACACTTACCACAAGTGTTAATGTTTTTTTTTGGTTGCTAATATATAGTTATATTTATATACAAGTGTAATTTTTTTTTTTTTGATAAAATATACAAGTGTAATTTTATTAAGAATAATAATAATTGTTTATTTATAAAAGGTTAGAAACTTTTAATTAGTAGTAATTCTTTTATTAGAATAATCTTTTAAAAATTTCATTATTATTAAAATTTGATGATGTTTACGTTTTTAATAGGCCTTTCCAATTTATAAATGAATGAAAAGAAATGAATATATGATATATTTTGATTTTTTTCTATGGTGTGTTTGGAAGTTTATAGATGAATGGAAAGGGAAATGAAATAAATATATAATTTTATTATGATATCATTCATCTTTTATTTGTTTTTCTTAAAGTAAGGATAAAATTAGTATTTCACATCCATTTCATTAATAATTTGTGGAGGGAAAGGAATAGAAATGAATGGAGTAAAATGATGTTTATGGAATATTCTATCTTTTCCTTGGTTAGAACTTGTGTGTGTGTGTGTGTGTTTTTTTTTAATTTTTATTTATTTACTAAAGTACATTTTTAGCCTTTAAAGTTTGGGGTTGTTTTCCTTTTATCCTTTTATGTTTTAAATTTACATTTTAGTCATTCAAATTTAATTCTATTTTTTTTTAAACGTTTAATTCCATTTTTATATTGATTATGTCATTTATCTCTGTCAAACCTATTATGCGGCAACTCATAAAACCATTTACATGTATTTATATTTTTTAATGTCATGTGATACATTGAATGATGTTTAAGGAATATTCTATCTTTTCCTTGCTTGGAAGGTTTTTTTTTTTTTTTTTTTAATTTTTATAAAATTTTATTTATATACTAGAGTACATATTTAGCCTTTAAAAGTTTAGGGTCGCTTTACTTTTATGTTTTATCCCTTTACATTTCAAATTTCCATTTCAGTCATTCAAATTTAATTCCATTTTTGTTTCCAAAAGAAAAAAAGAGTTAGATTCTATCTTTACATTGACCATATCATCCATTTCCATCAAACCTATAATTACGCGGCAATTTATAAAACTATTTACATGTATATATATTTTCTTAAAGTCACGTGATACATTAAATAGACTAGTGTATAACTTGTGTATATACATGGTACAATTAAAAATAATCACAATTTCATACATATATGGGTTCAAATTATAACTAGTGTAAGAGTTACATATTTTTTAAGTTAGAGATATATACATGAGTTTTACTTTTTTTTTTTTTTTTTGTGTGGATATACACATGAGTTTACTATTTTTTTTTTCTTTATTGGGTTTTTAATGGTTTATCTATATTAATTAGACTCTTGGTCTTTTGCGCAACTTTAACTCACTTAGAACCAAAAAAGAAAACAGAAAAAAAGATAGGATATGTGGTGCAAAATTAGATAACAATTAGAATAAAGATAGGATACGTGGTGCAAAATTAGATAATAATTAGAATTTAATTTAGAATCTAATTGGGTATGCAATCCTTGGGTTTTAAATCCAATAATACACTTATCACAAAAATTACAAAATTAGATGGACACGTAGTTCAAAATTGGATTTCAATTTAGAATCTAATTGGATTTAGAATTTTTGATTTTTACACTTAATAATTTACTTGACAAAAAAATTAAAAATTAAATGGGACATAAGGCACATAATTGGACTCTAATTGAAATTCAATTTATATTCTAATTTGATTTTTTCTAAGTTTTGGCTTTACACACACACACACTTACTTTTTTATTTGTTTAATAAATTTGATAGTTACAATAGAGGAGGGAGAATTTATAACCTAGATGTATCAATTGGAAATACCATGATGTACTAGTTAAGTTACAAAAATCTTGATCATCCTGAATAAGTAAAATTTAATATTTAAAATAAAGTCCTTACTCTTTGAAATGATTATAGACATAATGTTAATACAAATTTAAACTCATTTTTTACTTTATTTGAAAAGTGGATGTCCATTTTTTCTTTTACTTGTTTTGATACATTTTAAGTGTTGGGGGATTCGAACCTTAGACATTTTTATTGAAAACTCCAAGAAATGCTATTTGAGGATAATTTAAACTTTAAAACTTGTAAATCATAGCCCATAAGGAAAAAAAAAAAAAAAACTCTTTGGCATTTGCATTAATTTTTTAAGTAACTTATAGCTTCATACTAAAAGCCATATCATTCTTATAGAATTGTATTTTTTTATTTAAAAAAAAAAAAAAACCTTATACAAAGTATGTTGTTTTTAAATGTGTTTTATCAACAAAGACTGAAATCTTAAACTATTGCCTTAAGCAGCACAATTCAATGGATTTGGTCATAAGATTTATTTATTTTTTTTGTGTGAGGGGAGGAGAGAGGAGGGAGGGTTGAAATGAAAATTTGATTTGATTATTTAGCCGGACTATTGTGGATGAACTAATAAATTGCTTGAATCATTAATCATCATTTGACTCTCTTTTTTTGGCTAAGTTATTTTGAGTTTATCCTCACACAAATTGATACGTGTTATAAATAGTGTATATAATAATACCCATACACATATAGTGTGACGGCACTAGGATTGTAGTTCAAGGGATGAGATTAAGAGGCAACACTAAACATTCTATTTCTCTATATATTCTTCAATTTCTTTTTGATAATTTATTTATTTTTTGGGAATTTTTTTGGTAAATTATAAAATGCGCAATCTTATCTCTTTCTACAGTTATTTGAAATATTAGAAATAGAATTGTGCTATTTTAAAAGAATAAAATAAAAATAGTGTTGTGGTATAAAGAAAAAAAAAAGATTCCTCTTTTTCTTGACCATAAGCAATTTACCTAGTCATGCACTACGGACCATGTTTTTACTTTTTAGTTTTTAGAGCCCAAAAAAAAAAAGAAAAAAAGAAAAAGAAAAATAAGGAAAGATTGAAAAAAAGGAACAAAACTTTTTTTTTTTTGGGTATGTACTATGTAGTCTAAATCTCAAAATATATATACAAATAGAACAAAACTTTGAGCTTTGTTTTTCGATGGATAATAGGATTAGACAAGGTGACTTGCAACCTAAGTAATAGTCACCTCTGCATTAATTAAGTGTTCTCACCTAACACAAGTCGCAATTAATATTAAATGACCAGCATGAACAATACTATACACACCCAAAAGTCCATTTTCATCGTCAAAATGAGAGAGGAGATGCCTAATGAGACAAACATCTTCTAACATCTAGCATCACTACCTACTATCAAGGGTATGGACTGTGTGTATAAATAGGACTTTCTCTCACACTTAGAGGAGGTTGGAAAACTTTAGGAATGAGAGTGTAAGAACTTGTAGAGAGTGATTGCATATGCCCGAGGGTGCTAGTAACCTCAACAAGAAAGTATTTTGTATCAATTAATCAGGAAAGTGTTCATTCAGACTCGGATTAATTTACTTGTTTAGTTCTCCCACTATAAATTACCCTTTTGTTTTAAATTAATTGTGATGACTAGAGCCTTAAAATATGTATTCGGGCTTTATTTAAGGAGTTTTTGACCCCACAAATAGTAATAGTAACAACAAAATGAAATATATAATTAACCTGAACATATTAATTATTTCTTTATTTTCCGTTAACAGGGATGGGACAAACGAAATATTTTGTGGGTCCAAGGATCTCTATAATTCTCTATTCTTTTTTCTTTTCTTTTTCATTTTTTTTTTAAAATTTCTGAATATAAAACTCTATCCATTTAAAAATGTATAAGGAGAGATTATTTGACCTCAACAACCAGAAAGTTTTTCAAACCGGTAATTGTCAATTTCTCCAACCCACAGAATTAGAAAGGAAAGAAAGATAAAAGGTACAAGTTTTCCAACCAAACCAGACAACCACCAAACTAAAGATCACACTAGAGCTTTTTGTGCAATCAAATATATCAATTAATTCTGTGTCCCAATTTTCCTTTACAACGCCAGTACTCTTTAACATTAACAACGCTGTTAAAAGAGTACCACCCAAATCAACATTTGAAACAAAATAAAAACTAATGCATACACTACTTTGCTTCAAATGCAAATAATTCTAAACTAAAAAAAAAAATTAAAAAAAAAATGAAGTACGAACTGAACTACTATACTTCCTGTTAGTGCTTCCTAAACTTTTTTGTACCTTTCTCTAAATTCACTTGGGCATATTAACACAGAGTCCACACATAAACCTCCTTTGATGTGTGTGCAATCAATTTGGATCATTGAAAACTTGATCTTTGTGGGAATGCTATGATTCTCAATCACAAAATCACCCACATGGTAATGAACCCAACTGCCTGGATCACATAAATAACATTCAGAAATTGCAGGCTGACCATTTGATACTGATAACTGGAACCGAACAGGTTTAATGTCCCAACCATGAACTTGGTCAAGGTTACAGACCCTTCGACCAAATCTTTTAGAGGCTTTGCCTAGCTGAAGCCGAAAGAATAGGCTATAGGTCCCAGGTGGAAATTCCAGCTCTAATTCTCCAAGTATCTCAACCCACCAAATTTGATGAAGATATGCAACTGTTTGAAACCTACACACAAAGAAAATAATGAAGTGGTCCAATCAATAATTGGAAGTATTTTAATTTTTCTAGTGTTCAATATAATAAATTATCATTTGTGTTATATTCTTCTTTAAATTATGATGTTGATAGGTTTATCACAAGAAAAGTTAGTGGAAACTTTGTTTTTATTAATAAAAGTCATTAGGAATCTATGAGAAATTATTAGATCTATTGAAAAGATTGTTGAAGTGGTTATTTTAACTAATAAAACGTTGTTATTTATGCAAATATGACACCATCTAGTGGTTTTTTTAAAAAATTTGTTTAAAATTTTTAATTCTTATGTTGATTAGGAATCCAACTTACACATTTGCATAAGTAACATTATTTTATTATTTGGGAGGACCACTTCAGCCGTCCTACCGGTGAATCTAATAATTGGGAAATATGATATACAAGATTGCAAGAGAAAGTGACAACAAACAAGATCCAATATTATATACCATGTTTCCCATTTAGCATTAAAAATTTAAAATGCAGTTTGAGACGGCATTGAAATTGAAACAATCCTAATTTATAAAATAGGGGAAAATATGGTTCATGGATTAAGCTTGGAATGCTTCAAGCTGTTGGAAGATATGCTCTATAAAATGTTTGTTAAAATCAAACATTTCACTGAAGGAAGAAACTTCTTAAGGAAAGCAAAACTAGGAAGCAATTAATTAACATGTTATGTTCAGTCAACTTCATTGGCATTTATAAAACTGAAAGGAAAATAATTTAATCTATTCCACATGGATCACACCAAGATAAAAGGAAAAAAAAAAGGAATATAATAATAGATTAATATTTTTGTTTTGGTTCATCTTTATGGTCGATCAATATGTTGTCATACTCAAGACTAGAAGATTAATACGGGAAAAGAATACTTTGGTCACAAGGCAAGCTATCGTTTAACCAAATAAAATAAAATCTATTTTTATATATAGTTTGATTGTAAAATGTTGTGATAAGAAACCCACATTGATCAAGTCTTTGTGAGTCATTATTCTAGAGTGCAAATTAAACGCTAGCTTGCACTCTTTTTCTTATAGAATACTTTTGTTTATATTTAAGTCATGACAATGGATTCTCAAAAAAAAAAAAAAAAAAGTCATGACAATGGTAAGGGCTAGGGAAATTATATTAAAAAATGTTACTAGACTTTGAAAAAGTAGTGCTTTCTATTTTCCCACCCTGGTCTAACGAGAGGATAGTGTGATATATATAATAAGGGGATAAATTTCATTATTGTACTGTCAAATAGGAAAACAATCCAATTGATTACAATGGAATTTGAAAAAGTAATATATCATCATGAGAAAATATCAAATAAAGCAAGAACTTTTTTTGACTTTTTAATGTTTGAATTTACTTTTCTCCTGGACACGCAGTATCTTTTGGTTTCTTTTGCACAGGCATCAATTATATTTTAGGGGATGTTTGATTGTGTTATTTAAACAACAATTTCCGTTATTTAAATAATACAACACTTATTTTTACAGTACTTAAATAATATTACTAGAATAACATTACCAAACGAACCTTTAAATTTCAATGACTTTCAGGATATATATATATTTATATAAATGATATTCTCTTTTCTTTTGCGTGTGAGTTTTTATTTTTTAATAAAAAATCATATCCATCTTGAAACCAACGGTACCAAAAAAAAAAACCGGTCTATCTCGGCGCTTCAAACATCAGAATTGCAATTCTGACATTTGCTTTATGATCGCCTTGGGCTCTTTCGAGATAAATTTGCGAAAGCTTTTAATTGTAATAATAATTTTAAATCGAAGTTCTGAACATGATTACTAGATCATCTTGTAAAACAATCGTATTTGGAAACAGAACAAAAAGTAAAAAAAAAAAAAAACATATATACGTAATTAAAAAAACTTGAATTTCTATGAAATTGATATTCCAATATATATATATAAGCAAGAAGGGATCAATAATTTCCACAGAAACCCAAGTCGTATCCAACGAAAACAATCTCATAGAATTGAATATTTCACCTGGATTCTTCAGTTGGAATATAATTCCAGTATCTTCGATCATCTATCCCCGTTATCCTCAAGGCCTTTGAAGAAATTGAGATAGAAACCTTACCACTCCTCTTGTCCAGCCAAACTTCCTACAGTTAAAAAAAGAAAAAAGAAGAAGATTATTTTGAACTCATTGTTAATATATATATATATATATATATAAAGTAGAAGGAGAAGCTATTGCTAATCTTTCCCACATAAGGAAAGTTGTTACAATCTTCTCGGCAAAATAAATTTGTTGGTCCTAGAATGGATCACTTAGCTGGTACAAAATTTGCTCTTAAACTAAAGTCGAGGGACCAACAATATATTTTTTTGACCTAATTTTTTCATCTTATAGAGAGAATAAGTTGCTAGAATTTGTGACATTATAATGAAGAAACTAGGAAGCTCTCAAGGTTTAGGGAATGAATGTTTGTAAGTAGATCGATGACTGAAAATGAAAACACACTATGTCTATCTACTGAAATCGATCTATGTCATCGACTCATTGTTAAGCACTTTGTTACTCATCTACCAGTCTACCACCAATCATCAACAAAGGAGAGAGAGAGAGAGATGTACCTTAGTGTCATTATCAAATCGATTGGGTCGACACAGTCTTGCATAAATTTCTTTCTCGGCCAAGTTCTCAGGGCTTTCATGAAGAATTTTTCTAACAAGAAACTTATAATTTGAAGGCAACTTTGATTCCCACACAAAATCAGCCCAAGAAGCGCCATGAAAAGCACGGTTCAATCTTGCCAATTTACAGATCTCCGGTGGATCCAAGTACATAAGAATGGATGAGATACAATTCTCTGGCAAGTCACCAAGACTAGGTTTCGATGGAAGAGAGCCTCCATCATTACTCTCTGCTCCAAGACCAGAGAAAGCAGCCCCCATAAACAATAACAAAGACTTTCAAGAAAAGAAAAGAAAAAACCCAAAGTTTATTGAAAAAAGAGGTTCAAAGGTAGAGAAGGAGGTGATAGATTAGTAGATGAGAAAAAGGGTTTGAGAGAGATGATGATCGATGCTGCCATTTTCTTGTGTATAGAGGCAGAGTTCTTGGGCATGTGGCATAACTCATAAGAAAAGAAAGAGAGAGAGAGAGAGAGAGAGAGAGAGAGAGAGAGAAAGAGAGAGAGACAAAGCCCAATTGCCCAAAGGGTCAAAGAATAGAAAAAAAAAAAAAAAAAAAGGACAATTAAAAGTAAAGCTTTCTAAAAGGAACGTGTATATGAGTGTGCATGGAATATGTTTCTGTGGGAATAATGATATGTTATTCTCACACGTTTAAGGGGAGTGTGGAAAAATAGTGGCCAAGCAATAATTCATGGAAGAATGGAACAAGTTCGTAGCTTTATGGAGCCTTAAATAGTAGTATGGATCTGTGGATTTGGTATGGCTTGTATTGGTTTTAAATGTGGATAAAAAATTGAGGGGTAAGAGAGTGAGGTTGTATTGTTATTATTTTTTAATAATTTAAAAGTTGAGAGAGAGGAGAAACTTAAACTATGGGAATTTTTGTTAAAAATTCCAAGAAGTGAAAATTGAGATATACAAACAAATAAGTTAATTAATAAACTATCAAAACAGGCCAACAAAGACGAACATAGTTTTAGTGAGCAATGAACTTGCATTGAATTTCAACTCTTTTATGTGTAACTTAAGAGATTATTTGTATATACTTTTAATCACATGACATAACTTATTATTATGTGACTTGTTTAAATAATTTAATGAATCGTGTTATTTAATTCATATGTATGATCTTATGAACTGCCACTTAATGAATTTAAGGAAATATTTCCAAATTAATTTGAAGGAAAACTTTATCTTTTGTGTTTTGTTATTATGAAATCTTCTATCAATATAATGAAAAAATTAATATATATATATATATATATAATATTATACAAAACACAAATATTATACGAGGAATAAACTTCATCATGGTAACTATAGATGAACTCGCCAATAGCTCTATGAACATTCAACAAATGTAATTAGGACAATAAACCAAGTTTAGTTAAGTATTAAAAGTTTAAAATTGGTTCATATTTAATTTTATTTCAAACACATGTTGAGCTTGACTCATTGCCAAGTGAGAGTACATGCATGTTCAAGTTTGGTTCAATTTCTTATTAAGCAAGCTCAAGTTTGTCTACAATTACTTTGTTAACTTATACATACTTTATCCATATATGGTAAACCATCACAACTACAATCTTTTATTTATTCCCAAACCTATGCTACTAATTAATAACTAAATTGTAGTTGAAGTTTTATAATTTTAGTTAATTAGATATAATAGTTTTCGTTATGAAATTATTAAAAATGGATTCATTTACCAACCTTATATTGTTAAAAAATATATAGCATTTTTCCTAGGATATAGGTGATCTATATTATCCATAAATTACAATAATGATGTGATATCTTAAAAACTTATTTACAAACACACACTATTCAATCTCAAATTCATATAAATATTTTTGATATATGTATAAATATAAATATTATATATATTTAAGTCAAGTCTCATGCTTACTAGTTTGTTTGAGCACACAGTTATATTTGAGCTTAAATCTAGATTTGAGCTTGACTCTTGTTTGCGAAATAGACTAGTCTAAACAATTTGCTTTTTTATTACGTACTTCATTGATTCCCGCTTCTTTTCACATTATTTTTCTCTTCTTTTGTTTTTGTTTTTTGGTTAAAGTATAGATCCTTTTATGCTTATTGCTCCTTCTCATAGTTTTGTCTTTAGACAATATACAATGTGCTATGGAAAGATACGCTTGTCGGCAAGAAGATCAAATAGCACTGAAAGGTAAAAATAAAAAAAATGAACAAACCGTTAATTGCGATGCATGAAATTTGATGATGTTCTCTAATAGGGGGATCGACGGCATTGAGATAATGATGACCTACACTTTCCATGTTCAGTTTCCCACGTGATGCACTAATGGAAAATTTTCTCAAATCCCTTTGGGAAAAAAAAATCTCAAATCTATTTTTCTAATCTTTAGTGATTTACTTCTCAAAAATAATTTTAGAAATTTTATAATGGTGATATCTTGGATTCAATTCCCACTTTCAATTTAATGTAATAAAAAAAAACTTGAGATATTTTGCAACTTTTTATGTTTGAATCCAAATTTGATAAAGATGAGGTGTAAAATTCATGTTTTATAATACTATCCAATGATAGATTGTCACATTAACTTTTTACTTAAAAATTAATATATTCTACCACACGTAATAACATCTTAATAAACTTACAGTTAAGTTGGATTTTTAAATGAATATTAAAATTAATTGAGTGTGGTTGAACTTATTTTTTAATATGTGATATAATTATGTGGTATGTTGGAATTGAAGGGGTAAAACTTGTGTTTTACACTACATTCTTATTGAATTTAATATTTTTTTTGTTTACACATCATAAAATGCATAAAATATTGTCTAATTTATGTACTAATGTATATTACATATAATACTTATATAAAAAATTGTGTGTGTATTGTTGAATATACATGTGTAAATGAAGTCTCACATTAAATAAAAATTAAAAGAGAGAGTAACTAATCCTTTTTTTTAGCTTTAGCTTGATGAGTTAATAAATTTTACTAAAATTACAACTCTAATTTTTCTTAAATTCAATACCTCAAAGTTCATATTAGAAATCTTTTCATCGGACTAGTGTGAGTTTGGATTTTTTTTTTTTTTGGGGTCTTTTTTAGTTAGTTAGTTTATTTGTTTTTATATATTCTTTTAAATTAATTAACTTTTTTAGAATTGAATTTTATAAAACAACTTGGATTCCTTTGACGATAGTTAATCTTGACTGCACATGTTTCATTATGACTGTATTGTATTAATTACATATATGCACAAGAGAGTATCTAACTAACAAATATATATATAGAGTAGATAAACAGCTAACGAAATAGAAAAAGAAGCAAAGAATTTAGAGGATTATTGAAACTTTCAAACGGGTGTCGTTTGCGTTAAAAGTGTCAGCAATGCTTAACATTAAACCAAATCTTGGAAATAATTTTTTCTTTTTCTTTTACCCAAAGAAGAATTATCCGCCCGGAGAGTTGGTTGCACAAAAACATAATTCTTTTTGCCCACTTGATTTATTATTGTACCACAATAAATAATTTGCTTACCTAAAGTTAGGGACATGTTGGTCCCTACTCCCTCGTGTTTTGTGCCACACACTTTCAAGATCTAGATTTGTCTCCTAGCTATGCACAAGCATAAAGCAACATTCTAAAAAAAAAAAAAAACCATTGATTAATGTAAATGTGTATGTTTTTTTATTTTGAAGAGAATGTAAATGTGTGTGACTTACCCAAAAAAGATGTATATATATACATATATAAATGTGTGTGTGTTTTTGTTTTGTTTGAGAAATGTAAGTGTGTGTTTGAGAAGGTTTAAAATCCAAATTATTTGGTTGATTAATTATAAATTTCTAAAGTCTCACTTTTGTTTTTTTTAAGTACAGTATATTCAAACATCACTTATCGCAAAAGAGTTTTTTTTTTTAATTTTTTTTTTTAAATTTTTTTAATTTTTAGTGATAAAACGTCAGAATTTTATTCAACCATAAAAAGTATACAATTGGAGCAACCAGCACAAGCTAGAGGAAACATTCCAACCGAAACCAACAATAGAGACAGCATACAAATGAATCTTAATTAAGCACGTCCCATATATTTTTTAAAAGAATCATAAAATATAAGCCATTCCAAACATTAATATATTAAAATGAAAAAAAGATTTTTCTTCAAAATATACAAATAAATGAGAATCTCTGAAACCACTAGTTCACGTGAATCATGTCTAGTTTAGAACAATCTAGTTGATGTGCAGTTGAGTCAGCAGCACGCGCGCCTACATACAGACCACAAGTTTGTGACACAGACAGAGACAGAAATTGATCAAATTCATTATTGAACATGGTTGATTAGATTTAGACCCAAAATCCCTTTCTTTAAATAAATTAAAAAAAAAAAAAACCCTAAAATTCCACTTGTTTAATTTAGAAAGTGTTTGGATATCGTTTATTTTGCTGAAAACTGAAAATATTGTAGCAAAATAATTTTAAATGTGTGAATAGTGCCGTGAGACTCATTTTTAATGAAAGTTTTGTTGAAAAAAGAGATTTATGGATCTGTGAACAGTGCATGAGACCTATTGGAAAAGCTGAAAAGCTGAAACTGCTTCTCAAAAAAAAAAAAAAAAGGTGAAACGCTGGATGCAGACGCTATCCAAACATTAACTTAGTATGCGTTTGGATACACGTCTGCGGCAGACATCTGCGTTTCATGTTTTTTTTTTTTGTGTGGGGAAAAGCACTTTTCTGGGGTTGTTTTCAGTTTTCAATGAGTCCCGTGTACTGTTTACGAAACCCACAAACTTTTTTATTTTGCAATTTTTTCATTAAAAATGGGTTTCACGATACTATTCACATATTTAAAAATTATTTTGTTACAGTGTTTTCAGTTTTCAACAAAATAAAATGTATCCAAATGGACCCTTAATATTATTATTGTTATTGATTAGACCAAAGATGCTCAATATAAGCATTACCTCACGGTGACTTTCCAAGTGTAAAAGGTTCTGCATGCAATTGTTGATGTGATAAGTAGCAATTATACCCTAAATGAATATGTCCGTTTGGTACATGTGTTTAAATAACAATTTTTAATATTTAAACACTGAAAACTGTTATTCAAAAAAAAAAAAAAAAAAGCTTTGCCATATAAAAAAATAGTTAGTTTTTCCTTCCACATTTCTAGATCATCCAAGATTTCCAAAAACCCATTGTCTTCAAGGTAGAAATGCCCACAAACAATTGTTACTGCTATTAACTCTAGTTCCTATTTCCCCACTTTTCTTTTAGTTTTTCTAATATTATAAACATTTTTCCACTTTTCTAATTTATTTTTTGAGAAAAAATTATTATTTTTCTTTATTGTGTGTACATTGTTTAATTCGGCTGTGTGCCTTCTTGCCAGCCAACCCCACCCAAAGTCCAATCATTATTCATTTGTTCTGAAAAATTTGAATATATCAGGTATATTTTGGTGAGCGAAAGATATGAGCAAAGATTTGCTGTAAACTAAGTTGCAGTAACTCCTGTAAAATGCACACATGTCAAGTGGTCATTTGGTAAAAAATTTAATCTTGACAAGAAATTTTTTATTTAAAATATAAACTTTGACAGGTGTCTATTTAAGGCATTGATATGTGTGAATTTTTGTAGGAGTTGCTTCAACTTAATTTGATAGGTAATTATCACTATGCACCCTTGGTGCGATGGTTACTCCACAAGTATAACTACTTGTGGGGTGTGGGGGCAAGGATCGGGGTACAAGTCTCTAAGAAGGAGTTTCATACACATATATACTCAGATTAGGCTAAAGTAGAAATTTTATCATGTATCGAGAAATAATTTTTTGATAGGTAATTAATTACAATACAATTAGCGATAGGTAATTAATTTTGAAACCAACTTTCCAAATTTTCTTTCTTAAAGTTTCATTGGTGGCCTAAGAATCCACTAGTTTCTGAAACATAAGTTGTGAAACTTAATTTGTTGGGTTCGATTCTTTCTAGAATTCTATGTGAAGCCTAGCATATGATTCTCATACACTTGTCCCTACCTTTTGTGGAATATTTTCGAAATTGATGATCACATTAATTAATTTTAATTGATAGATCAAATATGGGGAAAAAAAACTGTAATAAAAAAGGCTATTTGAGTGGAAAATGAAATTCAACAAATCAAATTGTGTATACTTAGTTAAGGCCTGCAGATCACATGGATATTAAATAAATGGTAAAGGTCACAACCTTCCCAGCATTTGGATTATGTACTATTTAGTAATCTAAGAGGCAAGTTTCATCCCAAATACTAGAAAAAAAAAATTCTTATAAGTTGTTCTTAGTTAATTTTATTAATTTATTATGAAAAATGCTATATTTACAATATTTTCACAATAAATTTTAAGTGGCAAGTTACCATTAATTGTTACTGGAAGGCAAAAAAATAATTTTAGTAATAAATTAAAATTAAAATTAATAATAATTTACCACTTATAATTTATTGAAAAAATATTATAAACGTAATATTTTTTATTTATTAAAGGATGTGACAGTTTGGGAATAAGCATCAAATGGTTTATCCCAAGTCAATGAGCACTAGGAAAATGGAGGAGGAAGAAAAAACAAAGTATCAGTAGGGCCTACAATCAGCCAAAGCCAGTAGAATTCTCATAGCATAGAGGAACTATAAATGTCGAGCAACCCAATAAAACAAGCATTAGAAATTTAGAATAGTGTATTACATACTCGTCAAGTGGGTTGGAGTAGAGTTGCTGTGAAGTAAGTACTTGGGTTCATCCACCTTAATATGTTACTCGCTCTGAGAAATCTTACAAATGTATGTTATTTACATTTTGGCTGCAGCAAAGCTTAAATTCATCTTCATGGAAAGGTAGTTGGAAAGAAAGAAAAGCTGTTGAATATGCATGGCCGGTTATTTTTGGTACTCAATAAAGTTATCCCCTCGAATGAACTATTTCTTCCAATATATTTTTGGGTTTTTTTTTCACAAGAAGTTGAAGCCCATCTTAGAATAGAGTTCAAGTTTTAATATACATAAATGTTAGTAAAAAGAAAAAAAAATTATATATATATATATATATATTTTTTTTTTTTTTCTTCTCCAAGGATGGATACAATTTTTTTTTATGCTTCTACTTTTTGAATGTAATGCGATAGCCATAAAATTATGGAGCAGCACAAATTTCACTATCCATACTATGCCAATTGCCAAGTACAACAAATTTGGTCATCTTCATAAATCTAATTATTATAACTTTTATTTATTTTTTTAAATTGGTGAATTAAGCAAGCACTTAATAAGTTTTGAATAGTTAACCTCACCCTCTATTCTTGCAATAGAAGGAAGTTAAAACACAATATTGCCCATGACTTTTCATTCTATAAGTTAAGATGTTGATTGTTGAGTAGGATAGTTAACTCGTACTACATAGTCTATATTTTTGCTTATTGTATTGCCCTAATTGCAATCTACAGCCACTATATATATAATGGAGCCAATAATATAGGTTCAAATCTTATTGCTTACACAAACACATAATTTATAATAGCTGCTCGAATTCATAATAAGGAGCCAAAAAGTCTTCTCCCCTCACCTCTACCCAAGAAAAGAACAAATAAAAAAGGGGGAATGGATTATGATTTGAAGGATGGCCCTTCAGCTAGAATGAGCTTCTGCATTGTCCTATGGCCAACTCATTTATTTCTATCAACAAAATGAACAAACTTTTACAATATATAATTCTTTATAGATAATATTTTTTGGAAAAGATTTTGTGCTCTCTTTGAAGAAATCACTAACCTGTATGTAACTTCTTTGTTCAACTTAAATTTGATTAGCTAAAATAAAAAGACCCTGTCTACACAAACTTATTGGGACCAGTAATTGTAACTCCTCCCATGCCAACCTTCCCAGGTCAAGACAAATCCAACTCCCGCTTGCAGAGGCAGCAATTCTGTGAGAGAGAGATAGAGGAAGTACACCATTTGAAAGTAACATAGATACTTCTAAGATAGCGAATGATATTCGATAAGAATTATTACTAAAAATTATATGAGGGTCATTGTAAACTCAGTGATAATAATGTAAGCAAGGACTGGTCTAAGTATAAATAGACATCAAAACAAAATGAAAAATGACTTACCTTATTATTTCTTAACCATTTTTTAATGCAAAGGTCATGTTATTGGTGTCTGCAGGGCAAAGTGATCAGCATATCCCCATTATTGTACTCCATTTTACATATTGGGCACCAAAACATGGACACGTCAGAAGCTTTGTTACAAAATATCATCAATTTTGAAGGAAAAAAAGAAGAAGAAAAAAAAAGGAAGAGTGTGGAATAATTTGAAACTATTAGCACTTAGCAGTTAATTCAGTTTTCAGGAAAACCATTACTAATCTGCTAGCCATCATAAGAATGACTTGCACATCACCATAAAAGTATTAATTTTGTTCCTATTAACTGTAGTGACTCATGCTGAATGATGTGAATACTTGAATAACTAAATTCAAAAAAGAAAAATTAAAGTATTATCACTTCATAGAGTTATGTGAATTTCCAAATTAAAACCTGAAGTCATTAAGTGATTGCTGTTTTACTATTTTTTCTAGCAAGCCAAGTTTGTAATCATGCCAAAGAATTCTGCTTTTCATAGTATGACTAATGGTAACAGGTTCAAGGTTATGCACGCAAAGTGAGCATGCAATAAGCAAGCATGTTCACTTGAAACAAGCTTGCAACTTAAGGTGTATACTGGTGGAGAGTGCACATTTTCTAGTTATATGCACAACACTATGTGACAGAAAACTAAAGCTTATATAACTCTGACTCTTCATCCTTGTATATAGATTTTCCTTTTCCCTTTAATGACACTGGTTTGTATTTGTGAGATGGCAACCTGGAAAGGAGCTTTTCAGACAGCTCTTTGCTTACACTCCCATTAGTCTCTTGAAATCTTATCAATTGCTGAAACAAGATGACAAGCACAAAGTTACATCAATAACATGAGAAAAATTGGAATAGCATTAATTTGAATTGGAATGAAGTCCCTTGGAATCCTTTATAGTATTTCAACACATGCATCTTAGATGCATATCCAGATAGTTTAGTACTTCTAGGGCCCAAAAATGTTTTATCAGGCTGAGCAGGAAATTTGAGACATATTTCTTCAACAGTTTCACTGATGAAATTAAGTGCATCATACAACAAAGTTTGCATTGAGGAGGCCAAAATTTCTTGGTTTGTCATGAACAGGTTCTACAGAAGAAATATTAATAAACTCAGACCACACCATACAAAAGGCTGTAGTCTCCATTGGTGAACCTACCTCATAACTCATTCGATCTGGATTGATACTACCTTGATATTCAGCCTGCATTAGTGCACAGAAACTAAGTTTTGTTGTTTTAGATAAAACCAAGTATCTTATGAATCAGAAAATCATAAGCTCAATACACAATAATTTTTTTGGTAAGGTGTAAAAGGTAGCATACATAATTTGATCCAAAAGGATTGTTTCTGTAACTAACGTTCTTGTTCCCTGCAGATTAATAGGATTACTTTCAGTATAAGCAATCTAGACACAAGCTATATGAAATGTATAAATATAAGGACTTCACAATCCCGAAAAATTTACATAAATCTCATGTTACAAACTTCAACATAGAAAGGCATACTAAGCTTTAGAAGTACAGTAAAAAAGACTGAAGAAGGGCTAGGGAAAACTTGAATCAGATTGTCATTATAAAGAAAACCAACGCAATTGCCATGGAAAAAAAAACTTCAAAAATCAAATTCCACATCCAACTAAAATTCATCACATAGGAAATTTGTGCTAGGGTAGATGTTGAAAAAGTTTTAAGAAACTCAAACCGATCAAAGGTCACAAGCTTATAATCACTGCCGATCAAGAATTCACTATAAAACCAGATAATTGAGTCTATACATAGCATTCTCAATATTATCAAAATTCTGACTCGGAAGTGTCAGCAAGTAAGTCTCCCAAGTCTGGGAACTATGTTGCCTTAATATGACTGAAATCCTTTGATGATACTTTTTTTTTGAAAAAAAGGAAAAGAAAAAGAAACTGTTCAGTCTCCGTTAGGTAGATAGGATTTCATTTACAGAGCTACACATTAAATTTAATTGATGAAAGTAATTCAAGGAAGGTTGTAATTGACAATGTTCTGAATAAAACATTCAGGGCAAATGCATATTTAGAAGCCAATATTTGATGAGATCATTGGTCATCAGTTAAGATGGACATGTGATACCTGATGGCATGAAAGGCATCAACCTCCAACAACATAAAAGATGTCAAAAAACTAAATAAAAACTGATGTTCCACAAGTAAAGATAAATTCATTTAATCTAGACCTGATGTATATTCGAAACGATATCAATGCCAAATGCAGCATGGCTTACAAGCTAGTGAATGACACGAAGTCGTTTAGACATGGAACCAGTAGAAAAATTGACATAGCAATACATGGTTCAGTAACTGATCCACAAAATGATAGGATAGGATGAGGTTTAGGAGATAACATAACAGATATTTATCCAAAAAGAAAAGACAAGGATCAGAGATGAAGAGAACACAACAGATATGGTCTTCTTGTCAAATCAAGCATGGTAAATAATACCAGTGTGATATTCATATAAGTGCCAAGGAATAGTAGAATGATATGAATGCCAACACATAAATTGATGCAACCTCCCTTTGTGCATGAAAATTACAAAATTAATCTGAAAGTTCTGAAGAAAAATTCCAAGAGAATTACATGAATTCTTACCAGCTGCAGTTCCAAAGTTCATATTCTCCAAGGATCTGGATAGAGCTTCATCCTCAGCTAATTGTGAGGGGTGACTTTGATAACTGTGATTATAAGTTGAATCCGATTGACCAACATTTCCCTTAAACATAATCAAACAAGCATTAGCAGAATTTATTTTAACAGTAAACTTTATGAACAAGATTGTCTATTGTTTATTTTATTACGTAAAGAAACTAAATTAAATTCTTAGTTACCCACTTTTCATCAAGCTCTCCACCAAAAATTCCATAATACAATTCCCAGACAATGGGTGGGTATTCATCCATCCGACTGGAATTTGGTTGACTGTTTGCCATTTTATCTAAGTGTTTCATACAGGGCAGTAGAAGTCAGTTTCTTTTCCAAATTGAAGGGCCCTTTACTTGCTTTCCTTTCATCCATCCGACTGGAATTTGGTTGACTGTTTGCCATCTTATCTAAGTGTTTCATACAGGGCAGTAGAAATCATTTTGGTTCTTACATTTTGATAGCAGTCAATTTGGTTCATGTTATTTTCAACTTGCAGTCAATTTGGTCCCTACTGTTAACTCGCTAACGGAAAATGCTTACGTGAAAATTGATTATAAGTTGAAAATAATATGGACCAAATTGATTGTTACCAAAATATAAGAATTATTCCAGCAATCTATTTGCTGGTGTTTTTCCCCCAAATGAGTTGTCAAGCTCATTCTTTACTTGTACAAGTATTAATATATTAAATTATTAATACAATTTCTATATTTTTATCTTAAAAAAGTGTATGTACTAAATTAATTGTGAACCCAAAATGTAACAATCATAAATAAGAGAGTACCTGTGAGGATGCTCTTAGTTTCCAGGTAAGAGCCATACCGGAGTGAAGATTTTGGTTGGACATGTAGCTTTCTTGACCTTTTGATAATTGTGTTCGAGTTTCAGTTGATTGTAATTTGTAAAGGACAAAAAGCATTCTTCCATCCCAATCATGTTTTGGGTTTTTTCTTATGTCTTTTTTTTTTTTTTTTTTTGGGCCAGAGCAGTTTTTTCTTTATCAATGAATCAATTATGAAATTATGCATACTCGAAACGGAACTCACCTTGAAATTGTATGAAAATGCGATGATGGTGTCTGATTCAACTCATACCTATTTGGGGAAGAGTATCAACATCACGTGACCAAATAAAAAAGAATGCACTTCATCACCATGATTAGCCATTGAAGTTTGAGAACTGAGCACTGTTTTTTTTTTTTTTTGGGTGAAATACTTGAGTAATGTTTAGAGGTCATAGTTTGAAACCTGAGCTACGTTTAGGTTACAGGAGTAGTCTGAATACAACATGCTACTCCCTTTTCTTATATATAAATATATAATAATAGTAAATCCAATGAATTAATTGATAATTCATTTGTTTTTGGAAAATAGCAAGAGACGACTGCGTGTGTGTTTTGGGGTGTAAGTGAATGGATTGTGGAACACTTCATTCCCCTCATTAACCGAGAGGAATTTACACTTTTATTCTACATGTACATTTTTCTTTTTTTGGGAGAAAGGTTCCATTCCTTCATGTATCGTGTTCTTTGTGCGCGCGGGCACATACACACAAAAGAGTTGTAACAGTCAATACATATTAAATGTCAGTCACATTCATGATTACACACAGAAATCAGTAGCGAGAAAGGAGCTTCAAACTTTCAATTCACATCATACAGAACTCCCATAGTCCATCAATGACTGATCCAAAAGCAGATCAATCGCCCCCCACTTGCCTCTTCCATGAGTCTTCCACAATCAATTCATCAACTCCCCAGTCTTCATAACTGTTAAAATCATACAACCAGATAAAACAAAGAAGAATATATCAGACACACAACAACAAAAAACCATATTCCCAAATTTTAAAGGACATGTACACACGTAAAAAAGGAAAAAAAATAAGAGAAGGCAACTCTCACATAGAAGCACTAATGCCAAACATTTTTTCTTAGGTTATAATGTGAAGATGAAGTGTTAGAAAACAATTTTCTATGAAAACAGGGGAAAATATAAGAAACTTTGAATTAAGAACCTTACCTTCCATCTGGCAGGTAGCGGCGGATGGTGAAGGGTACTTTCCGCTGACGAAGCTCCTTCATTGCAATCTGAAATATATAAATAAGGTATCACTATTGCTTCTAATACAAACACACTGACATACCCCAAATAAGATCAAAAAAATTTAGCTATAAAAGATTTTACCATTCTTATCTTGAAACATATTAGATTACGACACACAAGGGGAACTCCACTTTATCATCCTATAAAAGTGAACCTATCACCTATTCTAGACAGACCTTTGAGGAATAAGAATGGTTGAATATTAGTAGATAATTTGAGTAACTGCAAACTCTAATGCTCTAATATAGATGCCCCGTTTTATTTGGAGATAGAAAAGAGAACTTCTCGTACACATTCTCTGACCAAAATATATTGATTTATAAAAGAACCCAAAAGTCGGCCCATAAATACAACAATGTCAACTTTGTGCATGAAAATAAAGTGAGGAGGTTGGAGATTTGATAGCATCATTCCTTGGGTTTGGCAAAGGGTATGCTGACTAATCAATGAGAAGAATAAATGGATCTGCCTTTAAAATGTCATCCAACATGGTTGTTAGAGAATCTAACCTCAAGTGGATCAGTTTCACCCTCCAACTCGACCATCACAGGTGCATTCATACTGCTCAAAAAGAAGGAGATACATTATGGAATCCACCAAACTTGATTAGTGTAAAATTTAGACAGTCAGGCCAAACAAAAAAGGAAGAAAACCTGATCTGCAGAGCACGGGTACCCAATATTCTAGCGCGCTCATATTTTGTCATATATTTAGAGGTCTTACGAGGACGTTCAACTGGTTCCGGCTCTTCTTTATCCTCACCTTCAACGAGGTCTCCAGGAACGTCTTCATTGGCATTATTCTCTAGATCCTCCTCTGCACCTTCCTGTCCATCATTCAGCCAATATATTAATCAAACTGATTTAAAAAGGTAAATATTTTCTTCAATCATATTCTTTCAGGAAGGAAATCAAATAAATGATCCTTTACCTCGATCTCAGGCTCTGGTGGCTCATCCTCATATCTGCAGCAAAAACATTTGCAAGGAACTTTTTAACAGGATTATTAAAAAAAATACAGTTCTAGAAAGATTTGAGCCACCAATGCCAAGCATAGACATATGCAAAGTTATTCAAGTTAGAATTATTGCAATGAATCAATAAGGTTTCAAGGGACAGACATTTGAGTGGTCATCTGTATCAAAACTGCTGTCATTTAAAAAAATCACAATTAATCATAAGAATCATGTTTCAACATTTCATGACCTATGTGAGAACTAAAAGTGAAACAGGGACAACTTAGGCAACTAATTAGTGAACATAAACTCATGCCATGCAGCATGTATCATTGTCATTGCTTGCAATTACATACTTTGTCAAAAAATAGCTGTGATTCTAGTGTCATTTTAAAGTTTTAGTATTAAAAAGAGAGATTGTGACAAAGAGAGCTATGTGAAAAGTTATTGCATTTTCCTTTTGAAAGCAATCAGAATGAGACTACAATTACTAAGCAATATTTGCACCCTATGAGAGAAATGGATGGCGAAAATTTGTGTGTCTTGCAATGTAGAGCCAGGATTTCACCTTCCAAAGTCCAAAGTGGGGAGGTAATGCATATATACATATAATTTTTTTTTTTTTTGGGGGGGGGGGGGGGGGGTGCATCTTCAACAAGCATAAGATTTATCAAGAATTGGAACTCGTGGACATGATAGTAATAATAAAATGTAAGACAGTATCTGGAATAAAAAAAATGAAAAAGAAGTAAGATAGTAACAGACTAAGAAGATGTGATTATAACCCCAACGGGTAGCACAAACGGCTATGGACCACGCCTTGTGAGGCAGACATCAGTAGTTCAAATATCCCCTCTACTCCCCACTTGGGGCCAAAACTCACTTATAAAAAACAATTATGATTAGATTGAAAAGATTGCCTCTTAAAAACTGCCAATGCTAGCACTGCACTCATTAGGAAGTGTCCATTCAACAGAAATATGAAGTAGCTAAAAAAGCATTGTTTTAACATAGTGAAGTCCCATGCAGGCTAAACAAAATATGTTACTGCAAGGTTTTTCCTAATTTTAGTTAGATTTCAGACAAGCATTAATTCCAGAAAAAATGATAATCACAGTCACAGACTCCAGGCTAGCAATTCAATTGGACCTATAGAATAGACACCTCCAAAAGAAGAAATCAGGCAAGTAACTTTCTAGGGCAGTACATATGGCCTCAAAAGCCCATTTAGAGCATTTGAATTGGACCTTTTATGGGTTGGTGGCAACTGAATAACTTTCATCCAACCCCTTTCTTTCAAAACTCATCGTGCCATTCCATTTTTTGACTAGCAATGGATCCTCTTGGTGTAACATTCTTAACATAATATCACATGGAAATAAACATCATTCCAAGAATACCCACACTATCTTAAACTCACCAAAAGGCACCCAAATTCCCATAACGATCAAGTTGAGGTTCTTTTGCACAAACCATACCACAATTTTTGGGTATCACAAATACCCTCAATTAAGAGGATGAGCACATTAGTTTTATCTCTAGCTCTGCAAACTTTAAGCTCCCCACAAAATTCAATAAATCAATATTGTGTCTACTCTATCCGTACCAGTGACAGTGTTTATCATTAATAATGCACATCAAACAACAACAATCAAGCCTTTTTCCAAATATTTAGGGTTAGCCGTAAATTCTCAACAGACTAACAAAATTGGGATCAGAAACATGTATTCTTTTCTGCCATTCTATATCTAGGACATCACAAGCTCAAAAACAAAGAGAGTTATTTTGGTGCTAACTTATCACATTCATCCAATCTCATGTCATATAGATGACATAATCTATTCTATAATTTCAAGGTTTAAAACTTTTAATCCAATCCTTTGACCTACAAATCACGGAAAAATTATTCAAAATACAGTTACTAATAGTTTTTATTTTTTATTTTTATTTTATATATATATATATATTTTATGAATTTATCTTTTGCTAAACCATTTATTACACACACAATCGTCTATAATACAAGACTAACAAGTGAAAATGAACAAGATCAGTCTAATTTTCACATCCAAATAAGCCCTAAGTTTGGCCGCCATTACATATGTAACTTGTAGCTTTCACAGAGCAACAGAAAGTTAAAGAGCTGCAACTGCAACACCTTCTTACCTTAATTATTAAAAACCCCTAAAAGAATGTAAATAAATAATACCAATCTGTCTAGAACCCCAAAAATAAGTAGGGAAAAAAAAGTCTACTACAGAAAATTCAATCACTAATAAATATAACGAGCACCAACCACATTCCCATCATCCAATCAATAACTCTGAAATCAGATATATCCCATACCCATCTCTCACAACACAAAGTACCCAAAAAAAAAAAAAAACCCAATCCAGAAACTTTAATATCCCCAAAAAACTATATACCATCAAAACTAAATCTGACCCAACAAACAAAACAAAAAACCCAGAAACTTACTCAATCCAAACATGTTCTATACATCATAAACGTACTAAAAGATTGTCTTAGGTTCAGTTTTCATGATACAAGGCCATGGAAAATTTTTAAGAAAGGAAAAGAAAAAAAGCATTTTGGTTTCTTTTTTCTAATTCATTGACCTAACGTAAACGTAGCTCATATAAATAGGAATCAAATGCAAAAGATGAAACGCAATATATATATATATGTGTGTGTGTGTGTGTGTGTGGTTGTGGGAAAGAGATAGAGAGAGAACCCCATGTCCAAATCATTGTAATCTTCATCGGCCATTGTTGACTGCTGAAGAAAGAGAAAGAAGAAGAAGAAGAAGCTTTTACTTTTCTATCTCTCCTCTGCTTCCTCACCAAAACCCTCAGTCAGTCGAAGAACTAGCTAGAAAGTAGAAACCCTTCTCGCCCACATATATATATATATATATATATATATATATTTAAGGATTTTACTCACGTGTCACTAATAAACCAATTTTAGAAAAAATTTATCCAGAATTAAAAAAGTTTTGACTACCTACTAATACTTTTTCAAAATTGGTTTTGTTAATATGAGCCTTAGGCACACATTAACTGAAACTTTTTTTTTTTTTTTAAGGAAAATGTTAATAAATCCCCTGCCTGTATTAATTTAGAAAATATTTTTAGAAATTTTTAATGAAAAAATAATAAAATAATTAATTTTTTTGACAATTTTTTTATTTTTATTTTTTATAAAAATGGTGTTAAAAACTTTTTTAATATAGTTTATGAACAATTATCTTAAAGCACCTGTTAACATGATTATTTTTTTAATGGAGAATGTTAAAGAATATCCTAAGAACATTTGTTAGTGGATTGTTTTAAGAAAATTTTTATGGGAAAAGAAAAATACAATTACTATTTTTACAACTTTTTCTATTTCTCATAAAAGTGGAGTTCAAAATTTCCTAAAATGATTTATTAACAATTGCCCTAAGAGCATCCGTTAACATGACAATTTTTTTATTTAAATTTTTATCAAGAAAAATATAATATTCAATAAATGTCCCCAAGTTTTTAATTCATTGTCAGTTTTAGTATATTAAGTTTAAAGGTTTTTAATTTGTTCATTAAAACTTTGATAACATAAACATTTTAGATGGGTTGGCCCGACCCGACCCATTTTTATTTGGCCTATGAGCATAATAGACTTAGCATAGTAGGCTATTAATTAGTTAACGGGCTGGGTCGGATTGAGCTGAAAAAGAAAACCTTAGCCCATGACTTGCCCATGGGTAATGACCATTTTGTCTTTAGTGGGTTGGCCTATCGAGTTGAGTCTAATGGGTTAGACACGGGTTTGTGTTAGCATCTTATTACATTATTTTTTATATTGGAATAATCAATTTTTTTTATAAAGGAATAATCAATCTATTTTTTTTAAATGAAAGAATTTAATCCTTAATTAATTTTTTTTTTACGGTCAAATCTATTTAATTTTTTGTTTTGTTGATAGAAACCTATTTAATTTTTTTTATTAATGCTTTAAATAGTTTTTTATTTTTATCTTTAATTAAAGAAAAAGTCAAATGGTTAATTCAAAATGATTAGATTACTAGAAAAATATGTATCTAGTAAACTAAGTTTAATATAATCACTTTAATTATCTTAGTGTTTGGGGGAGTTCTAATAAGAAAAATCTCTATAATGTCTCAAGATCAATCCATCATACTACTCTTATATTGAGCTAGCCTAGCAGGCGCCCATAGACATAAAAACTAGCCCACAACTTGACTCACTGGGTTAGTGGCTATCCATGGGCCTTAATAATAACGGGTTGAGCTGATCATTGGCCGGTGGGCCGTCGGACTGTGGATAATAGGCTATTTGGTGACCCTTTTAGTCTTTTTGTCTATTGTTGACTTATCGTTAAAAAATTTTGTTAACTCCTCAATTTTGTTCTATATTTCAAAATTTAATAAACTAAAATGACAATTTTTAAATTTAGTGGACTAAAATAATAATTACTCAAAGTTAATAAATTAAAATTAATTTTTTTAAATTTAGCAGACTAAAATAATAATAATTAATGAGATGTAAAGTATATTTTTTATTAAAATTTTAATAAATTTGGGAGGTTTTTAAATAATTGGTGACAAGTGCTGGAAATAGAACAAAACTAAATCAAATGGAAGAAAAAGAAAAAGAAAATTGAATCCGTAACGTCTATTGCTTTTGATTTGGTTTTTGGTTTGCATGTTTGATGGATATTGCCGATTGAACAGAAAAGTTTTAAAACCCATGTATTAAGACCCTTTTGGATATTCTTTTATTGTTCTAGAATCTCAGTTTTGTTAAGTGTAAGAGTGCATTTGTATAAATTGTTGCAAAACGATGTTTTGAATTTAAAATGAGTGTTTGTAAAAATGCTATGAGGAGTTTTAAGTTTTAAAAACTCGCTTTTAAATTTCCAAAATGTTTAACCAAACGGACCCTAAGTAAGTTGTGGAGGAACTGCTATTAAATTTGGAGGAAAGCTTGTTAGAGTATGTGTGCTTCAAACCCTTAACCTTTGCTTTGTGTCCCACATTGGTTAGGAATAAATCTTGTTATAAGTTTATAAGTCTTTGCATATCTTAGGTGGTAAGTTAGAATACAATGGGCTAAGTATTAGTTTGGGCTTAGACTTGGACTTTTGTTTAATATATCTCTCTTGGACCTCATTCATTTTTCCATTATTTTTCTTTTAGCCCAATTCAGTTCAGCCCATTAGGCATTGCCCAAGCAAACAGTAACCATTGGAGCAGCCCAAGTCCTTTGCTTTGTTGGCTTATTAAAACCCTACAACTCACACTATTTACATAAGTCCTTCTTCATCTTCTCTAGTCGTCTCCCTTCTTTGTTTGCTCTATTTCAGCTTCAATTTTTTGGTTTTAAGGAAAGACAAATAAGGTTGTTCTTGGTTTTTCTTGCTTGGATATGCATACAACTTGAAGAAATCGCTATAGTCTAATCCTGGGGGTTGTTCGGCCAAGAGAGCCATTAGCATCGAATTCTACTCCGGGTGACACGAATCAACTATTAAGGACAACGTATTTTGTGTGATTCTATAGTTTGTGAGAATTCTTAACTCTATTTATTTATTTATTTTTGTTATTGTTAATTTTTTAAAGTTTATATTGTTAAATCAAAACTTGTTTATTTAGCCATATTTTTCAACAAAGCTCACCTACAAAATCATTTCTTTAATAGTTTCATAGTATGCACCTAAACCTAAGGTCTAAGAATGACATGATCACTGTCCAACAACCATAGAGAATTAAAAGAAGCACAAGTGGTTTCTTCCATTGACTATTATAGTTTTAACTTACAAATTAAGGCTGCGATTGTGTAGAGCGGCTGCATTTGCGTTTATTTTTCTTGTGTTCTTTTTGCTAGTCTATGATACTGTTCATGGGCCATTCAAGTGCTAAAAACGGATGAACAGTAATAAAAAATATTTTGTTATAGTGTTTTTAGCAATAAATTTTCAAATTTCAATAAAATAAAACGTATCCATACACACGCTAAATCAACTAGTTGTTAAAGATGCTTCCAAATTCCAAATAAGTTAAGAATAGATTATGATAAACAAAATGATCAACTGCTCCTACCATCTCTTAAGTTGAGCTGTATGTCAGTTCATCATAAATCACAATCTGCTTCACAAATTCATGGATCAAGCAAGAGAATTCAATTTCTTATCCCCTTTCTTTCTCCTTCTTCTTCCGCTTCTCTTTTTCATCTTCAAGCACATCAGTTCTTTATCTTCAAAAAGGCTACCTCTTCCACCAGGTCCAAAACCATGGCCTATCATAGGCAACATTCTCCAAATGGGAAAAATGCCTCACCTTTCAATGACCCACTTTGCACAAGTTCATGGTCCTCTCATTTCTCTAAGGCTTGGCACTCAACTCCTTGTTGTTGGATCTTCTCCCACAGCTGCAACTGAAATTCTCAAGACCCATGATCGTTTACTCTCAGCTCGATATGTTCCACAAGTCACTCCCTATGATGACTCTGTCCGTGATGGTAATTCTCTTGTTTGGGCCAGTGGATGCAAGGACGTGGAAGTTTTTAAGGGCCTTATGCCGGACTGAGTTATTCTCAGCCAAAGCAATAGAGTCACAGGCCATTTTGAGAGAGCAGAAAGTAGGTGAAATGGTGGATTACTTGGGGAGCAAGGAGGGAAAGATAGTCCATATTGGAGAAATTGTCTTTACCACTATTGTCAACACGTTGACCAACCTTTTTTTCTCAAAGGACTTGGTTGATTGGGAAAATCAAGAGGAGGCTAATGGACTGAAGGGGATGATTAGGAGGATTATGGAGTCGGCAACCACTCCAAATATAGCTGACTTTTATCCCATATTTGCAGAGGTGGATCTTCAAGGTTTAAGAAGAAATGCCTTCAAGTCTCTTAAGGAAATGTATGGTGTGTGGGAAGTTCTAATCAAGGAAAGAAGAGAAAGCCAGAGTAATGGTGTTAAAAAACTTGATTTCTTGAATGTTTTCCTTGCAAATGGGTTCACTGATGATCAAATCAATACATTAGTTGCTGTAAGCAAACTAGTCTATTTTCTTGTTCATACAGTTTTCAAATTTTTTATATGAATATGCACCAATTTAAAGCTTTAAACTTTATTTGCAGGAGTTGTTCACTGCAGGGACAGACACTACTACCTCAACAGTTGAATGGGCAATGGCTGAGTTGCTCAAGAATAAAGAAGCCATGAAGAAACTTCAGGAAGAGCTAAATAAAGAAATCAATACAGGATCAATAAAAGAATCTCATATTTCCCAACTCCCATATTTGCAGGCTTGTGTTAAGGAAACACTAAGACTACACCCACCTGCCCCATTCCTTCTTCCTCACAAAGCTCTTGAAACTTGTGAGGTTATGAATTACACAATCCCAAAGAATTCTCAGGTGTTTGTGAATGTTTGGGCAATTGGACGTGATCCCACAATCTGGGAAGATCATTTATCCTTTAAACCAGATAGGTTCCTAAGCTCAAATTTGGACTTCAAAGGCCATGATTATGAGTTTTTACCCTTTGGTGCAGGAAGGAGAATTTGCCCTGGCCTACCCATGGCCACTAAGCAAGTTCAATTGGTTCTAGCCTCTTTGGTCCATTGCTTTGATTGGTCTCTTCCAAATGGTGAAAATCCTACAAATTTGGATATGGCTGAGAAGTTTGGCATAACATTGCAGAAGGAACAACCTTTACTAGTTATACCAAAACAGAAAATGTAAAATTTAGACAGGCTACTTTTTTTTTTTAATGTTGGTTTGGCTATCCATCACCTGTGTAATTGTTTTTTCACCACCTTCATTTTTCAATTTTATGTAATCAGACAATAAATTTATAGTGATTACACCCTCAGCAAGCGGTTGGTGATGTCTTCAGGAACAAGAAAGAATCTCCTATACCCAAGTACCTTCGGTTATTTTAGAGAAAAATTATTGCAATTTTTACTATTATTATTTTAAAGTTACAGGCACAGGAAGGTAGGGTTCAAACTAATGAGCCAATGACATTAAATTTAATAATATTTCGGTTCCAGTAAAAAAAAAAAAAACCCATGGCCCAATTTTATTTGTTCACGAGTCAATTTATTAGTAGAAAATAAATTAATGGAGATACCACTTAATGTATAAGTTTATTAATTTGAGCCCAGCAATGTTATAGACTCATATTAATCACTTACTTTTACCATTATTTTTACATGTGAGAGGGCTGTCCACGGGTCGGATTTATGCCCAACCTGGAATCGACCCGTCGGAATCGGATAGGAAAAAAGGCACCTTCTGTCAACCCGTCGAAGTAATCAAGTTGGGCGGTTCAGACCATCTACGGGTGGCGGGCGGGTCGATCGGATTCAAGAAAGCGAGAAAACGTGTGGAAAAAACACAGATCCAGCGAAAATCTCATCGAATTCGATGAGATTTCGCTAGATCCGATCAAAATCTCATTGGATCTAAGGGAAATAGTGCTGGAATCTGGGTTTTTTCGCCGGATTCTAGAAAATTTTGGCCTGAATTTGGAAATTTTGGCTAGAATCTAGAAATATTTCGGTCAGTTTGGGTTTTAGGGGAGGAAAACCGAAACCCGACCCGTCAGAATCGGTTTCGGGTGTTGAAGACCAGCCGCTGACCCGCTGGAGTAGTCGAGTCGGCCGATTTCGGGTCGGATCCTGTCGGTTCTTCGGGTTGGTCAGATTATCGGATGAATTTGGACAGCCAGTGAGATTTCGCTCACATATGTATACCCAACACTATATTTAAAAATAAAAAATAAAAAACTGAAATCTTCTATTTGCAGTATGGTAGCTTCCTCAAGAAATCAAAGGAGCACACTTTAACATGGAAGTAGTAATTCAGACATTGCTCCTAAATTTATTTACATTTTGCATTTTCATGAAAGACGTTTGTTTGTTTGTTTTTTCTTTAAGTTGTCTCAAATTTTTATTTAGTTACTTATAGAGTTTTTCTACTTTGATTTGGTGTGGGGAAAAAAATCATTCATTGTAAAATAATTACAGCAATGTGTTATGATGATGGAAGAAGCCCTCCCAAACTTAGGTGATCTTATTTTTCATTCTTATGTTGGTATCTCAGGTTACATAGACTGAAAGTGAAGAGTAAATACGTTTTTTTTTTTGCTGAATAAGTAAATACGTTACACATAAGGAAGTTTCTTTATAAATGTTTGATATAACATCTTGGGTCATCAATTAAGTACTTTATATTTGGCCGGCGCAATATTGGTTCTACACAGTCACATCATGAATCATGATCATATTTTAAGAATGGATAAATGGGCTGGCTCAGGGTAAGGCTCAATTAAAAAAAAAAGACTATTATTAGTCTTGATTGAAACTTTTCACCATCCAATCAATGCAGCATGGAGCAATGTTAGCGGGCGTTTGGAAAGTGCAAAACATATTTTAAAAATGGATAAATGGGCTGGCTCAGGATCAGGCTCATTTAAAAAAGAAAAAAGACTATTAGTCTTGATTGAAACTTTTCAGTATCCAATCGATGCAGCAAAGAGCAATGTTAGTGTGCGTTTGGTTTGGGTAGCGTGTTTTGCACTTCCCAACGTTCACATCTGCATTTTCAACTCTCTATTTATTTATTTATTTTTTAAAGTAGTGATGGTTGACCTTGGGATGTGAACGGCCTATATACAGTAATTTTGTCAATAACATTTTAGTAAAAAAACTCACAAATATCACTTTTTAATAATTTTTTCATTAAAAATAATTTTATAATATTATCTATACATTTAAAAATTATTTTCAATTTTTTTACTTAACAGATTTTCTCAATCACAATACAGCTTTTGTGTCTCACAGAAACTATGGATCAAAAGGATATACCACTGTGGAAGACTGACATGATCTTCTTCCTTCTCCTCTTTCCAATACCTCTCTTCTTTCGTTACATCAAGCATGTATTCTCTAAAAATCCACCACTCCCACCAGGTCCATTTTCATGGCCTATTATAGGGAACATTCACCAAATGGGAAGGGAGCTCCATTCCATATTAGCTAACTTAGCTAGAGTTCATGGTCCCCTTATGTCGCTGCGGCTCGGCACCCAAACTATTATAGTTGCATCATCTCCAGCAGCTGCAAGAGAAATTCTTAAGACTCATGACAAAACTTTGTCAGGCAGGCCGCTTTCACATGCCACTCCAGTCATAAACCCAACACTCAACAACTTCTCAATTGGATTTGCTATCGAGTGCAATGATCATTGGAGGCGCCTGAGGGCTATTTGTAAAGCTGAGCTTTTTTCAGCCAAAGCATTGGAATCTAAAAAGATGTCAAGAGAGAAGAAGGTGATGGAGTTGATAGGCTTCTTGGGTTCTAAGGAAGGTAAGGTTGTGAATCTTGGAGAGGTAGTTTATATTACTGTTACTGATATCTTGAGTAATGCATTATTTTCAGTAGACTTCTTAGATTTTGAAGGTCAAGGTATTGGAAAAGAATTAAGGAAACTTTTAACGGAAGATGCAGAATTGGGTATTACTGTAAATTTATCAGATTTGTATCCGATATTGAGTGGATTAGATTTTCAAGGTATAAGAAAGAAAAGTAAGGAAATACTTGGAAAACTTATTACTATTTGGGAGGATATTATCAAAGAAAGGCGGAAACAAGAAAGTGTGATTTCAGATCAAAGCGATTTCTTAGATGCTTTGATTAAAGATGGTTATACTAATGATCAAATTAATCAATTGATTGTGGTAAGTCTTCTTTCTCTCTCTTTCTCTTACAGATGCATTATGATAAGTTGCACTTAGCTACGATCAATGTAACTCTAAGTTTAGATGTTTGAATAATCAAAAATTTACACAATCCTTAGTTTACTTTCTAGAAATTTGAAAGTACCTCATGTAAGCTTTATCACTAACTTTATTAATAGAACAGTGATTTGTTCTTAAAGCATTTTGCATATGTTATTTAGTAAATTTTCCTTTTGGTGTGTTATTTGTTTGTATGTCTTTAGGGTGGTTAAAAACAAGATACGGAAATAGTATATTTAAGTTGGTAGGTTATTGTTTTTCATATTTCAAATTATGAGTAAAAAAGAAATAATATGGGCATAGAGCTCAAGATAAAGAGAAATTGCTATTATTGGTTTTTCTTTATCATGTATTTAACTTTTGCTACTTTTAGGTGATTTTTTTTCTCTCTCCAAGTTATCTCCTTTATATGCTACATAAGGCTTTCATAGATTGTAAGAAATATCCAACAAGTGCAAGTGAAATAAGAGGCAAGAGTGGTGTGTAACAAATTAATACTTCGCTTTTACTAAGAACCCTTTTACGTATTATGTCATGAATGTGATGAGACTTATTCAAAGTATTTGATTAGATACCTTCTTTCCTAGTGATAAATTTATTATTCTAACAAAATTTATACAGCGAGGAAATCTCAACACCTCATATGCATTTTTATAACTTTAATGTGTTGAATAACCTTTATTTCTCTCTTTGTATAGGAGCTATTTATAGCTGGCATCGACACTAGTATCATTGCAATTGAGTGGGGAGTAGCGAATTTGATGAAAAATCAAGATGCCATGCATAAACTTCGTGATGAACTTGACCGTGAAATTGGCACTGATAACGTAAAAGAATCGCATTTAGCCCATCTTCCCTACCTACAAGCTTGTGTCAATGAGACACTGAGATTGCAACCACCAGGACCGCTACTTCTTCCTCATCGTGCCTTACAAACATGCCAAGTGATGGGCTACACAGTTCCTAGAGACTCTCAAATTTTGGTTAACATGTGGGCAATTGGTCGAGACCCCATGATTTGGAATGATTCATTGAGCTTCAAACCTGAGCGGTTTCTTGACTCAAGTTTGGATTCTAAGGGAAATAATTTTGAATATATACCTTTTAGTGCAGGAAGGAGAATTTGCCCTGGACAATCTTTGGCAACTATGCAAGTTCCATTTATTTTGGCATCATTGGTTCACTCATTTGACTGGTTTCTTCCAGGTAATATGAATTCAACCGAGCTAGACATGAATGAGAAGTTCACCATAACATTGCGGAAGAAGCAACCCCTACAACTTATTCCTAGAGGAAGAAAATAGTTGTGTATCATTTCTTGTTTCTTATTATTAGTTATTAAGATAGTAGTTTGTGCAAGTAGTGTTTCTTGTGAAATTGCGTCTTCAAAGCACAATTTCAACTAGAGTGTGTGCGACAATGTATAACTCAACGTTTGTAATAATAATTAGCGTTAAAATTTTGTGTATACAAGGGAATAAGGTGTGATCTAATTAAAGGCCCAATAGGGAGCTTAAGTGTAAACTAAAGATCGAGTTGGTCAAGTAAATATCTATCAAACCCACCGCCTGCTCGGGCACCTAGAATTTTCAAACGTTTAATCTTGATTTTTCCTAACCCTTTCTTTGAAACTAATCGCCACCCTTTTATTCGAAGACTAATCAGGTGTATGATCAGTTCTAATTAGGAGAGAATGCTCATTACATTACATTCTCATTTAGTGTGTGTTTGGAAAAAAATATTTTTGCCAACTTATTTTACTATTCAGCTTATTTTTTCTATTATATATGGGTTCTACTGCACTTTTTGGTACTATTTATAGGTTTCACTGTACTATTTCAGTTATCTTTGATTACCTTTATCTATAGTATATTCAGCAAAACGCTTTTAATTTCAGCAAAATAAGCGAATCCTAAATAGACCCTTAAACATACTTTCCATTAGGAAGAAAACTCATTTCTTTAATTGAATGTATGTGAAAAATCAAATTATAATTTTATAATTATATATTTCCTTACGTCCATACTTTTATAAACTTCTAAAAGTACTAGAGAATATAAATCATATTCCTCTACATTCTTTTATGATTTACTTTTCCAAGCCTATTTTGTTTTGAGAGTTTATAAACAAAAGGGAATTTGTTTAAAGAGGACCAAAACTTTTTGAATTTATAATTGCAACTGTTTAGTGTTTGATTGGTTTAATCCAATAGAACTTGTGTGATTGCTTTAATCAAATAGAAGTAAAAGTGTAAAACCCTGAGCAATTTATTGGGTATACACATGTTAGTGAAGTTCCATATTAAATAAAGATGAGAAGAATAAGTAGTTAATATAACATAATTGAGCACATACCCATTGAGACTTAGGCATTTTGGGTTAAAGTGTGTTTCTATATGTTGTATTAATTACTCAAGGAAGCTCCCCAAGGTATTTATCTCCCCAACAAGTGGTATCAGAGCTAATGTTAGAGTAGAAACGATGGCCAGAGAAGAAGGCAAGGCTTTAGAAATTGAAAATTTTGATGGAACAGACTTTGGATATTGGAGGATGCTCCCTCTTTTGGAGAAGAAACCTGATACTATGAAGGATGAAGAACGGAACCTTCTTGATAGACAAGTATTGGGAATTATTCGATTAACTCAATCAAGATCAGTTGTGTACAATGTTGTGAAAGAAAAAACCAACAGTTGTATCAGAGCTTGGTTGATTTAGTGGATGACTTTTTGTATGTGAATTAAGATGGAAGAAAAAGAGGTTGCTTTGATTAAGGTGGAGCCATTCCAAGAGGAAAAGAAGACTACTTGATTATGGTGGAACTACCTTAAGAGGAAAGAAAACAGTTGAAGACAATTGATGGAATTTGAGTCAAGGTAGAGATTGTTGGGAAATTGCCTCAAATTCCAATTGTGACTTGGAAAGTTAATTAAGTTTTCTAATTGAAGAAGGAAAAACTAATTTAAGTTTCTTTGTTGTGGAAGGAAAGACTATTCATTGGGGTGGAAGGAAAGTATATTTCTTGTTAAAGAGGTAATGTATTCCTAATCCAAGAGAGAATAGGAAAATAGTCTTATAAATAGACAATGCTACAAAGAATTTGATGGCTTTGGCATTGGCTTTGGCCTAAGGGTCCTCTCTATGGGGAGAAATAGAGTGTGAAACCAAGAGAGAGAAAAAAAAAAAAAAGATTTTCACTTGGGAGGAACTCAAAAAGGAGGAGAGAGTAAATAATTGACGCCTTCAAGAAGATAGTCAAGAAGGGGAGAGCAATGAGTTGCCGCCTTCGAGGAGATAGCCAAGGAGGAGAGAGCAAAGTATTGCCGCCTTCAGAAGACACAAAAAGAGTAAAATTGATTTGATAATAGTAAAATTGTAATTAAGACATACACAAGAATTATTGTAATTGATTTGATAATAGTAAAATTGATTTGGAGTTTGTCCTGTGGATTTTACCTTCAAAGAGAGAGTTTTCCATGTAAATTTTGTATTTTTATGTGTGATTGTTGTTTTGGATTACTAATATTGCTGATAATATTATTTGGGACCCAATGAGTGGTATCAGAGCCTATGGTGGTGTGGGGAAAAGGGGGCAAAGGTTATTGAGGTTCATTTTATAGGTGGAGCGGAAACAAAGTGTGTGTACTTAAAACCCTTTTGAAAATGGAGTAAGGCAGGTCCCTTTCGCGGTTAGAACGGGGACAATATATTGCAATAAGAAGGCCCATAAAGCCCATTTAAATGATCTTGGAAAAGGCCCAACAAAGGATGAGGTGCGAATGGTGCTAGACAATGATGAGGTGCAAGGTTCCCATGGAGGATAAAAAGACGTGCCAGATTGACACGTGAAGGCCCATTGATGATGTACTAGTGAAGGAAAAAGTCCATTAGGCAATGGGGAGCAAGTAGAACTTGTTCATGGCCCACAAAGAGGTCTTGAAACCCACAAAGAGATAGAGACTCACACGTGAGGGGGAGATTGAGTATACACATATGGGTGAAGTCCCAATTTGAATAAAGATGAAAAGAATGAGTAGTTAATATAACATAATTGAGCACATACCCATTGGGACTTAGGCATTTTGGATTAAAATGTGTCTCTATATGTTATATTAATTACTCAATGAAGCTCCCTAAGATGTTTATCTCCCCAACACAATTGCCTTAATATCATTAACAATAAATCTCCCCTTAGTGTAACACTGTTCCCAGTGTTGATCAAAGAAATAAGAGCTAGATTCCAATATTTTACAGCCACCGAATCAAAACAAGCTACTCTACAGAACCGAAGTGCACGCAAGAAACACGTTTAACTGGCAATCAACATCAATTTGTATTAATTTTTGGTCCTCTTTTGATAGTATTAGGGATATTATAAATTTTATTATACAATAAGTCATTAGTCTTATAAGTTATAACATGATAAGTTTTCGGCTAAAGTGCAAAATTCACCCTCTAAGTTTTTCTATAATTCATTTCAGTCCTCTAACTTTACTTTTGTTCATTTCCATCATCTAAGTTTCAGATTTATTCAATTAAGACATTTCTATCAATTTTTGAAAAAAAAAAAATTGGAAAATATTTTTCAATCATCAATTGAATTTTTTTAATTTAAAAAATTTGAAGAAAAATTTGGAAAATTAACCACAACATATAAAATAGAAAGTTAGAGGACTAAAATGAACGAAAGTATAATTAGAGGACTAAAATGAATTTTGGTGAAACATAGAAGGTAAGTTTTGCATTTTAACCTAAGTTTTTTTTTTTATTTAATAATTTATAAAATGATAAGTTTTAAATATTAGATAAAAAGAGAAATATCAAATCTACTAATATACCACACAAATGTGTAGGAAAG
Organism: Quercus lobata; assembly: GCF_001633185.2. Classification (NCBI taxonomy): domain Eukaryota; kingdom Viridiplantae; phylum Streptophyta; class Magnoliopsida; order Fagales; family Fagaceae; genus Quercus; species Quercus lobata. The sequence continues at coordinate 14,878,334 of NC_044912.1, read as the reverse complement.
TTGCTAATAATTTTATTATTATAAAAAATTTACAAATTGACGAGACAGTGAATATAATTGGAATTACATTAACAAATAACAACATAATTAATAAATTTATTAATTGCTTTCTTAAGTTTATTTGTAGGGTTAGGTTAACCAGTACTCTTAGGGCAATTGTTAATAAACTATTTTAGAAACGTTTTGATATCACTTTTATGGGAAATAGAAAAAGCTGTCAAAATGTTTTTTTTTTTTTTCTTTTTGCATAAAATCTTTTATAAAATGGTTCTCTAAAAAATGTCCTTAGCGCATTTGTTAACTTTTTCCTTATTTTTATTAGTTAGAACCATCATGTGTATAGTTTCTTCTTCAAGAGTGAATGTTTTTTCAATTAGTCTTATCTAGATATGTTTTTTTTTTTTTTTTTAATACAAAATAGAGATTCTACACTAACATAATCTAAGTGTATATTTTGTGAAACTCTCTTTTGAAAAGTTGAACCTCAATCCTAACCCCTCACACTCCACAAGCAGTTAAATACTTGTGAAGTGACGATCACGTTAAGGGTGCGCAGTGGTCTATCTTAATATACTTAATTGAACACTTCTCATACCTTATCAAATTTTAAATTTTGAATCCAAATCCACCCGTATCTATTTAGAAATTTTAAAATTTTGTCGGTGGGATCAATAAATTATCCTACACTTATTGCCATCCTTGCGTCTCAAAAAAAAAAAAAAAAAAAAAAAAAAATTCCATTTTTGACAAATTAAGCTAGACGACAAGGTTTGTTTAAAAAATTGTATCATGCTGCTTGTTGTTTTCTGGTTACAAAACCAGTGCTTGGATTTTATTTTTATTTTTGGAAAAAGAAATCTCAAGGAAGATCATCAACAGCACTAAAAATAAACAAATAAAAAAAAAGAACATGATAAAGACACTCAAAAAATATTCTTAGCTCTGTAATTAAAAAAATAGGGAGTGGAAAGCAAGATGCAAGTTGAGCCATGTAATGATAATTGCTCAGGCAATGATTTCACATTCACATACAATGTGCACATTCCATATATACAAAGTGTGGGCATTAGGTATTACATATTTCAAATTGAGGTGTATATAATATGAGGCATACACATTAGGAGAATGAGACAATAATTTGCTTAATTTCCCAGCACCAATCCTTTGTCCATTGCACATAATAAGGGCACAATGCCATAGAGCCCTACAAAATTGATGGCACTTGCTTCACTGTTTCTTCATTGAGCAATGCTGTACACACAAAAGATATCATAATAGCTGACTTGACAACTTTCTACTAGTTTTTATAGGGATCTGACATTACTTTTCTTTTCTTTTTTTTTTTTCTTTTTTTCACTAACAATCTGCCCCAAAATACTTTTGATTTTCTTATTGTAATTTTTTTTTTTGGTCAAATGATTTTCTTATTGTAAATACTTTAAGGGGAGAGAAGATCATAGTTTTGATTCTTTTGAACTATGATTTTGTCGGTTGAGTAGACAGACTGAACAAAAAGAGTAGATAAGGACACCACTTTTGTCATCACAGCTCTGCTACATGCATAGAAAATGTCACACTGAGTGGTATAATGGGTTTTTGATTTTTGTTTTTGTTTTTGTTTTCCAAAAATGAAATCTCAAATATTGTTATCGACAACACTAAAAATAAAGTTTATCAAAAAAAAAAAAGACAACACTAAAAATAAATATATAAAATAAAGTGCATAATAAAGGTACTCAAAACAATATTCTTAGCTTTTAAATAAAAAAATAAGGACTGAGTTAATCAGTGGAATAAAAGGACGCTTTTTCTATAATAAAAAAAGAAAAAGATAAAAGACAAGTTGAGCCAGGAAGTGATAAATAATAATTGCACCATGCATGGAGCCCTACAGAAATGAGGACACTCGGCTTCACTGTTTTCTTCAATGAGATACGCAGTGGCGACTCTAGGAATTTTTTTCAAGGTATTTTTTAATAAGTATAAATTACACAATCTAATAAAAAGAAAATTTTGTATATTGACAACAATAACAATAAAAAATACGTAAATACATAAAGTTTACAATTACTTTCTACGTAGTTTTCTTATCAAATATTTGTCCATAATTCTAGCAAAAGAATAAAAAATAAACTATAAATTCATTTGAAATATTAATAAAATTATTAATTATTGTTATTTAGTTATTTCATTAATTTGTTTGTCTTTTATAAACTATAATTTGTTATAATGTTGTTTCATTAATTATAAAATTATTAATTATTGTTTAGCGTAACATAATTTAATTTGTTTGTCTTTTATAATGTAATGTTTTATTATTGTTTAGCCTAACATAATTTAGTTGTTTAATTTGTTTATTAATTATCTTCTATAATTTGTTATGTGTATAATTAATATGTATAATGTAATTAAGAGTTGAGTGTGCCAATCAAGTGATAAACCCAAGCCTTAAATTATACCCATGTCAAAACCCAAACCATAAACCAAGGCCCACCCTTTAATTTAATTTAATTTTTAATAAATTTTTTTCCCTTTTCCTTTGTTTTCTCCATCAGGTTTTTTTTTTTTTTTTTTTTTTTGACTGAAATGGTAAAAGTATATTAATCAGAAGAAAAAAAAAAACAAACAAAAGAAAAAACAAAAAGAAACCCAGCCCAGGAGCTTTACAAGCACAGAACGGCCCAGAGAAAACAATGGACCTATAGCTCCAGAAATCTCCAAGGCTCATTATTTATTTTATTTTATTTTTCTTATTTTAACTTATGTGTCATTTTTGCTTTAACCCTCCTTCACACGTGCTTTACATATCCTGTCTCTTCTAGATTTTTCTTCAGATCTACTTTCCTCTTTTCTTTCTTCGTCCTTATTTCTTAGTCACAGCTTTTCTTCTCTCTCAATGTTCTCTTCAAGCATCGTTTTATGCCGCCACCTTGCTTCTTTCAACAAGCATTGTTCATCCCTAATAGCACCTCCATGCTCCTCTCTTAAGCCGCCTCTACCCGGCACAACGTCTCCTCAACCTCCATTACTGATCTATATATGCTTTGTTTGGATTATAGGTTTATATTTTCATTATTTTGTATGGGAAATCAAGAGTTTTTGTTTCGGCCCGGAATCTGTTTTTGGTTGAGGGTGTTCTTAATTTTGGTTGAGAGTGTCCCTAATTTTTTTTTTAAGGGTAAGCAAATATATATTTTTTAATTATTATATATATATATATATATATTTTTTTTATTCCAGGTCAGGATGTTCCTGGGAACACCCTGGCCTGGAACACCCTGACCTGAACGTGGCGCCGCCGCTGGAGATACGTACGTTTTTATTTATTTATTTATTTTTGGATAAATAAGATAAGCATTATGATATCTAACTCATTAAATTACGTAATTAATAAGCAGATATAATACCCAAAGAGACAATATATTATTTGGATTGAAGAAAGCTTTTATTGTATAGAATATGCTCTTATAGAATATTGATGAAATTTTTTTTTCGTCCAATTTGATGAAATTTCAGTTTCTTATCAAGAAGAAAAAAGAGATGAACCAATAAAAAGGCCAAAACAGATATTTATAGAAAAACAAAGTATAGTTTAATTAGAATTTATTTAAAGAATACTAAAGTTTCAGAATTCGTATTCATAATTTGTTTAGTGTTTATTTGATTTAACTCAGTAAAATTTGTGATACTTAAGGTCTAGATAAAAGATTAACCCTTTAGCCTATTTTTTCTCAAAAAAAAAAAAAACCCTTTAGCCTATTTTTTCTTTACATTTTCAAAATTTTGAGTACTTTTTTCCAATTTTTACACAGTCTAGGAATCTTAGATTTATGAGAGTTTTAAAGTTAACACCTTCGAAAGTCTCCCCTGTAGCTTTTTTTTTTTTTTTTTTTCCTTACTTTTTGATTGTGTCATGAGAACTAAATCACCTTTATTTTAATTTTGACAAAAACACCATTTTGGTGTTACATACAATCATTTTTTTTTTTTTTTTTTTTTTGAGAACAGGTCAGAAACTTTATTAAACTAAAAAAGAAGTACACGTATAAAGAAAACTTGTATAAGTCCAAGGCCAGCTACATGCAGCTGGCCATCGACTGAGGCTACACTACCGTAGACCATGCCACTGTAGCCCAACGTTTAAGGTCTCGTTGATCTAAGCTTTGCACCATGAACCCGTGTTACCATCAATTTAGTCTTTATATTTTGATTACGGTCAATTTTGGGTGCGTTTGAATCGACTTCAAACGAATTTCGGAAATCAATTTCCGAAAAATGGAGTGTTTGGCTGTGACGGAAAATATTATTTTCCGGAAATGGATTTCCTGTTGACCGAAATTTGAAGCCTTGACCATGGAAAATGATTTCTGTCTTCATTTTCACTTCAATTGACTTCCGGAAAAAGAGAGAGAGAGAGAGAGAGAGAGAGAGAGAGAGAGAGAGAAGAGAGAGCCCAGATCAGAGAGAGAGAGGGACGATCACGCCGACGAGCGGCGCGATCGACGATCGCGCCGCTCGTCCGACGATCGCACCGCGCCGATCGTCGATCGAGCGACGCGATCGACGAGCACAGACGAGCGCGCTCGTCTCTCGTCGATCGACGAGCGCGATCGACGAGCGCGCTCGTCTCTCGTCGATCGACGAGCGCGATCGACGAGCGCGTTCGTCGATCGCGATCGTCGATTGACGATCGTGATCGTTCGTCGATTGCGCTCGTCGATCGATCGCGATCGTTCGTCGATCGCGCTCGTCGATCGACGAGCGCCGCTCGTCGGACGAGCGTTTTGCCGGATTTGATGTATTTTCTGGTAAACTGATTAAACGAACCAAACACCAAAATTAATTTTCCGTAAAATGAATTTTGTGACAGCTAAACACATGAAAACGTTTTCCTTTCCGGAAAATAGCATTTCCGGAAAATAGCATATTTTCCGGAAATGATTTTACGCGAACCAAACACAGCCTTTATCTTTGTTATTTTCAACTTGCAATCAATTTAGTCTCTAACTCACTAATAAAAAATGCATACGTGACAAATAATTTGTATTGTTGGTGCACACATAGCTAAAATAATAATATAAAATCAAACAATTAAACATTAAAAAAGCCATGTAAGCATTTTAATAAAAAATAAAAATCCATGTCAGCCAAAGAAATTCTAAAAAAATTAATTGAAAGAAAACAAATAAAGAAAGTGAATTAAAAAAAAAATCTTCAATTTCTTTTATTTATTTTTGTATTCTTGCATTTTCTCAGTGACCAAACACAATACCCAGCAAACACAGCAATCTGAAACCAAACACTAATCACACAATTATCTACACTCAAATTTTCTTTTCTATTCTTTCTCTTTTCATATATTTCCCAGCAAACCCACTCAGACCTCTCTCTCACAGACTCGCTCTCTTTCTCTTTCTGTCTCTCCGTCTCTTTTCTACACTCAGTCCTTATTCTTCTGAAGACTGCGTTGTAAATTTTGGTATAAAAACCAGTAGAGCACTCTTGAATATAATCATCAAAAAATTATCCCAAATTTGTCCACAGAGTTCAGGATTTCCTTAATCAAATCTACACTTATCCATTTCTTATTTTTGTGTTTCTTTTGTCCTCAGTCACTTGCTAGCCACCATAGGGCCTAATAGGTAAGGATAATAATATCCTGTACGTACTAGCAAAGTGGAATTTGTTAGAGAGGTGAAAGGATTGATATGGTTTGGGTAGGTTGAGATCTTTTCAGTGTTTGTTCATGATTGGTGTTTGCTGGGTTCTATTTGTGTGTTTAATTTGGTAAAGGGTTTCATTATGTTGGGATTTTCAGATTGCTTTGTGTTTGGGAGGGAAGAAAATACAAGAAGAATATAAAAGAAAATGAAAGAAATTGTGGATTTTTTTATTCAATAAATCTTTTTTTTTCTTTCAATTAATTTTATCAGAATTTTTTTTTGTTTTGATGTGGAATTTTCTTTTTTATTAAGATGCTTATGTGGCTTTTTAAATATTTAATTATTTGATTTTATATTATTATTTTAGCCACGTGTACACTAACAATGTAAACCGTTTGTCACATATATATTTTCTGTTAGTAAGTTAATGGTAGAGATTAAATTGAATGCAGGTTGAAAATAATAAGGACCAAATTAACTATTATCAAAATGTAGGGACCAAATTGACTGTTATATCAAAATGTAAGGATTAAAATAGTGTTTTGGCCTTTAATATTTTAATTGTCTAAAAATTTGTAATTAGAAGAAAAAAAAAAGTGTAGGAAGTGGACCATTATAAAAGAATTGAAAGATATAATTTTGGGGTCTTGTGTTCCAAATATTAATAACTCTTTATATATAATGGTCCACTTCCTATCCAAAAGAAATAAAAAAAAAAAAAAAAATCTATAGATCACTTAAAAAAAAAAAAAAACCCTTTATAATAATAATATTTTTATTAAAAAAAAATAAAAGCCTTAGCCCCACGCCACCTGCCCCTATGTTGGGGGCACCTTCTAATTTCAAAAGGCTAATATATGTTTGGGCCCAACAATTAATATATAATTCTAATTATTAATTGCTTCCTAATATGGAATTCAACCAATTAAGCACACTGTACTAAAAAAAAAAAAAACATATAAAACCCAATACAAATTTGAAAAATCTAAACGATAAAACCAATGTCCACTTCGACATGTTAAAGCTGAACTGATAATCATATGAAAATAGCCTATAACCAGCGCAATGCGTGAAAATTTTTTATTTTATTTTTTTAGTATTCATTTTAAAAATATCTTGTTGACAAAATATGTAAAATCCCTTGATTTTAGGTCTAATAGCTAAAAACTGTGATAAAATTCTAGCAGTAGACTTTTATTTTCACGGGAAAGATTTTGCTATATATTTGTATGCAACAATTGTTGTATAATGGGTTATGACTTTTGTGGTAGTAAAAAGAAAGTGACAAGTATCTAAGAATTCATCTAATCATGTGCATTGTACATGACCCTTGAACAAATGTTACTTTCTATTTATTGCCACATAACCCATTACGCAGCAATTACTACATACAAGTTTGCAGCGAAACCTTTCCCTATTTTCACTTGGCATTCAAACCCACCAATATCAAACTCCAATAGCATAAACATGATATAGACCAACATTACTGCAACTTAAACATGATATCATAAAAATGTTAAGGACAACTCCATATATAATTATACTTAATACTAATTACCCATAACTTCTTTTTTTGAGAATGACTACCCATAAAAAATAACAAGAGAGGCACACAAAGTTTTTTTTTTAAAAAAAAAAAAATTTATTTATCAAGAGTAAATATAAAATAATGAGTTAATGCAAAATTTCAATCAGAATAAGAATCTTTTTGAGTTGTGCTTGCACATGAGTATTGTATAATAATTGAGAAAAAAAAATGTTGTTAAGAAGAAACTTGATTTTCATAGGGCCAAACTAAATACTACGTTAACCTCTTACATTCTTGGGGTGGAGCTCATGAAAAATGCTGCTAAAGGCCTATAGCAATTAGGTAAAATTAGATTTCGTGAAAAATATTGTCATAGAACCGAAAGTGCATGTTCACCACATAAAGTTGCTAAAGGCGGATAGCAATTAGGCAAAATGTTGCTAAAGGCCTATAGCTAGGGACGAAGCCAGGACTTGAAGTTAGAGGAGGCGGTTTTGTTGTTGGCTACATACAGCAACTCCAGCCTCCGACTCTGTTGCTTAACCCCTAAAGGTTTTTATTTTTTGTTTTTGTGTGCTTTTTTTCTTTTTTTTGATGCAAGATAGAAATTTTACTCTAACCTAATTTAAGTGTATATATATGTGAAACTCCCCCCTAGAGATTTGAACTCCAGCCCTTACCCCTCACATCCTATAAGCACTTATACTTGTGGAGTGACCATCGTACCAAGAGTGCGCAGTAGTTTTGATTTGTGCATTGTTGCTCGGTAAAGACAAAATAATTTTATTTAAAATATTTTTAAAAGGTAGGGTTGTTTGTTTTGGATAAAATTGGTTGATTGAACTTAATTGTTTTTAGCTTTACTATGGGTAATTTTTGTTGTTGGGCTAATTTTTTTGGGCTTTTATATTTTGTTTTAGATTTTAGACCTATAAATTTTTTTACGGCCTTTAAAACGAGGACAATGCTAGAGTTAGAATTTTTTTTTTTTTACAAATTGCTAATGTGGTAAGTAAAGAAGTTGATGTAAGTGATGGAACTAGATGCAAATCAATAAAAATTTACTATCTCAATAGTTCGTAAAAAAATTGTAAAAAATTTTGTGTCTATTACATTACTCTTAAAAGAATCAATGGTATTGTTAAAGGGGGCAAAGTGCAATTTTATAAAACAAAATTGCTAAAATTAATGCTATGTATGCCAAAAAATGAGGTTGGTGGGCCAGCCTTCACTTGGGCTCATGATCTATTTGTAGTGTGGGTTTTGGATTTCCTACCTTGGGTAATTCCTCACACAGAGACCTAACAAAGTAACCTCTCCTTATGAATTCCTCTACTCTCACTACTACTGCTCTTCTGGTGCTTCTCTTGCTCCCTCTTTTCTTAGTTTCCAATCAAATCATCCCCCATTTCTTCCTTAACTTTTCATATTTATAGTCTAAAATTAGTGGAAGAGTTATGATTACCCTAGGTCGTTAGTGGGCAAGGGGGTCCAATTCCATTGCTTTTAAGTGGGTGTTTAGTTGGGAGTGGGAGTGGTGGCTTTGGAACTAGTTCCCACCTCAAGGAGGATGCTCGGCAGCGATATTCCCCGAGGCAATACCGGGCAGCTGAGGTATATCATCCTTGAGCAGTTACGTTCCTGGTCAAGATGTGACTAGCCGGGCAAGTCCCAGATTATGAACCATGACGTGTATAAAATTGCTTGCATGATGGGCTTTGGATCGAGCTCAGTGGCATAAAGCCCAGGCCCATTGCTTCAGTAGGCCTGGGGCCCAGCTTCGGACAAAGGGGTAAGAACCATGGGCCACACTGTAGGGTTAAAGTTTAAGGCCTAAATGGACCTGGGGACCCCGTGCCATATATTAGCCCCCCCTTGATTCGTGCCTGGTTCCCGGAGATGAATCAAGGACTTTAAGAGACAAACTATCTAGGAAATCCAACAGGCAGATACTGGATGGTTAAAGACTCATTAATGCGCCCTCAAAAGGTGTGTTGTATTTGGATGTTTGGTTTAGCCGCCATCATTGTCTGATGGTTTGCGAACTGAGGCGGTGTGTGTGGCAATTATAATGGGGGTTCGTAGGGTTTCTCGCCCCAAACTTATTAAATGTCATTTATTCCTTCTTGGGCTCCTATAAATACTCCCCTCTGAGTCTCTTCTTCACTTTTTGCTTTCTCCATTCCTTAAACTCCTTCTCTACCAAGCATACCTCTCTGTGTGCTCATCCTTTAACCTAGAACACCATTCCTTCCTAGAGCCCAAAGTAAGTTCTTCTTCTCCTTTCCTCTCATTCTTTCTATTTCTTTGAGTTCTCTCTTAATCGTAGTTTAGGAATCTAGTTTAGAAATTGGCTATTCTCATCTTCTATCTTTAGAAGCTTCTTTGGCTAATTTTAGGGCTGCCTACAACGTTCGTGGGGATGTTGATATCGCCTATTGTCATGAGGGTGATATTGACCTCCACAGGTGTACTGACTCAAACATGGTCTTTTTCCCTCTTATGGCTATCCTCGAGGGTGGAGTTAGGTTCCCCATTGACCCTTTCATTATAGGCTCCCTTAGGTTTTACGGCCTGTGTCCCGACCAACTCCCCTCCAATTTTTACTGAATGGTGAGTTGCGTTAGTAGGTTAAACCAGATATTTGGGTTAGAGGTAAACCACCATGATATTAACTTTATGTATAGCCTATGCGGAAACATTAAGACCGATTACCACTTAAAAACCAGGGATATGCGAGTACGGCTGATATCATGCCTCCCCGATTCCAACAGAAATTCCGCGGGGGAGTTTGTCCGGGTGAGCAACAATTGGTTCGCCGATGAGCTCCCTTGCCCTTTCTCACCGCGTGATTTTGGTCGATACCAAGAACCTTCATTTGTTTTGAGTCTGAACTTTTTACTTGATTATTTACGCACAAACTAACCGGTCTTTTTGTTGATTTGTTGTAGAAGGAAGAAGATTTCAACCAGATCTTCGAGTTATGCACGTGCAAGATCTCAACTTCGTCCTTTGGTCAGAAATTTTCATGCACAGGGACAGGCAGCTCCGAGCATCCTATTTGATACTCGGTGTCGACCCTGTGTACTCTACCTGGAAAGAATTTAGCCAGGCGCCATTAGTAGATAGCCCGCTTCTTTCATACATAGACGTCCGGCACGCAAATTTCCTCCCACCTTCACTAACCATTGGTGAGGCTTGGGATCTTGGCCCCCGTTACACTACTACGGTAGACCGAGCCCCAGTGCGAGACGAGTCTGCTGAACGAGTTTCTCAAAGTCAAAAACAGCACATTCCCGTTGAAGGGAACGAAGGTCAAGCCCAAGCAGCCAAGCAGGAAGTAGCCGAGGGTGAACAAGAGGCAGAAATGGTGACTAAGAAGAAGTTGACTGTTGACCGGTTTTTGTTTGGCACCCAACCATTAGCTTTGTCCCAACAAACTCAGGCCAAGGACCGTACTCCTCCCCCTCCCCCGACTGGACATCAGAAAAAGAAATAGCATGTAGAGGACCAACCACTTAGGGTCTCAAGTGATGTACCTGCAAAAACTCCCCCCCGGCCTTCGGGTGGGGTCACAATTCGGGAATCAATGAGTGGTCCCCAGCCCACTATCCAAGGCGGCGCTGAAGTGGCCTCTTCATCACGGGCCACGCCCAATTAGCAGCCCACTTTCACACTTGGTGGCAAGCCCTTGCCTGCTTCTATTGTGCAACAGCTGCAATGGCACACAATCGCGATAATTTCTTCTTATTCTTTTTCTCATTTACTTTGTTGCACGAATGATTTTCTTCCCTTTTTTTCTCTTTTTTTATTTTATTTTTTTATTATATATATATATATATCCCCAAGTTTGTTGTTGTGGTGTTACCAAACCGCACAGATAACTCACGTCCTAGGTGAAAGGATGAAAAAGTTTAATGAAAAGCTTGAACTGGAAAAGGTGTTGAAGGATGTTGCTAATGCATAGCTCGGGACAAGGGCAAAGTTGCTGAGGTCACCGAGAATAAGGCCCAGTTGCTGGCTGAGAGGAAACTAGCTGATATGGAGGCCAAGCTAGGGGAAACAGAGCTAAAGTTGGCGCATGCGGAAAGCTTGAACCTGGCACATGTTGATGAAGTGGCCGATCTGAAGGCAACCCTTGAGGCCTGTGAGGACAAGTGATACAATGAAGGCTTCGCGGATGCCGAGAACTCCGTGAAACCTGTTGTCCACCAAGCCCAGGTCTAGGGGTTCAAGGAGGGGTGGTTGGATGCCTTTTTGGCATTGGGAGTGCCCGAGAATTCCCCACTGAGGAACCCGAATCAAATCCCACGCCCGACTATTGCTCCTCCTATTTAGAGCCAGGCTGACGCTGCGGATGAGGAAAATACCCCCAGCATGAGGGAGCTGGAGCAAACAATTGACACCCATGTGGAGACCGTAGATCTCAAGGTCACCAGCAACCTCAATGCCCCTAAGAATGAAGAAGCCCAGCAACCGTCTGCCGAAGATGTCCAAGACCAACACGCCGATGATGTAGCCTACTCCTTTCCTATCGACCCTGCTGCTTAAGTTTTTAACTAGTTTCTATATACATCACTTCTTCTTCTTCTTTTTGCATTTATTTTCCTTTTACGTATTTGGTTTGCCTAGTCAATGGGATGTGGTGATCGAACACTAATTTAACTTCTGTTTTTCTAAGTTTTACTTTTCTGTTCTTAAGTTTTATTTTCCTAGAGTTACCGGGCTGTGGTAACTAAACACTTGTTCAATTCTAATTGCTTTTTGCTTTAATTACTTTATTACTCGGCTTTGGAGACCGAGCATCCTATGAATGATTGTTTTATCACTGCTAGGCTATCTTTTTTAACACATTTGACTGTGATTATTTTTATTTATTTCTTATTCATTATTCCGACTAGCCGGACAGCTCAATCATAGTGTGCCCTCAACTTTACATAGGAACGGGTATATCTGTACATATATAGTGGCCGGGATAGGCCTAAAGAAATTTCCCTTGTTAGAAGAATAACTCCTTACAATTTGTAATTGCTATGCTTTACCCAATTTAGGAGAAATGAAGGCTGGATGATTAAGCCGAACCGAGTACAACGTTCACCGGGCACGGAATCTTACATTGTGTGGAACTTTAATTGTAAGAAAATTGTTAGGAACACTTAGCGCAAGGTTTTCACCTGCCCAGTGATGAAAATCGAATCGGGGGCAGGTTTCTATCCTTAAATAATTTAACGTAAAGTTTCTACTTGCTCGGCGATGAAAATTAAATCGGGGACAGATTTCTGTCCTTAGATAATTTAACGTAAGGTTTCCACCTGCCCAGCAATGAAAATCGAACTGGGAACAGGCTTTAGTCCTTAGATAATTTAACGTAAGGCTTCCACCTGTCCGGCGATGAAAATCGAACTGGGGATAGGCTTTCGTCCTTAGAGTAGAATGATTTTCCTTAGTTCTCCTAACTTTCCTCGCATTTGTTGGCCGGGGTTAATGAATTAACAATGAGAGACTTAAATACACCTGCATGGATAAACATTACCTTTATATTAATTAATAGAACGTACATATGAGATTACATTCAATTTGTACCCCCGTGCAGGGATGATTACTGGTAGAACTTCCTTAGATTGTGGGCATTCCATGGCCGGGGAAGTGATCTCTTGTCCAGATCCTCTAAGTAGTATGCTTTTGCGCCAGCGATGGTGGTAACCCTGTAAGGCCCTTCTTAGGTCGGGGCCAACTTTCCAGCATTCGTATCTCGCATATTCTCTACTGCTTTCCGTAACACTAGGTCCCTAACACCAAATTCCCTTGTCTTTACATCTCGGTTATAACGCTGGGCAAGCTTTTGTTGATACTTGGCTAGTTGTATAGTCACCGCTTCTCGGTACTCTTCCAGTAAATCTGAATGCTCCACCATCAATCCATCATTCTTGGCGGGGGCAAATTCCGTAACTCATGCATTACAAAAGGTTTACCTCGGCCGGTATTACAGCTTCTGCCCCGTATGTTAGGGAGAACGGAGTCTCTCTTATAGACCTCCTGGGAGTTGTTTGGTACGCCCACAAAACGTTGGGTAGCTCCTTGGCCCACCTACCCTTTGCACCATCTAACCTTTTCTTCAATCCATTCACAATTGCCTTGTTAGTGGCTTTAGCTTGGCCGTTGCTCTGAGGATACGCAGGGGTGGAGTACCTATTCTTGATGTCGAGATCACTGCAAAACTCACGAAAGGCTCTACTATCGAATTGCAATCCATTATCAGATATAAGAGAGTCCGATACCCCAAATCTCGTGACTATATTCTTCTACATAAATTTTTTAATGTCCATGTCCCGAATATTAGCTAACGCCACTGCCTTCGCTAACTTGGTAAAGTAGTCAACAACTACCAAAATAAACCTTCGATTACCTGTGGCCTAAGGAAATGGGCCAAGAATACCCAGCCCCTACTGTGCAAAGGGCCAGGGGCTATTGACCGGATTCAGATGGCCTGCTGGTTGGTGGATCAAAGAGGCATGTTTTTGGCACTGTTCACACTTTCGTACATACTCGGCGACATCCTTTAGCATTTGCGGCCATTAAAATCTCTCAGTCATTGCTCGGTGTGCCAATGAGCGTCCCCCTACATGACTGCCACACACCCCATCATATAGCTTAGCCAAGAGTTCATTGACTTTCTCAAGGTGTAAACATAAAAGGTACGGCCCCCCCAAAAACCTCTGGTACAAAGTACGATCCGCCAACAACCAATATCGAGCTGCTGCTTGGCACACCTTATCGGCTTCCTTCTCATCATCTAGGACTCGATCCTCGGCTAAAAAGTCGATGATTGGGTCCATCCAGCATGGCCCAAACATTGAAATCACTGCAACACCTACTGCGACACTAATACTCGATTCCACTAGAAGCTCCACCTTGATTAAGCGAGGCATATCCTTCGTCATTGATGATGCCAACGTGGCTAGAGAGTCAACATGTCTATTCTGCCATCAGGCCACTTAGGCCACCTTTGCCCAAAGAAACTTACTCATGACCTGCTTTACCACCTACAAGTATTCTTTCATTCGAGAATCCTAGGCTTCAAAATTGCCTTGCACCTGACTAACCACCAGTCGAGAATTTGAGTAAATCTTAACATCCCGTGCACCCATACCCAAAACGGTTCTTAATCCAGCAAGTAAGGCTTCGTACTCAGTTTCATTATTAGAGGCCCATAATCCCAGCCTGAAAGAATGTTCCAACCTTATTCCTTCCGGAGTAATGATTACAATCCTGGCTCCAATCCCCATTGCATTTGATGCACTGTCCACAAACACTTTCCACGGGCGACAGTCCGCGTGACAGATTACTTCCATTTTGTTTTTAGGAGAAAACTCTACCACGAAATCAGCCAAAACCTAGCCCTTCACCGAACTTCTTAGCCTATACCTTATATCAAAGGATTCGAGCCGGGTTCCCCATTTAGCTATCCGGCACTTGAAATCAGATCTTTTCAATAGTGACTGTAAAGGGTATTCGGTCAATACATATATGGTGTGGGCTTGAAAATAGTGAGACAGCTTCCTGGTAGTATGCACTAGTACCAGCACCAGCTTCTTTAGGGGCAAGTACCTTGTCTCCGCGTCAACTAGGGTCTTGCTGATGTAATATACGGGTTGCTGCACTTCTTGATCCCTTAAAAGCACAACACTCACGGCGTGATCAGGCACTGAAAGGTACATGAATAAGTGTTCCTCAGGTTCTGGGGCTATTAACATGGGTGCCTGCATCAAATACTCCTTTAAGTCTTGGAAAGCTCTTTCACACTCTCCATTCCACTGGAATTCCCTCCATTTCTTCAAAAGTTGGTAGAATGGACGGCATTGATCGACAAACTTAGAAATGATTCGGTTAAGGGCAGTTAACATTTCGGTCAACACTTGCACTTCTTTTGGATTGTTCGGAGGCTTGAGCTGCTTCACGGCTTCAATTTGATCAGGGTTAACTTCTATCCCCCAGTTGGTGATCAGATATCCTAGGAACTTGCTAGCCCCCACCCTAAAAGCACACTTATTTGCATTAAGGCACAATTTGTGTTGTTGCAGTACTTCAAACACCCCTCGAAGTTCCTCTATATGCCGTGCCTTTTGTTTACTTTCCACCACCATGTCGTCGATGTACACCTCAATCATACGCCCAATCATGTCCCGAAACATTCTAGTCATCATCCGTTGATATGTGGTCTCGGCATTTTTTAACCCAAAGGGTATCACGGTACAATGGTAGTTGGCATCAGAGGAGATGAATGTTGTCTTTTCTCAATCTTCGGCGGCCAGGGCAATCTGGTGATAGCCTTGAAAGGTGTCTAGGAAACTCATCCTCGGGTGTCCATATGTGGCATCCACCAAATGATCGATCTTCGGCATAGGAAACGAGTCCTTTGGGCAAGCTCGGTTCAAGTCCGTGAAATCTACGCAAACTCTTCACTTTCCATTCTTTTTATTCACCACCATGGTATTTGCTAGTCACTCCGGAAAAAAAATTTCCCTTATCGCCCTAGCCTTCTTTAACCTCTTAACCTCCAGCTTAATTGCCTCAACGTGTTCCTTGGCCAACCTCCTCGGCTTCTGCTTCTTGGGAGGGAATGATGAGTCTATATTAAACTTGTGGACTATGAATTCGGGATCCACCCCGGGCACCTCATATGGGCTCCAAGTAAACACATCTACATTCTGTATAAGAAACAATAGCATCTCTACCCTGTCCTCATCCTTCATACTTGCCCTTACCTGGAAATACCTGTCAACATCTAGTAATATCTTCACTCTGACCAAGTCCTCAGCATAACTAGCCCCTCTTCCTTCTCGGGGCTCCTGTAATTGCTATAAACGGACCTCTTCAGATAAGTCCTTCTGGTCGACTGGCTCATTCTTCCAATTAACCGCAGCAACTAAGCATTGTCTAGCCACTTACTGGCTTCCCCTTACTACAGCAATGCCCTGCTTGGTACAGAACTTAGCCTTCACATGCAGGGTGGATGGTACAGCCACTATTGCATGAATCCACGGCCTTCCCAGAATTGCTGTATATGGAGAAAACCAAGCAACCACTATAAATGCTACTACCACTTCCTTACCTTCCATATTTACGGGAAGGGAAATTTTCCTCTGGGGGATCACTACCCTGCTATCAAATCCGACCATAGGCGTATCATACTTCGAGAGGTCCTCGTTCTTTGGTCCAAGTCCTTTGAATAGATCCGGATACATCACGTCGACCCCACTTCCCTGGTCTACCATCGCCCTTTTTATTATGAAACCGTTTATCCGGGCCATCACCACCAACGCATCATCGTGCGGTTGAGTAGTTCCTTTTAAATCATCGTCGTTGAAAGCAATGGGCTCTCGAGCAAACTTCAACTTCTTTTCGGAGGGTTGCTTGCCCGACCAGTCTTCTAGGGTACTACAGTCAACACTTCTTTTCTCTTGGTCACAACGATACCCCTCTGGGCAGCGTGGATGACTCCAATCACTCTCAATGGGGGGTGGGAGAGGGTCTCCTCTTTGTTGAGCACCTTGCCCGGTACCTTGGTTTCCTGAATCCATCACAAACTCTTTCAGATATCCCGCCTTCACTAACTGCTCTAGATGATCTTTTAACACCCGACATTTCTCGGTGGTGTACCCTTTATCCTTGTGATAGGTACAGTACAAGTTTTGGTTCCTCCAGGACGGGTCACCCCCCATCTTGTTCGGCCATTAGGAGTACGGCTTGTTCTTGATCCAGTCTACGATCTTGTGCACCGACTCCTTGAACGTTGCATTCACCTACCCCAGTTGTACCTTCGGCTCTTGTATCCTTAAATCCTTTTGGGACCTTGGCTGAAAACCACCCGGCCAAGGACGACTTACTAATGGGGCTTTACCTTTACTCTGCTGCCGGTCATCCACTAGGCATTTGTACTCCTCAATATGCCTCATCAGTTGCCTCATATCCTTGGGAAGCTTCCTCGTCAATGACTCCCGTAGTTCAGAGTTCTTGGGTAGCCCCATTCTAAAGGTGCTCAATGCAATCTTCTTATTTCCCCCACCGATCTCATTATAAAGCTCCCAATACCGACTGGCATAACTGTGAAGGGTTTCTCCAACCCTCATTTTCATAGATAGTAATGCGTCTACTGGTTGCGGTACTCGACTACAGGTTACAAATCGGACACCGAATTCTTGGATTAACTTGGCAAAATTGTGAATGGAACCCTTTCGTAGTCCATTAAACCATCTCAAAGCAGTGAGCCTGAAGTTTGAAGGAAATACCTTACACATTAGCACGTCATTGTGAGTATGCAGAGACATCATCTGGATATAATGGCTGACGTGCTCTACCGGGTCCGTTTTCCCATCATAGGAATTGAATGGTAGGCGCATAAATCTGCTCGGCATTAGGGCCCGTTCAATGCTGTCTAAGAACGGTGACCGAGCAGCTCTATGTAAGTCGTGGCTCATAGCATCCATCACTTTTCTGGGGAATCTGAATCCCTGTCTGCGTACTCCCGTGAACGTGAACGGTCCCGATGTTGACGGGATTCCCGTGAATGCGAACAGTCTTGGTGTCGACGGGACTCCCGTGAATGTGAATGGTCCCGGTGTCTACGGGAACCGGACTGATTGGACCCAGTCACATAACGATCTCCCCCACTAGTGGATCCCCTTTTTCAATTGTCTCGGTCTCTTCCCCGGCGCCTACCTCTTGCTTCCAACTCCAAATCTCTCCCCAGTCTGCGTAACCGCTCAAGTTCCTCATCTCTCTTGTCAAATTGCCCATGCCTTAAAGCACCCGACATTGTCTGGTGTGTTTGGTACAACCCTTCTCCGATGCCGGACCGTTCTTGCTCTTGCTCACGATCCCTATCTTCATGTCGTTTGTGCCTTCAATCTCGCCACGTAGATCCTCGAGAAGATCCCACTGAACCACTTTCAGTGAAACACTCTGAACATCTTACAGACATTTCCCGGGCGTGAGTCTCAGCCGAACCATAGTTTTGTAAGAGATTCCCATAGACGGCGCCAATTGTGCGCACCAAAAATGAGGTTGGTGGGCCAGCCCTCACTTGGGCTCACAATCTATTTGTAGTGTGGGCTTTGGATTTCCTACCTTAGGTAGTTCCTCGTACAGAGACCCAACAAAGTAACCTCTCCTTATGAATTCCTCTACTCTCACTACTACTGCTCTTTTGTTACTTCTCTCGCTCCCTCTTTTCTTAGTTTCCTATTGAATCATCCCCCATTTCTTCCTTAGCTTCTCATATTTATAACCTAAAATTAGTGGAAGAGTTATAATTACCCTAGGTCGTTAGTGGGCAAGGGGTTCCAATTCCATTGCTTTTAAGTGGGTGTTTAGTTGGGAGTGGGAATGGTGGCTTTGGAACTACTTCCCACCTCAAGGAGGATGCTCAGCAGCGATATTCCTCGAGGCAATATTGAGCAACTGAGGTATATCATCCTCGAGCAGTCACGTTCCCAGTCAAGATGTGACTAATTGGGCAAGTCCCAGATTATGAACCATTACGTGTATAAAATTGCTTGCATAATGGGCTTTGGATTAAGCCTAGTGGCATGGAGTCCGGGCCCATTTCTTCAATAGGCCTGGGGCCCAGCTTCGGACAAAGGGGTAAGAACCATGGGCCATATTGTAGGGTTAAAGTTCAAGGCCCAAATGGACCTAGGGACCCATGCCATACAAATGCATATATATATATATATACTAATATTAAAAAAAAAAAAATTAGGGGGGCCATTGCCCCTCAATGTTAGATAAAAAAGAGAAATATCAAATCTACTAACCCCCCCCCCCCCACACACACACACACACACACAAATTGACGTGACAGTGAATATAATTGGAATTTCATTAACAATTAACAACATAATTAATAAATTTATTAATTGCTTTTTAAAGTTTTTTTGTAGGATCATGTTAACCAATGCTCTTATAGCAATTGTTAATAAACCTGATACTATTTTTATGGGAAATAAAAAATGTTGTCAAAATGTTTTTTTCCTTTTCGCATAAAATCTTTTATAAAATGATTCTCAAAAAAATGTCCTTAGGGTATCCGTTAACTTTTTCCTTATTTGTATTAGTTAGAACCATCATGTGTATAGTTTCTTTTTCAAGAGTGAATATTTTTTCAATTAATCTTATCTAGATATGTTTTTTTTTTAATTCAAAATAGAAATTCTGCACCAGCCTAATCTAAGTGTATATTTTGTGCAATTCTCTTTTGGAAATTTGAACCTCAACCCTTACCACTCACACCCCACAAACAGTTAAATACTTGTGAAATGACAATCGTGTCAAGGATGTGCAGTAGTTTACCTTAATATACTTAATTGAACACTTCTCATACCTTATCAAATTTAAAATTTTGAATCCAAATCCACTCGTATATATTTAGAAATTTTAAAATTTTGTCGGTGGGATCAATAAATTATCCTACACTTATTGCCATCCTTACGTCTCAAATTCATCCATTTTTGACAAATTAGGCTAGACGACAAGGTTTGTTTAAAAAATTGTATCGTACTGCTTGTTGTTTTCTGGTTACAAATCCAGTGCTTGGATTTTTATGTTTTTTTTGGAAAAAGAAATCTCAAGGAAGGTCATCAACAGCACTAACAATAAACAAATAATAAAAAAGAACAAGATAAAGACACTCAAAAAAAATATTCTCAGCTCTGTAATTAAAACAAACAGGGAGTGGAAATTACGCAAGATGCAAGTTGAGCCATGTAATGATAATTGCTCGGGCAATGATTTCACATTCTCAACGTGCACATTCCATTATATACCCTGACAACCATTTACAAAGTGTGGGCATTAGAGGTATTACATATTTCAAATTGAGGTGAATATGAGGCATACGCATTAGGAGTATGAGACAACAATTTGCTTAATTTCTCAGCACCAAATACCAATCCTTTGACCATTTCACATAATAAGGGCACAATGCCATAGAGCCCTACAGAATCGGTGACACTTCACTGTTTCTTCATTGAGCAATGCTGTAAACCCAAAAGATTTCATAATGGCTGACTTGACAACTTTTTACTGGTCTTCATAGAGATTTATCGCTTATTTACCTTTTTTTTTTTTTTTTTTCATTAACAATCTGCCCCAAAATACTTTTGATTTCCTTCTTGTAAATACTTTAAGGGAAGAGAAGATCATAGTTTTGATTCTTTTGAACTATGATTTTGTCGGTTGAGTAGACAGACTCAACAAAAAGAGTAGATAAGGGCACCATTTTTTTTTTTTTTTTTTGATGAACGATAAGGGCACCATTTGTGTCAGCACAGCTCTGCTACATGCATAGAAAATGTCACACT
Source organism: Quercus lobata (assembly GCF_001633185.2). Classification (NCBI taxonomy): domain Eukaryota; kingdom Viridiplantae; phylum Streptophyta; class Magnoliopsida; order Fagales; family Fagaceae; genus Quercus; species Quercus lobata. Next base: position 14,857,782 of record NC_044912.1, on the reverse strand, counting down.
GAGTAGTGTAACTGTGTAATGGGTTTTGTTTTTTTTTTTTTTTTTCCCAAAAAGAAATCTCAAACATGGTTATTGACAACACTAAATTTTTTTTTTTGATAAGACAACACTAAAATTAAATATATATAAAAAAGCGCATAATAAAGGTACTCAAAACAAGATTCTTACTCTGCATCCAGTTTACCACCCAAAAAAAAAAAAAAAACACTCAACTCTCATAAATCTAAGATTCCAAGACTGTGTAAAAGAGACCATGCAATCTAAATTGGAAAAAAAAAAATACTCAACGTGTAGAATAAGCCAACGTACCTGCTGCGAGGCTGATGTGTAGTCGGATTGAGATCCCGTGCAATACCTAGGGTATTGCACGGGGTGCAATAGCTGTAATTTCAGCCTTTGATTTAATCCAACGGTTGTAAAGAGTTGCCACGTCATCGATCTGTGTCTCCCCAATTTTTTACTCCACTTTTTCGCCCTTTCACTTCCCTTTCTCTTTCAGATTCACCAACTTTCAAAATTTTGCTCTCTTTCACCAAACCTTGCTGTACGTGGGACACCAGCATCGATTCTCCATGACCATGGCTACAACTGGAAGCCTCCAAGGCTCACACGACCACCACCGGCGGTGCTTGCTAGCCTGACCTTCTCCTCTCTTTAGGTCTCTGTTTTTTCGCTCTCTCAAGTCCAGCCGTGGCCAAGCTTCTTGGTTACACCGCGACACCACCATTTTGGGTAATGCTTCTCACCATATATACCACCATTGGTTTAAATATAACAATAATTCATTTTCATCATTTGGGTTTGGCAGTAACTCAATGTTCTAGTTTATTTTAATGTTGATTTTAGAAATACACAAAAGATGTTTGTGAAAATGTTTGATAGAAACTTTGAAGTAATGTTAATCTAACTGATGATAAAAATAATTGGGGTTTTTTGTCAATTTCTGCTGTTTTGGTATGTGGGTTTTTTTTCCCCTCTTGTTTGCTCACCGATTTTGGGGAAAAGGGATGAGATTTACTCTTCTAATAACGTGACTTCATTTGTGCATACTTGCTGGATATGTGCGCTTTAGTCTGGTCAAATATTGCATGATAGGCTCTTACTTGTTACTTATGGATCAATTTCCCTTGGTATTTTTATAGTACCTTTTATATTCTCTACTTAGAAAAACATGATTATGTACAAACCATGGTGGTGCTTTTGTCTTGCTGCTGAAATTGTAGTGTTCAACTGTGGCTTCTGGTCATTTCTTAAGGTGTATTCTTCTTTATACACATCTACATGGCAATTAGTTCGTAATCAAAGACAATCAAGTTTATTTTCTTTTATCGGTTTTTTTTTTTTTTTTTTGGCTGAATTCCCCTTTTATTAGCTAGTATTTTTTTTGTTGGTAATGGTCACTTGCACAAATATTTTGTCTTTACATTCTTGTATTTGGGTTTCCTTTAGTTGCAGAGAAAATTTATAGATGACTAGCACCTTATGCATGGTCAAATGTTAGACACTCTTTTACCTCTCAAGGATTCATTAGCTCATAAAAATTATTCAATGTTCATGTGTTTGAGATTTTGTCTATTTCTTCTGTATTGTGCAAAAGTGAGAGCAACAAGAACATTTCACTAATACCTCTGTCTTATTATTGTTTCCTTTGTTTTCTTAATAATTTTTTCTGTTATTGATGTTTCATCTTTATATTGTTCTAGGGGAAAGGAATTAGAGAAGACAATCAATGCTTTGGATTTTAGACTTTTCATGACTGCATAGCCTAGGAAATGAAATAAAAACTTCTTTCAGTTAGCTTATTGCTTGTTATTACTTGTTAGTTTACTTAAACTGTTAGCCTGAATATCTTAATTTTTTCTCATAAACTTTGTTTTCATGTAGATACCATTCATTGGATCTCATTCCATACTTGGGAGGGTAGTTGTTGTGAATGCTAATCCTGATGATTTGGAAGCATGAATGTCCATTGGTTTAAAGCTGCATGTATCTCTATAGGATCTAGCCGACTATTGTTTTTTGCTTGGTGAGGTGTGCGTGCAAAAGAAGACTCTTCAAAACAATTTGGAAACCAACTTTGGCATATCAACTCCTGAATAAGTGGAGTGTTATGGCAAATTTAATTTGTATAAGAGGCTTTCTCTCTTGGGGTTACAAACTGCAGTTAATACAATTAGAGAAGTGTTGTGGTTTGATTCTTGTTAACAAGAAAAAAATTTAGCCTTTACTGGCCATCTTGTATTTATCTCCATATACAGCTTTGTCAACAATAATGAGGACATCTTGTATTTATCATCATATATCTTGAGAAGTATGAAATGGACTTGTTCTGGGTAGCTGGTGTTGTGTTTTTGCTTTCTGTTGTTGCTACAGAATTGAATAACTGAGCAATTTGTTGCATCTTCATGTTGTAGTTGATTTTGTGCTGCTAAGTTGATTTTGTGTTGACAAATATATGTAATGTATACAATTTTGTTTATGTTATACGCTTTCTTAATGCATTTCGAATTTTTATCTAGACTAAATGGAATTGTTTTTTGTGCATGAATTTGCTTGGAGCAACCGAACAAGTACTAAAATTGATAATAACTCAAAAACACAAATTATATCAAAGTGCTTACATGACTCTTATTCTTTTAAAAACAAGGAATACATATCAAGAGTCTTCAAAGGATGCTTGGCCAATTTTACAATCAAAATTTAATTCAAGAGAGTAGACAAGAAATTAAGTTGTTCTAAAAATGAATTTTTTTTTATTAGAATGTACACTTTGACCACAAGGCCATATAACAATAGTTTTGTTGAAATATACACTTTAACAAGAAACAAATCTTCCCATCACCATATATTCATAATACATAAATCCCACAAAAGAAAAGAAGAAGAAGAAGGTCTTGTAAGCTTCAAGATCAAGTTCTTCTACAACCTTAAATGGCATGACTTGCTCATTAAGTTATAGTTGGTGCGGCTCTTGCTTCTTGACTGTACATTACAAATGAAATTATAAGTTTATAACTAAGCCACACATCACATGCATAAAATTAAGCAAAGTAAACCTTTTAAATTTAAAGAAGCCTATATAACCTCTTTGGCACTCAGTGTTCCAATTTAAAAGCATTACTTATTTATTTTCAACTTTTACATATATTTAACATATCTTGGAATTACAACTTCCCCCAGCCCTCCATAGGTTCTGCTAGCATTAATATTTCCAATTCTTAAAGAGATTAGTTGTTCTACTCTTGACAGAGAGCCCCTTTTACTTCCACCCATGTACTCAAAATGGAATTTCAACAAGCATGTTGTTCATGTGTATATGTAAGAATCTAGGGAAGCAAAAATCACAATGTGGCCAACAACTTTATTTTAATCATTGGATAATCCTTTAACACAAAAACCAAAATTTTGATTTCCATCTCTTTGTGGGTGCATTTTGCACAAATTATCTAGAAACTCTTTGACCTATGCTACTCCATGTTCAAGAGAAAAAAATGGTCATATATGTAGCAATAAGCTAACTGAAAGAAGTTTTTATTTCATTTCCTAGGCTATGCAGTCATGAAAAGTCTAAAATCCAAAGCATTGATTGTTTTCTCTAATTCCTTTCCCCTAGTACAATATAAAGATGAAACATCAATAACAGAAAAAATTATTAAGAAAACAAAGGAAACAATAACAAGACAGAGGTATTAGTGAAATGTTCTTGTTGCTCTCACTTTTGCACAATACAGAAGAAATAGACAAAATCTCAAACACATGAACATTGAATAATTTTTATGAGCTAATGAATCCTTGAGAGGTAAAAGAGTGTCTAACATTTGACCATGCACAAGGTGCTAGTCATCTATAAATTTTCTCTGCAACTAAAGGAAACCCAAATACAAGAATGAAAGACAAAATATTTGTGCAAGTGACCATTACCAACAAAAAAAATACTAGCTAATAAAAGGGGAATTCAGACAGAAAAAAAAACCAATAAAAGATAATAGAACTCTATAAAAGAAAATAAACTTGATTGTCTTTGATTACGAACTAATTGCCATGTAGATGTGTATAAAGAAGAATACACCTTAAGAAATGACCAGAAGCCACGGTTGAACACTACAATTTCAGCAACAAGACAAAAGCACCACCATGGTTTATACATAATCATGTTTTTCTAAGTAGAGAATATAAAAGGTACTATAAAAATACCAGGGGACATTGATCCATAAGTAACAAGTAAGAGCCTATCATGTAATATTTGACCAGACTAAAGCGCACATATCCAGCAAGTATGCACAAATGAAGTCACATTATTAGAAGAGTAAATCTCATCCCTTTTACCCAAAATTAGTGAGCAAACAAGAGGGGAAAAAAAACTCACATACCAAAACAACAGAAATTGACAAAAACCCCAATTATTTTTATCATCAGTGAGCTTAACATTACTTCAAAGTTTCTATCAAACATTTTCACAAACATCTTTTGTGTATTTCTAAAATCAACATTAAAATAAACTAGAACATTGAGTTACTGCCAAACCCAAATGATGAAAATGAATTATTGTTATATTTAAACCAATGGTGGTATATATGGTGAGAAGCATTACCAGAAATGGTGGTGTCGCGGTGCAACCAAGAAGCTTGGCCACGGCTGGACTTGAGAGAGCGAAAAAACAGAGACCTAAAGAGAGGAGAAGGTCAGGCCAGCAAGCACCGCCGGTGGTGGTCGTGTGAGCCTTGGAGGCTTCCAGTTGTAGCCATGGTCATGGAGAATCGACGCTGGTGTCCCACGTACAGCAAGGTTTGGTGGAAGAGAGCAAAATTTTGAAAGTCGGTGAATCTGAAAGAGAAAGGGAAGTGAAAGGGTGAGAAAGTGGAGTAAAAAAATGGTGAGACACGGATCGATGACGTGACAACTCTTTGCAACTGTTGGATTAAATCAAAGGCTGATATTACAGCTATTGCACCCAGTGCAATACCCTAGGTATTGCACGGGATCTCAATCCATGTGTAGTCTAATCTAATGTCAGGATGTGTTTTTCTTTAAAGTTGTTTTCAAATGATGACCAAACTGACGTATGGCTGATCCCCCCATGTCCTAAATATTTTCTTGGACTGTTGTATACGGTTTTTTACCGGATCAATACCATTCCTATCTTCTTATTATAAAAAAAAGAAAAAAAAAGGGGAAAAAAATTGTTTAGTTAATGTATGTTCTTAAGACACACATTAATTATTTATTTTTTTAAAAAAAATTATGAAAAATTAAAAAAAAAATCAAAACAATGAATTATTTTTTTATTTTTTCATAAAATATATTCTAAAATAGTTTACTAATATATACCTTAAGAGCAACCACACCAGTTCAAGGATTGTCTTCTAAAATACAAAAAGTGCTCAATTTTACACATTTTAATCCCAAAGCCCCCACATCAGTCTTTGTAAAAATGTCTAAATATGCACAATGATTTTGCAAATAAACAGTAACCGTGTATATATACACGGTTACTGTTCACCGTGTAAATGATTTTTTTATTCTTTTTTTTCTCTCCTCCCTTCACCTCACTCTCTTTTCCTTTCTCTCTCCTCTCACGGTTACTATTCACAGCGTTAAAAAAATGAATATTTTATTTGAATAAATGTGTATAATAGACAAACTGATGTTGATGTTTTATAAAAATAGGTGTGTAAAATAGAAAAAATAGGTTTTAGATGTGCAAAATGGAAAAATTTTTGCACATACTAATGTGGATGCTCTAAGAGCACATGTTAGTAAGTTCCAATAAAAAGAGCAGAAAGGTTAATCTTTTACTAAAAGTATTGTAAATAAAATTAAAAAGTAACTAAAATAGTATAATGTGACCTATAAATAGTATCAAAAAATGCAATGGAACTCATGAATAGTAGCAAAAATATACTAAATAGTAAAAAAAACTGGCTTTTTAAGCTAATGCCAAACACAACCTTATTATCACAAATTTTATTGACTTAAGCAAATAAACACTAAACAAATCTATTAACTATATAAAAGAGGCAATGCCTCTACAATGCACTTTTGGTTTCATAAGTCCTTCTTTTTTGTCCGTTTGTGGAGGGCTAAACGATACTGTACACACAATTTTCGTAAAAGAAGAATCACACGATCACGAAATAGTGTAACAAATTATCAATTGTATTAATTTGTATATATATGAGTACAATCCTCTGTATGACTCTTTACAATGAAAGAATACAATAAAATTCCTCTGATTTGATCTCAAAGTAACTTTACGATTCGAATGGTTATGAAGCTTGATCTTGAATCATACTTTGATGTCTCCAAGTTGGATGTGTGATTGGATGTACTTGAGTTTTGATTTGAAGTTGAGGGCCGTTGGCTTGATCTCGAACTTAATTGAAGGAAAATCTCTACTTTGATTTGAAGAAGTAGAAATGAGCCTTGATTTTGAGGGAGCAAGGGTGCTTTTTTGGACTTAGAGATGACTCTTTATTTTGGCAGTGTCAGTAGGATTTTTCTCTCTAAGTCTCCCCTCTTTCTCATATGAGAAGTCTCTATTTATAGGTAACTCAATGGTATTTAATTTGGAATTTTCTCTCAACATTTATTGAGAGTTGAATTATATATGAATTTAATTTGATATTTCATTTAATAAGAATTTTTCATATAAGTCTTTTCTTCTAACGTTGTCATATGGCTTTCTTCATTTGATGTTGTCACGTGGCTTAATTTCATTTGCTGATCGTCCACGTCATTAATTAGAGATTAATTTGATTACAAATATTTTATCATAAACAATCGAACGGTTGTAAATACATCATAAAATTTTGATGTCTACAAATGCCCCACTTCAAGATTTGACTTCGTGCATGATTGTGATGCATGAGACGAGGATTGAAGTCCACCGTCTTCTTGATTGATTTCTTTTTTTAACATTTTTTATTTTAATTTTTTTTTTCAAGTGAGCTTTGATTTGTTTGCAAGATAGATTTGTCCTAAATGGCAATACAACTTACGTTGTTCCTTTCTTTCAACTTTAGACCATCAAGCTTTGGGCCTACGTGTGTGAAACCCTTTTTCTTTTTTTTTTCTTTTTTTTTTTTTTTTTGTACGTACCTGTGGCTTGCTCGTCTGCTTCCTTGGCATGCATGACTTTCAACACTTATGCAAAAAAAGGTAGCCTAGCACATCACATTGGGGTACAACGTCAATGATCAAACTTAACCCTCCTGCTTGGCTTAACCATGCAAAATTGACCCTCAGATACTACCGAGATTAATTTGATTCTCAAAACCTTGGTGAGAAATCCAATGCTTACTTTCCTTTTGTATAAGACTCCCACCGTTGAAAATCTGTTTTCCTATTAACTGGTGATTTGTTTCCTTAGCTGATCCAGTGATTTAGGGCCTGTTTGGGTAAGGAATTTTCGTCACTCAATTTCCATCACTCATCACTCAATTTTTCACATCCGTTTGCCTTCATCACTCAGTTTTCATCACTCACTATTTTTCACACTATTTGGAGGGCCCACACCTGTCACGGTACAGTGTTTTTTTTTTTTTTTTTTTTCACTAGCAGCTTCTTTTTTTTTCTTTTTTTTTTTTCCCTCCTGGGTTGGCTGTTCGGTCTGGGTTTTTTTTTTTTTTTTTTTTTTTTTTTTTTTTTTTTCACTAAGTTTGGTGAGTCTAGGTACTTAAAAAAAAAAAAAAAAAAAAAAGCCAACGCCAACCCAGAAAAAAAAAAAAAAAAAAAAAAAAAAAAAAAAAAAAAAAAAAAAAAAAAAAAGCCAACGCCAACCCAGAAAAGAAAAAGAAAAAAAAAGAGACAGCCAACGAAAAAAAAAAAAAAAAAAAAAAAAAGTCAAAAGGTGGTCAAAAGTTGCGGCTGTGGGTCCCTCATGTGTGTTTATTTACGGAAATGCCATTGAGTTATGAGTTATGGAAACTGAAAACAGCCTTTTGTTGTTTTCAGTTTCCATAACTCATAACTCAAAAATCAGAGAATTGAGTGATGGAAACAGAGTTATGGAAACAGAGTTATCGTTTGGCCAAACAACCTTTTTGCTATGGGTCCCACCATTTTTGAGTTATGAGTTATGGAAACTGAGAATTGAGTTATCAAAAAACTCAATCCAAACGGCCCCTAAATTTCTCACCCTCCCAACCTTTCCTTTTACACCCTGAAATTGATTGTAATCAAAATTTTCTTTCCTTTTCGTGCTACCTTCGGCCTTCCTTTTGGGCATTGACTGATATTGGATAGAAATCAATTATGTCGTTCCCTTGTGATTTGCTGTTTTGCCTTCGGCGTCTCCTTATTGTAGTGAAAGTTCACCTTCTTTTTCATATTTTCCCCCAACATTATCAATAGAACAACAAGTTTCAAATCCTTTAGAAAACATCTTATAGGCAACTTCAGCTAGGGTTGTCCCCCATTGCCCAAATCCCTATAAAGCGAAGTTCATCTTTTAACCAAAAAGCTAAACATGACTTCAATTCTAACATTGGAAATTCTATTCCAACCAAGCCCTCAATAAATTCCTGAATTTGTGGGAAACATGGAGCTCTTACAAGAACTTCTTTTTTTAGAAGGCACTGCTATTGTAGAATTACCTTCATCAGTTGAATGTTTGACTGGCCTTAATATTTTGATCTTGCAGAATTGCAAAAATTTAGTGTGTCTTTCTAACACCATTTGTAGCTTGACATCGCTTAACAGCCTTGATCTTTTTGGATGCTCAAAATTTGACAAATTGTCAGGGGACTTGGGGAATATCGTAAGTCTAAAGAAGTTTCGTTTGAGGAAAACAGCTATAAAGGAGTTGCCTTCATCATTTGAATTTTTGATTGGCCTTACTTCATTGGATTTGATAGATTGCAAAAAATTTGTGCTTCTTCCAAGCACCATTTGTAGTTTGAAATCACTAGATGAAATTGATCTTTTTGGATGCTCAAAATTTGACAAATTACCAAAGGACTTGGGGAATATTGTAAGTCTAAAGATACTTAGTTTGAATAGAACAGCTATAAAGGAGCTGCCTTCATCAATTGAATTTTTGATTGGCCTTGAAGCATTGTTGTGGATACAGAAATGCGCCAATTCTTTGAAAACAAGAGAATCGATCTCTTTAAAGGGGGCACCAAAGAATATAAATAATGCCTTGCTTTTTCATCAATGTGCTAGTTATGAATATGAATTCTGAAACTTGTATTCTTTAAAAAAATTCTAATTAAACTATATTTTATTTTTCTATAAAAATCTGTTTCTGGCCTTTTTATTGGTTCATCTCTTTTCTCTTCTTGATAAGAAACTGAAATTCATTAAAATGAACTAAAAAGAATTACATCAATAGAGAGCATATTCTATATAATAAATCAAAGTAATATATTGTCTCTTTAGGTATTATATATGCTTATTAATTAATTTAATGAGTTAGATATATCATAATGCTTATCTCATTTATCCAAAAATTAAAACATACTGTATCTCATTGAAGAAAACAGTAAAGCCGAGTGTCGTCATTTCTGTAGGGCTCCATGGCAGGGTGCAATTATCATTTATCAATACATTGTTTTTTTTTTTTTTAGGCTGTGTTTGAATTGACTGAAAATCATTTTCGGAAATTATTTTCCGTAAAATCCACGCGTTTGGCAGCTACGGAAAATAGATTTTCCGGAAAATTATTTCCGTTTGACCAAAATTTACGCTTGTTGACCCGAAAATCATTTTACAGACTTGTTTTACCTTCAAACGATTTCCGTAGCTGTGAGAGAAACACACTCAGCCAAAACACCTGAAACACACGACCAAACGCAGCGAGAGAGAGAGATCGTTCGCAGCGAGAGAGAGAGAGACCGATCCAGACACCGCGCCGATCGGCGTCGATCGTGATCGTGATCGCGATCGACGCTTCGCGCGATGTCGATCGGCGTTGATCGCGATCGCGATCGACGCATCGCGCGATCGCTATCGCACGAAGCTTCGATCGTGATCGCGCGAAGCTTCGATTGCGATTGCGATCTCGCCGATCGCGATCGCGCCGATCGAGATCGCGATCTCGCCGATTGAGATCGCGATCTCACCGATCGCGCCGATCGAGATTGCGACCTCGCCTTCGTTTGTCCGGATTTGATGATTTTTTCTGGGCTTTGTTTGTGATTTGAGGAATGTATTCGTTTGGTAATCGAGAAAATGTGAGAAAATGTGAGCAACAAGTAGAAAATGTATTTTCTATGGTATTTTCAAGAACACAACCAAACATCAGAAAATATTTTCCGAAAACTTTTTTAAAATGTAACCAAACACATGAAAATATTTTCTTTTTCGGAAAATAGCATTTCTGGAAAATATCTATTTTCCGAAAATGCTTTTACACGAACCAAACGCAGCCTTAATAGAAGAAGTGTGCTTTTAATTTATTCCACTGATCAACTCACTCATTATTATTATTTTTATTTAAAAGCTAAGAATTTTGTTTTGAGTGCCTTTATTATGCGCTTTATTTTATATTTATTTTTAGTGTTGTTCATAACCATATTTGAGATTTCTTTTTGAAAAAAAAAAAAAAAAACCATTACACTGCTCAGTGTGACATTTTCTATGCATGCAGAGCTGTAATGACACAAGTGGTGCCCTTATCTACCCCTTTTGTTGAGTTTGTTTACTCAACTGACAAAATCATAGTTGAAAAGAATCAAAACTATGATCTTCTTTATTGCATTCACCTTTTTCCCCCTTGAAGTAATTACAGGAAGGAAATGAGAAATTGTAGTTCATATGCGCAAAAAAAAATTTTGACAACAAAATTTGATATTTTTTTGTGGCAGTTTGTTAGTGATAGATAAAAAAAAATAATGTTAGAAATGAGTCCATATAAGAATCAATAAAAATTTATCAACTAAACTATTGTAAAAATTTTTGTATATATAACATTGCTAAATAAAGAAACAAAAAGCAAGTGTCACCATTTCTGTAGGGCTCTATGGCATTGTGCCCTTTATTATGTGAAATGGACAGAGGATAGGTGCTGAGCAATTAAGCAAATTATTGTCTCATACTTCTAATGTCCATACTTCATATACATCTCAATTTGAAAAATGTAAACACCTAATGCCCTTAATTTGTAAATGGTTGTCGAGTTTATATGGAATGTGCACAATGAGACTGTGAGACGATAATTTCTTGAGCAGTTATCTTGAATCTTGCATTCCACTCCCTATTTTTTAATTTACAAAGCTAAGAACATTTTTTGAGCCTTTACCATGTACATTTTTGTTATTTCTTTATTTTTAGTGTTGTTGATGACCATCCTTTGAGATTTATTATTGCAAAAAAATAAAAATCCAAGCACTGGATTGGTAACCAGAAAACAAGAAGCAGCATGATAGGTATTTTCAACAAACCTTGTTGTCTAGCTAAATTTGTCAATAATCGATGCAGAATTGAGACGTAAAGCCGTAAAGGACGGCAATAAGTGTGGGTTTCCTTATCCTACCGACAATTTTAAAATTTCTAGCTAAATTTAGATACGGGGTGGATTTGGACTCAAAATTTTAAATTTGCTAAGCTATGAAAAATCATTTTTACTCTTCTGGTTTGACTATGTACGTGATCGTCCTAACTAACACTCCAATACATAGGGTCTAGGCTAGCAAATTTTTTGTAAATCGTTGGCAGCTTTGCTTTTCTATAAATATCTGTTTTGGCCTTTTTATTGGTTCATCTCTTTTTTCTTCTTGATAAGAAACTGAAATTTCATAAAATTGAACGGAAAAAAAAAAAAATTACATCAATATTCTATAAGAGCATATTCTATACAATAAAAGCTTTCTTCAATCCAAATAATATACTGTCTCTTTGGGTATTATATCTGCTAATTAATTAATTTAATGAGTTAGATTTCATAATGCTTATCTTACTTATCCAAAAATATAAAAAATAAAAATAAAAACGTAACTCCTTGAAGAAAACGTATCTCCTTAATTATCATTTATCACTTCATGGCTCAACTTGTCTTTTTCCTTTTTCTTTTTTTATTATAGAAAAAGCGTCCTTTTATTTCACTGATCAACTCACTCCCTATTTTTTTTATTTAAAAGCTAAGGTCCCGTTTGGTAAATTATCTTAAACACATGTTTTCAGTTTTTAAACAACATTATTCACATTGTTTAAAATGCTCAAAAGTGTGTTCAAACACACTTACCAAATAGGGCCTTAAAGTTAACCCTTGGAAAGTCTCCCCCATAGCCTCTTTTTTTTCTTACTTTTTGATTGGGTCATGAGAACTAAATTACATTTATTTTATTTTGTTAATTGTCTGAAAAATTAGTAATTAGAAAGAAAAAAATTGTAGGAATTGGACCATTAGAAAGGGTTCAAAGAGATAAATTTAGTAGAGTAGTTTGAGTAATGTTGTTTGTAATTTTTTGAAATACATGTGGATGAAAAAGTGTGTGGAAATGTGTGTAATATTGTTTAAAATGTGAAAATATACGTTTGAGCTTGCCTACCAAACAAGCCCTTACTCTTTATTTATAATGGTCCACTTCCTATCTAAATTATTTATAATTAAAAAAAAAAAAAAAAAAACTCTATACCCCCCCCCTTCTGTTTAGCTCCAATCTAGTGGGTAGCCCATTATGTAATAATTTCCATAAGAACAAACATATTTTATATGGGATTTTTAGTTTCCAAACGTGTTTCCATCCATGTCTATTCATACCATAATTAGTTGTCCCATCTTGCCCCTTAGTAATCAATTTGTATCCTTCGTTCGCTTTGTAGGTCCCCTTCTGTGATTGCAACCATAAAATTTTATCCAAAGCTCCAAACTTTGAGTGTGGAGTGTTTAAAATCTCTCATGCAACTCTCGTTTCATATATATTTGCAATGACTTCAGCCCTCCAAGTGCTTGTTTCAGTATCCATAAGATCTCTAACTGTGCCTCGGTCCAGTCCATATTCCACCAATGTTGTTTCATTGTGAGGTCTATACCATACTGGATCCCTTAATTTGATGCCATCCCCCATACCTACTTGCCATTTTGCTCCTATCAATAGTGTTTCTTTTGTCCCCTAAATTCCTTTCCATATTTGGGATGCAATGGTTGGACATCGTTACATATCCCAAAGGTTTTGAGCTTTTGGAAACTAAAAAATATCTATAGATCACTTAAAAAAAAAAAAAACCCTTTATAAATTTTTTTTAATTAAAAGAAAAGGCCTTAGCCCCACGCCACCTGCCTTATCGGCTATATTGGGGGCACCTTCTAAACTCAGAAGGGAGACATACTTATCTATAATTGTATAATATTTGAGAAAAAAATGGTTCTCTATAATTTATAAAACAAAATTTATTTCAATAAGAAAATTAGTTATAAATAATTTTTTGATTAGCCTCAAGCAAGAATTAAAAAATTATGTAGTTCAATTGCCAACGATGATTCTTTATTTAGAGCATAAAAGTCCGATTTAATTTCAATTGAAAGATGCCTAATCTAATATTGGGGTGGACCTCATGATTCTTCCAAAAATGTTGTTAAGAAGAAACTTAATTTTCTTTGGGATAAATTAATTACTATACTAGCTCATGAAAAATGTTTCTAAAGGCCAATAGCAATTAGGTAAAATTAGATTTCGGGAAAAATATTGTCATATAATTTATAGTGTTCACCACATAAAGGCAAAAAGATAATGCTTTTAGACTTTATTATGCACTTGACATAACGTGAGACACTCTAAATTTTTGTTCAAATTGAACATTGTCTCAAGAAGCTTCTTTATATTTCGACATGGGGTCCATTGGTTGTTTCTCAATCAACATTATGATTTTTTTATTTATTGAAACCATGAATAGGAATAAAAATTAAATAAAAAAAACTAGGTGGATAAGCGGGGTAAGGATCCACGTACGAAAGGGACTTTTTTTATATAAAAAATCACAATTATATGATACAAAATCTGAAAATAGCGTTTGAAACTTTTCTTTGGGCCCAAAGATCATAATCGAATCTTTATTTACAACATTTGTAACATGTGGATTATATTTAGAATAAATCAAACCGTAAAACCTGATTTTCTCACTCTATAAATTGGGGTTACAACTTAATTACAAGTTCACAAATGCAATACAGCTTTAGTTTTTCCAACCAAAACTATGGATCCAGAGGTCTTCTTCAGTCTCCTCCTTCTAATACCCTTCTTCTATCTTTACTTCAAACGCATATTCTCTAAAAATCCACCACTCCCGCCAGGTCCATTTGCATGGCCTATTGTAGGGAACTTTTTCCAAATGGGGAGGCAGCTCCATTACATACTAGCCAACTTAGCTAGAATCCATGGCCCTCTCATGTCTCTACGTTTTGGAAAACAAATTACTATCATTGCATCATCGCCAGATGCAGCAAGAGAAGTTCTTAAGACCCATGACCGAGATTTGTCAGGCCGGTACATCGCAAACGCTGTTCCACTCATAAACCCAAAACTCAACTTTGCATTTGGAGCTTCCCCTGAGTGCAACGATTATTGGAGGGGCCTAAGGGTTATTTGTAAATCTGACCTTTTTTCAGCCAAAGTATTGGAATCTCAAAACCACATAAGAGAGAAGAAGGTGAGTGAGTTGGTAGTTTTCTTGGGTTCTAAGGAGGGTGAGGTGGTGAATCTAGGAGAGACCGTCTATGTTACTTTTAGTAATATTTTGAGTAATGCAATATTTTCAGTAGATTTTTTTGACTTTGTGGATAAGGGTATTGGTAAAGATTTGAGGAAGCTTATTGTTGAAATAGTAGAGTTACGAATGATTCCAGATTTATCAGATTTTTATCCAATATTAACTAGATTAGATTTTCAAGGTATACAGAAGAAACGTAATAAAATAGTTAAAAATTTTATTACTATTTGGGATGATATTATCAAAGAAAAACGGAAACAAGAGAGTTTTATTTTAGGTCAAAGAGATTTCTTGGATGCTTTAATTAAAGAAGGGTTTACAAATGATCAAATCAGCCAATTGATTTTGGTACTCTCTCTCTCTCTCTCTCTCTCTCTCTCAACCCTAATTAAGTTCGCTTTGTGTGTGAAATTTAGAAAGTATGCCATATGTATTTTCATAAATTTAAATTTGATAAAAAAAATCATCTTTTTCTCTCTATGTATAGGATCTACTTATTGCTGGCACTGATTCCAGTAGTATGGTAACTGAATGGGCAATGGCAGAATTGATGAGAAACCAAGATGTCTTGCACAAACTACGTGACGAACTTAAACGTGAAATTGGAAAAGAAATGGTGAAAGAATCCCATTTAGCCCATCTTCCTTACCTAGAAGCTTGTGTCAAAGAGACACTGAGATTATACCCTCCAGGACCATTACTCCTTCCTCGTCGTGCCTTACAAACATGTCAAGTAATGGGCTATACAATTCCTAAAGACTCCAAAATTCTGGTTAACATGTGGGCAATAGGCCGAGATCCTTCAATTTTTAATGATCCATTGAGGTTCAAACCTGAGAGGTTTCTTGACTCATCTTTGGATTTTAAGGGAACCAATTTTGCCTATACGCCCTTTGGAGCTGGAAGGAGAGTTTGTCCTGGACAACCTTTGGCTACTAAGCAAGTTCCACTTATTTTGGCATCATTAGTCCACTCATTTGACTGGTTTCTTTCAGGTGGTATGAAATCAACTGAACTAGACATGAATGATCATTTCGCCATAACACTGAAAAAGAAGCAACCCCTACAACTTATTCCTAAAGGAAGAAAATAGTTGTGTACCATTTCTTGTGTATTATAAGTTTTTAAGATTATGTTTTGTGTGCCATTTCTTGTGTGCTATTGTATTATAGCTGTTACCATTAAACTAAAATGTTGTGTATTATTTCTTGTGTAATACTAGTTGTTACGTATCGGTCTTGTAATAATTATTTTCCATGTTAATCTATATATATATATAAAACCGAAACCTTTGCTGGCACCACAATTTTCCACGTCAGCATAATATTTAAAAAATAAATAAATAAATAAAAATTATAACTCCTTAAAACCCTAGCAACCTTACCCCTTTCTCAAGTTAAGAAATATAAAACCACGATTTCTGCAAACTCTCTCTTTCTCCAGACGTAGGAAGCCCTAAAGCATTCAAGATCTACAAAACCCTAGCAACCTTACCCCTCTCTCAAGTTAAAAAATATAAAGCCACGGTTTCTGCAAACTCTCTCTCTCTCCAGACGTAGGAAGCCCTAAAGCATTCAAGATCTATAATGCACGGTATAGATTTTAGCTTATAAAGTTCAACTTTTGTAAGGTTAGTTTTGTTTATATATTAATTAATACATAGTACTTTGTTCACCATTGAATACTCATATAATCAATTTCCCATTCAGTGTTCAAGAATTAAACCAAAATTCTAACTGCGCTATCATAAAATATTATTATTAGTATGAATTTTATGGAGTTGCGGTGTTCAAGAATTAAACCAAAATTCTTTTAAATTATCTATAATATTTTGTCTTCTGAAAATTTTATCTCTTTGATTTTAGTATATTGTGTTTCTTAAGCTATAGAAAGATTTTCTTTGGTTTCTGCAAACTCTCTCTCTCTCCAGATGTAGGAAGCCCTAAACGCACGGTATAGCATTCAAGATCTATAACTCATGGTATAGATTTAGTCCTTACGTTTAGGTTTAGGTTTTAAGAGATTTATATATTACTACTATGTGGCTGAATTTCCCGTGATATCAGTTTTATGTTTTTAACCAAATACATCAGGAAAGCAAGAGAAGGTGCATAAATATTTAGTCCTTACGTTTAGGTTTAGGTTTAGGTTTTAAGAGATTTATATATTACTACTATGTGGCTGAATTTCCTGTGACATCAGTTTTATGTTTTTTTTTTTTTTTTAATTTGTTTTATGTAAGGTTAGTTTGTTTACATCAGTTCTTTATCTCAAAGATAAGGCTTTTATTTCTACCGCAAGAACTATTTAGGTATGTATCCCTTGCAAGCACACATGAACTTAAATTGTCTTTTAATATATGCATGTTTTATTATTTTCTAATAATTTTCCCGTGCATCGCACGGGTTAACGACTAGTTAAGTAAGAATTTAAATGCCCAACTCTTGAGCTCAACCATTGTTATTCCATTGTTATTGTTTTTTTTTTTTTTTTTTTTTAATACAGTTCTCTCTCTCTCTCTCTCTCTCTCTCTCTCCTTTTTACTTGTGTTAGTGAGACTAGAAGACAGGCACAAGCAGGGAAATCAGTTTCTCTACAAAGGGATGACGGCCAGTTATTATTACGTGGCTAGCTTATACTATGTTTGGAAGTTCGAAGGGAGAAGAGAATAGAGGGAAGGAAAATAGTGGAGAGGAGAGTAAAGGGGAATGGTTAACCTCCATCTTGTTGGATGTTTTTAAAATTGAGTAATTAAGGAGCAGGGGACTAATTAGCATTTTCATAGATTGTCATTTTGTTAATATGGTTAGAGTAAATTTAGTAATTCATTTGGTCAAACATTTCTATGCTCTATTCTCCTTCCAAATCTCTTCAATTTTGAAGAATTAAAAATGAGGGGTTAGAAGTAGTTAGAACCCCTTCAAATCATTCCCCCTCCTTCCTTAAAAAAATCCAAATAAGGCAATTTAATTTATTCTCCCTCTCTCTACTCTACTCCACCTCCATCCAAACAAGCTATTAGGGTCTATTTCCTTCTCTCCTCCTGTAACACCTCAGCATTTACAAAATAAATAAACAAATAAAAATGTTATTTTGGAAATTATTTAAGTGGGGGCATATTTGTGATAAGACCCAAGCCTAGCCCTAGCCTTATATGTAACTAACGTTGGCTTCCTCCTCTATTTTTCTAAAATGCCGCCTCCCATCACCTTTCCCTCTTTCCTCTGGTGTTCCCATTCCCCATGGCTGAAAATCCTCTCTCTCATCCTCATGTGAAGTTTATTCACTTTTGCCTCTAAAATTTCTATCTTGGCTGACTCATGGAAGGTTCTTTTCCAATCAAAATCAACCACCAAGAGTTCTAGTGGCTTGGTAGAGCCATTTGAAAGACCATCCCTCTAAGTTTGGTTAATTTAATAGATGAGGTAAAAATATAAGTTTTCTATCATTTTCTTTTATGAAATCCTTTGGGCTTTGTTAGTTTATGATGTTTATGGTATACACTTGATGGGTTTTGTGAGTATTGGAAGTTTAGAGGATTATGAGGATTTAGGTAGCAAGAGTTTTTATTAAATCTGAAAATTTCAAACTTCTTGGGGGTGTTTGCTTTGATGGGGTGTTTTGGTTGTCTATTTTACTAATGGGTATTTGAGGTTTGGTTTCCTAGAGCAACTATATGGGTTTTGTTGTTACATGAGTTGATTCCAAAGTGTTTCCTTTGCATTTGATTGGCTTTGACATATGTTAATGTGGGCATCTGCTTGTTGCATGCTAAGTGTTTAGTAAATTGCCTATATGAGTTAGAGGATCAAATTTCTTGACTCGTGTTGTGATGACTATTATATGAAATTATTGGTTGCATTCATAGTTGTTATCATGTGCTAAAGCATGTAACTTTGAGGTTAATCAAGTCTGAAAGTTTTTGGCATAGTATTAAGATTATAGTAATTTTATTTTGGAATTGCAAATCTGTCCCTAACACGTTTGAGTCAACTGCAATACATGATTTTTAATAAATTATAGAAAAATCGTTTTGGGTTGAATTTTTGATGGTACATACTACACATATAAGATCTTATCCCTATTTAATTTCAAGTTAATCGAATAATTTTTCATGGACCAAACAATTTTTACAAAATGGCTGACCTGCTGTGTATTGAATCTGAAAGTGCGATGAAAATGCTAGAATTTTGTGGAATTTACTTCAAATCTTTGTTGAATGGATTGGTTTGTAAATTCATGTGCTTTCTTCGACATGTGTTTTACATAGTTAAGTCTAATAATGGTTTGGTTTAATCATTTAGTGCTCTAAAGGGAAATTCATGAGATATGCTACCCCTATTATGAATTGATGTGTTTTATGTTATGTTTATAGGTGCACATTTCTTGCAGTGGAGAATTAAAATGTTTTGGTTTTGTACTGTGATACATTGAGTTTGTATGCTTGCTTGGTTCCCGTTTGGGAATGGGTACTTGTCTTAGGTTGGGCAAGCTAGATTTTAGTGCATTTGATTTGTTTAGGGGATCCTATTCGATTTTGAAGACAAATGTAATGATAGACTTTGCGATAGGTCTTGTTATTAATAGGCTTCTTCCTTATGTTTCTAGGTTTTGAGATTCTTGGTGATGGACCTAGTGACGGGATTGGTTGATTTCCTTTATTTTTGCAACTAAGATGTAAGTGGTGTTTACTAATTTTGGGGGTTTTTCCAAAATAGTGTTGATTATTAAACTATTTTATATCAAAGAAATATGTTGATATTCTATACATAAATTGATATTTTATAAATGTTTAATATACACATTGACTACTCGTTTTATGAAAAACTTGTGGAACAACCTAAATTTATTTAAACTTGTATGTGTGAATATATCTTTAAATTTTGAGAATTATGAATGGATTATTTTTGTGAGCATATTGAAATGTGTTTTGAAAACCTATGGCAAGTCGTGATTAAAAGCTCAGTATTGTATTTAGTCCTTAGCAAGGGACAATCATACTATAACTAGTCCTTAGCAAATGACGGTCCCAGAAAAAGGGACAGTGCACATTTGATAACTTCTTAGCAAGGGAGTATACTATTGAGAATTCAAAAGGAAGCTCCTTAGCAAGGGAGTGCACCTTTAGATTTTAAAGGAGCCATCCTTAAGAAAAGGATATAAAGGAGGTTCTAGTCCTAAAAGGGGACAACACAACCCTGTCAACCGGGCATAAACGTTGACGATGAGAAAAGCTTAGGAAATTATTTATATGATGGTATTGGTATATGTATTATGATGACTCACAATATAAAGATATTTTCTTTTATATGAAATATTTGATGATAAAATATTGATGAGTTACAAGGTATGAATTTGTTGTAAAAATTATTTATTTGAAAGGTTTGTTCCTACACCCCAATGTTAGTGAATTCCACTTATTGAGTTATCTCACTCCCCCTCCCCCCCTCTTTTATTTCCCCTTACAGATACATTAGAGGGATTATTGGAGTAGAAATTCTTGGAAGATAACAGTTATGAATTATTTTGTGGAACTGAGGATTTTATTATGATTTTTATGGCATTAAACATGGTATTGAAGAATTATTTTGAGGATATTTTGTCTTTGGTGAATTAGAGCTTTGACTTTTGTGATGAGATTTTAGATTGCTAGTTGTTTTTATTTAATATTTTTTTATGGATTATTTAGATTGAATAGACTTTTATTGCTTATGATTTTGGGGCGTTACAGTTATGGTATCAGAGCTTAGGTTATGATTCTGTAGACTTCTAAATCAGGAAATGATAATGATCTAAGTCAGAGCATTAGGTCTTGTTGTAGTAATCCATTCAAGGTGGTTCCATTGGGGTAGTTTGGCTGAGAAAGTACCTTGTGTGTTATTTTGGTTGATTGTAATGGCTTGGAGTTTGTTTAGTCCTTGTTATTTCGTGATGCTATTTGTAAGTTCTTAAATCTTAATGTGTGAGGTAAACTGTTGTGCTTCATATGTATTGTTCGTGTAAACTATCGTGTTTGTTATGCATTCTTCTCAAAATTCTTGAAAGTTTTGAGTTAAATTCCCAAATCTATTTTGAGCAAACAAAAAGGAATCAAGTTTTCAAATTTCATGTTTATAAATTTTGAGAATTTGTTAAAGACAATTTGCCGTTAGCAAATATTGTTGGTTATGCTGACTTTAGGTGGTGCAATTTGGTCAAACCTCGCTGGCCACGAGTGGCTCGACTAGTTGTTTACCAACTATCTTTAGCATACTTCGACAAGTTTTATTCATGATAGATGGTTAGAGGAATTGTTTGATCCCGTTGAGCTCATGTGGTGTCTAACAAACCACTAACCATCAAGTATGGTGCTATCATGTTAATTATTTTTCTCTAAAAGTAGTTTTAAAGAAAATGCGTTTTAAACAACCTCTTTGAAATTCCTAATTGTTGAGTTTCCAGATTTTGAATGTCCTCTTGGGATGTTTATTGCTCTTATATGGTAAAAGTACACGGATTGATCTTCCTATGATAATGCTATGATTTTTGTCACCTCAAAGAATGATGTATTTTTTTTTATTTGATGCTAGTCGGGGTTTTTCCCAAACCTATTTCAAATGCATGTTCTCTCCAATATGTTAAACCTCACATGAACAGTTTTATGGATTTTTGGAGCTTTTTATAAATTAAAAAGGGGGGGGGGGGGGTTCTTTGAACTTTTGTCCTTATTTATTAAACTGGCATATCATTTTTTGGTTGGTCTTAAGGTTCCATGCTCTTTCTGATTGTTGGTCAGATTAAATATATATATTCAGTCTTTGTGTGTGATTGCCTTAAAATATTATAAAGTGAATTTCCAACTTAGATTCAGAAACCTATCTGCACATGACTTGTGTATAAGATTTTTTTTTTTTTTTTTTTTCTTACAAAATTTTGTTATTGTTGTAAGATCGAAAAACTTCATTAGATGTTTTGCAAACCTCGGGTAAAGGGAAGACTTTTGAATGCGAAATTGTATATTTTTGTGGATTCTGAAAGTCATTTTAAAGTCTTTTGCAAACCTTTTGTTCAGTATAGACATACTTCCATCTCCATGATTGATGTTAAAACTTTAGTCTTTGTTCCAAAATTTAGACTCTTTTTTTTTTTTGAGAGAAAAATTTAGACTCTTTGAAATAGAAGATATCACGTTATATATAAA
The DNA here is from genome assembly GCF_001633185.2 of Quercus lobata. Lineage (NCBI taxonomy): Eukaryota > Viridiplantae > Streptophyta > Magnoliopsida > Fagales > Fagaceae > Quercus > Quercus lobata. The sequence continues at coordinate 14,835,953 of NC_044912.1, read as the reverse complement.
TACAATTAAAAAATTCTCAAAACCAAATATAAATACATTAAACAGCACTGTTATATATAAACATTCACTTTAAATTGACATCACTGTTATTCATTCACGCGCAACAACATAGTAAAGGGTACTCAACAACACTGTAATATACTAATAATACTAGTATATTATTATATAAAGTTATAAACAATATGGTAAAGAAATTGGCAGCCCAAAAAAAAAAAAAAAAAATCCCTTGACAGCCACAATTTTTACAGTATTTCTCCATGATTTGAAACACAAGCAATTTTAAATTATTAAAGTACAACAATACAGTGTACAACACATAGTATCTCAAAACAAAAGCAGTAAAACTAGCAGTATATACTATATACACTGCTTTGATTGAGTCATTCACAACACTTAATCAAAGATAGAAAAGAGAGAGAGAGATATACCTCTGGTACTGCTATTACTAAGTGAAGGAGCTTGAAACTGATGGATGACCACAAACTCACGTCAATGCCACTAGCGGCTGGCCATTCGATGGGGAAGGTGCACAGCACATTAAGTAACTTAGACAGATTAGTTTTATTTTTGAGCGTTTGATCCATGGTGATTTGATTTGGAATGTGTCAAAAGGAGAACTTTGGGTTTTTCCTTTAGGATTTGGAGGCCACGGGTTAATGAATGGGCCATTTGATGGATTCTTTTTTGGGTCTTTTTTTGTATCAAATTTTTTTATTTTTTATTTTGGGGTTTTTGGTACCAATTAAATATTTTGAGTTTTACTAGACTACTTCAAAAATTTGAGGAGCAGGGACCAAATTCTAAGATTTAGGAGGGGCCAGTAAGTAATTTTTGTGTGTAAATCATGCTTTTATTCCCCCATGCCATTGAATCCTAAAAAAGGGAAAACAACAAGAACACGAAGCTCCTCGGACGAGGTCTAAGGACCGGAGCCGTTCAGACCGTGCCGGGGAAAAAGCCTTATTAGATATGCTAGGTTTATCCTTGTGCAACTAACATGAACACCACGACTAACCACTGTCCGGTGACCAAAACCCAGCCTTTCAACCCACTCTCTATAAATTTATTGTTTGGGCCTTTAACGTTCGAACCCAATAAACCAGTTTGAGATCGTTACAACTTGAGTCCTTACAGTATTATTTAGAACCATCATGTGTATAGTTTCTTCTTCAAGAGTGAATCTTTTTCTATTAGTCTTATCTAGATATGCTTTTTTTTTTTTTTTTTTTAATACAAGATAGAAATTCTACACTAGCCTAATTTAAATGTAAATTTTGTGAAACTCTCTCTTGAAAATTTGAATCTCAACCCTTACCCCTCACACCCCACAAACAGTTAAATATTTGTGAAATGATAATGACGTCAAGAGTGCACAATGGTCTATCTTGATATACTTAGTTGAACACTTCTCATACCTTATCAAATTTAAAATTTTGAATCCAAATCCACCCGTATCTATTTAGAAATTTTAAAATTCTGTCGGTGGGATCAATAAATTAACCTACACTTATTGCCATCCTTACATCTCAAATTCATCCATTTTTGACAAATTAAGCTAGACGACAAGGTTTGTTTAAAAAATTGTATCATGCTGCTTGTTGTTTTCTGGTTACAAATCCAGTGCTTGGATTTTTATGTTTTTTTTTGGAAAAAGAAATCTCAAGGAAGGTCATCAACAGCACTAAAAATAAACAAATAATAAAAAAGAACAAGATAAAGACACTCAAAAAAAAAATATTATCAGCTCTGTAATTAAAACAAATAGGGAGTGGAAATTAAGCAAGATGCAAGTTGAGCCATGTAATGACAATTGCTCGGGCAATGATTTCACATTCTCAATGTGCACATTCCATAATTTCCATTATATACCCGGACAACCATTTACAAAGTGTGGGCATTAGGTATTACATTTTTCAAATTGAGGTGAATATGAGGCATACACATTAGGAGTATGAGGCAATAATTTGCTTAATTTCTCAGCACGGTCCAATCCTTTGTCCATTTCACATAATAAGGGCACAATGCCATAGAGCCCTACAGAATTGGTGACGCTTCACTGTTTCTTCATTGAGCAATGTTGTACACACACAAGATTTCATAATAGCTGACTTGACCACTTTTTACTGGTTTTTGTAGAGATTTATCATTGATATATATATTTATATATATATATATATAATTTTTTTTCCTTAACAATCTGCCTCAAAATACTTTTGATTTCCTTCTTGTAAATACTTTAAGGGGAGAGAAGATCATAGTTTTGATTCTTTTGAACTATGATTTTGTCGGTTGAGTACAGTGGCAGCTTCAGGACATATATTTAGGGGGTCAATTAGAAGATATATTTTGGAGTGTTAGTTAGGACGATCACGTATATGGTCAAAGAAAAAAGTAAAAATGATTTTTCATCAGAAATATATGTCCACAATATTTTCACAAAATTTTTACAACAAATCCTAACGGGCAGGTTGTTACTAGTTGTTATTCTAGGGGCAAAAAAGTAATTTTAGTGTTAGTTTCAAATTTGAACCAATAACAACTAACCACCTGTGATTTGTTATAAAAATATTGTGGACGTAGCATCCCTCATTTTTCATAGCTTAACAAATTTAAAATTTTGAGTCCAAATCCACCCGGTATCTAAATTTAGCTAGAAATTTTAAAATTGTCGGTAGGATCAAGAAACCCACACTTATTGCCGTCCTTTACGTCTCAAATCATCGATTTTTGACAAATTTAGCTAGACAACAAGGTTTGTTGAAAAAATCTATCATGCTGCTTGTTGTTTTCTGGTTACAAATCCAGTGCTTGGATTTTATTTTATTATTTTATTTTTTTTGCAATAATAAATCTCAAAGGATGGTCATCAACACTAAAAATAAAGAAATAACAAAAATGTACATGGTAAAGGCTCCAAAAATGTTCTTAGCTTTGTAAATTAAGAAATAGGGAGTGGAATGCAAGATTCAAGATAACTGGTCAAGAAATTATCGTCTCACAGTCTCATTGTGCACATTCCATATAAACTCGACAATCATTTACAAAGTAAGGACATTAGGTACTTACATTTTTCAAATTGAGGTGTATATGAAGTATGGACATTAGAAGTATGAGACAATTTTGGCAAAAAAAAAAAAGAAGAAGTATGAGACAATAATTTGCTTAATTGCTCGGTACCTATCCTCTGTCCATTTCACATAATAAAGGGCACAATGCCATAGAGCCTTACGGAAATGGTGACACTTGCTTTTTGTTTCTTTATTTAGCAATGTCATATACACAAAAAATTTCACAATAGTTTAGTTGACAATTTTTAACTGGTTCTTATTTGGACCAATTTCTAACATTATTTTTTTTATCTATCACTAACAAACTGCCACACGAAAATTGTCAAATTTTGTTGTCAAATTTTTTTTTGTGCATATGAACTACAATTTCTCATTTCCTTCCTGTAATTACTTCAAGGGGGGAAAAAGATGAATGCAAGAAAGAAGATCATATTTTTGATTCTTTTCAACTATGATTTTGTCGGTTGAGTAAACAGACTCAACAAAAGGAATAGATAAGGGCACCACTTGTGTCATTACAGCCAGTGGTGAAGCCAGGAATCTTGAGTTGGGAGGGCCGAACTATATATTCTATCAAGATAAACTCAAATAAAAAATAGACACTCCCCTAAAAAATCCACATAATATATGTATGTGTGTGTAGGGGTGTTAATGTTCGACCCAACCCGTGAACACGACATGAACCCGACACAGGTTTTTTTGGGTTAGGGTTGGACCTTAATGGGTTTGGGTCATAAACGGGTCGACTCGAAAACAACACAATAAGAAATGTGTCATAAGCAAGTCAACTCACATAATCCGCAATAGACACGTTTGACACGCTAATTTATTTGTGTCAACCCGAAATGACCCACTTAACACAACTCATTTAACTCATTTAAAAAATAAATATTTATTTTATTTTAGATTTGTCAAATACCTTTTATATCCAACATATATTTTAAATTTAAAAAGAAAAGTGAGTAATTACAAAAATTTACAAGGGATATAATTGGAAATTGAAACTTTACAGACCCTAGAACTATTAATATTTTTTTTTTTGGCATAGAATTTGCACAAATAAAATTGGATGAGCTTGTGGAAGATGTTATGAATTTGGACATCAACAAATAATCTATAGATGATAATCGTGGTCATAGTCAGAATTAGTCTATTGTTTACTCAAATTCTTTCAATATTGATACTTAGCATTTGACGAGTTCCAAGGATATTATATTTTTTTTTAACTATGTTATTTTATTTTTGTTAAACTTAGTTATTTTGAATTTGGGTTGAAGTGTATGCACTTTTTTTGGAGTGTAAAGAACTTATTTTCTAGATGAATGTTATATTTTTCTTGAACTATATTATTTTGAATGTGAGTTGAAGATTTGAAGTGTATGCACTGCTTTTTGGGATGTAAAAAAAATTATTTCTAGATAGATGTTATATTTAATATTATGCAGGTTGAAATGGGTTGTGTTACATTCGTGTCAACCCAACACGACTCGTTTATTAAGCGTGTCAAATAGGTTGGGTCAGGTTAACCCGCCTTATTAACAGGTTGGGTTAGGGTTGAAGGATCATGACACAATTATTAAATGGGTCGGGTTAGGGTTGAGCCATTTAGTCGAAAACCCCTACCTTGACACGACACGAACTCAACACGCTAACCCGAATTGACACCCCTACAGTGTGTGTGTGTGTGTAAATATAAAATATATAAATTGTTTGCAAAACTTCGTCCATGTTTGACAAATCAATATCATAATGTTATAATTGAAGTATCGTATGAGCTTTTTTTATTTCTTGATAAAATCTTGAGAATAGGAAATTTCAACCAAATTGCATATATTATCAATGTTGAATGATTTGAACGTATTAATTGGAATTGAAATTGAGCTAAAAATTAGAGGTTCTATACTTCCACTATTTATTTACAAAACTTACTACCTAACTATTTCATTCTATTGTAATTGTATATCAACTCTAAACTCTCTTTTTTAGGAAAAATTACTAAATTATTTGATCAATGCTTTCTTTTGGGGGGGGGGGGGCAACTCCTATTTTTTTTTCATATAACCTTTATATATTTATAAAATATACTTAAATTGTAAAAGAAATTAAAAATTTTGGAGGGGCCAAGGCCCCCCAAGGATACATGTGGCTCCACCACTTATTACAGCTCTACATGCATAGAAAATGTCACACTGAGCAGTGTAATGGTTTTTTTTTTTTTTTTTTTTTTTTTTTTTTTTTTTTTTTTTTTTTTTTTTTCTAAAAGAGATCTCAAATATGGTTATCAACAACACTAAAAATAAATATAAAATAAAGCGCATAATAAAGGCACTCAAAACAATATTCTTAGCTTTTAAATAAAAATAATAATAAGAAGAAGGAGTGAGTCGATAAGTGGAATAAAAGCACGCTTCTTCTAAAAAAAAAAAAAAAAAAAAAAACAATGTACTGATAAATGATAATTGCACCATGCCATGGAGCCCTACAGAAATGACAACACTCGGCTTCACTGTTTTCTTCGATGAGATACAGTCTGTATGTTTTTATTTTTGGATAAATGAGATAAGCATTATGATATATCTAACTCTTTAAATGAATTAATAAGCATATATAATACCTAAAGAGACAGTATATTACTCGGATTTATTATATAGAATATGCTCTCTCTATTGATGTAATTCTTTTTAGTTCATTTTAATGAAATTTCAGTTTCTTATCAAGAAGAAAAAAGAGATGAACCAATAAAAAGGCCAGAAACATATTTTTATAGAAAAATAAAATATAGTTTAATTAGAATTTATTTAAAGAATACAAGTTTCAGAATTCATATTCATAATTTGTTTAGTGTTTATTTGCTTAAGCCAATAAAATTTGTGATACTAAGGTTGTGTTTGGCATTTGCTTAATGTAAGGACACGATTTGTAACGAACCGTAACAGTGTTGGGTTCGCACGTAAAAAGGCCTAAACAATATCATTTGTAGAGCGTTGGTTTGAAAGGATATGCCTCAGTCACCAGACGGTGGGTTTCTCGGGGTGTTCATACATGAGTAAGTCATTTTCACCCTAGGAGTCTTTCTCCTGGAGGCGGGCTAGGAGGCTCTGGTTTTTGGCCACTTTTCCCAGCCTCCGTTGGGTGTACTAACTTTTACATTATATAGTCCTTCTTGGTTGATCCTAGCCCTCCACTTGTTGGTCAGGCAGGTGTTTACTTCTGTACCTGTCCCATCAGCTGTCCCCTCTTACTTTCTGTTAGTTGCGAGGATCGAAGTTACACCGTCCAAGCATCTTTTCTCATTAACATGATCAGGACGTTGGCCAGTGCATTTAATGCGGAGGGGACGTATTTTCCTTGAATCTATTTTGCACCGTACCTCCACGTGGGCCCTATTCCACTCACATCCCCTTCAGGGGACTATTTGGGGATGGCCTTCACTAAGACGTTGCTCTTCTCATCGAAGTCTTGGAGTGCCGAGGATAGGGTCGTCTTCAGCTGTTCCCCTTAACCCCTCGGCCTTTGATCACTCGTCCTCGGCACACTACCTCCTCGGCACAGGCCCTAAGCCCGGATAGAGCATGGGCCGGATCATAAGCTCCCCGGCCCTACACTTAAAATGCCTTTTTTTTTTTTTTTAGTATTTAGTTTATTTTTACTACTATTCATGAATCCCATTATATTTTTTTGATACTATTTATGAGTCTCATTATACAATGTCAATTACTTTTTAATTTTATATACAATACTTTTAGTAAAAGATTAACCTTTTTGACTTTTTTTGGGGGGGGGGGGGATTTACTAATATGTACCCGTTTCGATTGGGCTGAAAGCTGTGTCTGCATTTGTTTTTTCACATTTCGTTCTTTTTTTTTTTTTCCCTGCACTTATTTCGGCTTTTAGAGACAAAATCATTGTTCATGTACTGTAGTAACACTGTTTACACGGACCTACAACTACTTTATTAAAAAAAATATTAAAAATGGATCCTACAGTACTATTCACATATTTAAAAATTATTTAAAATTATTTTGCTACAGTGTTTTCAGTTTTCAGTTTTCAGTTTAAGCAAAAATAAGTTCAATCCAAATGGACCCTATGTGCTCTTAGGATATACATTAGTAAACTATTTTAAAAAAACATTTTATGAAAAAAATAAGAAGGTAATTCATTGTTTTAACGATTTTTTTTAATTTTTTATAATTTTTTTTTCAAGATAAATGGTTGAGGACACGCATTAACTATATATATATATATATATTTTTTTTTTTTTTTTTTTTGAGATAAGAAGATAGAAATTGTATTGATCCGGTAAAAAAACGTATACAATAGTCCAAGAAAATCTAGGACAGGGGGGACCAGCCATACGTCAGTATTGGTCCTCATTTGTAAACAACTTTAAAGAAAAACACATCCTGACATTAGATTAGACTACACATCAGCCCGGCAGTAGGTACGTTGGCTTATTCTACACGTTGAGTATTTCCTTTTTTTTCCAATTTGGATTTCGTGGTCTTTTTATTTTTTGAAGAGAAAATGAAATATCATTAACACAGGAGAAAAGGATTACAACAGGGGCCAAAGCTTACAACATTCAGCCAAGGCCTGCTTGAATCAGGTGCTTTAAGAACAGAGCAAAATCATCTTTCCAAACATAATTTGCATTATTACATTTGGCAAATGGGCAAGCTCATGAGCTGTCTTGTTGTAGTCCCTTTTCACGTGTTGGAAGGAGCAACTTGAGAAGGAAGATTTTGCTTTCTGAATTTCTTGAATCAAATGGCCTGTTTCACCTCCTCTAGGATCATGCATGACTGCTTGGACAACAGAGGCAGCATCCGTTTCAAAGATAACATTGGGAATGTCCAACTCCAGAGCCAGTAGCACTCCCTATTCCATAGCTAAGAGCTCAGTCCACTCAACTGGATAGTGTGAAGGCAGAGCTTTACTTAGGGCAGCAACAATATTGCCACTGTCATCACGGACAATCGCGCCAACCCCCGAGACTCTGTGGTCATCTAAAGGCGATGCACCATCCACATTGACCTTAAAATAACCAGCCAGAAGGGCCACCCAGCCACCATTCGAAGCATGCTCCATAGGCCAGAGCACTGTGTTTGCTTCATGGAAATCATTCATGACATTTCTCGCCAAGTCCCAAACTTGCAGAGGAGAGAGGCCTTTTTCATTATGAACTAATAGGTTCCGATTATGCCAAATTGTCCAAGAGATAGCAAAAAAATATTCCAAGTGCTCAGCATTAGGACTTGAACAGAAAATGTGTACAACATCAATGAGGTCCGTGGCTTTCAACAGCAGATGCAGGGGACAATCCTGCCAAAGCGACCAAACAGAAAGAGCAAAATCACATGAAATCAATGCATGAATGAGACTTTCAGGTTCATCCCCACAAACTGGACAGTCCCAACCCAGCTGGATACCTCTTTCCATCATTTTCATATATACCGGGAGGCCATTCACACAAACTCTCCCTGAAAAAATTTTAATCTTTGCAGGGAGTTTCAACTTCCATAAGTTTCTCCAAATAAGGGCACTTAAGTCTCCAGAGGAGCTTTCCCCAACATCCTTATCAACCTGAAGCTTGGCAGCGATGAAATAGGCACTTTTGACAGTAAATACACCTTTTTTGTTCCCAATCCAAATAAGAGCATCATCCGACAAATTCTGACTTAGAGGGATTTTTAGGATAGTGTCCGCTTCAAATGGCAAGAAAAGTGCCTTTACCACATTTGGTTTCCACCACTTAGTCTCATGATCGATGAGAGAGGAGACCATGGGAAAGTCTTCAAATTCTTTAGGAGGGGTGATAACTTTGTATGTGGAAGGAGTAGGGAGCCATTTGTCCTCCCAAATGTGGATTAAATGCCAGTTTCCAACTCTCCAACGGGTTCCACTCCTAATGACTTCAAGGCTTTGGAAAATACTCCGCCAGGTGTAGGAGGGGCTGCTGCCAAGGCTTGCATTTAGAACATCCCCAAAAGGAAAATATTTCGCCTTCAGAAGACGGGCTGCTAAGGAGCATGGGTTTGTAATAATCTGCCAAGCCTGTTTTGCGAGCAAGGCTAAATTAAAAGCTTGCAAGTTCCGGAAACCCATTCCACCAAGGGATTTAGGCTTGCACATTTTCTTCCATCCGACCTAAGCAATCTTTGTCTCCTGCTGTTTCTGGCCCCACCAAAAGCTCCTCATTTCTCTTTCAAGGTCTGCACATAGGCTCTTTGGAAGAAGGAAACAACTCATTGTGTAGGAAGGGATGGCTTGAGCCACCGCTTTAATGAGGATTTCCTTACCTCCCATCGAGGGTAGCTTACTTTTCCAACTAGCCAACTTCTGACAAACCTTTTCTTTTATCTCCGTAAAGATTAGCTTTTTTGACCGTCCAATGATGAAGGAGAGCCCAAGATACTTTGTATGGCTAGTGTCATTCATAGGCCCCAGAATACCAAGAATTTCATCTTTACACTCTTGAGAAGAGTTTGGACTGAAGAAAATGGAGGATTTATCTGTGTTGATCTTTTGCCCTGAGGCTGATTCATAGGTTCTGAGAATTTCCTTCAGCTTATTGCATTCAGCACCATTGGCTTTACAGAAGAGTAGGCTGTCATCGACAAAGAAAAGGTGGCTGATTTTTGGAGACCCCAAGAACAAATAAGGAGACAGAGGGTCCCCTTGCCTGAGTCCCCTAGTAGGCACAATGCATCCATGGGCCAAGCCATTTATGATGACTGAATAGGTAACCGAGGTTATACATTTCATTACCAAACCTATCCAAGACTCATTAAAGCCCAACTTCCTCATAATCATTTCTATAAAGGACCACTCAACCCTATCAAATGCTTTGCTCATATCCAACTTAGCCGCCATAAAGCTATCATTCCCACCTCTTTTGTGTTTTATATAGTGCATAATCTCATAAGCCACCAAGACATTATCAGTGATGAGTCTATTAGCTACAAAAGCGCTTTGATTCTCTGAAATAATGTATGGAAGAAAAGCTTTAAGACGATTAGCCAAAGTTTTGGAAATAAGCTTATATACTACATTACATAGGCTAATTGGTCTAAAATCAGTCATTCTTTGAGGATTTTTTATTTTTGGCACAAGGGCTATATTAGTTCTATTAATTTCAGAGATAGACATGCCAGAATTTAGTACATTCAAAACTAAGTTAGATACATTAGTGCCTACAATGCTCCAATATTTTTGGAAGAAAAGAGCGGACATACCATCGGGGCCAAGAGATTTGGTAGGGTGAATCTGCTTAAGTGCTGCAATAACTTCTTCTTTGGTGAAGTCTCTGGTCAGCTCCATGTTCATTTCTTCCGTCACCTTGGCTGGGATGAGATCTGTTACCGCCTCAATTTGATTCGGCAAAGAGGAAGAATAAATTTCCTCAAAATAGGATATAGCAACATTGGCAATACTATTCTGGTCACCACACCAATGATCAAATTTATCCCATAAACCAAAGATAGTATTTTGTTTCTTCCTTTCCGAAGCTCGAGCATGGAAGAACTTCGTATTCCTATCTCCCCCCGGAGCCAGTGAGCTTTCGACCGTTGACACCAGTAAATTTCTTCGCTATCGATCAGGTCATTTATTTCTTTCCTCACTTGATTTATCTCATCACCCAATAGACCATCCATATCTGATTGGACCAGGTTGCTAAGCCATTTCCTTTTCTCTTGAATTTTCTTTGGAATTTGGCCGAAAGAAGTAGAGCTCCAAGCCTTAAGATCCATGGCACAGGCATTCAAGGCCGCAACCATACCTTCAGCCGTATTCACATTGCTGGCACTACTCCAAGCAGCCTTGATGATGTCTTTGCATTCTTCCCTTTTAGTCCACATAGCCTCAAAATGGAAACGAAGAGTACGAGACCGTTTAGGAGCTTTAGGGTCCGCTACATATAGAGCACAGTGATCTGAAGTTGAGTCCACCAAGTGATTAACTCTTACTTCACCAAACTTGTTAATCCAATCACTAGTTGCAAAAGCTCTATCCAACCTTAGATATACCCTGCTATCACCAGATTGCATGTTACACCATGTGAAGTCCGGTCCCAGAAAACCCAAATCTTTGAAGCCACAAACATTAACCACCTCTTGGAATTTATCCATCTGACCTTGTGATCTTGTAGCCCCACCTGATTTTTCTTCCATTGATAGAATTTCATTGAAGTCTCCAAAACAAAACCAAGGGAGTTGAGATTGATCCTCTAAGTATTCAAGCAAATCCCAAGATTTCTGCCTCAAGTGAGTTTGGGGGTGGCCATAGAAGCTAGTAAATCTCCATTTAAAATTTGAGTTCTCCTCCGTAATGACAGCATCAATGTGGTGGCTGCTAAAGCTCTTGATCTCCAGATCAGTTTCTCTTGTCCACAGGAGAGCTAGACCCCCACTACGACCATGACAGGGAACAAAAAGCCCATTTGCAAACCCAACTCTTTCCTTAATTCTTTCCATACGTTTTTTCCTTACCTTAGTCTCTGAGAGGAAGACTAATTTGGGAACCCAACACTGCACCAGATTGTGCAATGCTCGAACTGACCAGGGGTTCCCAAGCCCCCAACAGTTACAACCGAGGGAATTCATGGCTCCCGGCGGCGCTGCATTGTAGCAACCGCCGATAATTCAGATTCTGCATGAACGCCATGAGCACCACCATCGAACCCCTCACACTTTCTTTTCCTAGGTAAATTTTCTTCTTCTCCTTCTGAAAGGAGCTAAGCAAGTTGACGTTTTGAGCCTAAGCTTGGGCTGTAGACTTGTTTCTCTTTGTTCTTGGCCTGCCCTTTTTCCCTTGCAATCTTCTTAATCCGGCCCTTCCCTTTTTGGCTTTTAATGACATCTTGGGCTGCCGCTTGCTCAGCGTTTGTTTCTTGCGTTTGGGCCCAAATTATTGGTTTATGTGGGCTGGTAACTTTATTCAAACTTTCAACTTTTGAAATGGGCTGACTCTTGCTTAATAAAATACTGCTTTCACCTGTTCGTGTAACTATATCAGATTCATCTAGTTGAGTTGGAATGGGATTCTCAGCACGTGACCCATCTTTTTGTCCCAAATCCTTCATATCCGTTTCCTTTATGTCTCCTCCATACCTGACTTCTGCCGACTGCCAAGCCTGAGTACTTGACACGCCACAACCCTGACTTTGAGATGACTTGTTTGCTGTTTTTGAATTTTGAAAGCAACCGCCATTGGAGCTTCCTCCCATTTGGTCCGTCGGCGAAAAATGCAGCAGGTTCTCAGCAGCAGTGTTCTCTCTATCATCATTATCTCCGTTTCCTGAATTGATATTGCTGCTAAAGAAATTCTTTTGCTTCACATTTCCGCCCTTAAATGCTCCATTCGCTTTTAACCACTCACTGTATTGCCTTGGGTTGTTTTGCTGACCTGCACATACCTGGCAATGCTTTTCATCATGGCCTAACTTTCCACACAGGTAGCAGAACGTGGGTAGTCTTTCATATCTAAAGTGAACCCAAAACTTTCCACCATCCTTGCTTACTACATGCCCTCCTCTTCGAAGCGGCTTTTCAATTGGAAGATCCACCCTAACCCGCATAAACTTGGCTTGTTCTGATTGGCATGCTCTTTTATCTACTTCAATCAAGCGCCCCAAACTCCTTCCAATATCCTGACCCACTTCCTCTGACATGAGCTCAAATGGTAAGCCCCACAACTGAACCCAGAAGGGAGAATGGGTGAAAACCATGTTTGCAACGGTGAGGCCTTTCTTCCATCTACAAAGAAGCAGCAAATTATTCTCAAAATTCCATGGCCCACTGTTTTCAACCCAATCACGCTGATAACTGGAGCCAAACTTAAATTGTAAAATGTTACTTCCTACTTCCACTATTCTCAGCTCCGATCCCATCTTCCAAGCTGCTTTTAATGTGCTTTTCAGAGCTCTCATGTTTTGTTGCCTTTCTGATAGAAGTTTTCCAAACAAACTTAATGAACATTCTTCTAAAAGGTCTTCCCGGCTTTGTGTGGAAATTGGAATTTCCTCTTCTTCCTCCTTAGTGAGGCAAAGGTGCTGTAACTCATTAATAACTTCTTGCTCCATTGAGAAAACAAGTGTTTTAAGAGTGTTCTGAGAAGGTGAGGAACCCCAAAAAGGGGAGCTGAGGTCTCTTCCAGAAGGGAGAGGAGAAAGTGCTCTTACAGAATGAGAGAGAGAGAGTCTCCTACAGGGGAGAGAGGATTTTGTGGTCTCTTCTACACAGTCTTGGAATCTTAGATTTATGAGAGTTTTACGTCTGTTTCGTAAGTTAGTTTAGAATTATTTTTTTATATTTTAAATAATATTACATATATTTTTATACATTTTTTTATCTATACATAATTTAAAAAACTATAAACAACTTTATTCAAACTAGTCGTTAACCCGTGCAATGCACGGGAAAATCTTGCATAAATGTAAAATGTATCATGTATAAGATTCAAAACTGAAATTATTAAAGCATAATGAAAATATTTGATCACACAATAGAGAAATATAAGAGAAAGATGTTGCTATTATCAAAAGACTAATCCATGGCTATATAGTTGACAAATACAGTTATAGAAAAAAATGAACCCAAAAATTCAAATGTTAAAATGTTCAAAGAGCCAAAAAAAAAATAATTAAAGAATCTGAATATTCTGAGCCTAAAAATTATTGAAACAAAACAAAACACATATATGTCTATGTGATTACACAACAAAGAAATATAGAGAAAGATGAGTTACCTTCAAAAGAATAATTTGTGGATATAGTTGTTGAAATCTGTTAGACAATTTTAGAACTTGCAAAAAAAAAAAAAAAAGTGAGAAATCAAAGAATCAAATGTTAAAATTTCCAAAAGTCCAAAAATAATAATAATAAATTAGATGATTTAGAACCTAGAAATTATTGAAACAAAACAAAAGAATATATGACTTCACAATAGAGAAATATAACAAAAAGATTGGTTACCCCTAGTGAAAATAGCTATGGCAATAGTGGAGCCAATGTATTGTGGCAACGAAAGAACAATATCGAAGATGTGTTTGTTTTCTTGGTTTTTTAGAGACTTTTGCTTCATGTAGGATTTGAAGTCTAAAAAAAAGAACTATAATAGAAATTTTTTTCTCCCAAAACCAAAACTTATCAACAATAATCAATGAAACTTGGCTATAATATAAAAATACAGATGCACACAAACAAAATCACATAATAATCCAATATCAGCTATAGACTTTTTTTTTTCTTTTTTCAAATCTTTAATTCACAAATGCCAAGAAGAGGAACAAACATAAGTTAAACAATGTGAGAATCTACAATTCTAAATTAGATTAATCCCTAAAAGGAACTTTCTTTTTTCAAGTACAGTAAAAAAAATTTGCCAAGCAAGAAAAAATTCTAACCAGAAAACAAAAATTGACAATCCAAACACAAGAAATTGGAAAATTTTAATTGTAAATTAGCATACCTTTAACCTTGCTTGAATTTATTTTTGGTAGGAGGCCCAATCTCTAGAACAAAAATTGAGAAGATTAAATCTAAACAAAACTGAACGGAAGAATAAAAATTAAGAATAGAACCTTTGATATTGCAAGGAAGGATTAACACAAATATGGGAGGGAGAAGGAACTGTAGGCGTTACAACTTTAACTCAATATCAAAAGTAAATCAACAAACCCAATTTAAACACCTTAGTACTCTTCCATCCACGCCTTGAAGCATAAAAAATGCAATGCAGCCATGGAGTGTAGGATTGTGTCCAACAAAATTATGTGTTAGAGAACAGAATTGCAAACCTCTGGTGATACTATGAAAAATCTTCCATGTCAAATAATATTAGATCAATCGTTTTTCTTGTTGATTGTATTTGTTAGAAAAACAGAAAAGAAAATAGAGAACAAAGTACGGCTCATACGTTAAAACCTTCAATATACTTTTTGGATTAGTAGTGTTTTAGTATGATAGGTAACAGAGTTGCAAAGAGGTTTAAACGTGTGATTAGTAGTGTTTTAGTAGGTTATGTAATTTTTTTTACTGATTTTTTTTATTTAAATAATGCTGATGTGGAAAATTGTGGAGAGGTCAAAGGCTTCGGTTATATATATATATATATATATATATATAGATTACTCTACCAAACACTTTCTATTTTTTTTTTTTTTTTTTTTGGGTAAACTGGATGCAGAGTTTTAAGGTTAACCTTGGAAAGTCTCCCCATAGCCTCCTTTTTTCTTTTTCTTACTTTTGGTTGGGTCATGAGAACTAAATTACCTTTATTTTATTTAGTTAATTGTTTGAAAAATTAGTAATTAGAAAGAAAAAAATTGTAGGGATTGGACCATTAGAAAAGAATTCAAAGAGATAAATTTGGGGTCTTGAGTTCCAAATATAATGGTCCACTTCCTATCCAAATTATTTATAATTAAAAAAAAAATCTCTATAGATCACTTAAAAAAAAAAACCTTTATAAATTTTTTTTTAATTAAAAAAAAGGCCTTAGCCCCACGCCACCTGCCTTATCGACTATATTGGGGGCACGTTCTAAACTCAGAAGGCTTATATATGCTTGGGTCCAACAATTTATATATAATTATATATGAATAGCTTATTCTAATGGTTGCTACCTAATATGGAATTCAAGACCACCGTATGTCTTTGGTGTGATGGTCACTTTACAAGTATAAATACTTGTGAGGTGTGGGGGGTAAAGGTCGGGGTTCAAGTCTCCAAGAAGGAGCTTCATACACATATATACTTAAATTAGGCTATAATAGAATTCTATCTTGTATAAAAAAAAAAAAAAAAAGATATGGAATTCAAATTCAACTACTTCATGGGGTCTATCACAATGGTCGCTCCACTCACCTGTTTCCTTTTAGAGAGTTTTAACCTATGATGTTTGCTCTTAATGATTGTTTTTTATTATTAGACTAAGACACCAATTGATTTTTGGTGTAGGCGAGGATTGAATCTCAGATCTCTTATTTAATTATTAGAAATTTTACCAGTTAAGCTAATTGACACCCACTAAAATTGAATGGATTTTTTTTTTTTTTTAAGAATCACTAAAACTTAATGGATAATCATGTGAAATAGCACCTGTAACGTTTGTTTTTTCTTTTCTTTTTTTTGTATTCATTTTAAACATCTTAAAAATATCTTATTGGCAAAATATGTAAAATCCCTTTATTTTGCAAGTATAATTGCTAAAAACTGTGATAAAATTCTATTAGTATGATAAGACCTTTTTCACTGAGCGTTTAAACCCACCGGCCACCGCCAACAGACTCCAATAACATAAACATGATATAGAACAAAATTACTGCAACTTCATAAAATCAAAAAAATGATAAGGACAATTCCATATATAATTATATTTGATATTAATTACCCAAAGATCATAATCGAGAATCTTTATTTACAACAATAGTAACATGTGGATTATATTTAGAATAAATCAAACCGTAAAACATGATTTTCTCACTCTATAAATTAGGGTTACAACGTAACTTTAGTTTTTCTCACCAAAACTATGGATCTAAAGGTCTTCTTCAGTCTCCTCCTTCTAATTCCCTTCTTCTATCTTTACTTAAAACACATATTCTCTAAAAGTCCACCACTCCCACCAGGTCCATTTGCATGGCCTATTGTAGGGAACTTTTTCCAAATGGGAAGGCAGCTCCATTACATACTAGCCAACTTAGCTAGAATCCATGGCCCCCTCATGTCTCTACGTTTTGGAAAACAAATTACTATCATTGCATCATCGCCAGATGCAGCAAGAGAAGTTCTTAAGACCCATGACCGAGATTTGTCAGGCCGATACATCACAAACGCTCTTCCACTCATAACCCAAAACTCAACTTTGCATTTGGATTTTCCCCTGAATGCAACGATTATTGGAGGGGCCTAAGGGTTATATGTAAAACAGACCTTTTTTCAGCCAAAGTATTGGAATCTCAAAACCACATAAGAGAGAAGAAGGTGAGTGAGTTGGTAGGTTTCTTGGGTTCTAAGGAGGGTGAGGTAGTGAATCTAGGAGAGACAGTCTTTGTTACTTTTACTAATTTTTTGAGTAATGCAATATTTTCAATAGGCTTTTTGAACTCTGTGGGTAAGGGTATCGGTAAAGAGTTTAGGAAGCTTATTGTTGAAATAGTAGAGTTAGGAATGATTCCAGATTTATCAGATTTTTATCCAATATTAACTGGAATGGATTTTCAAGGTATACAGAAGAAACGTGATGAAATAGTTAAAAATTTTATTACCATTTGGGATGATATTATCAAAGAAAGATGGAAACAAGAGAGTTCTATTTTTGGTCAGAGAGATTTCTTGGATGCTTTGATTAAAGAAGGGTTTACAAATGATCAGATCAACCAATTGATTTTGGTATGCTCTCTCTCTCTCTCTCTCTCTACCCTAATTAAGTTCGCTTTATATGTGAAATTTATAAAGTATGCCGTATGTATTTTCATAAATTTAAATTTAATAAGAAAAAAATAATATTTTTCTCTCTATGTATAGGATCTACTTCTTGCTGGCACTGATTCCAGTAGTATGGTAACTGAATGGGCAATGGCAGAATTGATGAGAAACCAAGATGTCTTGCACAAACTACGTGACGAACTTAAACGTGAAATTGGAACAGAAATGGTGAAAGAATCCCATTTAGCCCATCTTCCTTACCTAGAAGCTTGTGTCAAAGAGACACTAAGATTATACCCTCCAGGACCATTACTCATTCCTCATCGTGCCTTACAAACATGTCAAGTAATGGGCTATACAATTCCTAAAGATTCCAAAATTCTGGTTAACATGTGGGCAATAGGTCGAGATCCTTCAATTTTTAATGATCCATTGAGGTTCAAACCTGAGAGGTTTCTTGACTCATCTTTGGATTTTAAGGGAACCAATTTTGCCTATACGCCTTTTGGAGCTGGAAGGCGAGTTTGTCCTGGACAACCGTTGGCTACTAAGCAGGTTCCACTTATTTTGGCATCATTAGTCCACTCATTTGACTGGTTTCTTCCAGGTAGTATAAAATCAACTGAACTAGACATGAATGATCATTTCGCCATAACACTGAAAAAGAAGCAACCCCTACAACTTATTCCTAAAGGAAGAAAATAGTTGTGTACCGTTTCTTGTGTATTATAAGTTTTTAAGATTATGTTTTGTGTGCCATTTCTTGTGTGCTATTGTATTATAGCTGTTACCATTAAACTAAACTGTTGTGTATTATTTCTTGTGTAATACTAGTTGTTACGTATCGGTCTTGTAATAATTATTTTCCATGTTAAGTAAGAATTTAAATGCCCAACTCAACATTGTTTTTTGTTTTTTTTTTTTTTTAATATGGTTTGTTGCCTTCTCTCTCTCTCTCTCTCTACTTTTAGTCTTTACCTTAACTTGTGTTAGAGTGCGTTTGGATTGGGCGTTTTTTGCCCAATCCGCGTTTGCGTTTTTCAGTTTTTTTTTTTTTTTTTTTTTTTTTTTTTTTTTTTTTTTCACACGATTTTCCCACAAGCGGCTACTGTTCATGCACTGTTCAATGAACAGTAGCCGCAAACTTTGACTTTTCAAATTTTTTTGGACCAATCACAGCACATCGTGTACTGTTCACGGACCCACAAATTTCACTTTTCAGCAACTTTTTCATTAAAAATGGGTCCCACGATACTATTCACACATTTAAAAATTATTTCGCTACAGTGTTTTTCAGTTTTCAGTTTCAGTTTTCAGTTTTCAGCTGTATCCAAACGGACCCTTAGTGAGACTAGAAGACAGGCACAAGGGAAATCAATAGTTTGGTGATTTTGTCGTACTGGTGAAAATAGAAATCATTTGCATTTCTAAGTTCTGACGTTGTTTCAACTTTGTCCATAGATAAATAAACCTGCATCTTGGAATTATTATGTGGTAGATAAGTTCTAGTGGAAGAGGTATCTGAGGTCTATATATATACCCTCATTGTCCATAGATAAATAATAATGAGAGAAATGATATGTCCACAACATTTTTACAGCAAATCTTAAGTGGCAGGTTATTATTGGTTGTTATTATTGGGGCAACAAAGTAATCTTAATGTTAAGTTCAAATTTGAACCAATAACAATTAACCACCTATGATTTGTTGTAAAAATGTTGTGAATGTAACATCTCTCATAATAATAATAACTTGGCAAAATTATAATAATAAAAAAAAATAAATCAAATTAAGGAAATAAACGATTTGAATACAAACTAACCTACAAAGAAGATAGAGAGGGAAAAGAAATTCAAAACAAATAAATAGAAGTTTTTATCTTTTATGTACAGCTTTTTAAAACCTCATTTTTTTTCCATATTTTCTCATTTTTTCAATTTTTTTTAAAGTACAAATAAACTTTAGCACACTTTTAACAATCAATTTTTAATAAAAAGCTAGACAATTTGTTCCCAAACAGACCCCTAGAGTTTAAAATTTCAAAAATTCCCCATTCTGTATTGTAACTATTAAATTATTAAAATAAAAGAAATTAGATAAGCATGATTAGCTTGATTAAACAAACCTATATGTACTTATAAAAATAAAATAAAAAAACAAACAAACCTTTATGTACACACCAACTACTCCACAATCTTATGATATAAATTAAAGAAACTTAAATTTTCTCCGGGCCCCATGATCATAAACTAATCATATTATCTTTATTTAACCAAGTCGACTTCAACATGTTAAAGAAATTGAATTGATAATCACGTGTAAGTTCCTTTATATTTCAATATGGAAATACCACAATAATGCATTGGGGTCCATACTCCATGGGTTGTTACTCAATCAACATTATGATCATTTTTTTAATTTTGTTGTTGTTTACACTTAAAACTAATCGACATTAGTCATTAGATACTAACTAATATAAATTAGTCTTTGAAACTTTTTTCAGGGCCCCAAGATCAGGTTCATGATCCACAAAAGTAAACATGACCGCTATTCATTTCTGCCAATAATCAGTTCATATATGTGAGGGATCCTTCAAACATTTACTCTGGCCGATAGTCACTATGCAGTAAATAATTCAGTATCTTCATCTAAAACGAGTGGATGTGGAGCAACAACTAGCAAACTCAAATAGATTTTCTCACTTATAAATAAACCCTAATAAAAATGATTTTTCTCACCTATATATTTGAGCGATAACAAGTTCACAATTACCGTATACAGCTTTAGTTTCTCACCAAAACTGTGGATCAAAAGACAATAGTGAGGGAGACTGACTACCTTTTTTTCTTCAGTCTCCTTCTCCTTCTAGTAACTCTCTCTTATCTTTATTATTACAAGCACAAATTGTCTAAAAATCCACCACTCTCACCACTTCTAGTAACGATTGTTGGAGGTCCTTAAGGACTATCTGTAAAGCTGACCTTTTTTCAGCCAAAGTATTGGAATCTCAAAAACACATTAGAGAGAAGAAGGTGAGGGAGTTGGTGGGTTTTCTGGGTTCTAAGGAAGGTGAGCTGAGGTAGTGAATCTTGGAGGGACAGTCTATATTACTGTTACTAATATATTGAGTAATGCGATATTTTCAATGGACTTTTTGGACTTTGAAGGTAAAGGAATGGGCAAAGAGTTAAGGAAATTTATAGGTGAAATGGCAGAGTTGATGATTACTCCTGATTTATCAAATTTGTATTCTATATTGGGTGCATTGGATTTTCAAGGTATACAAAAGAAACGTGGTAAACTAATTGGAAAATTTATTACCATTTGGGAGGATATTATCAGAAAAAGATGAAAACAAGAGAAGTGCTATTTTAGGTTATAGAGATGTTTTGGATACTTTTGTAAGGTTGAATTTATTCAACCATCTAATTGGCTTTATTCCGTACCAAATTTGCTTGTAATTCAGCATTTAATAACCCTGTATTTAGGTGGGTTTGATGTAAGGGTAGTGAGTGAGATAAAGTGAAGATTGCTCAAGAGTGTGCAAGAAAACAGAGACTCGCGGCTGCAAGCCGCCAGACGCAGCACACGTGCCAAGCATGCTGGAAGATGAACAGTCATGCTAGCTGGAGTACTACAGAACAAAACAGGACAACTGGCCATACGGTTATCTCGCAACTAGATCTCGCGACTTAGTCAAGCCGCGAGCCACCCCTGTTTTGTAAAATCTGACGTTTCACATTCCTCTCCCACTCCAGTATAAATACCCCTTTTACACACGATTGAAAGAGAGCTTTCAGAGAGAATTTTGAGAGAGAAACCCTAAAGAAAAACAAGATTGATTCACCCATAATCTATACCTTAGAGTCTCTTCAAATTCCTCAACTCTCTTCCTCTCCATTGTCAAATCCTTGAGAGACATTATACCAAACCTGGTTCTCACCATCATCAACACTGTGAGACAGCTATTTGGATTTTTGGGAAGCAGTTAGGAAGGAATCAATCTTCATTGGTTGATGCTACGGTCTAGTAGCGGAATCCGGGAAGCTAGAAAAGAAAAAGGTTCGGCGCAACCTCGTTGGAGCAAGAAGCTTGGAGGGCTTAGATGCACTAGGTAGATTAGGCTTGGAGGGTCTATTGCTATCCTTGTATCCCAACTGTATTTTCTAGTGGATTGTTTACCGCTTGGAGGGCGACGGAGAGGTTTTACGCCGAGGGCTTCGGTTTCCTCTTCGATAACACATCGCGTGTTGTCTTCGTGTTTGCATCTTCCTTCCTCTCTATCTTTACCTTTTTATTATCTGCTGTGGATTATACTATGTTTTGGCTTAGATAGTTTTTACCAATTCTATATTATAGCATATGTTAAGTTTCCGCACACTAGTTGTTTGACATATTGCTTGAATTGGTTGAGTTGTAATTTGGGGGTCTAAACGTTCAAAGGTGTTTATACACGTTTTTGAACTTTCATTTGGTATCAGAGCAGGTACACTTGTTGTGGTTTTATTACCTAAGTGTGATCCTAGACCCATGTGCTGTGGTTGTTGTTATGGAAAATACCATGCTAAATTGTAGCTTAAGTGTTTGTGAAAATGACTCTATGCATATGTCTGAAAAGTGTTTTAATAATGATCTCGTAGAGTTGTTAAAAACTAAGAAACATGCTAGAGTATTTGTTCACATGCTGGAATATCTTGAAAATCAGAATCATGTCTTACACAGTAGCATATCTGAATCTAAATCATTGATTAAGAAATATAAAAGAAAGAATAGAATGTTGTGTGAGATGATTGAGAATCTGAAAATGAAAAATCAATCTGAAAGAAGCATGAAAACTGATGATGAGTTTGTGTTTGAAGGTCAAGAATGTTTGTCACATGTGACCCTATTTATGCATACCTCATTGAAGGTGTTTAATGCGTGTTTGTGGTATCTTGACAGTGGGTGTTCTCGCCATATGACAGGGGATAAGTCACTGTTTAAGACACTTAAAGAAAAGGTTGGTGACTATGTGACCTTTGGTGATGGAAGTCATGCTCAAGTCCTAGGCAAAGGAACCATTGAAATACCTGGTTTGCCGCTGTTGAAAGATGTGCTGTACATAAAAGGGCTGAAGGCGAATTTGCTGAGCATCACTCAAATTTGTGATGATGATTTCCTGGTACAATTCTCTAAGAAGGGATGCTTGATCATCAATGAAGAGGGGATTCAGGTTTTGGAGGGAAATCGGACTACAGATAACTGTTATGGAATAGTTCCCACGGCACCCATATCGTGTAGAAGTGCTCGTGTGGATATGTTGGAGCTGTGGCATCACAGATTTGGGCGTGCCAACTTCAAACAAGTAGCAAAAGTCTCCAAACTTGAAGCAGTCGAGGGACTTCCTAAGTTTGGAAAAGTGAAGAAGACCGTTTGTGGTGCGTGTCAAATGGGGAAGCAAACTAAGGCAAGTCATCACAAGGTGAATGTGATTGCCACTTCTCAGTGCTTGGAATTACTTCATGTTGATCTAATGGAGCCTACAAGAATTGAAAGCCTAGGGGGGAAGAGATACATTATGGTCATTGTGGACGACTACTCAAGATACACTTGGGTTGAATTCCTTAGAGAAAAATCAGAAGCATGTGAGAGGTTGGAGATTCTGTGCAAGAAACTACAAAACGAAAAAGGAATTCCGATTGCCAAAATTAGAAGTGATCATGGAAGGGAATTTGAGAATGCAAGATTCGAGTCCTTCTGTGAGAAGAATGGAATTAAAAGAGAATTTTCAGCTCCCAAAACTCCACAACAAAATGGAGTGGTAGAGAGAAAAAATCGTGTGATTCAGGAGATGGCTAGAGTCATGTTGCTTAACAAGCAAATACCTCAAAAATTTTGGGGAGAAGCTGTCAACACCTCTTGTCACATTGGCAATAGGATTTTCTTTCGAGTTGGTACAAAGAAGACTGCCTATGAGATATGGAATGGGAAGAAGCCTAAAGTGAAGTATTTCCGGGTGTTTGGAAGTAAATGCTATATCCTAAATGATCGGGAGAATCTTGGGAAGTTTGATGCAAGAAGTGATGAGGGTATTTTTCTTGGGTACTTTACTACAAGTCGAGCGTATAGAGTGTTTAACAAGAGAACAAAGACTGTGATGGAGTCCATAAATGTCAAGATTGATGATGCCTTATCTAAGGTGGAAATGATTGATGATGTAGAAGGGCCAAGCACCAAAGAGCCCGATGTTGAGGTAGAAGCTTTGGATATAGAAGGTGAAGAACCTATACCAGAAGTAGAATCGACTCCCATCAACCCAAGAATGGAAACGAGATCGATGTCTAGAACATCAAGTCCTCTTACTCCTCCGGAAGTTCATCCTCCTATCTCTCGAAGTGATGAAGTTTCCACTTCAAAAATGCCATCTTTAAGAGTTATCAAGAATCATCCGAAAAGTAACATTATAGGATCTCTTGATGACGGTCTTCGCCTCAGGAAAGGAAACATTCTGCTAGCCAATCATGTAACATATCACTGCTATCTTGCACAGTTTGAACCAAAAAGGGTTGAAGAGGCTCTTCAAGATGAGAATTGGGTTGAGTCAATGCATGAAGAGCTGAATCAGTTTGTGAGGAATGATGTGTGGGAACTTGCTCCAAGGCCTGAGAACGTTCATGTTATAGGCACAAAATGGATTTTTAAAAACAAAACTGATGAAGATGGAGAGATAATTCGAAACAAATCTCGGTTAGTAGCTCAAGGATACACTCAAGTAGAAGGAGTAGATTTTAATGAATCTTTCGCTCCAGTGGCAAGACTCGAATCCATTCGAATCCTCATGTCCATTGCGTGTACTTTGAATTTCAAACTTTTTCAAATGGATGTAAAGTGCGCATTTCTGAATGGATATCTAAATGAAGAAGTATTTATTGAGCAACCAAAAGGATTTGAGGATCCTCATTTTCCAGATCATGTATTAAGATTGAAGAAAGCCCTTTATGGCTTAAAACAAGCGCCTAGAGCCTGGTACGATCGCCTTACACATTATCTTCTAGATAGAGGTTTCAAAAGAGGGTATGCCGACCGAACTCTGTTTGTCAAAAATGATGAAGATTATCTCCTTGTGGCACAAGTCTATGTTGATGACATAGTGTTTGGGGCAACCATCGAAGATCGTGCTACTGAATTTTCTAAGGAGATGAAGAAGGAGTTTGAGATGAGTATGGTGAGGGAACTCACATTTTTCTTAGGTCTTCAAGTCAAACAACAGAAGGAGGGTATATTTGTATCTCAAGAGAAGTATGCCATAAACATTGTCAAGAAGTTTGGACTAGACTCCAAAAAACATGCCTCCACTCCCATGAGCTCATCCACTAAACTGAATGTTGATTCATCTGGAGTCGAAGTAAATCCTACATTGTATAGGAGCATCATAGGGAGTTTGCTCTATCTTACAGCTAGTAGACCGGACATTACTTTCAGTATTGGCGTTTGTGCCAAGTACCAAGCTAATCCGAAGGAATCTCACCTGACTGCTGCTAAGCGAATCATTCGATATGTGAATGGTACTTCAAACTATGGTCTGTGGTATTCAAAAGACTCAAATGTTTGTCTTGCTGGATATTCAGATGCTGACTGGGCTGGGAGTGTAGACGATCAGAAAAGTACTTCAGGTGGCTGTTTCTACCTTGGCAACAATCTTGTCTCATGGATTAGCAAGAAGCAGAATTCCGTGTCTCTATCTACTGCTGAAGCAGAATACATCGTTGTTGGAAGTTGTTGCACTCAGCTTCTTTGGATGAAGAAATTACTTCATGACTATGGAATTCCTCAAGAAATGATGTGTGTCTTCTGTGACAACACCAGTGCCATCAATCTTTCCAAGAATCCTGTCCAGTATTCAAAATCTAAACACATAGAGATACGTTACCATTTCATTCGGGATTTGGTAGAGGAAAGAGTTGTGTGTCTTGAGTTCATACACACCGACAATCAAAAGGCGGACATCTTCACCAAACCTCTCGATGGTCCACGGTTTGAATCACTCCGTAAGACCATTGGTGTTGGTACAATTCCTTGACTCTCTTGTGTGTTGTGTGCTTCACATATTTATAATATGATAAGTCTGTTTGTGTTGGGGCACACACTTCTTTGTTAGCTCTTTGTGCAACATGTTTATTGTTTGTTTGTCCATTTGTGAATACTGTTGCTTCTTTCTATGTTTGTTCAATCATTTTCTTCTTTTATGTCAAAAATCCAAATATTACATAAAAATTAGAAAATCAAAAAGCTTGATTGACATTGTTGAGTTTTTGTCTCAAAACTTGTTTTGCCTTGTACCTTTGTGCTGATGGCTTTGTGCATTTTCGAGCATTGCTTGTTTCTTTGCACTCATATCTCTGTGGGAGAAATCTTGAAATCTTTGTGATTGTTGTAAATAGATTTTCAAACTTGTCATGAATGATTAGTGAATGGTTTTGTTGATCTTGAGACATGCATAGACTTGTGTCTATATATCTTCCCACTCTTTATTTTTGTTTTGCTAAAAAGAGCTCACCAAATGTAAATCTCCAAATGAAAAGAGATATTGAGCTGCAAAAGCCTGTCGCACATTCTAGTATTTGACTAGGAAAAAGGGTAAGCGACCTTATATTAAAGTGAATGTTTATTCAAAAAGCCAAAGGCTTGTTCTTTAAAGTGAAATGTCATATATCACTCTCACAATGAGAGATGATTGCCTCAAAAGATCAAAAAGATCAAATGTTATGATTGAAAGTGGAGTCAAATGTTAAGCTCCAAGTTATGTTATCAAGTTGTGTGGGAGGTCATATATACATATTTCTATAATTGAGATGGGTCACATGATCTAGTGCTAATTGTGTATGCCTTGGTTGAATTGATCATTGAAGCTTCACTTTAGACGAAGGACTATCTCATTGTTGATATCCACACACAACACACAAGTTTATGTTCAATAAATGTCATATTCATTTGTGTGATTGTACTTGATGAAATGTGTTTTCACATGCTCAATCTTTGTTAATTCAAGCACAAAAAGATTTTTGAGTGTTTTAGGTGTTTTTGGAAAGTATTTTGTTTGAAAAATCTGAAAATTTCAAAAATCCTGTTTTGCCCTGTTTTGGCGGCTCAGTCGCAGGTATGTCAAGTCGCGTGCCTCAGTCGCGTCTTCGCGGGTCATTTTTGACAACTTTCTCGTGAGTGGAAGGTCCAGTCGCGCGGTTTACTAAGAGATTTTCGCGGCACAGCTCACGACTCACTCGCGGGTAGACCTTCCAATCGCGAAAAACACTTAGAAAAATTTTTCAAATTTTTGTCCTTGAGTGTTTTGGCGGCTTGATCTGGCGACTTTTTGGCGACTCGTTTCAATCGCGAAAATCGCATGTTTTGAAAATACAGGGGCAGTTTTTAAACTTTTTGTTTTTTCCCTCGATCTTTTTGTGACTGTTCATTGTCTTTCTCATCTGCTCTTACCCATTCACACCGTGCCTCCATTTTCGATCTCCATTATTTGCCTCTTTTCAGCTCAAAATCATCGAGTAACAGGTATGGTTTTTTCTGTCTTGAACTATATTCTACTTGTTGTTTTGGTTTTCCCTCTGGATTATTAGCATGTGATTGTGTTTTTGAGGTGGGTTTTTAGCTCAGCTATTACTCTTTGTCTATGCTTAGCTTATGGAAATTTTTTTTTTCTGTTTTGAGCTATTTTATATTGTTGGTTTTGTTCTTCATCATGTGCTTAGCTAGGATTAGCTATTTCTCTCTGATCTGGATGACGCATATGAAGATTTGGTAAAAGAATTTTATGCTAACGCAATTGTGGAAGGAGATGAACTTAAGTGCTGGGTTCGGAAAAAGAGCTTTTCTATCTCTCCTACATATCTGGCAGAAATTCTTCACATCAACAGACCAATTTTCCGACATTCACTGGTTTATGATGATCTATGTCCTGATGAGGAGCTTCTCAAAGAAAGTCTTGGTCAAGACTTGGAGTTCTCACCCAATGGGAAATCCATCAGTGTTTCCTCTTTTTCTCCAAAACTGAAAGTGCTTACAATTGTGATGTTTCACAATTTGTACCCTTTATCAAGCACTGGGTATATGAACCTCGGACGTGCTTTGTTTCTGCATGATCTAATCTCTGATGTGGAAATAGACATCTGTGCTCATATCTTTCATGTTCTGCGCAAAACGGTTCTTCGAACTGAGTCTCAGATATGCGTTCCTTTCTGCAGTCTCATTTCACGGATCTTGAAGCTCAAAGGAATTTATCCAACGGTAGATGAATCTCCTATCTCAAAACCAAGTCCAATCAACATGCGTACATTCAATGCAAGCATTGGACATAGTCGGAAGAGAGCCAAACCAGAAACTTCTGCATCTCACAGTGGATCTCATTTCAACACTCTCTCCCTAGATGAGAAACTTGATCGCATTGTATCCTCTGTCCACGAGTTGAATACAAAGATGTCTGGACTCACAGCTTCTCTACACCATCAAAGCACTCGATGGGATATGAAGTTTACTTCTCTTCAAACTCAATTGGATCAAATTCAGAGAAAGCTGGAAGAGGATGAATAGCCTATTTCATGACAAAAAAGGGGAGTGATAGGCATGATCAGAGGGGGAGGATATTACCTAAGGGGGAGTGTCTTTACATTCTTCTTCTGTTTAAGTTTTCACTTTAAGTTGATATATTGTGTTTTTGTAAACTGTTATTCAGGATGTTTTGTGTTTGTACCCATGTGCTTTTGTAAGCTTTTAGGGTTAATGTGTTTTGCATAGTTTGTAGGCTTTATGGTTTGTACCTTACTTTTTGCAGCCTTTATGCTATGTTGAAATCAGTACTTTAATCTGAATGTCTTGCATTTTGGTTTATGTACTGTCACTCTTGTGCCCTTGTAGGATTGTTCCTAGATGCATATACCTTGTGTATTATGCATTGGTTGAGTGTTGAGCATACAAGTGTCTTGTCTTGTGCTTGTTAACTTGTATGTCCTTGTGTTCATTCCAAGTGTGAATGAACACTGTGATCACTACCTTGTGGTGTTCACTTGGTTGATCAAGCCATGGTTTGTTTCTTAACTCCATCTTTGCTTGATCACATATTGCCTGTTTCATATGCATTTTATAATTTTCTACTTACAATGATCATGGTGTATTGTTGTGTTTCAGGAGTATTATGTTCATATGATTCAAGTGCTTCACAGCTTCTAGAGTTAGGTGTGAGTGAGTTTTGATCAACTGTTTCCAACTCACATTTTAAGTCTAAAGTCTGTTTTAGGGTTTTGTCACGGAATAGCCAAAGAGGGAGATTGTAAGGTTGAATTTATTCAACCATCTAATTGGCTTTATTCCATGCCAAATTTGCTTGTAATTCAGCATTTAGTAACCCTGTATTTAGGTGTGTTTGATGTAAGGGTAGTGAGTGAGATATAGTGAAGATTGCTCAAGAGTGTGCAAGAAAACAGAGACTCGTGGCTGGGACTCGCGGGTGACTCGCGGCTGCAAGCCGCCAGACGCAGCACACGTGCCAAGCATGCTGGAAGATGAACAGTCATGCTAGCTGGAGCACTACAGGACAAAACAGGACAACTGGCCATACGGTTATCTCACGACTGGATCTCGCGACTTAGTCAAGCCGCGAGCCACCCCTGTTTTGTAAAATCTGACGTTTCATATTCCTCTCTCACTCCAGTATAAATATCCCTTTTACCCACGATTGAAAGAGAGTTTCCAGAGAGAATTTTGAGAGAGAAACCCTAAAGAAAAACAAGATTGATTCACCCACAATCTATACCTTAGAGTCTCTTCAAATTCCTCAACTCTCTTCCTCTCCATTGTCAAATCCTTGAGAGGCATTATACCAAACCTGGTTCTCACCATCATCAACACTGTGAGACAGCTGTTTGGATTTCTGGGAAGCAGTTAAGAAGGAACCAATCTTCATTGGTTGATACTACGGTCTAGTAGCGGAATCCGGGAAATTAGAAAAGAAAAAGGTTCGGCGCAACCTCGTTGGAGCAAGAAGCTTGGAGGACTTAGGTGCACTGGGTAGATTAGGCTTGGAGGGTCTATTGCTGTCCTTGTATCCCAACTGTATTTTCTAGTGGATTGTTTACCACTTGGAGGACGGCGGAGAGGTTTTACGTCGACGTCTTCGGTTTCCTTTTCGATAACACATCGCATGTTGTCTTTGTGTTTGAATCTTCCTTCCTCTCTATCTTTGCCTTTTTATTATCTGCTGTGGATTATACTTTGTTTTGGCTTAGATAGTTTTTACCAATTCCATATTATAGCATATGTTAAGTTTCCGTACACTAGTTGTTTGACATATTGCTTGAATTGGTTAAGTTGTAATTTGGGGGTCTAAACGTTCAAAGATGTTTATACACGTTTTTGAACTTTCAACTTTGACTAAAGATGGGCACACATGCAAATGTCCCCATGTATAGGAGCTACTTATGGCTGGTACTAACTCTACTAGCATTGTAATTGAATGGGCAATGGCAGAACGGATGAAAAATCAAAATGTCATGGATAAACTCAGTGATGAACTTGAACGTGGAATTGGTACAAACATTGTGAAAGAATCTCATTTAGCCCATTTACCTTACCTAGAAGCTTGTGTCAAAGAGACGCTTAGATTGCACCCTCTAGGACCACTACTCCTTCCTCACCGTGCCTTAACAAACATTGCAGGTGATAGGCTATACGGTGCCTAAAAACTTTCAAGTTTTGGTTAACGTATGGCAATTGATCGAGATCCTATGATTTGGAATGTTCCATTGAGCTTCAAACCTGAGCGGTTGCTTGACTCATGCTTGGATATTAAGGGAAATAATTTTGACTATATGCCTTTTGTAGCAGGAAGGAAAATTTGCCCTGGACAACCTTTGGCTATTAAGCAAGTTCCATTTATTTTGGCATTATTGTTGTAAGTCATTGATCCACAAGAGTCATGTAACTTAATTGGTTGGCTTTTTTAGTGTTTTAAACAGAGATATTTAGGATTCAAATCCTGACACTCCCTAATTTTCCACACACAAAAATATGTCATTGATTCTTTTCTCCTTAACTTAAAATTGAGACATAGATAATTCCCTGGACTTCTGACAAGTCATGCAGACCTTGATTTCTTCTTACTTTGCACTAGACCCAGCCAGAATAATTTATTTGTATTAGTTAAGAGGATTACATATATAGATCGACAAAAGGAATGAATAATTTCTTGATTAGAATCTCTTGAAAAATTTAAATTGTGAATCCCAATCCATCCTGTATCTATTTATATTTCAACAGAACTAATAATAAATAAAGCACCATGATGAAGGCACTGAAAAAAATATTCTTAGCTTTGTAGCTAAAGAAATACTGGGAGTGAAATGCAAGCCGCAAAGTTGAGCCATGTAGTGATCATTGCTATTTAAAAGAAAAACACAGCAATCCTTTGTCCAGTTTTGAGTCTTTTGACATAATAGTGCTGTTGATGCCATAGAGAGCCCTACAGAAATGGTGACACTTTGGGTTCAGTACTGTTTCTTCATTTCCTTCCCACTTCCACTTAAATAAATAAATAAAAGAAGAACTGAAGAAGGGAATGCAATAGGAGAAATAGTCTTGAAATCTGGACGATGAGTAATGCTGAAGAAATAACACCTTAAGAATACCCTAATAATTGAGAGTTTAATGTGCAAAATTTGCTAAATAGACTGATTTTAGAAAGTTTTCTATGAATGGTATGCGCGTCAAACTAATTAGTAAATTGGACTATTTTTGGAACTTGAGTTTAACAAACTCGAGTTCCAACCAAATTCCCTCTCTGACATGAACCCAAAAAAAAAAAAAAAAAGTGGAACTCGAGTCTAGGAAACTCGAGTTCCTTGTGAAAAATCTTGGAACTTGAGTTTCATAGACTCGAGTTCCATTTTAAAAAAAAAAAAAAACCGTCTAACTTACTAATTAGTTTGACGCGCAAACCATTCACGGAAAAACTTTCTAAAATCAATTTATTTAGCAAATTTTACTGAGTTTAATATAACATATATGTTAAATTATTAATTTCCGTAAAGGGGAGGTAGTTTGCTGTGCTTGAGGCTTGAGCCGTGGTTATTATAAATAAAAATAAAGCACATGGTAAAGTCGCTCAAAAAATATTCTTTAAATAATAATAATCTGTATTTTTGAACTCTGAAAAGAGCACTACCAGTCTACCAGTGTCTTCAGAGTTTAGAGCAAGAAAATGTCTTCTTCTTCTTTTTATCTTTTCTTTTCTTTTAAAAAAAAAAAAAAAAAAATTAATTAGAAACGTATGTCGACTTATTAATTTGCCAAAGTTTGGTTCGTTCATATAGCATTGATGAGATTCACAAAAAAAAAAAATATATATATATATATATATATATAGCATTGATGAAAATAGAAATCATTTGCATTGTGGAGTTTAGAGTTTAGACAATACGTAACCCGATTTATCTAACTTGTAATCCAATAGATTCTACTTTCTTGCAGCCTGTTTAAAAACAACTCATTTTTAACCCAAACATTATCTTACCCGAACCCAAACACCCCCAACTCAACCTAGCTTGAGCCGACCCGTTTATCAAGTCTAGCCGAGCACCTACTTAAACCAGAAGGCTGGTAGGTTTGGGATTAAAAATTAATATTATATCAATCACTTCTTCTAGGTATTACTTAAATACTCCCTCCGTCCCACTTTGTTTGTCCTTTATTCCATTTTGGGACGGTCCAAAATATTGTCCTATTTCTAAAAATAAAAGTCATTAATTTACTAATGTTCCTATTATACCCTTATTAATTTACTAATTCAATTTTTTGATAAATTTATTTAATGGTAGTTTTGGAAACTTATACATTTTTAAAAGATAGATAAGACAATAAATGATGTTCCCTTAAAAAGTTTGACTTTTCAAACAGGACAAACAAAGTGGGACAGAGGGAATAGAATACAAATGTGAAAAATATAAACGACAAAATCAATAACTTTTCCTCTCTAAAAAAAAAAAAAAATCAATAACTTTTTACCAAAAAAAAGAAAAAAAAAAAAAAAAAAAGCAAATTAACTGACAATCATGTATAAGACTATATTTCGATATGGAAAACCCGCAATATCAGTGCTATGGGGTCCATTGGTTGTTACTCAATCACCATTATGAATTTTTGTTTGTTTGTTTAATTTTAAACTAATCAACATTATGATTGAAGTCTGGCATGGCGAAAAAAACTAGTTAGATAATGAGGGTCACACACTCAGAAATCAGGATCCACTAAACCAAACAGATATTTTTTTTTATTAAAAAAAAAATCCCAACTAAATCACTAACAATTATATAATATAAAATAGTCTTGGAAACTTTTCTTCGGGTCCAAAAGACATAAACGAATCTTTATTTACAACATATGTAATTAACATGTGGGTTCAGAATAAATCAAACCCTTAAACATGATTTTCTCACTCTATAAATTTGGGTTATAACACAAGTTCACAAACCCAAGTTCACAAGTACAATACAGCTTTAGTGCAGGTCTCAACAAAACTATGGATCTAAAGGCAATAGTGAGTGAGACTGACCTGATCTTCTTCAGTCTCCTGCTTCTAATACCACTCTTCTATCTTTACTTCAAGCACATATTATCTAAAAATCCTCCACTCCCACCAGGTCCATTTGCGTGGCCTATTGTAGGGAACTTTTTCCAAATGGGAAGGCAGCTCCATTCCATACTAGCCAACTTAGCTAAAGTCCATGGTCCTCTCATGTGTCTAAGGCTTGGCACCCAAATTAGCATCATTGCATCATCGCCAGAAGCAGCAAGAGAAGTTCTTAGGACCCATGACAGAGAATTGTCAGGCAGGTTCATAGCAAACGCTATTCCACTCATAAACCCAAAACCCAACAACTTCTCACTTGCAGCAGCCCCTGAGTGCAACGATTATTGGAGGTCCCTAAGGGCTATTTGTAAAGCTGACCTTTTTTCAGCCAAAGTATTGGAATCACAAAATCATATAAGAGAGAAGAAGGTGAGGGAGTTGGTAGATTTCTTGGGTTCTAAGGAAGGTGAGGTAGTGAATCTTGGAGAGGCGATCTGTGTTACTTATACTAATATCTTGACTAATGCAATATTTTCAGTGGACTTCATGGACTTTGAGGG
This sequence comes from Quercus lobata, assembly GCF_001633185.2. Taxonomy (NCBI): domain Eukaryota; kingdom Viridiplantae; phylum Streptophyta; class Magnoliopsida; order Fagales; family Fagaceae; genus Quercus; species Quercus lobata. The sequence continues at coordinate 14,802,287 of NC_044912.1, read as the reverse complement.
TAAAGGTATTGGTCAAGAGCTAAGGGAACTTATAGTTGAGGTAGTAGAGTTGGGAATGATCTCAGATTTATCGTCTTTCTATCCTATAATAAAAGCATTTGATATTTAAGGTATACAAAAGAAATGTGACAAAATAGTTCAAAATTTTATTTCTATTTGAGAGGATATTATCATAGAAAGACGAAAACAAGAGAGTACAATTTTAAGTTAAAGAGATTTCTTAGATGCCATGATTAAAGACGGCTTTACAAATGATCAAATCAGTCAACTAATTTTGGTACTCTCTCTCTCTCTTTCTACACACACACACAGAATACCAAGTTTGCTTTGTATATGATTTAGAAAGTACCACATATATATTTCCATAGCTTTTATGTGATAAAAATTATTGTTTCTCTCCATGTGTAAGACTTACTTATTGCTGGCACTGATTCTAGTAGCATGGTAACTGAATGGGCAATGGCAGAATTGATGAGAAACCAAGATGTCATGCATAAACTTCGTGAAGAAATTGAAAGTGAAATTGGCACAAATATTGTGAAAGAATCCCATTTAAGTCACCTTCCTTACCTAGAAGCTTGTGTCAAAGAGACATTGAGATTATACCCTCCAGGACCACTACTCATTCTTCATCGTGCCTTACAAACATGCCAAGTAATGGGCTATACAATTCCTAAAGACTCCTTTATTTCAGTTAACATTTGGGCAATAGGTCGAGATCCTATGGTTTTTAATGATCCATTGAGCTTCAAACCCGAGCGGTTTCTTGATTCATCTTTGGATTTTAAGGGAACTAATTTTGACTATACGCCTTTTGGAGCAGGAAGGAGAGGTTGCCCTGGACAACCTTTGGCTACTAGGCAAGTCCCACTTATGTTGGCATCATTGGTCCACTCATTCGACTGGTTTCTTCCAGGCAGTATGAAATCAACTGAGCTAGACATGAATGATCATTTTGCCATAACACTGAAGAAGAAGCAGCCTCTGCAGCTTATTCCTAAAAGAAGAAAATAGTTGTGTACCATTTCATGTGTAATATTAGTTATTAAGATGGTTTTTGCGCACCATTTCTTGTGTGATATTGTATTTTTGCTATTACCTTTTAATTAAGAAGTTGTGCGTCATTTCTTGTGTTGTATTAATTGTTACATATTGGAGTGTGACAGCACCAGACCAACAATTATTTTTTCTTACAATGGGATAGTCAATTATTGTTATGAGGCTAGCTAAGGGTTTGTTTGGTATGGATGATGGAAATAATTAGGAATGATAGAAAAATAAGAGAACAAAGAAGATATTAATTTTCTATCCTACGTTTGTTAGGATTGATAACAAAGTCAAGAGTGAGATGATGAAAAGTTACAGTATCTTTCTTTTATTCAAGAAGGAAAATAGGTGAAATTAAATGGTGATTTGTAGAAATTTACATTAATCATTTTGGATTATTGAATTGCTGAATAGTTGTTTTGGATTGTGAATGCTTTGATACATCTCTTTTTAATTACTCTATTTTGGAAACTATCTTTTAGTTAAATCAAGTATTACATGACTTCTTCCATTTCATTTCACTAATTTTCAATTTCCAGTATGTAGACATACATATGCGTCCTATATGAAAGGGAACTTGTTTGAACAAGTTCAGAACTGGGACATAACACAGCATTAATGAATTCTCAAACAAGCTCCCTTCTTATTAAAGCCCTTCCCATTTTCAAACATTGGGTTTCTCCTCGGCCATGTTAATGACTCAGCCATAACAATTTGTCAGGCTAGAACACGGTTGGGCTGGGTTTGTAATTAGCTACCAAATCATTACATTGGGCCGGGATATGTGTGTTAATTAATAACCTGGTGGAAAACCCATAAAAAAAATTTTAAAAAAATAAAACCAATCAAATGCAGGCCCCTTTTTCCTTTCAAGTTAGCCCACATTTCAAGTTAATAAGATCATCCACTTGGTTACTCTCTAAAAATAAAATAACTATTAGTCTAATACTAACTCAAGACCGCAATTATCCAAAAGCAAAACACAAGACTCTAACCAGAATGGTCACCGTCAACGAAGGGAGTTCTTTTCTATTTAAATTAATAATATATCTGTCCGATGCACGAATTAATACAAAATCATGATGTAACTAAAAAAGATATTTTATATAATATAGTTGATTTTTTTTTTTAAATTGTTAATAAAATGTTTTACAGTCCAAGAGTTTTATAATTTAACTGGTTAACATTTTCTAATGTTTTAAAAAAAAAAATTCAAAATTTAAATCCTCCATCTTATGATGTAATTGTCACAAAATAAAAATAAAAAAAAGTTTCACACAATCATATTCAGGCATTATTATAAATTCTTTGAGTTTATCTCAGTGACAAAACATGAAAACAACAACAAACTTACGTATTAACTTAAAAAGTCAAGGTGTTAATATAGACAATTTTTTTCCCAGTTGAAAATTATGTATCAACATATAATTTCTTTAAAAAGTAATATTTCCTAGCAATATCTCTCAATCTGATGTCTGTTCATTTGAAAATTGTGTCTGCTAAATCTTAAAATAATAATAATAATAATAATAATAATCTCTTATACAAAAAGCCACTTTAGCATGTTTTAGATGTAAAATGAAAAAGAAGTTTCTCTCTCGCTTGGGACAGGTGTTCTTTTCATCTTTCCCAGCGACTGTAGAACTTTTGTCCCTCCTTTCAAAGGTGGGTTTCTGTTCCTCTCAGTGACAAGTGCACCGAGAGGCCTGTGGGTTTTTTTCCTTGGGTTACTGGGAAACAGTTCCTTCTTTTTCCCCTTTTCTCCATTCCTATTTGATTTTTTCCTTTCTTTATTGACTTCTAAACCTCCTTTATTTCCTTTTTTTTGGTTCCTTTCCAGTAAAATCACGATATGGAAGATCTTACAAAAACTTGGAGTAAGCTTAAACTGTCAGATTGTGAGGGCTCCAATGTTAGATTATTAGAAGAACATGCTGAAACAGAGTGGGTACTGGCAGCCAAGTTTCCAACCAGGCGAGTACTCAACCTAAATGCTATTGCAAAAACTTTCTCCCCCCAGTGGAGAGCTTCAAAAGGGTTCCAAGTTAGGAAGGAGGAGGACCACATTGTCCTCTTTACTTTCAAGGATCAACCCGATATGATGAGAGTCCTAGCTGGGGAACCTTGGAGTTTTGATAAATATTTGGTGGTAATGCAAAAGTTTGATGGCTCAAAGGACGTGAGAGACATGGGGTTTGAACTTGCCACCTTCTGGATTCAAGTCCATGATCTCCCACTCAGGTTTAGGAATAGGATGGTGGCTGAAAAACTCTGCGAAGCCTTGGGAACAGTAAAACGTGAAGAAGAGGAAACGGCCATGGTAGGTGACAGATTTGTGAGGGTAAGGGTTACTCTAAACATCTCCAAACCTCTTTGCAGGGGAAGAGTGATTACTCTAGAGGATGGCAAGGATTTATGGATTCCGTTCAAGTACGAACGACTCCCTAACCTCTGCTATAGATGTGGGTGTCTTTCGCATGATGAACGAAGTTGTGAGTTATGGTCTGCTAGTGAAGGAAACCAGGGAGAGGAAAGCCCTCAGTTTGGACCTTGGTTAAAAGCGTCCCCATTTTTGCCCTCAAAAAGTAAGTTGGTTACAGTTCCGGGCTTTAAGGAGTTGAGTAAGAAAGCCAATCCACTTCCAAATCCGGTGTAGAGCAACAAAATACCAGTAATGGTGCTCCGGATTGACAGGCCCTCACCGGAGGTAATCCGACCTGAAAACCAAGAAAAATTTTCAAACCCAAATGTCATGATGGAATCGGTTTTTCAGCTGAAAGATCCGGCGCTCCCAGAAGTGGTTCAAAGTGACATGACTGAGGCAGGTCACGTGCAAGCTAGTGCGGTAGTGCTGGATAATGTAACGGAAGCGGGAAAAAATTTTAAGGAGATGTTGGAAGCTTTGGACAAGGAAATTGAAAGGTATGAGTACTCTCCCATTACAAATTCTGAAATTCTTACCTCCCTGGGCCCAACCAAGTCCGGCCCAACAAATTCTACCCCTCCCCCTTTTCCTACAAGCCCACTAGCCAACATTACAAACTTAAGCCCAGCCATGCCTAAGCCAACGCCCATTTCTTCTCCTAAGTGGACTAGGATCAAGAGACAAGTGGGCTCAAATGAGGATTCTGATGACCTCAACGTTGCCCTGGGAAAAAGAGTTGCTCACCTCCCTCACTGCGACTCAAAACCTTCTAAACGTAGAGCCATGGTTACGCTAGACCAGAAAGAAAACATTAGCCCATCAGTGGAGGCTGGTTCCTAGCCCCGCCGAGATCAATGAGTTGCTTATGTTGGAATGTGCGAGGGCTTGGGAACCACCGTACAATTCGTGAGCTTGCTAATCTAGTGCGAGCACAAGACCATTCTGTCCTGTTCCTAGCTGAAACCTGGGCAGATAAAGAAAGGCTAGAAAAAGTGTGTGATGACCTTAATTTTGATGAGAAATGGATAGTGGACAGAATCTCTAGAGCTGGAGGTCTGGCTCTTTTTTGGAAAAATTCTGTAAGTATTAAAATAGTTGGTTCTTCCCTTAATTTTATTGATGCAATTGTCAATGATGGCCAGGAGGATGCATGGAGGTTTACTGGCATCTATGGTTTTCCGGAATCAAGAAGAAAGGTGGAAACATGGCATCTCTTACGTGATCTAAATAATAAGTTCCACCTCCCCTGGGTTTGTGCAGGGGATTTCAACGAGATTCTTAAAGCTCATGAGAAACTCAGCGGTTCTCAAAGAAGGGAAGTGGAGATGGAAGCGTTCCGGGATGTGGTGGATGAACTTGGCTTCATTGACCTTGGTTTCACGGGAAAGAAATTTACTAGGAGAGGAAAAAGGGGTGAGGCAATGATCTTGGAGAGACTAGACCGTGCCTTCGCCACCCCTGCATGGATGGAAATTTTCCCAGCCACTCGGGTTCAACACTTTCACTCCAATGCCTCTGACCATAACCCTATTGTCATCAAGCCTGAAGGGATAGTGCATTGCAAAAATAAAGCTTTTCGCTTCGAAAGCATGTGGATGAAGGATGATGGGTGTAGGAACACAGTAAATGTTGTATGGGGTTTACCATCTCCTGAGAGCGATATGAACCTTGTTTCTTCAAAAATTAATCAGTGTGGAGTGAAGCTGGTGGAATGGAGTCGATCTGCCTTTGGGAGTGTCAAAAGGCAGCTTTCAGAGGCTTCAAAAATGCTTGTCCTTGCTGAGGAGGCTGCTGCAAGGGGTGGCTCCTATGACCAGGTCCGAAGCTTAAAGTTAGTAATCAATGAGCTCCTCGACAAGGAAAGCATGATGTGGATACAGAGAGCTCGTACCTTGTACTTGCAATCGAGGGATAGCAACACCCGTTTCTTTCACAGCAAGGCCTCCCAAAGATACAAGAGAAACCGCATCCAAGGGCTTAAGAATAACCAGGACATTTGGTGCACGGCTGAGCATCAACTCCAAGAGATTGCTATTGCTTTCTATCGGGATCTCTTCACTTCTTGCAGTCCTAAGGAAAACCATCCAATTTTTGATTCAATCCAGTCAGTGATCTCGGTGGACATGAACAGAGATCTTGTCAGGGACTTCACAAGAGAGGAGGTGGAAGCAGCTCTAAAAGATATGGAACCGCTCTCGGCCCCTGGCCCAGATGGTATGCCTCCTATTTTCTTCCAAACTTACTGGTCTGTAGTTGGTGATGATGTCTCCTCTGCTGTTTTAATAATTGCTCTATGCCTGCTGAAATCAATCACACATTTATAACCTTCATCCCTAAAGTTAAGTGCCCTAAACGAATCTCTGAATTTAGACATATTAGCCTGTGTAATGTGGTTTATAAACTGGTCTCGAAGGTGTTAGCTAATAGGCTCCAGGGGTTACTTCCTGATATAATCTCAGAAAATCAAAGTGCGTTCCAAGCAGGGAAAATCATTTCTGATAATATTTTGATGGCATATGAAACTCTCCATTATATGAAGCATCAAACAGGAAAATCTGGTTTTTTGGCTCTTAAACTGGACATGAGCAAAGCATACGATAGGGTAGAATAGTCTTTTCTTAAAACATTAATGTTAAAAATGGGCTTTCATGTGAAGTGGGTAAACTTGATGATGATGTGCATCACAACGGTCTCCTACTCTCTTTTGATCAATGGGGAACCTTCTGAAAAAATCACTCCGTCCAGGGGTATCAGGCAGGGAGACCCAATCTCCCCTTATTTGTTCCTTCTTTGCTCTGAGGGCCTACATGCCTTGATTGAGAATGCAGCCCAGACGGGTCTTATCCGTGGCATATCTATATGTAGAAATGGTCCGCGATTAACACATCTGTTTTTTGCAGACGATAGCCTTATATTCTGCAAGGCTTCAATTCAGGAATGCATCCACATCCAGTCCATCCTCTCAGAGTACGAGGCTGCCTCGGGGCAAAAGCTAAATAGAGAGAAAACTACCCTCTTCTTCAGCAAAGCAACCTCCTCGAGTACTCAGGAAAACATTATCAACTTACTAGGGGTTTCGGAGGTTAAGCAATACGAGAAATATCTTGGTCTCCCTTCTTTTGTGGGGAGAGGCAAGAGGGCTAGTTTTGCTTTCATAAAGGAAAGAGTCTGGTCGAAGTTGATGGGTTGGAAGGAAAAGCTTCTCTCTCAGGCTGGGAGAGAAGTTCTCATAAAAGCAGTAATCCAAGCGCTCCCATCCTTTGCCATGAGCTATTTCAAATTACCCTCGACGCTATGCCACGAAATTGAGGTCATGTTCGTAAATGCTAGTGGGGGCAGCGTGGTAGCCGAAGGAAAGTGCATTGGGTGAAGTGGCATACTTTGTGTCTCCCTAAACAAAATGGGGGAATGGGTTTTAGAGAGTTTTAGAAGTTCAATGATGCTCTTCTAGCCAAGCAAGTGTGGAGGCTACTCACTAACCATGACATTTTGTTCTATAGATTTTTCAAGTCAAAATACTTCCCCCATGGTTCCATTTTTTAGGCAAAAAATAACTTGGGCTCTTTTGCTTGGAAAAGCATTCTAAGAGGTCGGGACATCATCAGTAGGGGTGCTAAGTGGGGGGTTGGTAATGGTTGGAATATTAAGATTTTCGATGACAAATGGCTGCCTAGTGGAGGCTCGGGTAGAGTAACCTCTCCTCCCGGAATCCATGACCCTGAATTGAGAGTGGCTTCCTTAATTGACCATGATTTGCACTGTTGGAAATCTGATCGGGTTGATGCTATATTCTCCCCAGCTGAGGCCAGAGTTATCAAAGCTATCCCGTTGAGTTTTCTGGACTCTCCGGACTGGTTGTACTGGCCTTGGAATCGTAGCGGAGTTTACTCGGTAAAAACGGGGTACAATCTTGCTCGAGAGTGGGAGTCTCTAAATGCTCCGAGTGCCCCTGCCCAAACCGTTTGCAATAACACTTGGAAAAAAATTTGGAACCTCCACGTTCCAAACAGAATCTGTACCCTCCTCTGGCGTGCCTCCAATGATTCGCTCCCCACAAAGGTTAATTTGACCCGTAGAAAGATGCTGCAAGTCGACACCTGCCCCAACTGCAACCTGGAACTCGAGACAGTAGTTCATGCCCTTTGGTCCTGTAAGAAACTTGACATCGTGTGGCTTCCAAAGTTTGCAAAACTTAAAGAAGTTTCTTCTTCTCTCTCCTGCTTCTCAAACCTTATGTACTTAGCACTTCAGGATCCTATTTGTGTGGAAGAGTTCGCAAATACTATCTCCCTGATTTGGATGAGTAGAAACAGAGCATTCTTCAGTAGTGATTGTTTGCCCCTTGAAAAAATTCCAGATCAGGCCCGTGCCTTGGTGCAAGAATTCCAGCATATTCGGCCAACCCATGCAAAAATCCCAAGAACTACCCGTGTGGTTCGCTGGAAGCCGCCACCCCTGGTTTGGTGAAAGTAAATTTCAACGGTGCTATTTTCTCAACCCATTCTTCAGCTGGTCTTGGCGTGATAATCCGTGACCAGGCTGGACTGGTATTGGCTGCCCTGTCACAAAATATTCCCCTGCCTACTTCGGTGGAGGCAGTGGAAGTGATGGCAGCGAGAAGAGCTCTCTTGTTTGCCAAAGAGCTTGGTTTTGAGAGAGTTGTGGTTGAAGGAGACTCGGAAGTGGTCATAAAAGCTATCAAGGAAAAATCTCTCCTCTCTTCTGGCTGGGGTCACCTTCTTAAAGATATCCATGCTCTATCTCATTCTTTTAGTTGTATTTATTTCCTTCATGTTAAGCGTTTGGGTAACCGGGTAGCTCATTCCTTAGCCCGTAGATCTTTTTGTAATCCTCTGCTAGTTTGGATGGAGGAACTTCCCCTAGATATTGTTGATGTTTACAACCAAGATCTTGGTTTTATTAATGAATAGCCTCTGCCCTCATTTGTGGGCTGACCTCTCAAAAAAAAAAAAAAGATGTAAAATGAACTAAATCTAGTTTAATGACTAACATGATCCATAACCATATATGATACTGCCCTTTCTGTATTAATTCATTCTTATGGTAAAGCAATCATTATAGAACAAATACTATATAACTCATATCTTCTCTATTAAAAAAAAAAACCCTAAATCTTTAGTGTATACAAACCATATAGTCCATGGTGTTTGTACAAACAAACCAAATAATAATAAAGACAAATTAAAAGAAAGAGAGGAAGATAAAGACAAATTAAAGGGTCCAGTTGGTATTTCCGTCTCTCTCTCTCTCTATGTGAATGAAGGAATATGTATAATAGACATCTTCTCCTTATTCATTTCTTGTTATTTTGCTTGAAAACATAGCGAAAATTATTGGGGAAAAATAATGCTAAATATATTGAATACTTAATTAGTTGGTTTTTATGATATCTCTGAAAGTATTCAAAAATAATACAAGCTATGCTACTATAAATTGAAATAAAATAAAAGAAATAACATATTTTATAGAATATATTTTTTAGTTTCCGAAATGTTCACTTGAATATTTTATAGATATAACATATCTGTACCTAAATCATATTTATCCTATCTTGTATATTACTAACTATGTTCTAAATCTACTTTTTTGCTTATAACAATTAGTATCCACATATTATATATATTTTTACAACTTCATCAGCATCTATACTAGGTGAAAGATATTTTGCAAACTATATCATTTAAAAGAAGTTTCTGCAAATAAATTAGTATTTGTGCTCATGAACTTGCAAGAGGTTTTACTTCCTATAAGTATTTTGATATGGTTTTAGAACTATAGACATAATGTTATAACCTATGAAGCACGGGTGTGTTTCCAGATTTGGGCGCAGGTGCGGGTGCGGGTTCGGGACTCGACAATTTTTGAAAAAGTAGGGTGTGGGTGCGGGTGCGGCGGGGTGTGACGATTAAAAATTTTCTAAAAATATTTTTATTTATATTTTTAATATATTGCTAAGCATGATTTTTTCACATTATATAAACATATACCAAATTTAAGAGCAATAGTAAATGATAACTAAAACATGATGTTCATAAATTAAATACAACCCACAAGTTTGAAACTAAAACATTTCATGATGTTCAGAAATTAGAATACAACTCACAAGTTTGAAACTAAAACAAAATAAAAGATAATCAACAAGACAATCAAATACAACCATCATCATCTTCAAGATTAATAGTTTCACTTCGAACTTCACTTTCACTAGTAGTAACACTAGTGCTAACATTCCCAATAACCATGGCCTCCAACTCTGGCTCATCAAGTGTAAAGGCAGCATTCTCAAGAATTCCAGCTCCTCCATGTATGTCGCTCTCATTCCAAGAATCTTCTACAATATCCCACATCTTTGTTGCTATATTTACGTACTCCTCATTACACCTTGATAAGAGTCAAAGATTAGAATGCACATATACCAAATCCTCAACGCGTGCAAGAGCCATTTTGTTTCTTTTTAAAGAATGAATGAATTTGTATGTGCTCCAATTCCTCTTAGCACATGAGGATGAACAAGGTTGTCCAAGAGTTTGAAGAGTTGGAAATGAGGAGTCATGGTATTGCCACCAAACCAAAGGTTGTAAGACCTACCTATCTGTCAAGGCATCTGGTGAAGGAAATCTTTCTCTTGAAAATGCAGCAAACTCAACTTTCACCACCCTTAAGTCATTCTCATCTTCAAAGTAACAATCAAAACACTTGCTCCTTTTCATAAAAATTTTATGATCCCGATGTGGAGAGATACGTTTTGGATTCTCCAAAAGCCATTCAATGGAGTAATACCTAGTTAAAGATTAAAAAACAAATATATATAGATGAAACATGTGTTTTACTAAAATGGGGAACTAAGGAAAATAGGAAATAAATGTACTTACTTAGGATTTAAGGAATGAGCCAAGCAATGTAGTGGTGTACAATTTTTAGTCCACTGATCAATGAGTATATCATACACCACACCCCAAAATGAGTTATACTCATCATCTTCCAAGCCTTCTTGCCGATATATTGCTGCATTCACCTTCTCTATCATTGAATCCTACATCTCATACACAAGATGAAGACAAGGCTTATCTGTGTTGGCTATTCGTAGCATATCATAAATAGGTGTTGTGAATTCAAGGATATAATCAACAGTATCCCACCGATGATCACTTAGAATCATATCTTTCACCTTTTGAACTTTTCCAACATCATCTTTCCTATAAGAAGCCCATTGGTCACGAATAGCCATGGCTTGAAGACATCTTTTTTATCAATTTCAACCTTTTCAACATTACAACAACCGAAGCAAATCTAGTATCAGCAACTTGGAGCAGTTTTAGTGGATAAAATTCATTAAACATTGCCAACCTCATTGAATGGTTCATGATAAAAATACGTATGAAGGATGCATCATCAGCAATACATGTAATCCAACTACATTCCTCATATGAAACTTCATTTTTTTCAATGTTTTTTGCTGCACAAATATTCTTCAAAACTAGATTGAGAGTGTGGACAACACAGGGTATCCAAAATATTTTAGGATACTCACCTTCAATAAGAGCTCCAGTAGACTTCATCACACTAGCATTATTAGTGATGACTTGGACAACTTTTTCATGTCCAATCTCTTTTATAGCATCCTTCAACACCCCAGCAATATAATGTTTGTCTTTGAACTCACCTGACCCATCAATTGCCTTTATAAACACTGGACCCCCATCTGATACAACCATAATATTAATAAGAGGCCTCCTTTGGATCTAACCATTCATTAGAAACTATATTTACACCATTTTCAAGCCAAAAGTCCTTAATTGGTTTCAAAAATCTTTCAACATAAGCTCTTTCTCTTTGCAAAAGTGTTGTTTTCAAGGTATTGTATCTAGGAGGAACATAAACCTAAATGCTATAGGTAGCAGCATATGAATAGGAACTACAATAATATGGGTTCCTTACAAAGTTAAACGAAAGTCCACCAGTGTAAAACATCCTAGCATATGAATAGAATACTCTCTCCAAAGGAGAATTCACAGTCACCTTCATCCTCTTACCATCAACCGGATTTGTACCATCACTCCCTTCCTGTTTCCAAAATGAGGGAATAGGTATAGGCCCACAGCCTGGGGGAGGTGGAGGTAAGAGAATTTGACTTCTCCATTCTCTTTCTAACTTATCATTCTCAATCTGATCATGCATTCGCTGCATCTCCAGCCTATGGTTCGGTGTCACCTTAGGGCATGCTCTAATACCTTTATTAGGATTTTTTAATAAATGAGCCTTAACCGTAGAATAGGATCCCAAAAAAACTCCACCACAATAGTTGCACTTAAAGTGTGTGTTTCCACCTGATTTAATAGTAGAACTAGGTGGTTTTTCTACTTTAGTCACATACTGCCAAAGAGGAGCTTCATCATTTGGCACTTCTTCATTAGATGAATGTGAAGTTTTTGTGCCAGTAACTTCATCCATTACAAATTCAATAAATTCAATTTAACCTACAAATAATAACTATTAACTAAATAATAAATCAAACCCAAGTCACAACATTATAGCTTATATAAAAAAAATTAAAAAAAAATCAGATCACAGATTCACAATGAGTAATAGTCAAAGCATGTGAGAGTATAATGAGCTTGAGATTGAAAATTTTAATTAGTTTGATACTTGAGTTGAGAGTGGGTCGGTGAGGTGAGGTGAGCTTGAGACTTGAGACTTAAGGCAAGCTTGAGACCGAGAGTCATGCAAAGAATAGGAGAGTAAGAATGTGTCTTAGGGAGTGACTGAGTGCATCTGTGAGAGAGGGGAGATGGAAAGCAGAGAGCCGAGCGGGGGGATACAAAGCACAGAGAGTGAGAGAGAGCTAAAGATTGAGAATGGTGCATTTTGAGAACTGAGATAGTTTAGGGTTTTGTTATTAAGTTCAAATGGTGCATTTTGCACCTTTTTTTTTTAGGGGAATTTCGGCCTAAATCGGCCGGTTTGGCACTGGTAAAGCCTAAATCGATATGTTTCGGCGGTTTCGCCCGATATGAACTGATTTGGCCCGAGTCGGCGCTTATCGAGAAACGGAAAAAAAAATGGACGCGATATCAACGCGCATGCAGTGGCATCGCTCACGCGTCACCATGTTGAACGCCGGTGCGGTGACCATTTTGCCGCATTCGTGCATCCCAGGTTATAACTTTACAGATTTATCTTGTAACAATAGACTTAATCTTACTCGTATATCATTGTTTCAATGCTTTGTCCTTTTTTTAAAGAGAGAGCTTGTGTCCTAATTAAGTGCAGGGATGAGAGGTAAAAGCTGAGGCGATAAGTTCACCACATAATAGAGAGATTCTCCTTTAGTGTACGTGGCAGCGGCACAATGGCAGAGAGAGGCAGCGCTCTAAATCCAAGCCAAGTTATAATTTATATCTATATATTATTAAAAACTGAAGCGTAACATTTAATGTTGCTATGCTCACATTGAGCCACATTAACAGCCATGTCATTCTCATCTTCTTTCCTAAATTCATCCTACAATTTTAAAATCTATATCTATATATTACTAAAAGTTGAAGCGTAACATTTAATGTTGCTACACTCTGAGCCACATCAGCAATCATGTCATTCTCATCCTCTTTCCTAAATTTATCCTACAATTTTATAATATTTTTTTATCAATTTTAAAATACTAATAAAACTAAAATTATTTCTAGCCTATCTCCACTATAAAGCCCACTTCTTCTAAATTTAATTCTAATGTAAAGCTCAAACCCAAGCATTCTCAACCGAAAACCCTTTGAAAGTCACGATTACAACTTCCTGGATTTCCTTCCTTTTTGTTTCTCACGTAAAACATGTTCCTTCCCCTTTCCCACCTTTTAACGGCAGATTTCTCATGCAAACCATGTTACTTCCCCTTCCCCACATTCTAACAGCAGACTTCTTATGCAAAACGTGTTCCTTCCGCTTCCCCACCTTCTAACAACAACCTCTCTGTCTTCCTTACTCCTCTCCTCATATCAGTAGCCATGTCATTCCCATCCTCTTTCCTAAATTTATCCTACAATTTTAAAATAGTTTTTATCAATTTTTAAATACTAATAAAACTAAAATTATTTCCAGCCTATAGACTAAAATTATTTATAGTCTATCTCCACCATAAACCCACTTCTTTTAAATTTAATTCCACCAACCCACTTCTAAATTTAATTCTAACGTAAAGCACAAACCTAAGCCTTCTTGACCGAAAACCCTTTGAAAATCACAGTTACAACTTCCTGGATTTCCTTCCCTTTTGTTTCTCACTCAAAACGTGTTTCTTCCCCTTCCCCACCTTCTAACAGCAAATTTCTCATGCAAACTATGTTACTTCCCCTTCCCCACATTCTAATGGCAAACTTCTTACACAAAACATGTTCCTTGCCCTTCCCCACCTTCTAACGGCGACCTCTCTATCTTCGTTACTCCTCTCCCCACGTCAGCAGCTATGTCATTCCCATCCTCTTTCCTAAATTTATCCTACAATTTTAAAATAGTTTTTATCAATTTTAAAATACTAATAAAACTAAAATTATTTCCAACCTATAAACTAAAATTATTTCTAGTCTATCTCCACCATAAAGCCCACTTCTTTTAAATTTAATTCCACCAACTCGCTTCTTCTAAATTTAATTCTAATGTAAAGCCCAAACCCAAGCCTTCTCAACCGAAAACCCTTTGAAAGTCACAGTTAAACTTCTTGGATTTCTTTCCCTTTTGTTTCTCACGCAAAACGTGTTCCTTCCCCTTCCTCACATTCTAACGTCAGACTTCCTACACAAAACGTGTTCCTTCCACTTCCCCACCTTCTAACTGTAGCCTTTCTGTCTTCCTTACTTCTCTCCTCACAATATATAAATACTGACAGAAGTTGGATGCTTCAATTGAGGTATCTCTAAATCCCAGTTTGTTTTGTGCTCTATTCTTTTGCTTGATTGCTTGATTTTTTTTCCCCTTCTTACGTTTTGTTATTGCCTACTACCTTTTGAGTGCTATGATGTGACTTAGATTAATTCGTGTAGTCTGTGCAAAATAAATCTATATTGTTGTAGCTGAAGCAATTTTTTGTGTATTTATTACAATGCCAAATATTTGTGTTAGCGTAGATTGATACCCAAGGTCATTCGATTAGAGTTTTCAATATTGTAGCAGATCTCATTTGTGATAGTGGGATGAAAAATCTATGTATGTATTCCAATTAAAAAAAAAAAAAACTGTATCAAATATCTGTGTCATTGTAGATTGATACCGAAGGTAATTCAATTGGAGTTTTGAATATTGTAGCAGCTTTCCTTTGTGATTACAGGATGAGAAATCGGTGTACCCAAGGTCATTCGATTAGAGTTTTTAATATTGTTGCTACACTCCTATTAAGCCACCTCATCCTCCATGTCATTGCCACATCATTATTTATTTTACTTTTTTTTACTTTTAATTTTTTTTTTGACATTATTAAATATATAAATACATTGCCTTTACAAATTCATCTTAGGCGGTTTTAACTTTACATATTTATCTACTTTAATTTTAATGTTATAACTAAGTATTGTCTATTCATATTACTCTTAGACAATTTTAACTTTACATATAATTTTGCCCATTTATCTTCCTTTATTTTTTTTCTTCTGATTCTCATCATCTTACTATAAATTTGTCACTCTCTCTCATTTTATGCATATTTTATTTTCCCACACAAAAAAGTTTTCTCTCTCTCTCTCTCTTCGTTTTTTGTTGATTTTTTATGAAGTTTGTACACCCATTGTCGTCTTATTATTGACTAACTCATATGTGTTCCTTGATGCCTGTATTTTTTTTTTTTTTTCATTTTATTTGCAACACTGAATACTTTTAATGTTGTTGACCAAATTTGGGGGAAAATTATATTATAATATATCCATATTTTCTGTTATTGTCATATTTTAATTTATTTGAAAAATAGCAGGATAGTTTAGACAATATGATGAAGAACAGTTAGTGCAGTTGAAGAAGTTGGTCTTTGTGCAGTTTCCTTTCACTGTTTGTAAATATATTGTTTAACAAATTAGCACCAAATTGTTATATCTTTATTATATGATGTTTTTATATATGCGAGTGATTGTTTTGAAACATTTACGAATATTTTGTATTGCTCATCTTCCTTATCTCATTAGTGTGTTTTTTGAGATTTTTAAGAAAACAAATTCAATTTCGAGTTTAAAATTATTTATTTATCTATTTATTTTTCGCATGTTGGATTAGATGTTAGATTAGATTATGACAATATTAACACAATATTTGGCTTGATTACAATCATTATATATAATAGGGTAAAATTTTAGAATTTGAGTATGCATTGAATATTGGCTTGATCACATCATATTTGAAATGTTTTACATATTCGAGAGAATGAGTTTGACTTTGATGTGAGTTTTATTTTTTTCCCTTTCTTTTTAATTTGAACTGTAGTTTTGTTATAAATTTTTGATTGTATAGTAGAAAAAATTAGGTTTGAAAAAGTTTTTTTAAAACTAAAAATCAATTTCCAAATTTTAGTTACTTTTTAATGATACAAAAAATGTTATTGTAAGAACTCAATTCATGACGGCCCCAAAATAGTATTGGGTTCACACGTTGAGGGCCCAAACAATATAATTTATAGAGCATGGGTTTGAAAGGCTAGGCCTTGGTCACCGGACGATGGTTCGTCGTGGTGTTCATACGGAAAATAAACTATGTTCGCTCGAGAAGTCTATCTCCTCGATACGGTCAGGGAGGCTCTGGTTCTTCGCCTTTTTTCTTAGCCCATTTTCTGGACTGCTTACTTCCCCTTTTATATTAGCCTGCACCCCTTATCCAGCGTCCACGTGTAGGTTCGACTTTCCAGGACTGATACTTGTCCCATCAGCCCATACTCAAAGTGGTTGGGGGTGGTTGTAAAAGCTGAAAAGCATTGCTTTGTCTGACGCAGAGTATTCAATGGCAGCTTTTCCTTTGTCCTTTGTCGCCATATTATTCAGGGGTTTTTTCATCAACGCGGATGTGTTCGATCATTCTCAAAACTGTTCCTATGCCGCTCTTGCCCTTTCTTTTAGAAGGGCTTTGAGGATGCCGAGGACAGAGTCATCCTCGACTATGTCTCAAGGCTACTTGGACTTTTATTGTATGTCCTCGACTATACCCCACCTCGGCTCGGGCCTTGAGCCCTAAGGTAAACTGGGCCAGGGCCACAATTTCTTTGGCCCCATAGTTATAAATAATTTTTTTTAAATTAATATTTTTTTTCAACCTTTTGAATTCCTAGAAAAAAAATTGTATTGTTTTCATTTTGGTATAACAAAAATTATATATTACATCTGTGATTGTCACTATAACAAATAAAAATATGATTATGAAATACAATTGTAGGGGGGGTAAAAGACCAGTAGGCCCATGTCGATGTCTATATTGGGCCAAAGGCCCAGTCCAAGGGAAAAATCCCTCCTCGGTCGTAGGAAGGAAAAGCCCTTCCTCGGTCACAGGGAGAGCCCTCCTCGACACATTGTAGCCGAGGATGGAAGAAGTAACCCGCCATCGGCGGTGACACTCTCTATCATCCCACGAAGTGGAAAGAGTACTAAAGCAGGAAAGGACAACGAAAGTGCTTAAAGGAGAGACTACCATTATCGCATTCAGTGCCTTGCGCCTGACACGACCATACTTTTCTGTCCTTACAACCACTCCCAACAACTGGAGAGAAGGGCTGATGGGACAAGTACCTACCCTAGGGGCCCCATTCAGAGGAAGGAAACTACTATAAAAAGGGAGTAAAGAGAGGTAGAGAGGGCGGGACGGAGACCCCCCAACATACCAAAGCCATCAAAAAAGGCTCCCTAGACCGTAGCGAGGACTAATCCTCTCTGATGAATCCGGTCCGTCTTAATCTGATCGTAAAGAGCACCATGATGATCGTTGTTCATATGCTAAAGCTTAACTCTTTAGCCCATTCTCTACAAATTCATTGTATCGGGCTCGCAGGTCTAAGATCCCATTCATTTTGGGCCCGGCTTGAAAAACATGACCCTACAATTGGCGCCGTTTGTGGGAAGAGTTTGTGCGTTGGCGAATATGATGATTAGTCACGGTCAAGCTCCTATCAACAAGAGTCCCTCGGGAGGACCATTTTGGCAGTGGTGCAAGTTGCGCGAAAACCCCCCCATCATTTCCAAGAACACACCGCCATTATCATAGCTCAGCCTCCATTTTGGGTCACTCTTCGAAATGTTCATTACGAGGGGAGGATCGCTAGACAGTGCAGTTCAAGGGGCTTTGGATGTCAGATGTACGCCCCCATGCGCCTGTCAAGGGGCTAACTCTTGAGACCCCTAATATTCCGGTCCGCCGAATCCTCTACGAATAGAGGAGCCGAAGGCTAAACCAAAATCTCGCTAAGTGCTAGACAGGACCAAGGTCTTGCATGGTCCTCGGACTCAAACCTATGGGAAAACTAGACACTCCAAAGGGCCAAAGTGCTAGATAGAACCAAGGTCTTGCATGGTCCTTGGACTCAAACGTATGGGGAAACTAAACACTCCAAAGGGCCTAAGTGCTAAACAGAACCAAAGTCTTGCATGGTTCTCGGACTCAAACCTATGGGGAAACTAGACACTCTAAGAGCTTAAGTGCTAGACAGAACCAAGGTCTTGTATGGTCCTCAGACTCAAACCTATGGGGAAACTAGCAACTTCAAGAAAGGTCTAAGTCTTAGGCGGAATGGAGGTCTCGTATGGTCCTCGGCCCCCCGGCCTTATGGGAGTTAACACACAAGGGTGCCTTTCTGAGTGTTTAGACCAGGTACAGTCATGCCTCAGTCCTCGGACCAGACACCTAAAGTAAGTTAAAGCTACGAATATCATCAGAAAAGCGGAAAAGAACCCTAGTACCCAACGACCCCCTCGGACAGTTTATTTTAGATTATACGTCCTCAGGCAGTCACCCTGTTCACAATACAGAACGTGCGGCTGTTATCTCGGTTGGTCTTATATAGTTAACTTATTTAAAGTCGGCATTGTTGTGCCCGTGGGGTTCGATAAGTTCAAAGTAATAACTCTTTACCAACAAGGGCATCGGTTCTAAGTAAGGATCGAAAGAAAAGACACTAGCACATTCATTCACAAAATAATTATTGCAGAAAAGAAAGGATATATAAAATGCGATAAAATCATCTTTTATTAGATAACGAGATAGTGCAATATACATAAAAGGGCTTAGACAAGCCTATATCATAAGCTAACTATAAAAAAGAAAAAAAGGGGAATACACGGGGACGATGGATCCTTCAATTTTGCTCTAGCAGCGACTAAGCAAGTCTGGATGGCCCCAGTGATGGAAGAGAAGAAGAAGCAGAGGCACCTGGTCCACAACCTTGCTCTAGCAATGACTAGGCAAGTCTGGATGGCACCAATGATAAAAGAGAGGAAGAAGCGGGGACGCCAAATCCCCATACCTGCTCTAGCAATAACCAAGCAAGTATCGTTCTAGCAGCAATCGAGCAAGCACGGATGGTACCGGTGATGGGAAATCCAAGCCCTCACATGCATGGCACACAGCACCGAATGGAGGTCCCAGTGCTTTCACACTAAAAATCTGATGCAACCTCCACTCGCTTCGGATTGTGGCTGAAGGAAGAAGAGGCTCCTTTCTTGCCTTATCGAGGAGAAAAAATGCCTTGAGCCTTTGTCTCCCTTGCCCTGACCGGGCCATTCTGAATCTCGAAGATACCCAAGGCTTCTAAAGAGGGTGTGGTTCCTTCACCCTCACCCTAGCCTTGACTATTTCACCTCCTAAAGCTCAATCACACTGGTAATGGGGACTTTGGGAACAACTAGAGGATTAGGAATTTGAAAAGCTCAAAGGGTCTGCAAATAAAGGAAATAGCCCCCCAATGTGCTTCTTATATAGGAGGCAAACCTGGTGGCAGTCAATTCACCTAAATCTCCAAAAAGGAATTACAAGCGAAATAAATCTCGCTCAATTTCCAAAGTGATCTTCAACCGGTGAATTTATGTCATCTCGTGAAGGGACCCTCATTAAAGCACGCCTCGTATACCGAAATGACAGGAACGCAGCTTGGATAGATTAAAAGAATATCCCACAGCCGGGAACGAGCCTTGGGCAAACGAAGAGGCTCTGGCCTTTAATGGAGGGACTGACGTGGCAGGTCGAGACAGAGGCCCGATATCACCAAAACCCTCATCTTCGCTCAAGGAGCCGGACAACAGGATTTTGAGGGGCTATTGTGGGGGAGTAAAAGACCAGTAGGCCCATGTCGATATCTATATTGGGCCAAAGGCCCAATCCAAGGGAAAAATCATTCCTTGGTCACGGGAAGGAAAAGCCCTTCCTCGGTCACAAGGAGAGCCCTCCTCGGCACATTGTAGCCGAAGATGGAAGAAGTAACCCGCCACCGACAGTGACATTCTCTATCATCCCACAAAGCGGGAAGAGTACTAAAGTAGGAAAGGACAACGAAAGTGCTTAAAGGAAAGGCTGCCATTATCGCATTCAGTGCCTTGCACCTGACACGACCATACTTTTCTGTCCTTACAACCACTCTAACAACTGGAGGGAATGGCTGATGGAACAAGTACCTACCCTAGGGACCCCATTCAGGAGGAAGGAAATTACTATAAAAAGGGAGGAAAGAGAGGCAGAAAGGGCGGGGCAGAGACCCCCCAACATACCAGAGCCATAAAAAAAGGCTCCCCAGACCGTGGCGAGGACCCATCCTCTCTGATGAATCCGGTCTGTCTCAATCTGATCGTAAAGAGCACCATGATGACCGTTGTTCATATGCTAAAACTTAGCTCTTTGGCCCATTCTCTACAAATTCATTGTACTGGGCTCGCAAGTCTAAGGTCCCATTCATTTTGGGCCCGGCTTGAAAAACGTGACCCTACAACAATAATATTTATTAAATTAGTTATGGGTTCCAATTTGCTCAACTAGTAAAGTCTTTGATGGTCAAATAAGAAATTTGAGATTCAATTCTCGCCTACACTAAAAACCGATTAGTGTCTTAATCTGATAATAAAGAGCTATTATCATAAGGAGACGCCATAGGTTAAAAATATTTTTTTTAAAATTATTAAATTAGTCTAATCTGCAAAAATAAATTTAATGAGACCACCCTAAAAATATTATTACGCGTAACGCGTGAGATCTACGACTAATTAATATAACATATAGAGACACACTTTAACATAAAAAGCCTAAGCTCAAGCCTAATGTGTATGTGCTCAATTATGTTATATTAACTATTCATTCTTCTCATCATTATTCAATGTGAGACTTCACTCACACATGTAACCTAATAATCTCTCCCTCACGTGTGAGTCTTTACCTCTTTATGGGCTTCAAGACCTCTTCGTGGGGCCATAAACAAGCCCAACACGCTCTCTCTTGCCTAATGGGCCTTTCCCTTTACTAGTGCATCATCCATGGGACTGCATGTGTCAACCCTACACGTCTTTTATGCTCTATGAGAACCTCGCACCTCATTATTATCTAGCACCATTGGTAATAATACTCTTGTGCGTGCCAAGAGTGAGGCGGATGGGCCGAGCCTCACTTGGGCTCACAATTTATTTGTAATATAGGCTTGAATTTCCTACTTTGGGTAGTTCCTTGTACAAAGACCCAACGGAGCTGCCTGTCCCTCTGAATTATTTTACTCTCTCCCTCTACTGTTACTACACTAGGCTGATACTTTCTCATTCCTACTTTTAGTTTCCTTCAAAACCTTTTAACAACCATTTCTTCCTTAACTTCTCATATTTATAGCCCAAAATTAGTAGAGGAGTCATGATTACCCTTGTGGTGAGTGGTAAAGGAGGTCCAATGTTATCAACACTAAGTGGGTGTTTAGTTAGGAGTAGGGGGTGGTAAGAGTGGCATCAAAACCGATTCCCACATTAGAAGATTTGCCCAGTGGCGATGTTTTCCAAGGCAATACCGGGCACCCAAGGTCTCACTTCCTCAGGAAATTGCATTCCCCAGCCAAGTCAGAGTTGACTGGCAAAGTCTTACCTTTGTCAGGTATGCCACAATGACTCCATCATGGTCCCCGGGTTTTGGATGGGTATCGATGCTTGCCTGGGCCAATTTCTTAGGCCTAATAGAACATACAACCATGCACAATGTCCTAAGGCCTGGGGCCCAACAAGTCCAGGGCCTTGCACACGTGGCGTCATTGTGGCGGATTTCATGGATAATGGGCCTTTAAAGGGGTGGGGGGTAACTCCCCGTACAACTCCTTTGTTGGGCCTTTTTCAAGATTGTTTGTGTGGGCTTTATAGGCTTGCTTGGTGCAATATATCATCCCTGCTCCAACTGCGAAAAGGACACACCCTACTCCATTTGCAAAAGGGCTTCAAGTACACATACCCCATTCTCGCTCCAACTACAAAAGGAATCTTGATAACCTTGCCACCTTTGCCCCACACCACCATGGGCTCTAATACCACTTGTTGGGAAGATAAATAACTTGGGGAGTTTCTTTGAATAATTAATACAACATATAGAGACACACTTTAACCTAAAATGCCTAAACCCAATGGGTATGTGCTCAATTATATTATATTAACTATTCATTCTTCTACCACAACATTTCCTTAGTGCAATGGTCATTCCATAAGTATAAGTGCTTGTGAGGTATGTAAGGGTAAGGATCAGAGTTCAAGTCTCCAAGAGGGAGCTTCACACATATATACACTTAGATATTAGGTTAAAGTAAAAGTTCTATCTTGTATAAAAAATAAATAAACAATTCATTCTTCTCATTATTATTTAATGTGAGACTTCACTCACATGTGTAACCTAACAAATCTCACTAACAAAATCTCTAATTTAAAGTGGAGGTTTGAAGGTGACTCGAGTAATCGAGTTTAGAATGTAAACTCGTGAAGGAAAGTATGATTATGAATGACCATATCAAATGCAGAATGGACTAGGCACGATGTAGAATGAAACATACAAAAATGACGTTCCATGATAGATGTAGACTAAAAGGCTGCTATTAGGACTAGAGAACAATTAAACCAATGACTAAAGTGACTATTATTATCGGAGAATGGCTGCACTACTGGTGGCTAAGGAAGATTAACAAATAACAATTGTTGAAGATGGCATAAATCATAAATGAGATATAGAAGTCAATGGTAATGACTTTCAGCACAAATTAATGGTGGCCGAAGGATGCGACACCAATGGCCAAATTAAGGAGAGCAACACCAGCCCATGGAAGCTTCGTAGTCTGGTGCTGCATAGGCACACAAATCTAACTTGCGGAAACTTTGACAACACATTAGGGTGTGTGACAATCTTAGGCCAATTTTTAAAGCATTTTGCAAATTGACTTCAATTTTTTTTGAGTAGTGTGCTCCAAAACTCAAAAAGATGCTCGAAATACTGAATTCCGAGAGAAAAAAAAAAAAAAATATATATATATATATATATATATATATATACACTTGAACGGCTATACGAATCCCAATGGACAAAGGCACTCCTAGGAACTAGGAAGCAATGCCATAAAAAATTATAACAAAATTCAAAAATTTTAAAATAAAACAGGAGAATGATAGGGAGAAATAGAATGCTTCAAGACCCTAGGTTTGATAATATGTTAAAAATAATAATAAGAAAATAAGATGATGTTAAAGTAAAAGCAAGAGGGTTCACTAGGTTTAGCCTGATGGCTTAAATCACCCAAAAAAAAAAAAAAAACCCAAAATGACAAAATAGTTACATCCTTCTATAAATTTTTTGATAATCCATCTTTCTATAAATTGGATCATACATTGAGACAAACTTACACAACATTAAATTTAGTATGTTAACACTCACGATTTCAAAAAAAAAAATCACGACCGTCTGCGATATTACAAAACCACAATAATTAATGTTAAAATTATATATGGTCTATATGTATTAGGCGGTGCTAATTGAGTTATATGAGTATGCTCATGACAGTAATACATTTTTAACTTCTATATTCTATTTGTAAAGTGTATACTAAACACCATGTCTGCAACCTCTAGTCCTTTAATCGAATCTAACAATAAAAAAATTACAAATAGTGTCGCCAATTAAACCGAAATCACAGAGTGAACAACTTGGAAATAGCAGAATTTAAAATTCCACCGTTATGATGGATCTTAAATCATCGTTCCGTTGACGTTTGGTTATTCTTTTTTTAATAGCACATTAATAAATGTACCTTTTATATCTATTTTGGCTTTTATATTTGGGAGGCATGGCTTATAGCATAATACGTCCATAACTTAATTAGCTTAAATTTTTTTTTTTTTTTTTTTAAGTGAGAGATAGCTTATAATACGCCCATATGCCTCCTACGTGATCGATTGTAGGAACGTGGTTAGCGGATCCCAGTTAGGGGAAGAGCGTGGTTATCACGTTACAAATACACCAACAAATGATAAGATACGCTAGCTATATATTGTGTATATAATTTTTTTTTTTTCATTTATAAAAAAAAAAAAAAAATTTAAGAGAGTTTCAACCTATGCCGTTTGTTCCTGATGATAACTCTTTATTCAAATTCAAACCTTTTGTGATTATTGATTCTCAAATTTCAAGGAAAAAAACATTTTCTCCTCTTGACATTTGATTGGCCAAATTTTGTTAAATTAATATTAAAAATATTATGTACTAACTTGTCATTTGTTTAAGACCAAATTTCAAGAATTATCCTCGTTTTAAAATTAAAATTCATTGTATTAAATTTTTAATTGAAGTATATTTTAAAATATTAAGTATAAATTTTTTTTTTCAACGGATTATGAAGAGATTTGCCATTGTAAGTGTTTTGGTGTTTGATAAATTTTGCATTTTTATTCTAAATTTATCAGTCATTTTTTTATTAACCAAGGTTAAACTTTTGTAAAAAAATTCTTATAGAAATTTAGAATATTTTGTTAATAATATAAACAAAAAGGGGGGTATTAATTTATTTTTAACCTTAAGGAATGGAAGTGTTTTTTTTTCATTTAGGATTTGGAGTTGAATGTCATTCCCTCAAACCTTAAAAAAGGGGAGTGTAATTATCCCATAAATAAATATACATATATTGGGTTTTAGGGAGGAAGAAAACACAAAAGTATTTAAATTGCTTACTTTTGTAACAAAAATTTTAGGATAAACTACATATTTCATTCTTATTCTTTATATCATATTTCAATTTAGTCCTTAACCTTTCAATTGTATCAATTTGGTCCCTAACCTTTCAATGTCGTGTCAATTTAGTCTCTATCATTATATCTTGGATGAAAATTAATAACATGACAAACCATCAAAATAAAATTTTAGTGTACTGTCACATCAACGAAAGCTAATTTTTTACATCATTAATTTTCATCCAAAAAATAACAGAAGTGACTGAATTGACACAGTTGATAGGTTAAGGACCAAATTGAAATATAGTGTATAAGATAGGGAACAAACACGTAGTTTACTCAAAATTTTATTTAAAAAGTGTTTTTTTTTTTTTTTGTAATAATAAACCTTCTATCCATCTCTCTCTCTCTCTCTCTCTCTCTCTCTCTTTTCTTTTTTGTTGTTGTTTTTAACTCTATAGTCTTACATTTGTAGGGCCAAAATGAGCATTTGCCCCTTTCGCCCAAAACAAGTAGCTACCCTTATTCTGAAACTATTTAGCCATATGCCCTTATTTTAAACTTGATTTTCTAAAAATCAGGTTTCAATGAAAAATTCGATTTTTAGAAAATCGAGTTATAAGCAAAAAACTTTTTTTTTTTTTTTTAAAATTATATGGAACTCAAGTTCCATGAACTCGAGTTCCATTCAAGGAACTAGAGTTCCATATAACATTTTGCAATTAACTCGATTTTCATTAAATCAAATTTTTCATTAAAACTCAATTTTAAAAAAAATTGAGTTTCAAAATAAGGGTATTTTGCTAGATAGTTTCAGAACATGGGTATTTTACTATTTGTTTTAGGCGAAATGGGCAAATGCCCATTTTGGCTTACATTCGTAGTTACACATTTTAGATTTTCAAAGTTAAAGCAACAAAAAAATAAAGAAAATAAAAGCACAAGGACCAATTGAAGCTTATTTTAAATTCATAAATTAAAATTTTAAATCATGAAATGCCAAAAAATTATAGATGATTTGAAAAGGAGAGATCATGTTATACCAGTAAAGATCTTTAAACCTCATAAAACTCTTTAAGAAAAATACGTCGGTGTCTTGTAATTTTTCTAAAAATGCCTTACAGGAAAGAGATCATAATCCTCCTATACCAGGGCAATAGTACAAGTGTTAGCGTGGCTAAAAGCCCAAAATTTGAGCTTTATCCTTGAAACTATCTTGATGCCCTATTCTTAAAATAAAATATTAAAAAAAAAAAAAAAAAACCCTTTGACGCGGCTATTTTAGTTTTTTGAAAAATCAATTAATAGTCATAGTTGTAAAATTTTAATTATTTATCTACCCATATATTTTCATTTTATATTAAAAATCTATATTGTAGCTTAAAATATCAATGAAATTACTCATCAATTAGGTGCAATTCTCAAGTATGAATATTTCAACAACTAAATCTACTATTAATTAACATTGAGTAGATTGAGGTACAATTCACATTAATTATATACTTATTTTCATTTACCTAACATGTTAATGTTTTATTTACCTATCTTTGTAGGTAATTTAACATTGTTTCATATTTTTCAAATGATAAGTGCACTTAAGAAAATTGATAACTTCTACTCAAAAAAAAGAAAGAAAAGAAAATTGATAACATAACGTGGTCCATGACATCTTCTTCTTTTTTCTTTTTTTTTTCTTTTCATTCTTTTATGATAATAGTAAGATTAATGAACCTCGAACTATTCAAATTCAATAATTTATGTATTATATAACTTTTATTTTTAAGTGTTTTTTTATTTATAATGAAAGGAAGGCACAAATAATATGGAATTGTGAAAATGAAAAAAATGAGGGGGGGGGGGGTATATAAGGTTGAGGAAATCAATTAAAAAGTGTTATATGTATGCGCGCGCACACACACACAATCCCATATGTATATTTATGTACAATCAAGTTAAGTGTTAGTGTAAATACAATAATAATGGAAATAACACACAAAGAGAAACTGAATAATACTTTTGAATATTATTGATGTAAAGAAAGGAAATACACAACACTATTTGGACTGAGGCGCGGCACTCGCTCTCTTTAAGGAGATTCAAGCCCTTGGTTGGCTAATTCTTGTAACCGGTGCAGACCTTTTCTGACTTGTCTCCCCAGGATACAACAGCCCAACAAGTGTCGTATAACTAGAACAACCTCTGCACAAAGTGTTCAAGCCTAAAGCTCCACCAGAAAGAACACCCTTCCTTGCCGATAATCTCTCTATTTTTTTAGTGTGTATTGTAAATTGCAGTTACATGGATTGGGTTTGAATGAGTCTATTTATAGGCTCAATGGGCCTTACGAAATTACTACCCAATTTATTCTGATTAATTAGGTCCAATTATTCTAATGTAGTGGGTGTTACAAGATTAATTGTTGGATATTAATCTGATGGGCTGGAGTTACACAATTAATGGTGAGATAAGGAGTTTTTGAAGAATGGGCTGTCAAGTAGGAGGATCCAAGGGACTGATTCATTTCCATTTTTGATATCTCCACTCTTCACCTCCCCCTTGCACACGTATCTAACCCAATATCTGAGACAATTCATGTTAGCTCATTAATCACCACAATTAAAAAGAATAAAATAGTCTCTCTCCTTTTTAATGTGGGATTAAACATTTTCACAACTCTTCATCTTCCATATTCACTCCCACATCTTTACATTTATGTTATAACATTTACTCATTTTAATTATTTAATATTAAAATGTTCCAACATTAAGTTTTACAGGTGAGTTTTTCTCTCACATGACACTCACCTAACAATCGAAAGTTTCTAAAGTATTTGATAGTCAAAACCCACTACTGACACTTTAGGTCGAGTAATGCAATCTGTTGGACACTCCCACTTTAGTAACACCCTTTTTCTTTTTATCAAACAAGTTAATTTATACAAAGCACTTTTATCGTATTCTATATTATCATTTCTCACATTAAAAGCTTTTTATCATTTAATTTTTTGATAATTTGATAGTTAGAAAAAAATAAAAATTTAAACTCTAAACTTCTTAATTAAAAATATCAAAAAGTGTTGATTGAACCCTTTATCAATTTGATTACCATACACTTGTAATAAATGTATTGCACTTGAGGATTGTATCTTGCCAAATGCTCTAAAACACTAAGGGTACGTTTGGTACACTGAATGGGGATTACGACAAGAATTGTAATATTTATTACTAGGAAATAAATGTGTTGTAATGTAATAACTAAACCTATTCATTAATTTGGTTGTAAGTTATAACATTAAAATGAAACTTAACATTTATTTTAGGAAATTTCTTACTCATACAATTATATTTCCTTAAAAATTGTTAATTTTAAATTTAAGAGAGATATGTGTTATTTTTTATGATTTTTTATTTTTATAATTATTAGATGTATATGGAAAGTTTGTTTACTTGGAAATATATTAAGTTTTGAAATTATTGCACTTACTAATGAATAGCTAATAAAACTTTTTAAAGATGAATAGTTATTCCTCATTTTGAAGAATAGTTATTCATAAAGAATGATTATTCTTTGTAATAAAAATATAACCAAACTAAAGAATAACTAAATTATAGGAATAACTATTACATTACAATGCCTATTACAATTTACCAAACATGCCCTAAAATTCTTTTCATTTAGTGCATTTTATCTCAAAAGCTCTACAACAAAAACTCTTTTTTTTTTTTTTTTTAAATTTACTTCCTACAATAATAATAATAAACAAAGGCCAAATTAAAAGAGAACGTAATCTACAAGGGATTAGTTAAAGTAGAAGTAAGAGGATTAATTTGACTATCACATGAAAATTCAAAGATGGCATTATAAAAACCCCTCATCATTATGATTATTATTCAAAATTCAAGCAATTAATGGGGTTTGCACCTACGTTGACACAAAACTAACAGGGAATCGATTGTTTTTCGGTCCAAGTGCCAAGGTAGTATAGAACTATGTATTCTTTTTTGTTTTTTTCTTTTTGAAATTAGGACTATAGTCTATATATTCTTCAACACTATTAAATACATGAAGACTTCCAGATAGTTATTTCTCCAGCCAGCGACTCCACGACATGCCACCATAAACATCACCGTAACTCCGTATCTACGTCCTATGACCCCATAATAATTCTTTGAAAGAACAATAACAAAACACTATTATATTTCTTACTAGAGTATTTTTCATATTGAATTGACTCTAGGATCTGCAGTTTCAGCAAATGAATACCCGGGCTGGTTCTAGAGGTTTTATTTTAGTGAAATATTATGTTTATAATATTTTTATAATAATTTTTTTAGAGAGTATTTTAATTTATGATATTCGCTCTTGATAATAGCTGTTTATCATCAAATCAAAGCATCAATCAATTTTTTGTGTAAGTAAAAATTGAATATCAAATCTCTTATTTAACCATCAAAGACATTTTTATATATTAACAGAGACCTTCTCGTTTTTTAATTAGTCTAATTAATAATGACTAGAGTCAGGCTCACAGTACTGACTGGGTACAGCTTCTTCGATTTCGAAAGTACCCACGCTATCCTAGTGCGTTAGTCAACATTAAAAATGTAAAACCTTTTTTTTTTTTTTTTGGTTAAATAAAAAAAAATGTAAAACTAATACTTGAGGTTGGTTTCTCTGCACACAAAAAAATGCATTAACTAGGGACAAGTTCTACTGGACAGGACCCATCTGCAGGCCCAGGCCCACACTTCTAACTCAATTAAACAAATCTATTATAATTTAGTAAACAAAATCAACATATTATTATATTCCAAAAATTTCCATATTCTTTTGGGGGTACATATTCCTGTCATTGCCTCTTCCTCTTCATGATCCAGCTATAATCTCTCTTCCTTCCATTTTCAAACCCAAATGGCCAAATCTCTCTCTCTCACTTAAGCACACCTCTTTGGCTCTTTCCTAACCTTTACCGATTTAGAATACAACCATACCATACTACCACAACCATATTAAAAAATTGTAGTTTTTGAGAGAATCATAAAAACTATAAATAGATATTTTAATGTTGATTTAAAAATACAAAAACTTGTCACACCCACATGACTGACTAGATTCAAAACCTATATCTCTTCAACCCCATCTCATTTCACCTCCCCCAAATGGCCTAAACATCTCAACCATGAATACATAAAACCCCCATAGAGAGAGAGAGACAAACAAACAATTTTCACACAAAAACAAAAACCAGTCACAAGCCATATGCCATTCCCCATGGCTAATCCTAACACACCTTCATACCATCCCACTTCCAAACCCTCAAAATCCAACACCATCTCTTCCTTCTTCTCATGGAAATCCACCAATCTATACTCTCTAGTTGTCTTCCTTTGCATCATCTCGTACCTTTTAGGCTCTTGGAAACATGGCATGCCCACAATCCCCACTGCTAAGAACCAATTAGCCTCAAAAGATTGCCTCAACATCAACAACAACAACACACCCCTTGACTTCAACCCTCACCACAACTTAAACGATTCAAGCCTAAGCCCTTCACTCTCCAACACCCACAAAAGCTTCCCACCATGCAACGTGAGGTACAGTGAGTACACACCATGTGAGGATGCCAAGAGATCACTTAGGTTTAACAGAGACAGGTTGATATACAGAGAGAGACACTGTCCAGAAAAGAGTGAAACGTTGAAGTGTCGCATCCCAGCCCCATTTGGGTACAAGAACCCTTTTGCTTGGCCAACGAGTAGGGATCTAGCGTGGTATGCAAACGTGCCACACAAGGAGTTGACTGTGGAGAAAGCTGTGCAGAATTGGATCAGATACGAAGGGGAAAAGTTTAGATTCCCAGGAGGAGGTACCATGTTCCCTAATGGTGCTGATGCGTATATTGATGATATTGCCAAGTTAATTAATCTCAACGATGGTTCAATTAGGACCGCTATTGATACCGGCTGTGGGGTAAGCTTTTCGATTTTCGTAAAGGCATAAGAACTTATGCACTATATATTTGTTAAAATGTGGACATAAAATGAACGTGCGATATATGCATCTTAACGAGTCTGATGTGCAGGAGTGTTGGACTCACGCCATTTCCTTTCATTTTAATTTCTTAAATCTCTTTCTTTGTTATCTATTATATTATTATTATTATTTTCTTGAATCCTTACCCTTACTTGATCTTCTAATCTTTTCTCTTTGTATTTTATTTTAATATAGTATTTTATTTGTTGAAGTCTATAATCTAGGCCAAAGGGTTTGATTAAAAAATGACCACTTGTTTTTATTTTAATTTACAAAGAAAAAAAGTTAGTCCAATTGACTAGAAATATAATATTTTAATGATTTTTTTATTTTAAATTTAGATGTTATGTTATTGGTACAAAATTAAAGGGGATTTGACTCGTTTTCTCTTGTCCATATACGTGCATTCGGCACACAGAGTTCAGAATGCATAACGTTTACATTTTGATTTTTTTTTTTTTTTTTGACAAAGACAAAATCATTTGTCCTGCAATTTTTTTTTACAAAATTTTGGACTATTATTATTAGTCTACCAAGATGGCCTGCAAAAAACAAATAAATTATTTTCTTCCAAAAATTAACTCTTAAATCTATGTGAAGTCATATATATATATATATATATATTATGGATCTGGTTAATGTGTGCAGCTTTTTATTTTTGAAAATATTTTTTTAAGAATTGAAAAAATTGTTATTATTTTTTTAATTATTGAAAAAAAAATTTCTAAAAATGAAAATTAATATGTACTCTGAAATCACACATGAGTAAAATACTAATCCATATATCATTTGTCTTGCTCAATTATTTTGAGTAAATCATTATATAAATTTAAGATGATTGGTCAGATTTGTCAGGAAAGTTCATAAGAATATTTAAGTGGTCTGCTAAATTTATGGGGTTATGAATTAATTAAAAAATTACATTTAATGGAATCCTCATCAGTATCTGACTGAGATATTATTCGTACGAGATAATTATGGCTCTCGGGAAACTTTTTTTTTCTTTTTCTTTTTTTGAGAAAAATATAAGATTTGGCTCTTGGGAAACTAACTTCATTAGTGTACCAAGAACCTTTCTCTTTTTTGACTGAAACCAAGAACCTTTCTATAATTGCCCAATTTGCTAAATATTATATGTGCTATTGACTCCATTTGCTTTGGTCATAAGTCGCTATCCTCTATAGCTTAATTAATGGGCCAACTGTTACCCTTATCCCAATTGGACTACGTACAAATGCAGCATTTATTAGATGTATTGGTCAATTAGCGTATAATTATGTTTCCTGAAAAGCCAATTTCATTTAGTGCTTTTTTATCTCTCAATTCACAAAAAATAAAAAAACTCAATATTTTTCCTCCTATGCTGAATTTCATAAAATTAAAAAAGAGTAAACAGTTATATTTAGGTTTGCTTTCTACTTAACCTTACTTATATTATACTCCTTAGAGTCAACTTGGACAACATTAAGAGTTTAAAATGTTCAAATCACATGTTTTACCTTGATTTTGTTGGATAATTCTACTAATTTATTACACTTGATGCATACGGTAGATCTTGATTACTGTTACAATAATAATTCAGTAGACTGAGAGTAATCTTTTTTGATCTCACTTAATAGTAAGATGCAATTTTCATGTAAGATAAGAAAGTGTTGTTTCCGAAGTATTGAATAACTTTCGTTTCTTATTATATTATTTGATTTAGATCCTTTTTTGAGAATCTATTTGATTTAGATCCTAATTAGTTTGTTAATAAAAAATTATTATCCAATTTATTATTTCATTTGTCAAATGTACCTTTTCTTAGTTTCTTTCTTGATTCAATTGGTCTTACTTAAGTATATAGTGAGATACTAAGATGCAGTATTCTGTGAGATGAAGAAAAATTGTTCCCAAAGTATTGAATAACTTTCGTTTCTTATTATATTATTTGATTTAGATCCTTTTTTGAGAATCTATTTGATTTAGATCCTAATAAGTCTGTTAATAAAAAATTATTATCCTATTTAATTATTTCATTTGTCAAATGTACATTTTCTTAGTTCCTTTCTCAATTCAATTGGTCTTACTTAAGTATATAGTGAGATATTAAGATGCAGTATTCATGTGAGATGAAGAAACATTGTTCCCGAAGTATTGAATAACTTTCATTTCTTATTATATTATTTGATTTAGATCCTAATAAGACGGTTAATAAAAAATTATTATCCTATTTAATAATTCAGTTTGTCAAATGTGCCCTTTCCTAGTTCCTTTCTCCATTCAATTGGCTCGAAAAAAAACTTTTTTTAATTCTCCAATGACTAGAATTGTCCATGTCTTTTACCTACCAACTTGATAATGAAGATGATATAATAGTACAATCAAATTGCCAAATTATTTACTATATAGCTAATCTAATGGTGCAGGTTGCGAGTTGGGGTGCTTATCTTCTATCACGTAACATCATGACAATGTCGTTTGCACCAAGAGATACCCACGAAGCACAAGTGCAATTTGCTCTTGAGAGAGGTGTTCCTGCATTGATTGGAATTATTGCATCCAAGAGGATTCCTTACCCATCAAGAGCTTTTGACATGGCCCATTGCTCTCGTTGTCTCATTCCATGGGGCCAATATAGTAATAATCTCATCACATTTTATAAATATTACTACAAATCATCATGCTTCACGTTTTTGTTTCAATAAGCTAGAGACCCAAAAAAATTTCACAATTATTGAGTTATTTTTTATTGATAAAAAAATGATGTCAATAGTGGGTTCAAATGAAAACTAATAAAAGCTTGCAAATTCAATTATTGTAAAAGGTAAATACTTATTGCACACTTGCGGACACATTGGTGCGCGTGAGATGAAAACACAATTTCCTACTTGAAATCGAGTGCTCAACTCACAATTTTAGTTGTTTGTGCACTTGTGTGCAAGTACATAGTACATACTGGTATGCAAAAATCACATTTTATTATGAAAATTATTGAGTTTGTAGCATTTGCTTTTTTAGTTTTTCCTTTCTTTTTGTTAGTTTAGGACTTTTAACGCAAGAGTATTGTATAAAGCTGACTTCATTTTCATTGTGCATTTGTACTTACATTTCTTTTGACTTCATTTTCAAGTGTACTTATGTTCAATCTTTTTGCTTGTTTGTTTTTATAGA
This sequence comes from Quercus lobata, assembly GCF_001633185.2. Lineage (NCBI taxonomy): Eukaryota > Viridiplantae > Streptophyta > Magnoliopsida > Fagales > Fagaceae > Quercus > Quercus lobata. Next base: position 14,768,450 of record NC_044912.1, on the reverse strand, counting down.
TGGGCTATACTTAATTGAAGTTGATCGTGTCCTACGCCCAGGTGGGTACTGGATATTGTCTGGCCCACCAATTCACTGGAAGAAATATTATAAAGGGTGGGAGAGAACACAGGAGGATTTGAATGCTGAACAGACAAACATTGAGAATGTTGCTAAAAGCCTTTGCTGGAATAGGGTGGTTGAGAAGGATGATATTGCTATTTGGCAAAAACCCACCAATCACTTAAACTGCAAAGTTAACCGTAAACTCACCCAAAACCCACCTTTCTGCCCTGCTCAAGATCCTGACAAGGCCTGGTTAGTTATTTTTTAAGTTTTGCAATGTTTGAGACAAGTTTTTCACAGGAAAATGCAGAAGTTGCTATCAATTTTACTATATAACGTTTACAAACTATTGTAACAATGAATGTGATTTATGCTACTTCAACAACATAATAAACAAATATTTTAAAATATATATTATCCAGTTGTCAAATTGAGACTACCACAAACACTACTTTCAACATGTACCAATCAAAACAGGTCGCGTTAATAGTTGTGAAAATAGTTTGTCACTAGATTTACCGTCTGCATATGCATGCATGTGTAATTCTCTGTATATAAAATAAAGCAATGAAGCTAATCGATTATGTTTGTTCATTTTGACCATTTTCAGGTATACAGAAATGGAGACTTGTTTAACTCCTCTACCTGAAGTCTCTAACAATCAAGAAATAGCAGGTGGTGAGCTAGAAAAATGGCCTGAGAGGCTATATGCAATACCGCCTAGGATTAGTAGGGGAACTGTGAAAGGTGTTACAGCTGAAATTTTCCAAAAAGATGCAGAACTATGGAGTAAGAGGGTGTCATACTATAAGAATGTGAATAGTCAATTAGGACAAGCTGGGAGGTACCGCAACGTTTTAGACATGAATGCTTACTTGGGTGGTTTTGCCGCTTCTCTAATTGAATATCCACTTTGGGTGATGAATGTGGTTCCTGCTGAGGCAAAGGTTAACACGCTTGGAGTTATATACGAACGGGGATTGATTGGAACATATCAGAATTGGTAAAACTTAAAATTTTGTTTTATTTTTTGTTTGTTTGATTAGTTTTTTCAAGCTACATGTGTGGCTCATAAATTTTTTGATTGCAGGTGTGAAGCAATGTCTACTTATCCAAGAACTTATGACCTCATTCATGCTGATTCAGTATTTAGTCTCTACAAGGACAGGTAAATATAAGTTAGCTTACTTGGCTTAAAAATTACTGAGGCAAAAGTAGAAAGAGTTATATATAAACTAGATAAGCCGAATGACCAGCTTAATTTATCTTACCAATGATTTTCAAAAGGCAATTTTGAATCATGGACATTCTGACAGTCTAATGGAACTGAAACAAAAAACACTAGTTATTTTTAGTTATCATGTTTCTTTTCCAAGAAAATTGTATAATGTGTTGACACATATTTTTGTGTTAATAGATGTGAAATGGAAGACATCCTATTGGAAATGGATAGAGTTTTGAGACCAGAAGGAAGTGTAATCTTTAGGGATGATGTAGATAATGTGATAAAGATCAAGAATATCATTGATAGATTGGACTGGGACAGTCAAATTGTTGACCATGAAGATGGGCCTCATCAAAGGGAGAAGCTTTTATTTGCAGTGAAGAAATATTGGACAGCCCCTGCTGCTACTAAGTCCTGACCAAGAAGAATACAAAAATACCACCTAGAGCTCTGCCCAGTTTTATTCTTACTTCTCTCTTTTTTTTTTTTCTTATGTGTATGTTTCATTTTTGGATTTACTGATTCTTTTCACCCCCTGATTGTTTAATTTTTAGAGTTGTGATTTTCCAATATAAACATAGTCTCTTTTATTTGAAAATTACAAGTTACTTCAATCACTCTACTGTAATGAAATATCTGCTTACTCTACCTGTCTACCGCCCCAAAAAATAAAATAAAATAAAATAAAAAACCCAAAAAATAAAATATCCGGTGATTAAAAAAATATGTATTTAAAGTCACAACAGGGCTCAAGTGCCAATCATCTCTCTTGTCCAGCTTTGCTATTTCATCCTATAATTATGCAATTCTATTTACTTGCCTACTTTGGAAGTTAAATGTTGCCTTTCACTGACAATCACCATTAAGGACAAATAGGTTTATTTAGTTATTCTTGGCTCGGAAAGACTAAGAAGATTAAAGTTTTCCTTGAACATCAAGAAATTAAAAGTCTTTCTTATGTTTTTTTATCTGTGACATCCAAATATATATCATCAATCAGAGGAAGGACCTGTCAAACAAGAAAAAAGAAAATGGGGATGGGACTCAAGTGATGAGGGAAACTCTAATAATTGTTGCAATTTGTTTTCTTTGGAATTTTCCACGACAAAGTCAAGATTTCTTTTCTAAATCAGAAAGGTGCAAAGGAAATGGCATTGGAGAATTTTAGTTCCTAATATAGTTTCATTCAAATGCAACCCAATAAACAGCAAAGCAGGTGCCATTAGTCCAATTCAACCTCACCTAACAGTACTCCTAATATTATGGTCTCATCATGTATTATTTTAGTGGTCTTCAAGTTGTTTTGGTATTATATATGTTTTTTCTTTTTTTCATTATGAATTAGCCAAATTGGAGAACTGGTTATAAGAGCTCATGTTTGCATGATAGGGGTTGATTTTGTTAATCAGATCAGATCCATATCAACATCTAAATTTCATTCCATTTATTTGATTCATGTCAAAATTATATATATAATTATGCTAATCAGTTTTTCGAATAATATTCCATATAATTGGTGGACAGGATAGGCAATCTTTTCATTTCTTTGAAGATTTTTCCACTCATACCAGTTCTTCCCAGCAAACAGGTCGCTTCTAAACACAATCTAAGCCTCCCCATAAACGTGATGAACCTAATATGCAAGTTAGGTGACTCATGCAACCACTCACCTCTTATCACTCAACTCTTAACTATAAATAAACCCAATAGCCTAAAATATTAAAACATAACTTCAAAAAACCATTAAGTGTTTGAAAGAAAACAAAGTCATCATGGCAGCCCTCAAATCCCTTGTCTCTCTCAGCTCTCAAGCTGCACTGCTCTTTTTGCTTATAGCACTTGCTATGCAGACCAAAACAGCTGAGGCACAGAGCTGCCCTGGGCTCGACAACCTCTCCTCATGCCAGGCCTTTTTACTCCCCGGTGCTGCCAACCCAAATACTGCCTGCTGTAATGCACTTCGAGGAGTGCAGCCTGATTGCGTCTGCAACGCTCTCAGGATCGCCCAAAGCATTCCGGCTAAATGCAATCTCCCTCCCCTCACTTGTAGTAAGATTTTATGTACTTTTCTTAGAAAAAAATTGTCACTATATATATGTTCCACCCTATGCTCTATTAATCGCAGTTTGCCACACTATTCTAAGCTAGTTTTAAGAGTTATATTTATAGCTATGCTTTCAAACAATGCACAACATTGTGAATAATTGTTGTGTTTCTTCATGATTGCAGTATTGATTTAACGTAGGCACTAGGCACAAATGTGCAAATGCATGAAATTATTGTTTCTATTCTTATAATATTTGACTCTACATCCTAACATTTTCTTTTTTGTTTTTGATTGCTTTTTTCCATAAACAGATTCAAATTAAAGATTGAAGTGACTGCAGGACTGGTCGTCGAATATTGTTCAAGTTTTATCATTTTGCCTTTTTTTTTTAAATTATGGGGGTCACCTTTGAATGTCTTCTGGTCTGCAATCCCTGACCAACACTGTTATGAGGGATCAGAGAGAACTTGGTGTTATAATAATTGAATAAAGAAGAAGGAAATAAAATTTGGCTTCGAGTAAATTTACCTGGCATGCTTTATCAGATTAATAAATCCAATGATATAAAATTTTCAGTAACGTTTTTCACCATTGCTGACAATTGACATCTTCAAGTGTTAAACTGAAGATGGTCCAACCTCCAAGCCGCAATATTAGCTTGTATAAATTGATCATTTGCCATTATTGCACGGCCAAATATAAGATTCACACTCTATATATTACAATATCTTCCATCATTATTCATTACACTCAAAATAAAATTTTAATTGGTTTTTTTTTTTTTTTAAATGCATTACTCCCTCATAGGAGTACACTGGTGATAAGTTTTTTGATCTGAGATATGACATAAACCCAAAAGTCTCACGAGCAATCCACCACATTATTTGTCCAACTCTAGAGGTTTTCTGGGTGTCTTATTGGCATGGAGTGAAATAGTTAAAGCAAAAATTTGAGACACTAACTACTTCATGGAATAGAAAAATAAAATAAAAAATAAATGCAATCTAAAAGTTGTTAAATTAATCTCCATATATTCAATAATGGCTACATATTGATTAAAATAAATTCAAAATATTTAGCAATAGGTCGAATTAGTAAAAATCAACTGTAAGTAGAGAACAATTAAATCATACCTCCGTCCATAATTTGCTTATGAAAAAAATACACGCAAAAAAAAGAAGAAATAAATAAAAGTGATTAAAGCGATGCCCTCACGGCTTTTTAACCAATGCAAATGCGCTCCTATATTTGTATAAAATAAGCCATAGTCCAAAATCAGGGGCAAATATCAATCTTTGAAAAATTAGACAATCGAAAAAGGGGAAGAAAAAAAAAATCAATCCACTTGATCCTGAGAATATAACATACATCATAATTCATAATCAAGTTTGAAATAATTCAACAAAACTAACCATATAAAAGCCTTAGACATAATTAGTATGCTTAGCCACATAAAATAAAAATAAAACTCATCTATAATATTCACAAGGTATTGCACAGTATTTTCTTTCATATAAGCAATATAAAATTTTAAGTGGCTACAGGAAAAATCTAAGATTTATTTATATACTATTCAATTTTAAGAACCGCGACAACAAAGCAAAAGATTTGAAAAGAAAAAATACACAAAAAGAGTAATAATCGAGATGTAAGGTATCGAGCAATAACACAAAAAGATAATAAAAATCTAAATACAAGGTATTGAACATCATTCCTTTAATAAGCCATATAAATAATCTAACATTTGAGTCACATTCCTTTCAGTGTCAACAAATAATCCTATAAAAGAAAATTGTTTATAAATATTTAGCAATGAATTAATAAAGACCAATGGGAGTATAGATCGAATTAAACTCCATATATATATATATATATATATATTAAAAAAAACCCAAAAAAGAAAATGAGATTATTGAGAAGTAAGGTGAAAATAATGCACTTCCATTTCAACTAGTTTAGGCATTTGAAAATTAATTTGCATTAAAAATAATAATAAAGGCATAGTCCAAAAGTTAGTGTAACTATCATGTTAGAAAAAATAGGCAACCAAAAAAAGGCAGTTCTTCTAAAAAAAAAAAAACAAGGCAGTTAGTTCTAAGAATGACACACATCTCACGTTTGAAATAATTCAACTAAATTAATCATAAAAAAGCCATGACATTATTATTATTATTATTTGTGGGAGCCATAGATTATATGCTTAATTGCTTAGCCACTTAAAATAAAACGAATTTATAATATTCACAAGGCATATTGCAAAATTTTTATTTATCGTTTTCAATATAAAATTGTCAATGCCTAAAAGAAAATTTTAAAATTTATCTATATATTATTCAATTTTAGTGATCACAAAAAAAAAAAAAAAGAAAAGAAAGAAAAAGAGAGAATAATATTGGAGATGACATCTAAAATCTTTACTATTTGAGTTACGTCTCCTTCGATATCAATAGAAAAGATTCTTAGTCAAATTAATAAACATAAATATCAATGGTCTTAAAACATTCAAGATTTAATGAATATGATTTTAAAAATCCAATGTTTGATTTAGAACCAATTAAATGGTTTAAAATGGTAATTTACTCTAAAAAAATTATAATGACATGCACATAATTTCAGATAATTTTAGGAAACTCCTGCATCTTTTAAAAAATTAGATTATCGCACTAAACACTGGAATTTGAGAATTCTATTTCCCGCAAACAAAACCCCTGGAATTCGAATTCCTGCTCATTTGGATTTGGACCCAAACGAACCCACCCAGACACCCCCATCTCTGTTTCCAGAGAAGAACACAAAACCCCTCAGCTCAGACCCTTCTTCCAAGAATCAAAGCCTCAGGTTCTCTCTCTCTCTCTCTCTTTTGGGTTCTGTTTTATGTAATCATTTGTTGCATGTTAGATATGAAAACTATGCCCATATTGAGCTATGTGGATTTTAATGCGGCATGGTTCAGTGTGAAGCTTAAAGCTTAAAGCTTTTTTTTTTTTGGTTTCGGAAATTTGTGTGCCAAACTGAACTGATTTAATTTGCATACCCCTGAATTTTATTTTGTTATTTGTTAATTAAGCACACAAAGTTACAAACTTGCACTTTTGTTTAGCTGAATCAGTAAACATAGGATAGGACCCAGAGGAAAAAAAAAAAAAGTTCTGAAAGTTGAAAGGTAGTGCATTCCTATATGTTGTGTGTAATTTAGATGCCAAATTGAGGGGCCCCAAAATGGATTCTTAGAAAGATAATTACGAACACCCAAATCTTGAAAGGGTGAAAATAGCTACAATATAAGTGATTTTAGAGAATTAGCCATACTAGTTTGTTGTTTTGTTAAATACGCAAAAAATGTGTATCCGGGGGAATTAACTTGGTTGCCCACACACATAGACAAAAAACAGTTTTTTTCAGCTTAATTGACTAATGCCCATGTTATTTTTTAAGCCAAATAAACCAATGAAAATAAGTTATTCCTGTTGAGAACTAAGCAGGTTGTGTTTGAAGTTGAGGTGTTGGTAGGTCCCAATACGTTTTGTATTGCATTTCAAAGGCCCTAGTTTGGTTGAAATAAGTGATAGCAATATTTGTTAATTACATAGAATATTCTAGTAAAATATTTTCTTGTTTTTGTTGAGGGTGCACCTCTACTAGGACTGTGGAAAAGGTACCATTCCTCATAGAAACAACTCAACATTTGGCATGAGTATAAACTGCTTAGCTTGTTAGGGGTGAATGCTCATGGATTACCTAGCAACTAATTCTAGTGGGTGGGGTCAGTTGCCCGTAGGTTTTATATGCTAGAGGCAATTCGAAAGGGCTCTTCTTTAGAAAGGTTCCATACTTTTGTTTTTTATAAGTTTGTCTAATTGGACCTTACCCATTTTGGACTTTGGCTTGCATAAAGCTCTTTGCTTCTTCATAACAAGTATATCAATGTGATTTATAGAATGTCATTCTGTCGGCAGAAAGAAGTTTCTTAGGGCATATAATTAGGTTAAGGGAAAAATATATATGTAATGAATCTGATCATGTTAGACAAAAACAGAGGATAAGGCTCAAAAGAATCATTAGCTTTTACACTCTTCTTTTTAAGTTCTTAATATGTACATGGGGATATGCTCACTGTTTGAACAAAAGGGACAAGGTAATATAGATGTGCAAACTCTTGTTTAATGGAAGCTATCCAGATTTATTGTGACTTTACTTCTTTTTTTGGGTTTGTGTATTTTTTTTCTTTCTGTTCTCTTCTCTCTGTGTGGTAGACTGAGATGATGTGATCAATTGTTAAATCAATTCTGATATTGGTGAATAGTAGAGGATGCTAATAGGTGCAGAATTTGTAAATGTAAAATTTCATATGTGTAATTGATGGTTTGAATTCCTTTATGATTGCTTATGTGTTTGCAAGACATTTTTAGCTTGATTCTATTATTAATTCATCAATTGCAATCTAAACTTCGGGTCAGTAAAGCATGACATGATATGAAAAAATTTCTGAACTCTGATCATGAAGTTATTTAAATTTCACTAAAGGGTTTGATTAAAAAATCATTATTAATTCTAGGTTAATTATAAAGAGAATATTTACAATTAAATTTCAAAATCTCTCCTCTCTGTGTGTTTATTTTTACCTGCATTTATGCATGTTGTGTTGTGTATAATAATTGTGGCTGGAACTCAAACATTAGGCTTCTTATTCTGTATTTTTTTCCCCTATATGATGAAATTTTCTTGTCCCACCAATAATTTAAAATAAAATTTCAAAATTTCACCTGTGGTGTGTGTGTATTTGTTCATGCATTCATGCATGTTGTGTTGAGTATAATAATTTTGGCTGGAACTCAAATATTAGGCTTCTTATTCTGTATTCTTTTCCCCTATATGATGAAACTTTCTTGTCACACCAATAATTTTACAGGATTTCTATCTCAAAACTAAAAGGCCAATGTGGATGGAGATTTGTGATCATTTCTTTTTTTGCCAGTTTCTATTGTTCAGGAAGTTATAGATAATACTTTTCTCTTTTGGTTATTTAATGTTCTACTCATGTGTCCTATTTAATGAAGGTCAATGGAAGGAGATGATGGCAGCTCAAGTAGTCCTCCTGAAGAGAATATGGATATGAGACTTCAAGCATCAAATAACTTGGACTTGAATGTGGAGCAGGACTGCCGCAGCCCAAAAGTTGTCCATGGTAATGGAACCCATTCCAATCCTTGCGTAAATGATGAAGCCAGCAAAGATGCAGTACTAAAAATTGGTACAGAGTTTGAATCAGATGAACATGCATACAAATTCTACAACAGATATGCGAGATTGGTAGGTTTTAGTGTTCGTAAAGACTGGGTAAATAGGAGTAAGGTGCATGGTCAGGTGGTATCTAGGAAGTTCACGTGCTCTAAAGAGGGATACCGAAGGAAAGACAAAAGAGATGTTAATGTGAAGAAACACCGAAAGGAAACTAGAACTGGTTGCTTGGCACATATGATCATTACTCGTCAGCCTGATGGTAAATACCGGGTTACACATTTTGAAGCACAACACAATCATGACAATGTAAGCCCAACTAATGCTCAAACATTACCATTGCAAAGAGAATTAAGCTGTTCTCAAGATGCTGAAGCTAGCTCAGAAGATAATTCGGGGTCGCACTCTAAATCAGCATTTGAATTGATGAATAGACGATTTGAAATCCAGGAATCCCTTGATGATCTTGCCATTGATTATGACATTTATCTTCAGTCTGAAAGGGTAAGAGATATGAAGGAGGGAGAGGCAGGGCGTCTATTGCATTATTTTCAAAGGAAGCACTTTGAAAACCCATCATTCTTTTACGCTATACAGCTAGATATTGATGACAAGGTAAGTAACATGTTTTGGACCAATGATAATATGGTAGTGGACTATGACCATTTCAGCGATGTGGTCTGTTTGGACACGACTTCCAGAACAAACAAACACTTTCGGCCATTTGTACAGTTTATAGGAGTGAACCATCACAAACAAGTTTTGATTTTTGCGGCTGCACTTTTATACGATGACACTGTAGAATCTTTTAAGTGGCTATTTCGAACTTTCATAGAAGCAATGTCTGGGAAGAAGCCAAAGGCCATTCTCACAGATCAGGATGCAGCAATTGTTGAAGCAATCAATTCAGTCTTACCAGAAACAAGCCATCGTATATGTGTATGGCAAACATATCAGAATGCTCTCAAACACCTAAGCCATGTAGTCAAAGAGACTGATTCTTTTGCTAAAGATCTAAAGGGATGTATCTTTTACCACAAGGACGAGGAGGATTTCATATGTGCCTGGGAGGCTATGCTGGAAAAATATGGTCTTCAGCAGAATGAGTGGTTAAGATGGATGTTTAGGGAGAGAGAGAAATGGGCTGTGGTATATGGCAGGAATACTTTTTTCATTGACATGAATGGCTTGCATCTGGGTGAGTGTTTATTTAATGATTTGAAAAATTACTTAAATTCTGACCTTGACATTCTTCATTTCTTTAAGTATTTTGAAAGGGTAGTAGAAGAGCAATGTTACAAAGAAACTGAAGCTAACAATGACATGAACAGATGTTTGCCAAGACTAATGGGGAACGTGGTTTTGTTAAAGCATGCAAGTGATGTTTACACCCCAAGGGCATTTGAAGTATTTCAGCGGGGATATGAGAAGTGCTTAAATGTTGTTGTTAACAAATGCAATCAGAATGGATCATTGTTGGAGTACAAGGCTAAAACATTTGGGCAAGCTCGAGAACACACAGTTAAATTTGATTCTTCTGATAATACAGTTACTTGCAGTTGTCTGAAGTTTGAGTATGTTGGGTTTCTATGTAGCCATGCACTGAAAGTGCTTGATCACAGGAATATAAAGATTGTCCCATCCCGATATATATTGAAGAGATGGACAAAAGATGGAAGGTCTGGAAGTGTGAGAGATAGTTACGAATTTACCATACAAGATAATCCCAAGTTGGTTGTTGCAAGCCGTTACAAAAATTTGTGCCACAAAATGCTTAAGTTATCTGCCAGGGCTTCTGAGTCTGAGGAAGCATTTCAATTTGCTGCCAGTCAACTTGATGAAGTGATGGAAGGGGTGGAGAAAATCTTGACATTAAAACCTGAGGAGGCTCAAGCTGTTACCTCAAGTAGCACAGGTGCAAATGTTTCTGAAAGTGAACATGCAGATATTTTCCTGGATGGAAATACAATTGATGATCAGGATGAGAATGGAGTAAAAGGAGCAAAAGAAAAGGAGAGGGCTATCCCTAATAGAGGTCAACTATCCAATGTGAATGGAAAAGTTTCTCATACAAAAGGAGTTCAGAATATAGAAGCATCCCCACCGAATATTGTAAACTGCATTTCAAGTTCCCCCAGGGCTTTTATTTCATCGCAAGCCACAACACCAAATCCCATTATGCAGGTGAAATTTGCTTATCTTTTATGCAATTACAGTTCACAATGGTAATGTCTATTGTCCATGCCTTCTACTTGTTCAGTGTGTAGAGTTTATTTGATGTTTATCCTTCCAAATTGCATTACGCAGGGTATGTACAATTTTGATACAAGCCAAGTGGTTCAATGCATGTACCCACAATCTAATCTGGTCATGGATCAGCAACCCAATCCTAACATCTATCACTCACCAAATTTCTTTTCTCACCAACATGATTCACCTGTCCAAACTCAACTATTACAGGTAATTTTTTATCCACACTTCCACCTTGATTTTGTTTTGAAGTATTCTTGTTTGTGACCTGTGTATGAATTGCCATGCAGGAACCCCTAATCCATAACCCATACCAAGAATCTGACTCAAGCACCAGTCAACTGAGGCACGTAAGTAAATGGAGAGGTCAAATAATGCCAATGAGTCAGCAAACAGATTTTTCCTTTTGAAGAAAACCACTCTTTGCAAACTTTATTAATTTGCTTCATTTTATTGACTGTAGGCAATGGAACTTGATGTCCAACATCCACATTCACCTTCATTCTTGCTTTACGATGATAGATACAGAGCTTCCAACACATATCTTGGGCCTAAGTGAAGAATATGGAAAGTTACTATTCACTTTCATCCTTTTCTGCTGTGTGCTGTACCGTCCAAATGCTTGCATTTTTAATCTAAACATTGTATTTCAGCATACCACTTAGCCTACTTTAAATGATAGAAGGGCAGTCTAACTTCATATACCAAAAGATGATGTAAATCCACCAATGCCATTTCGCTCCTTTTTCTTCCTTCATTTCTTCCTTTTGTCAGTTTTATTTACTTTCTTACTTCCTATGAAGGTAACTGCTTAATCAATACAAAATTTTATTCATTGATCTCTCCCATCATTTTATGTTGCTGCTTTTTTTTCCCCTTTTCTTCAGTCACATCGTAAAATCCCACTTGTCAAGAAGACAACCCCTCTTTTAGTTTCCACTGCAGCTGCACTTGCCATGACATTGGAAAGACTGGGGAATTAAGGGGACTCTTGCTGTCTTGCAGTCTTGCAAAACAAATTGTTTGGATGATTTGCTTAATGACACAACATATCGAATTGATCTGCAAAGGCCAGCGGGATCCATTGGTCGTCCTGTTCCTTCATTGCTATTCAATTTTTAGAATACTGGATCCTGATATACTTTCAAGTTCTTGGTTGCAGTGAGCCTTTTGTACCATGTTAGGGAGTGCTGTTTCTCAAGTGGCCTCAGATCCTGCTCTAGAATGGCTGCAGGATGTTGGGGAGATTTTGCAACAACGTGCCATGGTCCAAGGCATAATTTTGTAAATAATTAATAGCCCTCTAGTCCAACTTGAGCAAACAAGTCCTGACCAATTCAGCTTGAGCTTGAGTTGAAAACTTAGAACTAGAGCAGGCTGCAAGTGATCGGCTCAATCCTTGAGGTTAGGTATTTTTATGTAACTGTTCACTTCTGCTTGCCTAAGATGGGGCTGAAGGATAATAAATCTATGCATACAACATATTTTATACACTCTTCATAACTTCACTTGTTAAGGTGCCAAATTATGATTTGTGAGTAAAAAATTTAGGATAGTGATTGGTCTATATGCTCACCAATCACAACTTACTAGTTTAATAAGTAGTGAAATATGTTGTGTCCCTCCTCTAGTATTGTTTGTCGAAGAATTTTAAATCTCTTCTGCCTTTTATTCACACTCGTAATTATGTTCCTCTCTTTTGCCTTCTATTATGGGGTCTTTGAACTCCCATTCTTGTTGGGTCTAAATTTAGGATGCAGTGACATGGATATAGGTATAACACGACGACATGAGCAATTTTTGAAAAATTATAACATGATACGACAGATAGGATATCATTCCAATACAAAATACGATATCAATATAACATTCTAAATGAAGTGTTCGTACTTCCTAAGTTTAAATCGAATAAAAAATAGAATATTGAGACTAAATAATATATCCAAAAAATAAAATATATAAGGTTCGTTTGGTACATGAGTTTAAACACATATTTTCAGTTTTTAAATAATATTATACATATTTTCACATACCTTTTCGTCCATACATATTTTAAAAAAACTGAAAACTATTATTTAAAGACAAATACCAAACTATCCATAGTTTCTCAAAAAAATAATAAAATATATTAATTAAGATAAAAGAATTGGAATCTTTTCAGGGCGGGTGTGAATGCTCTTAAACGCGTTGATCCGTATTACTTTACACAGGAGTCAACCATGAGTCCATCACTGAACTCTGCATCTACTTGAAATAGAACTACACGTCAACTCCGTATTCGTTCGGTTGCGTCAAGCACCAAATGTAGGTTTCGCATTCAAATGCGTGGGCTCTACTCTGATGTACTGCCCCAACTAAGAAACTCCAACACAGTAGTATAGTCTTTACAGCCTCACACTACCGTCACGCAGACCATCATCAGTCTGACACAAAGAATTATACCCCTACCATACTCATACAGTGTAGAGGTAGAAATTTTGAAACCATTTATTACATAACGCCCCGTGCTGTTTAGTAGGTTTTATTGTCAGTGTCTCGGAACTTATGAAAATATTCAAGTATTTTTAAATAAAAATTATAAAAAATACTTAAAGGTCAATGCCTATTGATATATGTTGATATTTAATTTAAAATGATATAAGTAGTCTAATTAAAAGCTATCATGTGTTATTTTAAATTAAAATATATTAGCTAATCAAATAAAATCTCTCTATTTAAAATATGATGCATATCATCAATGATAGTCAATTACCCTCCCTAAGATTCCTATAAATAAAAACTCTCATTAGTCTTGGAGGATGACAAATTCAGAAACATTCAGATGTCTTGAAACTCTGCTGAAATCAAGCCCCAAACCCTTTAAAAAACTTCAACCTTCAAAGACGAGGAACATTCAAAGCGAAATCTTTTAAGTCATCCTCTTAAATCCCAAAGTTCACTGAAATCAAGTTTAGAAACTTTCAAAAACTTCAAGAAATTATAAGTTGGTGAAGATCAACGGATTCGACCCTTCAAAGCCTTGAAAAACTTCCACTACAATCTTCGAACGCACAAAAAATGTGATAAACACACAAAGAACACGAATAACAAAGGATTTCTAACAAACACATAGTGAGAGATTCATCATAATTTAACTTCAAAGATCTCTCAATCCATTTCCCAATCAAATTGAGGAGCATTTGATGTTAGAATCAAGGTTGCATTTGAATCAAAGATTTTTCAAGGAGATCAAATCAAAGGAGTATTCTATTGTTATAGAATTTAATTGCAAAGAATTGTACCTACTAATTCATTAATACAAATATACATTTGTGAAGCTATTTCGATTGTTTGATTTGTAAACTTGAAATTTAGTGTTTACACATATCATTAGGTTAATTACATTCTTTTTTCACTAAGAGCATTAGCATCTAGGTTTCTAAAAATATACCTATTTTAACACACATAAAGTTACTCTATCTACTTTAGCAAACCAATTTACAACACACACACTACATCCCATTTCTTATTTTTCAATACAACTCATTACAATAATATAAATTATCCAATAAAATATTATAAATCAACACCAATCTCTCTCTTCTCTCTCTGCCTCCCCATCATTTTCTCTCTCCAACACCACCAAAACCAAGCCAACACCACCGATTCAAACACAAGCCACAACCACCATAAATGAAAGCAACCATTGAATCCCCAAAGCCATAACCACCAAAATTGAAAGCAACCAAAGCCTCCAAATTTCCACAACTCGAAACCCATATACCCATTTTTAAAGAAACCCAATCCCCAAACCCACAAAAAATAAAAAAAAAAAAAAAAAAAAAAAAAAAAAAAAAAAAAAGGAAGAAGAAGAAGAAAAGGAATTAGAGATAGAGAGGGAGAGGAGAAAGATCGGAAACCACCAATGGTAGCTTCACCGTTGTGCACCACTACCAGTGTTTAAGTTTAGCCTCAGTGAACAATAATTCCTATATGTAACAAATCATTTTAGCACATTTGTAAAATATTTTAAGTTTAGACACCCGAGTAAAGATGAATTTTAGTGTTTTTAGGTTCTAAAATAACAATTTAGGGTTGTGCTAATGCTCTAATAAGAAAACTCATTCAGAGCTAATTAGAATTATTATAATTACTTGTCTTTCATAATACAAGCCATGATCATCCAAACTTAACAACATTAACATAACATTCCAAACTAACTAACAATTAAGAGAAAAAAAAAAGTAAAATATATATTTTTAATCAAATTGAAACCATTTTTTACTATACAACAGATTTTACAATTTCTTTTTCATAAAGATTGTGATTAGTTTTTAATAAAAACTAATTTCATCAAGAGTCGTATTGTAAGGACACGGTTTACAGCTCAAACCCAAGATGTATGAGATCTTGGCCCAATGAGCCCAGTATAATAAATTTGTAAAGAGTGAGTCAAAGAACTAGATCCTAATGAGTTGGACAACAGCTAGTACTGAATTAAATGATAATCAAACATAAACAAGAGGTTCTGATATCAATGGACTTTCAGTCTGAGGAGGTCACACTTGTATAAATTAATCACAATTGGATACAAAGACAATTTAGATTGCTACAGTGTTCTCTCTCTATTTTTCCGACCCATTTATCATGGAGGGTCTCTCACGTTATATAGCTCCATTTGAATCATCTTGATCCTACACTTATTGATCATCTGAGCCCTTACTTGAGTACTTGTCCCATCAGACACCCTCTTTGGCTTTCTGTGAGTTGTGGTAGCCGAGGCAGCAAGGTTTTATTCACATAAATGCGGCCAGAAAAGTAGCTGCAGTGCATTTAATGCGATGGTAGCAGCTTTTCCTTAGATATTTTTGGGTTTCCTTCCTTCTTGTATGTTCATGAGGTACGTCCCTATCATTGGAGCTTCCTAGATGGTCATTCTAATTGCTGGAATAGATACTTGAACTGCATTCATTATATCCGAGGAGTTCCTCCTTGGACCACATTTCATTCGTTCCTTACTCATGAGATTTTAAATTAAAACTCCTAATAATTATTTGTTTATCCTTGAACCATTCAACATCCTCGGACAAATCTCAAGACCCAATATATAATCTGGCCCTTATCCCTACACGTATCATTCAACTTTACCCTACACGTATCATTCAACTTTAATAACACTTTCTTTTGTATTTCCAAAATGTTTCTATTCTCCAACTAAAAAAAAAAAACACCTGATGTCAACAATAATTCCACCAAATAAATAGTGAAATTTGACATAGTACATTTGTACTAAAACAATTTTTAACGAGCATTGAGAGCGAGTGACGAACGCAACACGTGAGACTGATTGCCAGTGAAGAGACAGAAAGAAATCACAGTGTTGAACTTTGTGATATAAATAGTAGTGACTAGAGAGAGTGAGGCATTTCGAAATTTTAAATACCCCATTCTTTACTACAAAGGGCGCGCGTGTAACCAAACCTCCTCAATAGCGCGTTTACCGACTACTCAATCCCCCCGCACATATCTCTCTACATATAATCCCCACTCCAAAACTAAAAAAACAAACCAGTTCTGTGCTCAGTTCAGCTTCTTTCATAGTTCCAAAGTTCCTAAAAAGTTCCGAAACTCTGTGTCTATTTCCAAAACCAAAAAACCATGTTTCCTTTACTTAAACCTCGGACCCATTAAGCTGCTCATGGGCTTTCTCAGCCGGCTCTTCGGATTCGGGTCTAAGAAGCCCAAGAATCCGCAGCCGCAAAAGGAGAAGCAGAAGCGGAGGAGCTTCATCGCTTCGCTAAACAGCAACTCCCACAAAGGGACGCCGTCTCGGCACCAAGTGGATGACCCCAACAAGCACGCCATAGCGGTTGCTGCTGCCACCGCTGCTGTGGCGGAGGCTGCTCTCGCGGCGGCTCATGCGGCGGCTGAGGTCGTCAGACTTACCAGTAACGTCGGGAGAAATACCAACGTGGCGCACCGGCTTTTGACGGCGGAGTTAGCTGCCGTTAAGATACAGTCTGCTTTTCGTGGTTATCTGGTTAGTATCTTTCGTATTCCGTTGTTTTGTTAGTTGGAATTCAGTTTCTTTTTTTCTGTTTTTTTTTTTTTCCAGAACTACCCTTCAAATGTTCCTAGAATTACGTGAGTAAATAAAATTACTTTTGTCAAATTTACCGCATCGAGTGTACCGAGGCGGTGGACTCATTGGCCTGACACATCAGGTAATGACGTAAATTCCGAAGTAATGGACTCATTAGTCTGAGATGTAAGGTGCTGGTAAATTTGGATGGTCATTTAAGTCTTAGTCAAGGTAAACCAAACGGAAAACATGGGTCAAAAAGTAGTTCTGAAAATTTCATGGGCATTCGTGGAAAAATATAAATTGAAAAAAAATGAAATTAAAAGGTGGTCATTGGGTTGGTACTCTCTAATTCTATTGCACCGACAGGAATGGCTGAGAGTCATTTCATTATCAGACTTCTTTTGTTTATTCGAGTATAGATTCCCTGTTGTACAAGGTGTTTCACTGTAATGTTTGTTTCGTGTACTTTGGTGTGTGGACTGGTCGCTGCTAAATTTTCAAATTCTCGGTCGGAGTGTTTTTTATGTGGTTTTAGACTAAATCGTGTGTGTGTGAATCACACGCGCCATTTTGTCTGTAAAAATTCATAATTAAGATGTCCTTTATTTAATATTTAATAATAAAAAAATGATCCATGGTTCCATGCATGTTGGATTATGATTGTGGGAGGGCATGTGAATCATTTTATAACAAAAGGTTGGCACAAAGCCACTAATAAAGTGTGTAATTGAGATTTTATGCTTAGCTTTCATTAGAAAACCAATTGCCTGATCTAGTAAAATTTATTGTTCTCGAATAAAGAAACTAAGTTCAGATTCTAAAGAGTGATTATTATAGAGCAAACATCATTAGTTTTAAAATCCTATGTATCTATTAATAGAAGTAATTAATCATGGCTTTGCATATGTTGTAAATGGCCACCATACTTTTTTATTTCTTGCCATAATTTGTCCAGTTGAATCAAGAGTCTTGGTAGGTACTAGCTGTACTCGAATGACATTAGCAGATCAAAGAAATGACCCATGTACCTGAATTTTTTGGGTGCTATTTTCATGGTTTGCACCACAATTTCAGCTACTATTTCCACTAGATTCTTCACTTTAGTTAACTTTTTCTTGCTGTTTATGTCACATATCAAACAGAGCTAATTTGTAATAAATGCTTATTTTTATTGAGGGTATGTGTGCAAGTGGGAGAGAGAGAGAGAGAGAAAGATAATGATTTCATCCACAACCCTATACCCTTTTAAATATCATGCTAGTCTGGTTCAAGTATTTTGTAAGTTTCTGCTCGCCCAACCCATCTTTGCTTTTAACTTTGAAGTTTTCTAATTAATATTAAAATGTAGCACTTTTAACCTAACTTTTAGTACTGTGCATCTAAGGCTTTTTTTAAAATATTTTATTTTATTTTATTAACTTGGGAAGGGATTAACCTAACCTTTTTTGACTTTGGGGAATTTGAAAGGCAAGGAGGGCGCTAAAGGCACTAAAAGCATTGGTGAAACTTCAAGCATTGGTGAGAGGGCACATGGTGAGAAAGCAAACTGCCAACATGCTGAGGCGAATGCAAACATTAGTCCGATTGCAGGCACGGGCACGTGCAAATCGCGCACAATTGTCAGAATCCTTCCATTCTAGCAGCAAGTCCTCTCTGTCACATCACCCTGTAAGTAAAGTTTCTTTTCTTCTTTTAGTTCAGTTGTTGGTTAGCCTATACGTGGAGAAATTTGATTTATATGCGGTGTTTTTTTAATATGATAAAAATAAGCGAGTGGCCCAAAGGAGAAGAAAGGGAACAAGGGGAAGTCAAATTGAGCAATACTAATGCTCATGCAATATGAAATGTCTTGAGATAGGTTGGGATTGATTAAAAAAAGAAATTTTTCTTGGGGGAAAATCAGTTTCTGGCAGCTTGCTCAAGCCAAAATTGAGCATATTAAATCCTCGCTATTGCTAGAACGAAAAAGATTCAAAGTAATGATACAATCCTATAATTCTGTCGCCTAAAATGACTGATTGACTTACTAGAAAATGTCATGTGTTTGTGCATTTAGGTGATGTACATTTTCTATTACATCTTCTTGCAGGTCCCTGCAACTCCTGACATAAATGATTGCCAACTTCGAGCTTATAGTTCCAAATTTGAGGGCCCCTCAATTTTGAAGGTATTTACTTGATTGGTTTTGTAGGATCTTCTAAGGACATATTTGATGCTCTCCTTAGAATTGTGGTTTAGCAATTTAAAAGCGATTTCAAGTCAGAATGACCTCTAGTCTCCTTTTTTTGAATTATTTAATTTCTGTAAATTGGGATCTTTTAAACTGAAGATAAAAAGGCTAATGTAGTTTCAACAAAATGCTTATGTTCCAATATTCCAGCCATGACCCTTTTTTGGACTTCATATGATTGTATCTCGGAAGTGGTGAAGGAAGGTGAAGAAAATATGTTGAATTTCTCAAGGAATTACTTCTCTTCTAAACTTTTTAACAATTTACCATTTTTTTAATGTTTTGAATTTTAATCTCCAACTTCATTTGGCTTTTGAATGATAATCCAAATGCCTCATAAATCTTCATTGCACTAATCATTTTCACTGCACTCTGTGTTCGCACACACACACACAGAGATGTGGTTCAAATTCAAACTTCAGGGACATCATCAACCTAGACAAAGGACATGGTAGTTCAAAGTGGTTAGACCATTGGATGGAAGAAAGTTTATGGAACAACCGCCGTGACATTTCATTCAGAAATGGACATGCTGATGATGAGAAGTGCGACAAGATTCTCGAAGTAGACACTTGGAAACCGCATTTGAACTCCCAAGAAAGTAAGAGAACCTTTCAGACATCACCGAATGTTTTTGCTTCTGATTATAATAAGGAGAGCTTTATGACATACAACTCTCCATCAAAACACTCAACAAAAGCTCCAAATCCAATTCCTAGTCAGGCTACACCATCTTCTGGGGGAGTTTTATCTCTTGGCTCCTTCAAACTAGGAAGAGATGAAACAGCTTTAAGGACTGCTGACAACAGCCCACAAGTGCATTCTTTGTCATCCAGGCCTGGAAGTAGTGCCAGAAGAGGTCCATTCACACCCACAAGAAGTGAGTATGCGTGGGGCTATTTTGGTGGGTACTCAGGTCACCCAAACTACATGGCTAACACGGAGTCCTTTCGGGCTAAGGTTAGGTCACAGAGTGCCCCAAGGCAAAGGCTAGAGTTTGAGAAATTCGGTTCAACAAGGAGATCTGTTCAGGGGTTGTGGGATGCAGGGATCGATTCAGATAAGAGGTTTGCTGACCAAGCTGAGTACAGGTACAAAGCTTATTCAGCCTCTGGCCAATTGAATAGAGTTGGGAGTGCTAATTTAAGGTGATTCCACTTGTTGTAATTTTTTTTTCTATGTATGGCAGCAATGCTAGAGTTGTAATTATGTGATCATGATTTTTGTACCTGTCCATGCACAATCAAAAGTTGCCAGAAACTTACTGTTTTAAACTGTATGTTCAAACATAATCATAGTTGTGCTTATATATATATATATATATATATATATATATCTCATGATGGTTCTAACTAAAATCTAATGTTGATTGGTTCATTGCTCATGGATCTGTCTACCACCTTCCTACAAATGGTTGTGATATCATCATTACTTTTAGCTCCAAGCTAAAGTTCACTTGGCAGTTTTCTTTTCCTTTTAAGTCCAAATAGAAAAAGCATAATTGAGTATATTGCTATCAGTGTCCTTTTTATAGACCCCCTTGCACAATGTGACGTGTTTCACTAGTGCAATCCTTCCTCCAACCCCACGCACTCCATGTAGATTATTTGGGGAAATGTACCATAGAGCTGCCAAAACCAATTTTTTTGGAAATTCACATGCACTGGTATGGGACTATTCATCTGTGAATATGGTTGAGTTCCACATCAGACAGTGGTCACAAAAAGGAATGGTTGAGAAGACATTATTGCCAAATTCATTGGCTTATGTTTTAAGCTTAAGATAGTATCCCACACATGATATGTTAAACCTTACTTTAAGACTCCCCAAGGTATTGGTTATCAGTTCAAACCCAAATCTGAAACAAGTGTTGTCAAAGCCAATTGTTCCATAGGACAAATGTGCAATGTGATTGTTCACGTGTATTATTGATAGGTAAAAGTTCCACTTCGGTTTAGTTTGCAATTTGTGTGTTGCACAAAAATGAAATCATAAATCTCTTATGACTTATGAGTTTCTTCAGATGCATGCCTTCTTGCTTCATGAATACAGAACTTGATGCCATGTTGATCTTGGCATTTGGCCACGGTTGCTTTGATAAGTATCGTTGATTTCTTTATGCCCTTTCCAAGTTTGAACTACTATTTGTACAAATAAGAATCCCCTTCAGGCTTCATTACATGATTTCTTAGTTAAGTGTGCGTTGGAATAAAATTTTGACGCATGCCAATCTTTTTCTTACTGGTTAGGCTGGATACCAGGTCTTTTCATTCGATAGTATAAATATATCTCATTTTATAACCAAAAGATAGTAGAGTTTAGTACACAATACCAGTCTTCGTGCCTTGGATTGGAGTCACTGATTTTTGCTTTTATATACAAAGAAAGTTTAAAATTTTAATCCAATGTTACATTGTACTCGCCCATTTGAGTTGGATTTCACAGATTCCTCACTCATTAACTTTCGGTGGCCTACACATGGGCATTTGTCCCATAACTAGTTTGTCCTAATCAACTAAATAATAGTGACAAGAAATCTCATTTGTTCCTTGCATTAAATAGAGCAAACTAGCAATATTTCTAGTACCCACAAGGAAACAAATGCAACCTTGGATACCCATCACAAGCCATACAGTAAATATTGAGGGTATGATATGACACTGGTTTATTGACTTATTATGAAAGTGATGTTGAAAGAGTAATGTGGGAGAAGCACATAACCGGAAAAAAAAAAGTTGTTTGATTGTGCATTATATTCTCTTTTTGGACCTTTCTGACTCCAATTTTGGCCCCTAGTAATTATAAAAGAGGGCACACACAAAAACCTTTTTATTAGTGGTTGCATCACGTGAAAGCAAAATCTTTTTGGCAAACTGAAATGTGATTTAGCATGATAGCTAGTAATATGTCCCAAATCATTTCACTTAACAATCATAATGAATGGAATTACTGGACTTGTGAACTGTTTTCCATCATTTCTTGCAAAGCAGTATTTGAATTGGTTTGGTTCGCAGAAATAAAATAAGACCAATATGTTGTGCAGTGTGAGTGACTGGGGCATGCACCAATGGACTTGAACGGCTACAGAAGCATGTTAGTATAGTTAGGGTCGGTTTGGTAATATTATTATAGTAATATTGCTTGTATTTTTTAGAAATAAGTGTGGGTGAAAAAGTGTATGAAAATACGTGTAATACTATTTAAAAACTGAAAACTGTTGTTTAAGTGCATGTACCAAACAAACCCTTAATTACTCAAAATCTTTTATGATTGATTGTTTGAATTAGAACATCAGGAGGCAATTGGTTGTATCGGTCAATGGATCAAAACAAGGTTTAAATCTTAAACAAATTTGATTCAGTGCAGTGAATCTCGACAGTTATGTTAGAAGTATGGTGGATCTTTGTAAAAAGTAAAGGGACAACTCAATATCTTTATAAAAAATAAAACAATCGTTCACGCTACATAACCAAAAATAAAAATTATGTGTGGAATAATTACAATTTTTGTCTCTCTTTTTCTTTTAGTAAAAAATTTGATGCTTCTTCCAACCACACAATAGAATCATCAACATAAAGAACTTGCTTCATGCGGCCTTGTTTTGTCATATTAAATATTTCGTGTGTTTGTATGAAAATATATATGATCATTCTTGTTAGAGAATGGCTCTATTTTGTCATATTAAATATTTTGTGTGCTTGTATGAAAATATATATGATCATTCTTGTCAAAGAATGGAGAGGACAATAAATTTATTTATATAAAGAAATTTCTACCATGGTATGTTAAATAACTTATACATTGCAAGATGAGCTTCAAATGTCAACATAAAAAGGCTTCATGTACTCAGGTTAATTATTTAAAAGCTTAAGAAAACAGTAGCTATAGCAATCTCCTAATTTTTATCTGACTTAAAAATTAGTCTTTCAATTCAAATTATTTCATATCAAAACAATAAAATTGTGTAATTCACTCAAAATTAAAATACTAATATTGGTTAGGGGGTGAGAAGAACATAAAGAAAGATAATACCAAAAATCATTAAATTAAATAAAAATTAAGAATAATAATATTGCCTTTTGTCATCTATATTTTTAATAAATTCATTTTTTTAGAGAGTTTTAACATATGACATTCGCTTCTGATGGTAGCTCTTTATCATCAGACCTAATCATTAATCGATTTTTAGTATCGGCGGGGATTGAACTCAAAATCTCTTATTCAACCATTAGAGATTTTATCAGTTGAGTTAATTAGAACCCGCTAATAAATTCAATTTTAGAATAGGTGCTCTCGACCCAAACTTGTATTTTTCCATTTTTAAGTAAGTGAATTGAAATGTGTAGAATCAACCAAAGTGGACCGAATTGGACAAAACTGGACCAAAATGGACTGTATTGGACCGAATTAGATCGAAGCGGATAGAAGTGACCGAATGGACTGATGTACACCGAAAGAACCAATTTGACTGAAATGGACCGAATCGAACCAAATTGGACCAAACTAGACCAAATCATTGGCCACATCACCATTTATTTTGATTTGTTCTTCTAATTCTTTGATCATATTAAATATATTAACCAATTGAATTTACACATTCATCTCAATTTTTTTTTCTAATAATATATTGGATAGTTTAATATATTTATTATTTATATTATAAAAAAATTAGAGAAATAAATCAATAAAAAAAATTGTGATATGGTCGATGTCGATGATGTGGCTCAATAGGAGGGTGGTAACATTAGATGTTACTATGGGGCCAGATAACTTATGATCCGGCCCACGCTCTACTAGGGCCCAGGGCCCGTGCCGAGGAGGGTTTTTACCGAGGACGAATAAGGAAAGGCCGAATAGCCTAGGGGCACAGCCGAGGATGACCCTGTCCTCGGCATTCCAAGACTTCAAAGGGAAGAGCAACATCTCGTTGAAGGCTGCCCCCAAAAAGCCCCCTGAAGAAGAGGCGAGTAGAATGGGACCCACGTGGAGGTACGGTGTGGAGCTGGTTCAAGGTAAATACGTCCCCTCCGCATTAAATGCGCCCGCAAACATCCTAACTATATTAATGAGAAAAGACGCCTGAATAGGGTGACTTCGGTTATCGCAACTAACAAAAAGCAAGGGGAGGTAGCCGATGGGACAGGTACTTAAGTAGACACCTGCCTGATCAACAAGTGGAGGGCTAGGATCAACCAAGAAGGGCTATATAATGTGAAGGTTGATGCGCCAAAAAGAGGGCTGGGAAAAAAGGCCAAAAACCAAAGCCTCCCAGACCGTATCGAGGAGAAAGACTCCTCGAAGCGAACATGGCTTACTTTTGTATGAACACCATGGTTATCCACCGACCAGTGACCAAGGCCTAGCCCTTCAAACCCATGCTCTACAAATGATATTGTTTGGGCCCTCTTTACGTACGAGTCCAATATCATCTTGGGGTCGTCACGAATTGAGTCCCTACAGTTACGATTCAACTTTTATATATTATAAAGATAGATTAGATGTGCATACTTCATTACAATTTATAATGGATTTCGTTTCACAAAATCTAAAACAAGCTTGTTTAGGATTTTTTCGAAGTCCCAATTTGTGATAATGAATTTGCAAATGCAATTGCTGTGTGAATTAGTGATTTCGCAACTTAGTCGATCAAATTTATGGGCATCCAGTGAGACACTTGCAGCACAAAGGTATGTATCTTGGGTGCATGCATGCATCTACACATTTTAACTTTTTAAGATCCTGATGGATCTGTGTTTAGTAAGCAAGCAATGCATATATATAACAAGATAAAGTTCCCCATTTATACAAGATTGACATAGGTACTTAATGCTAAAAGCATCACTTATTTGCATCATTGAAGATCACCTGAAACCCCCTCTAGCTGAAGACAGGCTTCTTATTTGGTCTTCCTTCCATATCTTTGATCGATCTTCATTCTTATCACCCCAAGTCAAACTATGCTGCAAGATTCATGTGAGATTAGTAAGTGTTAGAAACCCTGAGATGAGAATAACATAAATGGGCTAGGAAAGTTTGTACTTTATCTGGACCAGGCACTCTTATGTCAAAACTTTCCACTCCTAAAGCTGGCCCATATTCAAAAATCATTTTCATTGTGGTGCTTTACGGTTAGAATGGGGCCAAATATGGATTAGCCTATTACAGAAACTTCTAAGAATACTCACATTAGGGGAAAAGTGCAAAATTTTACACAATATAGCTTATAACTCACATGCATGACAATGTATTATTGTGTAAATATCCAAACTTGCTACAATAACCTTATATATTTACACGGTTATTGTAGCTGTGTAAATCATTATATTTTTTATTTTATTCTCTCTCTCTCTCTCTCTCTCTCTCTCTCTCCATTTGCACAGCTGATCAACCATCCAGCCACCACCACTCAACCACCACAACCCACCACCACCCAACCATCGCAACCCACCACCACCATTTTAAAACACATAAAAATCCAACCACAATTTCAATAGAAAATCAAAACCAAAATCAACGGAAAATCAAACCCAAAATCAACAAAAATCAATGGAAATCAAACCTAAAATTAATGGAAAATCAACCCCAACATATCAAACGAAAAACCCAAAATAAACCATCAACGGAAAACTATCAACCCAAACCCAAATCATCACAGTCTCGTGTTTGCTGTCGCTGACAAATATGGACTAGCCTCCATAGCCATTGCCGTGAAAGAAATCTAAGAAAAGGGAAAATTTGAGAGAGAGAGAGAGAGAGAGAGAGAGAGAGAGAGAGAGGTTGAAAAGATTGCAATGAGAGTGAGGCGGAGAGTTTGAGAGAAGGGTTTTACTAGTTTGGGATGAGAGAATGAGAGAAGGAATGTGTGAGTTTGAGCGATATTTTAATAAAACAATAATAAAAAAGATATAAAAATTATTATTTAAATAAAAGAGAGCGTATAATAGATAAACTGATGTGGGTATTCTATAAAAATAACTATGCAAAATAGAAAACGTAGGTTGTTATGGAAAAAAAGACGGAAAACTTTAAATGCTCTAAGGTTAGCCTACTCATTGGTCATTTGGTCTAGAAATATGGGCCTAAAGAGTTGGATAAGACTCTTAATAAACCATCAATGTTGGACAAGAAAATATATTTTGCATTAGATATATCTTCTCTTTTTTATATATATATAGGAAAATGTTTTGCTACATGTTGCTTTCTTTTTGCTCCTACATCATTATGCAACAATTGTTGCATACTAGTATTTAAGGCCTATATATTGTGGGAAAGAAAATCTATATATCTCATACTATATATATATAAAGGAATTATTGATGATAGACGGGCTGTGAATATATCCTCATGTTTTGAAATAAAATGTCCATATATTTAATACATGAGGTAATTATTAACACTGGACAATAATTCAGGAGTGCATGTGTGTTCTATGAGAGAGAGAGAGAGAGAGAGAGAGAGAGAGAGATAATTACAAGTTGCAATCGGTATTTGGATCAACGGTGAAGCCGAAAGAGACTCCACAAAAGCCCGGCAAGGTAGCAATAGCTGTGCCATTGGGATTATAGGTGGTAATGACATTCATCAGGCATCTACAAACATATCTTCGACTGTCGATAGAGTTAGAAATAAGGTCCAAGCTCATCATGGCATCACAACATGGTGATCCTGGAAAAGGATCTGGTGAACCATACGTGATAAATGTAGAGCAAGTTGAGACTAGTGTTGTCACAGCTGAGCACTCATCAGCAGCAGATACTAATGAGGCAATTGATAGTAACATCAACAGCCCAATAATCTTTGGTACATTTTCGCTAACCATTTGATTGGTTCCCATTTCCTTCTTCTACTATTATAACACTAGTTGCTAAGGATTCAAGTATAATATAGAAGAAAAAAATTTATGGTTGGAAATTAAAATGTTGGGTTGGTGTAAAATGAGGATCGTGTGTCCTTCATCAAGTTTGTGTGAGTTTTATGCATGCAAAGCGTGCATGTGTATCCACAATTCTACACAAATCTTGCACGTGTTACTCCCAATTAAAAAATTCCGTTTTTGCAAACACCAAGGTGTCGTGGTGTAGTTGGTTATCACGTCAGTCTAACACACTGAAGGTCTCCGGTTCGAACCCGGGTGACGCCACTTTTTTTTTTTTCCCCTTTATTACCTTACCTTAAAGTTGATCAACATTAGATCGTATTGATTCTTGACACAATAATGCACCAAACAAGCAGATACAATGGAAGAATGACTACAATTTACGCATACATATGAAAATTTTAGAAACTATGGCACCAATCTTAAAAGAGTAAAAGCATATACAACACAATAGAGCAAAGATCAATTTCAAAAACAACTATGTGCATTTACATACGAGGGAAAAAGACACTAGAGTAGAAGACCCTTCTAGGAGGCTTAATTTTTATCACAGTTCCATCTGGAAGTGGGTACACAGGTCACATAGTGACACCAGGGGCAATGATCATTCCCATTCTCTCCTCGGAAAAGCATCACCAATGCAACTATAAACCTGCATCATTTTAAGCACAGAAAAAACAATTTAGTGTTTGATAATTCCTAAAACACATGAACTAAATCTCAACAATATGTAATAAAATCTAATCAATTGACAAAAAAAATTTTAGTTTTAATTATTGGAAGAGTAACTTACCCAACAATCAGCAGAACAATGGAAATAAACCATAACACGTATTGGTAAGCCTTGTATTTGGTTTTGACAGGAATGCCTGCAGGGAGATTCCGCTGGTCTAACCACCCAAATTGAGGACGGGGAAGCAAAACAAAGCCAAGGAGGAAACCCGTCAAAAATCCACCGATGTGGGCATAATTATTAACATGTGGCAAAATTCCAAGTCCAAGGTTGATGACAATGATGACCAGGAGTGTGATCATAGCTGCACCCTATGGAAGAAATTGAGGAGAGAGAATTAGAAAGAAAAAGAATCAACATAATAACATGAACAAAGATTTGCAACCATTACGTTTTTTGAAGTGAAGTCTAAAAGTACATGCAGTAACAGATAGCAAACACACAATGGTATGGAAACAAAATTGAAATTATAATCATGACTAACATAAAATGTTTTGTAACAAGCTCTGTAAGACGCAGTAGCAATCAGATAGCATGACTAACCTTGTTAGTATAAATAGTCCAGTTTGTGATAAGTTCTGAAAGCATTGCTCCAAGAAGCCCAAAAAGAGCGCCAGAGGCACCAACGGAGATGTTGTTTCTAATAAATAAAGAGGAAAGTACACTCCCACCAAATCCTGACAACAAGTAAATGACTCCAATCCGAACTGCCAAATTCCAAGAAATATATCAGCTCACAACATCATAATCAAATTAGAAGACAATAAATACTTAAAAGGTTGGATTAGCTCTTTATCATTAATATATATATGAGTCAAGTTCAAATGCTTTTATTTTTTTTTTTTTTTAAACTTTACTACAAGTTATTTATGAAGATTATAACAGGAAAAGATGGGCAACTTTAGCATGGGTTCTCACGCATGGTTTTTCAAGGATTTGGTGAAAAGCTATAAACAATTACACAATGTTTACCAAATCTGATTTATATTCATTAGTCAGCATTACATTATTTATATTAAAAAATTTAAAAGAATGAGCAACATACCAAACCCAAATTGCTGCTCAAGGCGTATGCCAATGAAGACCAGGCTCAGCATGTTTGCAACCAGATGAATAACACCAGCATGCAACCAAATGCAAGTGACAAGTCTCCATCCTTGATGCTTCTGAACAACTTTAGTCCACTCAAGCGCTCCCAACCTCTCCAATCTTCAAGAATTACCACAAATGCTTTTAATTGAATCATTTACTTCACAAATGACAGAAAAAGACACCCAAATAATTGAAATGCTTGTACTTTGATCAGACATTCTATCTACTGTATAAACCAAAATTCATTCGTGGATCTCCTTTCAAGAAGGAAACTATCCATCTCATCACCCACAAGAATATGATTTGCCACTTGAAAATACAGAAAAACCCAGTGATCAATCATCAAAAAGGTTTCTTACCAAAAAAATTATTTTGATCAGAAATTCTATTCAATATAAACCAAAACTTCCTGCAAGCCCACAAAAGGACTCGTTTTACTATTTATAAAATCTTTGCCATGGACAACCAAGCTGGACTTTTAGATAGTGTTGTCCTTGATAAGAACTTCAAATTAAATCCAAGTGAACCCAATTCCATCTTAAATCACACACCCAGATCCCATGACATGCCAGATCAATAACAACCAAAGCATACTACTGAATCGAATATGTTAATAAAAGAACCATTTAACAAGATCTAACAAATTTTACCAATGCAACAGCTAATCACACTCCACAATCCAGAATTAATTTAACAAATTTCCAAGAAAATTTTGTGAGGCAGGAACTAAGAAATGGCATAGTTAAATTTGATTCCACAACAGAGTGAAGGAGAGGCATTGCAGTAGTCACCAAACTCCCAGAACTACAATTCCACGCAGGTAAAGGGCTATAAATCACTTATTCATCACAAGCCAATCCAAATTCTGGAAATTTATTGAAAAACAGCAAATACAGCAATGATTTGCAAAAGATGAGAATTTGGATCGCAATCTAATTACCAAAAGTAAATCATGTTTAACCAATCCAACAAAGTTCCACACTTTCAGCCCCAAAAGTCGAACCAGTCAAAAACCATTAAAAAAAGCACTCCAAAGTCCAAGTAATCGAAATCATGCCACTCAATAACACTTTTCAGCTAAAAAAAATCTGAAGGAGCAAACATCTATTAAAACTTAAAAGCTGCCTCAAAGAACAGACCCAGTTCTCAAGATCCACCCATATTTCACCTCAAATCATTTTATCAGTCAAAAATAAAATAGTAAAAATTAACCTACACCAACAATACTAATTTCATTCATCTGTGAAATCTATCATCAGTTAAAGGAATAAGCAGGAGACACCATGTCATAGAACTGTAACCTCAAAACAATAATACAATCAAAGCGCCCCTATTTGATCACAGTCCCAAATTCGAACCAAAATAGCAAATTCTAAATTTAAAAAGAAGAAGAAAGGAAACAAGAACCAGAAATTGAGAGGTGGGTGACAAAAGAAATTCAAACAATCACACACGCATACACACACCAATTATAACAGTTACCCAAAAAACAGAAAATAATAATAATAATAATAATAATAAAACCCAAGATATGGGGTGTCTTTAGAATTAGAAACGAGTTGCTCACGTTGAAGAAGAAGGACCAAACAAAGGATTGAGCTTGAGAGGCTCAAAGGAGAACCGACCAAGAAACCTCGCTACACAGTTCCCAGGATTGTGCTTGGGACAGTTGTTGAAGTACATGGAAACAAGGAACATAGCTACGTTGGCCACCACGAACACGGGAACCAACCAAGAAGTCCAACGGGTCTCAGAATCATCAATCATATAGGAAGAAGAAGAGTGCGAGTAGCTCCCATTGTTTGCTCTGCTTTTCACTTCCCCTGTTCCTCCTCCTCTGTTTTCAAGATCTTCACCACGCATTTTCTCTCTCTCTCTCTAGAATTCTTAGAAGAGAATGTGTGTTCGAGAGGAAGATTATGGTAAATGGAGTTGGTGAAGGGTTTAATGGAGTGTGCGTGTTTGTGTCAGAGAGAGAGAGAGAGTGGGCGAGGAATTTCAGGTTTCTAACTGCAATTGTTTAGAAAGGGAAGTGTGTGTAACATTTGGTGTGTTGAGAATAGGAAACTACTGCTACAACTTTCAGAAACCAGCCAATCGTGGCTTGCCACGTTGGAGACAAGAGGGGAAATGAGTTGGGTTTGTGTGATTTTATTGATGTGGTGGGTGTTTATTGGTTTAGTTGGTTTAGGGGTGTGGTGAAGTGGGGACAGTGGATTGGTGCTTTCTGTACTCGAAGCTTCGCTATTTTTGTGAAGCTAACTGGAAGTTTCGGTTTCGCGGTCATTTTAACTGACACTGCCTTTTTGATTCGTGGGAATAGGGTCATTTTAAGAAAGTAGAACTGAGTGATTTGCTTTTAATCAGGAGGGTTTAACACTAATCCAAAATGCTACCCAAACCTTTTATAGGAATGAAATGGCCAGGATATCCTCACCTGTCCTGCACCATCCCCCACAAGTTTTCCCATGAGAAGATAGAATGGAAAGATGTTCTGTGTGTGTGTGTATATATATATATTTATAATTTATTTATTTTAATAAATATACTATTATTATCTTCAAAATTTTTTTTTTTCAATCTTGGTGCTCAAGCATTTGCATCAATTAATGCAAAATAGAAAAAATTATCAATTTTAAACATGCAATCCTCAAAATTACTCACATTAATCAAGTTTAAAATTTGTAAATTTGCAAAATTGCTGCAGTAAGATAGTAACGATGTAAATTTACACTAACTTATTCGCTTTGCATATAAATTTTTATTCTTTATTTACTTATCTTGAGATTAAAAGAAGAGAATAGATAATGGTTATTGTGTGTGAAGAAAGAAAAACAACTAAAAAAAATAAAAAATAAAATTGATATTTTTAATATAATGTAGTATAAAATAAATAATCTGATATGTAATGTTTTAAAAAGTGAGTATGTAAAATAGAAAAAATAGGTTCTTAAAATAGACGGAATTTTTTGCCTGATGTGAATGCTTTTACAATTGTTCTTCTTTTTTAGCTCTCATCTATATTATTTATGATCCGTTTGGATTAAGGGGGAAGGAATGGGAGTAAAATAGAGTTTGCCAAGAATGTTCTGCTCCCCATCCCTCCCACTCATTCCAAACGTGCCATTAATTTTCTTTTCATGCAAGTTTTTTCCAGATTGAAGAGGGGACAAATCTCTCTCTCTCTCTCTCTCAAATAAATACTTGTTGCGGTATAAAACAAAGCATCATATGATAAAGTGGTCATGGTTAAAAGTTAAAACACTTTGATTTGGTTTTTGGCACAAGATTAATTAGTAAAATTGAAGATAAAAAATCATTACTAGTATATGCTTTGATTCTTAGATTTGGTTATAATAAAATTGCAAGATCAATCGAGTGGAGCTGGCTCATTTAATAATTGTCAAAAAGTTGGTGACAACATATGCAAAGTGATATTATGCTATTAATTAATGGAGTTCTTTTTCAGGAACAAACTTGTTCCACAATGAGGATGTCAATTCTATTCTCAAAGAATACAATGCTTTCCGATTTCTCTTAGAAATTCCTGGTACAGTTTTACATTGGGTTTGTCCTAAACCAGTAGCTTGTAAAAGTACTTTCTATATATTTATTGCTTACTATATTGAATCACACAATTACGATAACAAAGCATCAGAGTTGCTCTTTCTTGATGCCTTTCTAATGCATTAAAACATCAGCATATGCTCCACAAATCACATAAAATGAAAACCCAGACTTGATTCTGTTTGTTCCATCGTTCATTGTAATAATAGCTGAATAAGGCTTATTTGTAGAACAGTTTTATACACGTTCTCAAAGTCATAAACTGGTCTCATCAAAGTCACTGCTGATTCTACATTTAGCTTTATTCCCTACCTTTAGTCTATTAATTTAGCTGATGCTTCTCCTTTTGTATTGTTGACAAATGACTACTCATAAAGCATAGAGTTTTCTTCTTCTTCTTCTGCTTCTTCTTCTTTTTAGTACACACTTACTATACAGGGAAAAGAAATGCTACACCTCTCTGTCTTGAGGGCCCATATGGATTGAAGGAGAAAGAGGGGGAGTGGAAGGGAGTAAAGTAAAATTAACTAAAATAAATAAATAAATTTTGACCCAAATTTACTCTACTCTACTCTATTCTCCCTCACTCCCCCTCAATTCAAATGGACCATAAGAATTAGTCAGAAATTTATTGAGCAATTTAATATTGTCCTTTGCAATCTTAAGGCTCTTAATCCTCAATTTTCTTTTAGCCAAATCTTTCTACAAGTCAGGTTATTACCCCCATACACTCTTTTGATGCTCTTATACATAAATGTTATGTTTGAGAGTTTCAACTTTGCCCCCTCTCCCTAACTCCACTTAAATGTAATTTGATTAGTTTTGTTCTTTCTTTTCTTTTTGTTGAATTTATTTTATGTGTTTTTGATGATATACTTCTTTATATCATAATTATAAATTTATAATCAATACATTATCATCTCGTTTATATATCAAATTCATTTGGGGAAAAAAAAAACTTTCTTATTTTATCAATTTCTTTTAAACTTCAAGATCTATTAAAGGAAAACAAAGATAGAGAAAAAAAAAGGGCACCAAAGAAGTTAGGGGAAAAACATTATTGAAACCATTGAAAAGTGGGGGGAAGAAACTTATAGGAACTTAAATTCTTTATGAAATAATGTATTCTTCTTCATAAAAATTGTGTATAAGCAATAAAATTTTGGGGATAGTTACATAATTATACAGAATTACTTGTACTTAGTGTTTATCTAACTATTAAAATCCTTTTAATTATAAGTGAAGTTTTATTTTATTTTTTTAATCTTCAAAAGGTTAACTTATAGGGAAAAAATAATCATTAATAAATAAATAAAATATGATAAATACTATATCTTTGTAAGTTTTTTTACATCAATACACTGCTCATAAATGACTTTTATAGAAGTACATCATGTGCATGTGTGTTTGAGTGCATGTGCATATATAAATTTTGTCTCCCACCCTGAATCAAAACTTGGCTCTACTCTAGAGTCTAGACTTCCATGTCAATAAGGACATAGAACTTCATATAAGGCATAGGGATGACAATTTTTTCCTTGCACCTTAGGCCGAGGTAAGGATGGGTTAGGTTTTTTAGTCCTGCCTCACCCTCACTATTAGTGTTGTAAACTTAGTTTTTACTAAGTATTTAAGAACATGAACATTAAGACCTTTTATTTTATTATGATATTATCTTGTCAAACTCTTTGGATAATATTATTCGGTTTGGTTTGATGTAATAAATTTAATGGTATATTTATATTAATGAAACACTTTTTATAAAAATAAAAATGTAATAGGTGTGGGGTAGGGTGTGACAAATTAAAACGTAGAGTTTTGGTAAGAAGATTGAGGATGGAGCAAGGGCAGCGCAGGGATAAGGTACGCAATATGTCCCATCATGCAAGGTGGGATAGGGATGTGGTAAGACAAAATCATATGGGGGAGGTAAAGAGCACATCTTTCGACCCCGTCTTGCCCTATTGCCATCCCTAGTAAGGCATATATCAACCTAAGCAAATTGAGTGCTTTTATTTTACTATTTACATGAAATTTCTTGTGTAACTACTAATGTAGTTTACATTAGTATACATAGCGTTGTTGTGTGTCATACAAAATTGTCTTGTGTTTTGGCCTTAAAGTTCGTCAAGAAAAAAAAAAAAGTCTAAATCCTCTATATTAGGAGTGTAACTAAATCATACAATTTTAAAAGTGACAAATAAAATCATAAGGTTTTAAAAAAAAGTAATTAAATCCAGAGGTTTCAAAATATAACAAATTAAATTTCAATCAATTTAAGTGGAACAAAATTATGTTTGAGATTTAATATAAATTGATAATTTAATTTGTTGTTTTTAAAATTAGAATTTAATTTGTTACTTTTAATACAATAGTGTTAAATTTGTTTCTTTTCGAAACTTCATTGGATAAAATTTTTTTTTAAACTACAAGTTTTAATTTATTATACTATTTAAACGTAAATTTCCCTATAATTTATTTTAGAATTGGGAGTGAGAGAGGTTCAATCTTAGAGACCTATATTTTTAATGGAAAGCTCTTAACGACTACATTTTTACTATTAAAATCAATGTCGTACAATAAATTAATTAAAAAGTATAATAATAAACTAAAATTTAGACTAATTCTAGAGTTGCTATAGGAGCCATGTAGCTCAACTAATTAGCACATCATGGTATTTATAGCTAAGACATTTATAATTCAAATTTTCCTATAGTTATATTCACTTGAACCGTAAATAAGGTTATCACATATAACATTTTAATTACTTTTTTTTTTGCATGCAAGTCGGTCATAATATAATACAAAAGAATCTAAACTAAGATAAGTAAAGAATTTGAGCCTTCACTTGTACTAAACTCCATGATTTTTTTTCTAAAATTTTTTTTAAAAAAAAAATCATGATTCTATGAAAGGAAAAGAGAAGTTGAAATAAAAAGAGAAATTGAGCATGACAGTATTAGGTGGGCTTGAATGGCAATCAAGTGGAATAGTAGTTCAGCCTAACTCAAAATTCATCATCATAAACTTTTCTTGACTTACCTGTCACGTTTGAGTTCGTTGGTTGGTTAATTGGTTCTGTTGCTTACAAGGCACTCCATTATCTTGCCACGTGGCATTATTGTTGGTTGTCACCGAGCTCCATTGTCATCCTAATAATGCCTTTTTTTTTTTTCTTTTTCTTTTTTTAAACAGGAATGAGATCACCTTGATTGGGAGAAAATCCTCCACAATGCATTAGAAACTTTTATTTAGAATTCTTCTATGGTAGGATTCACTTTTCCAATGCAAAAATTTGGTGCATCTATAGTATATATGGTGTACCAGATGCTTGAATTTCATAATACGAGCAATTTAAGCTAGTGGAAATCTTTTTGTTTTTTTATAATCTTGATTTGGGAATTATATTGTATGGCATGCCTAAATGGGTTTAGGAAAAATGCTTTTTGTTTTAGACGACAAATGCATTTTTTTTTTTTTGCTTATAAAAAAAAATATAAATAAAACACTTAATTTGTTACTATAAATATAAAACAATTGTTGATAATTAATAAATAGTTATAATTTCAAGTAGTTTATTAGACTTTTGAGGCTTTTAAATGATGGTAGATGTCAATTACTTTCGGCTCTTAAATAAAAATTTTCAATTCATCTATCCAAACTCCATAACCCAAACTTTGTATAATACTTCTATGTTGTATCCAATTAATTCAAAATTTGATGGGAGTCTATGTGATTTTGAGATGGTGAATTTATATGAGTAACAGAACAAAACAAAAAAAATCGACCAAAAAAATTGAAAAGAAGCTCAAAGATCAATTACAATTTTTTTTTTCCTTATTGATAGGTAAAAGGTAATATAAATCTCAAACCTCTCAATTAAAAAATAGTAAAATACTAAGAAGTGCAAATTGAATTGTAATAATCAACCATAAATTTGAGGTTTTTGCAAATTTAGGCTTTTTTAGCCTAGGAAGATTATAAATGTTGAAGAGTAGGTATTTGATTTTTTTTAAATTTATTATTAGAGTTTTTTTTTTTTTTTTCTAAGACTTGGTCAGCTTTGAACTAGTGGGGTATGCCTTCCTTTTTTTTTTTGCCCCTTTTTTTTAAGGTAAAGAATATTTCTGTTGGGTGTTGACGAGGCGAAGACTAGATTGACCTATGATAATAATAATAATTTAATATAAAATCTGATCGGCATGTTAACATCAAATACCAATCACCTGTTGCCAATTCCCGATCAAATTTTATGAAGTAACATTTACCCACCAAGATGATCATTCTCTACCAATACTGACAGCTACTTTTTTGTTTTTTCAGTTTTTATCCCTTTGTATTCCTATCTTTTTTGGTAGCAGAAAATTTCTTCCGAAGTAAGGCTTTTTTTTTTTTTTTTTGGAGCAAAGACAATAGACTTGCGACATAAGTTAAAAGAGTAGCAATAGGAGTATTACAAATTTTTATTACATAAAACTTATCAAATTGATGTCAGTTGTGTGGATTCTAGTTAACTCTACTAGTAAAATCTCTGATAGTCGAATTGAATAAGAGATCTAGCATCGGCCATATGTGTTATTAATCTTTGGAAAACTCATAACATTTATGTCTATTGTATTATTGTAAATTGGATTTTGTTACATAGTTTGAAACTGTTACTTACTAGATTGATATCTTGGTCTGATAATAAAAGAATTACTTACTATATTGGTGTCTCAGACTGATAATATAAGAGTTATCATTAAGAACGGACGTCATAGTTTGAAATTCTAAAAAAAAAAAGGGTTGTTTGGTAGTGTAACTAGGACAACAGTTTTCAGTATTTAAATAACATTATACATATTTTCACATACTTTTTTACTCACACATATTTTCAAAAAATTCAAACAACATTGTTAGAACAATATTACCAAACACCCCCGAATTTGTTATGTCAATTGTGTCATTAATCTTTGGAAAACTTGAAAAATTGATGTCAGTTGTGTTATTGTATATTGGATTTTGTTACTTACTAGTCGCTTATCTAACAAGTCTCATTGCATCAAGAAGCAACAAACCATAGCTACAAGTCTATAAAGGCCCCGCCGGGGTTGGCCCACTTTTGAGTTCACTTATTTGAACAAAGGCCCAACAGTAATGGGCTTGAGATTTTCATCTAGTTTTCCATATAGGCCTACTTTTATTTTTATCTGTTATTGGTTTCATTTTGTCAAACTGTACATGCCAACATCCCACCCGAACGGCCGAGCCAGTACTCAGGCATTATTTGAAGGAAATAGGAAATAGGGTGACTTTCATAAACCTTAAAGCATATACTAATTTCCAATTTTCAACAATAGGCAATAAAGAAATTATATATATATATATATAACTATTTAATATGCTTCACCTGTTTGATTCTCATTTTTTAATTCAAAAATTCTCCTATACCATTATGTTTAAGTAGAGGCGAAATTACATAACAATTTGGTAAAAATATTACTCTAACATCCACTAAAACATGGCCTAAAAATTAGAGCCACTCTCCTGTTGATTTCAAATTGCTTTATTCCACTTATAAATTAGATAAATTAGATTCTCAAAATAAAAATTATATATATAATAAAAACATAGGTTTTTTTTTTTTTCTACAAAATAAGAACATTAAAAAAAAAAAAACCTCATTGCACGCGCGAAGCGGGTGTAATGAAGCTAGTGTGTGTCTATATATATATCTACAACATTTCTAAATAACTAGTGCATTTCAAGTATTTGGATAATCCTATATTGGATTTTTAATCTTATGGTAAATACATATGGCCGATGTACCGTAAACATTTCTACAGTTTACATGTTGATTCTTCTTCTTCTTTTTATGTCAACTACATGTTGATTTCTATTTTAGCATACAAATGATTAGATTAGATTTTTTTTTTTTTTTTTTTTTTTTTTTTGGAGAATCGAAATGATTAGATTAGATGGCTTCTAAAATTTTTCCAAGGACGTGAAAAAAAAATTCATCATCATCACCATGCATGGCATTCCTCTCTCTGCAAACAAAAGCATGCAAGCATTGAAATCTAGCATCTTTTAAGCAAGACATGAGCTATGTGAGTAACATACCAAGTGTATCATCATATATTCTGAGGTAAAGTTCTTACATATATACGGAGCTTACCAATAAATTTTTTTGATATGCACATGTGGGCCATGACTAGAATGTTATAGTTTAATAACAATTCTTTTGTTTTACAAGGGACATATCTTTTGTCTGGAAATTACAGCTTCTATTATGTACTCTTAAATTTGTGTTTGATCATGGGGCTGAAATTATGATGACCACCTCTGCATGTTTCCAGTTTGTACCATTATTTGTTTATAATTCTCTCTCAGGGGTTGTGGTTAGCAATAGCATCACAAATTTCACTCAAAAGTCATAGCCATTTAATTAATTAACTTATCAAATTAATAGATTCAATTTGGACCGCTCTTGCTCATTTAACCAGCTTTGTGTGACAATATTGAATTTTCATCAAATTGACAAATATATATATGGAGGATTCAAAGAATCAAAATGCCAATTCAAATAATTAATTTAGCCAAGAGCTATGTAGCTCAACTAGTTAATACTTTTTAATATTTCCAAAACATTCAGAATTCAAATCTTTCCTACTCATTATTACTTTCAAATTTAAAATAATAATAAAAAAAATTTAGAAGAATACAATCTTAATTATTGGTTTGTCAATTCATACGTGGAGGCAATGATAACATGGGTCATGGAGGTGGCAAAGTTCACCCTCCAGTACTTCTAGAGTTTTTTGTGCGGAATGGGTTCTTATTTATTTCAAACACACCTTCAATTATTCAGCATGGACATATAGAATCTTTTTAATTTATTTGTTGCACCCAAGAATTGTAAAAAAGTTTTATTTTTATTTTTTGACGAATCAGGATTGTAAAACTTTTTAAGTATCCAAAGAAAGGAAAAATTGTATAATAATTAATTGTATATTCTCGCACTAACCAAAACTCTCTATATAACTATGCCAACAAAGTTTTTATTCGATCGATGCCTCTCAAACTTTTCACATAGTTGTATTTTCATCATGTAGCTTAACAAACCTAAGGTTTAATTATAAACTAGCTGATATCCCCCCGATGCACACCTTCCATTATATTACATTACACGAGTGATTAGGAAGAGATAAAATAAGAATTGTTCAAATTAATATAATTAAGAATATGAATATCTATTACTTGACTGATCATGAGTTGACAAATATTTAATTATTTTTACTAATTTAAGCTTATACTTATTTTTATATTTGTTATTATGCATATTATTTATGTATGATTAAATTTCTTTTTATTTTTTGTTGGACTTTGTTTCAATTGGGAGAAAATTGGCCTTTGCCCCTTTCACGCAAAAAATCCAGCATTTTGCCCCATTTTCCTAACTAATTAGAGAAATGCCCCTATTTTGAAACTCGATTTTCTCAAAATCGAGTTTCAATGTAAAACTCGATTTGTAGAAAATCGAGTATTGGGTGATCAAACTTATAAAAATAAAAATAAAAATAAAAAAATTGCATGGAACTCGAGCTCCATGAACTCGAGTTCCATTTAAAACGCCACTATAGGGCTCCCTGAACGCAACTATAGGCATGGGGCGATCAAACTTAAAATAAAATTTTAAAAAAAAATTTACATGAAACTCGAGTTCATGGAGCTCGAGTTCCATTTAAAATGTCACTATAAGACTCTCTGAACGCAGTTATAGATATGGGGTGATCAAACTTAAAAAAAAAACACTTGCATAGAGCTCGAGTTCCATTTAAAACGCCACTATAGGGCTCCTTGAATGCAGCTATGGGTATAGGGCAATCATACTTAAAAATAAAAATAAATAAAAATTGCATGGAACTCAAGTTCCATGCAATTTTTTTCTTAATAAATTTTCAGTTTCTTATAACTCAATTGTCCAAAAATCAAGTTTTAAATTAAAACTCGATTTTTAGAAAATCGAGTTTCAAAACAGGGATATTTCTCTAATTAGTTTGGAAAATTGGGCAAAATGCTGACTTTTTTTTTAAAAAGGGCAAAAGCCCATTTTCTCTGTTTCAATTGTTGTCAAAGCAACTTAATTTGAGTCATTTCACAAAGAATGTTGGGGAGTCTCGATTTACTGTCCAAGCCCAAAACGTATGGGATATTGGCCAAATGAGCCCAATACAATAAATGTGTAGAGAGTGGGTCGAAGAACTAGGCCCTAATGAATTGAACAACGGCTAGTACTGAATTGAATGACAATCAAACACAAGTAAGAGATTCTGATCTCAATAGACTTTCAGTCCGAGGAGGTCACCCTTGTATAAGTTAATCACAGATGGATACAAAGATAATTTAGATTGCTACAGTGCTCTGTTTCTATTTTTTCGATCCCCCTCTCATGGAGGGTCTCTCACATTATATAATTTCCTTTGAGTTACCTTGGTCTTACACTTATTGATCATCTAAACCCCTACTTGAGTACCCATCCCATCAGACACCCTCTCTTACTTTCTGCGAGTTGTGGTAGTCAGGGCAGCGCTGTTCAAAGGTCTTCTTCACATAAATGTGGCCAGAAAAATAGCTGCAGTGCATTTAATGCGGTGGTAGCAGCTTTCCCTTAGATATTTTTAGGTTTCCTTCTTTCTAGTATGTTTGTAAGGCACGTTCCTATCATGAGAACTTCTTGGAAGGTCACTCTAATTGTCAGAATACATATTTGAGCTACATTCATCATATCCGAGGAGGAGTTCCTCCTCGAATTACCCTCCACTCGTCCTCTACTTATAAGATTTTAACTGAGAATCCCTAATAGCTATTTGTTCCTCCTCGGACATATTAATGTCCTCGGACAAAGCCCAAGGTCCAATATATGATCTTGGGCCTTTATCCCTACAAATGTCATATTCCAATTCAATTATTTTCTATATAAAATAATCATAAAATTTCATTTTACATAAAATAATTAATGCATTATATTATATATTACATGTCATTAAAGGAGTTAGGAAATGTAAAATTGTTAATATTAATATAATTAAAAATATGAACATATTATTCTAGGTCTTTAGTTAATTCATAAATATTTAAGTATTTCAACTAATCTAAGCCCAACATTATTATTTATATTTTATTGAATATGCTATTAAATTGTCTTTTCTCCACTTCTTATAGCTTTTTCTTTGTTACCAAAACAATAAACATAATAAAAATGTCATATTCTAAATCAATGGATTTTTTTTTTTTTTAAATCTTTCTTCTTCCTACGTCTACCTTTCTTATGGAGTTCTTTCCCACAGTTGGTTTTATTTATTTATTATATTTTATTAAAGATAATTCCACAGTCGGTTTTTTTTTTTTTTTTTTTTTTTATAGAAATAATTACAACATACTGCTAACCTCACAACTCGAACCCTTTACCCCCTAAACCCTCAAGCATTTTGTGCATAGGGAGGTGCCAATTTAGCTACAAAGTCTTTGTCCAGTCGGTTGTTAATTGGTCTTTTCATATAGAAATGGATCGCCCTTTCCTTTAGAGCAATGTAGCATTTTATTTTTAATAATAAGTATTTAAAAAAATTTCTTATATAAATTCTATAAAAATAACAAGATAAATTCCTTTTATAAAAATAGTTCATGCATCATTTATAAATAATTAATATATAAAAATAAATTTGTCTACCCCATTAATTCATGACAAGTAATTAATACATTGACATAACTATAGAGTCTTGATGAAGTGGAAGGCTAATGAAAATAATTATTTTCTTTTCTCAAATAATGCACCTAGCTGGGAAGTTAGAATAATCTTAGACCATTGTGATTTGGGTTAACTCCCGTCATTTTTTATATATATATTATAAAAATAACTAAACAAATTCCTCTATAAAAATAAGGGGAATGTTAATAGATCTCTTAAGGACATTAGCTTAGCAACTATTTTTAGAAACATTTTATAGGAAAATGATAAAAAAAATTAATTTTTTTGACAATTTTTTATATTTTTCATGAAAGTACCCTAAAAACATTGATTAATATTTCCCTATTAACAGGTACCCTAAGGGCACTTGTTAACATAAACCTAAAAATAGTAAGTGCACTATCTATAGATAATTGATAAAAAATAAAAATTAAATGCATTTATGATTTACCCCATTAACTCATAATAAATAATTAATACATTAACATAAATGCAAAGGGGTTTTAATGAGGTGGAATGCTAAATGAAAAGAATCTATTTTCTTCTAAAGAAAATACACCATTTGGCAAAAAAATTAGGGTATGTTGGGTAACTTTTTTTTCCTCTTATTTTCTGTTTCTAAAAACAATTTTTCTATTTTTGTGACTAAAAAACTTGTTTGGCAATCCAAAATATATAGAAAACAAAAACTGTTCTCAAAACTCAATTTGTGAAGGAAACTGAAAACATGCAAAATGCTGTTTTTAGTTTCTAATTTTCAATAGTCAATAAAAACACGTATTTAATTTAATAAATCTATCTCCTTTAGAGTTAGCATTAGAGTTCAAATCCTAGTAACATATTTTAGTATTTTTTTTTTTTTTTCAAAAAACTATCTTTTTAATTTCAACTAAACAACCATGTTTTTTATTTCAAAAATATAAGAAAATTGTTTTTTCTTTATATTCCCAAAAACAAGTTTTTGAAAATAGAAAATAAAAACTATTACCAAGCATAACCTTAGATTTTATGATTTAAGTTCCTACCATAATATATATA
This sequence comes from Quercus lobata, assembly GCF_001633185.2. Classification (NCBI taxonomy): domain Eukaryota; kingdom Viridiplantae; phylum Streptophyta; class Magnoliopsida; order Fagales; family Fagaceae; genus Quercus; species Quercus lobata. The sequence goes on along the minus strand of NC_044912.1, from coordinate 14,725,315 downwards.
TGGTAGGAACTTAAATCATAAAATCTAAATTTTTAATATAATTAATGCATATAAATAAATTTCTTGACCCCATTAATTAACTCATGTTAAGTAATTAATATGTACATTTACATAAACGCAGAGTTTCAATGAAGTGAAAGGTTAAATGAAAATAATTTTCTTTCATTTTAAAATAATGTGCCACTTGATATAATCTTTTTTTTTTCCTTAAACCACTATGATTTGGGTCCTGCTATTATAAAAGAATTGTATGTACATGCATATTATATAAGTATTGTTTCTTAATTCTAAAAAAGCGTTTCTTATATAAATTTTTTAAAATAACCAAACAAATTCCATTTTTATGAATAATTAGTACACCGTCTAGAGATAATTAATAAAAACAAATGCATTTACCCCCCATAAAGTTATGACAAGTAGTTATTATATTGACATAAATACATAATTTTTATGAAGTAGAAAGCCAAATGAAGATAATTATCTTTCATTTTCAAAGAATTAATGAATCAGTTTGAAGAACCTTAGACCACTATAATTTTGGTTCCTGCTTATTATATATATAATATATAATCATTTGTATACCGTATCCCAAATATATTGTTTCTCATATAAATTTATAAAAATAACTAGATAAGCTCCTTTATAAAAATAATTAAATAAATTTGTGCACCATCTTTTGATAATTAATAAATAGAAATAATGCATTTACCACATTAACTCATTGCCAGTAATTAATAATTTTGAAATAAACGTAAAGTTTTGATTAGGTGGAATCCTAGGTGAATAGAATTTTTAGTCATTCTCAAAGAATGCACACCACTTGTAAGAACCTTAGACCACCATGATTTTGGGTTCCTTTTATAAATTAATAAATGCTCAATTATGAGTTATAATACATACTTTTCAAAGTATTTTGACTTTATTTTTTGAAAAATACATATAAAATTTTTTATTTAATAAAGTATTAAATTCATCTTAAGTTTTTAACCACTTCCTTTAGGGTATTCATTAACAAAATTCTTTATTTTATGAGAGAGAGAGAGAGAGAATTTATAAAAGAAAATGCTAACGAATGCCCTTAGGATATTGGTTAATAATCCATTTAAAGAAAGTTTTTATATGAAAAGAAAAAAAAAACAATTAGTGTTTTGATAGTTTGTTTTTTTATTTCTCATAAAAGTGTTGTCAAAACTTTCCTAAAATAGATTGTTAACTAATGTTCTAAGAGCACTCATTAGTAGAGATTAAATTCTATAAAAATGGGGTGTAAAACTCATGTTTTACACCATCTAATAAGTTATTGTCACATCAGCATTTTACATAAAATTCAATATATCTTACCACACCTAATAACATTTCGATAAATTCCCAATTTGGTTGGATTTATATATGGGTATTAGAATTGGTTGAGTGTGATTGTATTTATTTTTAAATATGTGATAAGATGATGTGACATGTTGGAATTGGAGGGGTAAAATTGGGTTTTACACCACATCCTTATAAAATTTATTCTCCTCACTAGCATGACTTTTATAAAAATAATAACTAGATAAATTCCTTTATAATGATATCAAAAAATGAAAAAAAGAAGAAGAAGAAAAATTGCTTTATAAAACTAACTAGTCGTTAACTCGTGCGATGCATGGAAAAATTATTGACTCTTAAAAAAAAATCCAACAATGAGTAAATAGACATTTTGCTAGTTAGTATTTTTTTTTTTTTTTTAATGAAGAAATATTTAACTTCTATACTTTTCCATAGTTTAGAAGTGTTGTCTATCATTGAACGTTATTGAGTTGCAAGTGCATAGTTATTGAAACCTACAAAATAATTTACATTTCTTAAATTAATAAAGCAAAACTCTCAATAGTTATACACACACACACACTCAAAACTAATATAAACTTCATATATATATAAACAAAGACTATGATATGAGGAAGACAGATACTAAGTTTCAAATTTGAATAGCAATATGACTTTCTCGTAGTAATAACAACATAGACAATTCAAAACACGAAACAATATCAAAATTATAATACTTAATTCCATTATCTTTTATGTTGAATCCAAACAAATAATTAATTGAAATTAATCCAAACAAATAATTAATCAACCAAAAATCATAGCCTTTAATAAGAAAACAAAAAATCACATGAACCTAAATAAAAAGCATTTAAGGTGAAGAATTAAGATCAACCTACTAAGATGCAAATACCAAAAACCTAAAGACTTAAAACTTCAAAATTTATAGAATTCTTAAATTCTACTTCAAAACCAAACCAAATTCAACAAATTTATATATAACATACTAAATAAAAATTTATCGTTCCCTAGGCTAAAAGATATAGGTTGCATCTTTGATTTTTCTCCAAAAAAAATAAAGATGCTTTATTTGCCATGTACAATAAAAAAAATTAGTAGAAATTTCAACCCAAAAACCAAACCCATGATTATCAATGTGAGTATCTTTCTTTTAACGTTAGTCTCTTTTTTTTTAGTCCTATCATAATTTTTGTTTTTATATAGATTATCAACGTTTGAGTTTGAGTTTGAGTTTAAGTTGGACTCGTTAAAGAGATAGAGTTTCACTCCTTATTAAATTTTGATTAAAAGAATAATTTTATTTAAAAAAAAAATGATAATGATGAGTTTGAGTTTAAGTTGAACTTGTTAGAGAGATAGAGTTTCACTCCTAGTTAAGTTTAAACTAAACAAAAATTATTTTATTTAAATAAAATGATATTTAAAAAATATATATATATTTAAATATTGTGCTGACATGGAAAATTGTGAGAGTTTCAGAGATTTCGGTTATATATATATGTGGGGGCCATCTAATTAGGAGGTACTGTTAAGTCTGTACTAATTGGGCATATAGCCCAATCCGAGGACATTGGACCATTCGAGGATATTCAGATGAAATTATAAGGGGAATGGAATAAAGAGAAGAGTAGAGATAATAAGAGATAAGTCTAACGAATGTCTGAGGAGAAAAGCCATCTCGGTATCTGGTATCCGAAGTCAGTAAGAGTGCCATATCATCATGGACTTTCTTCAGAGTTGTATCACAAATAAGGGTTGGACATTGGACAAGAGGTAGAAAAAGGAAAGGGGCAAACAAATATCTTCAAAGGCTGCTACCTCCGCATTAAATACCTCCCAACCAACTCTCCAGCCGCATTAATGTGGAAGTGATACCTGAACAATGATCAAGCAGCCTTACAGCTCCTAGTTGATGGTTCTGGAAGGTACTGGATGGGACAGAAAGGAGTTCCCCGAATCTAACCTACACGTGTGTGGTAGGGATGATACCAAGATTGTAGTATATAACATAGGAAGATGTACCAAAAAGAAAGGAGAGGAAATCAAGTAATTTGAGAAGAAGATTGTGAACTCTTGTACGATCTTATTTGTTTAACAAATACAATATAATATAAACCAATCGAGTTACTTCGAGGACAAATTTTCTCATCTTACGTGTGTCTAACAATCTTAAATTACCAAATTTAATATATTTTTTTCTGAAGTATATCTAGTTCTTTCATCTACACTCTAGAAATTTATTATTTTGGCTGCTTAGGCTAGAACCCAATTCTATTTTGGGCCTAATCCTATTTCAGTCCTTACAATATATATATATATATATATATAGATTGGTGCACCATTTATTCATAATTAATACATAAAAATAAATTCATTTATTCCACTAACTTTTGTAATTAATTAATACATTGACATAAATGCAAAATTTTAATATGATGAAATGCTAAATGAAGAGAATTATCTTTTATTTTTATATTAAAAAGAAAACGCCACTTGACAGAACCTTGGATGATTGTGATTTTAGTTCCTATATATAGGAGGGAGTACCTAATAATTTTCCCTTTTATATATTTATATATATATTCAAAATAATTGGTTTTATATATAATTAATATATTGAAATAAATGCATTTATTACCCTCATTAACTTGTGGCAAATAATTAATGTCAGAAATATTAATTTATTTATTATTTTCCAATAAAATGTTTCTAAAAATAATTCCTAAACCAATGTCGTTACAATTATTACCTCATTAACTTGTGGCAAATAATTAAGGGTCATATTAATCAGTGCCTTTAGGGCAATTGTGAATAAATCATATTAGGAAAGTTTTAACACCTCTTTCATGAGAAATATAAAAAAAAGATGTCAGAAAAATTAATTTATTTATCATTTTTCAATAAAATGTTTCTAAAAATAGTTCCTAAACCAATGCCCTTAGGGCATTTATTAACATTTCCCAATAATTAATACCTTGACATATAAATGCATAGATTTAATGAGGGGAAAGCTAAATAAAGAGAATTTTCAATAAAATGTTTCTAAAAATAGTTCCTAAACTAATGCCCTTGGGGCATTTGTTAACTTTTCCCAATAATTAATATCTTGACATATAAATGCATAGATTTAATGAGGGGAAAGCTAAATAAAGAGAATTCTTTTTCATTCTCGAAAAATGTGCCACTTGGTAGAATCTTATGTATTTCTAATAAATTGTTTTTCTAATATAATTTTTATAAAATAACCAAATAAGTTTCATTTATAAAAATAATTTGTACATAAACATAAATGCATTTACCTAATTAACTCATAGAGAGTAATTAATACATTAACATAAATGCAGGGTTTTGATGATGTGAAAGCCTTATCTATCATTTCTTTTTCAGGATTTAGCTTCTCTTCAGTACTTTTTAAACTGAAATTTCATTTTATTTTACTAAAAAATGTGAAGATTAAAATGTGGAGATTAAAACACACTATCACTTACCATTGTATATTTAAAATAAAAAGACAAGTCCAATTAAAAAAGTATTGGAGGTAAGCCAAACTTTTTTTATAGACCTTATCTATTATTTTTAAGAATGTGTCATTTGGTATAGGGATGGCAATTTTTCCCCGCCCCGCTTGACCCGCCCCTCCCCGCTTCGCCCCGTGCGGGTTTTCCCCGCCCCGCAAAGGTGGTGGGGCGGGGATGGGGCGAGATTTTAGACCCACACCACGGGGCGGGGCGGGGATGGGTTTACACTTTTTAGACCCACCCCGCCCCACCCTGCCCCATCCCCGCCCCGCCCCTCATTAATAAGGGTTAAATTGTAATTTTATTGTACCCTAAAACCCTACTATTTAAACAAAAATATCATCAACTTATTTTATTCTACCTAACGTGGCTCTACCTCTTTTTTCTCTCTAGCAAAGTTGGAAATAAGGTACCAATTTTAACTTCTTTTTTTTTTTTTTGTCTTTATTGGAAACAAATTTATATACTATTGAATTGATGATTTCATTCATGATTCATACGGTCTTTCTCAACTTACTTTTCATCATGAACATAATATAATTTTTTTTAATGAGTTACGGGTCTGTGGCTCTAAATATGTGTCTGTGTCATTGTTTTTGTAATTTTGTGTGGGCATTTGGCTGCTTAACAACACTTTTTCTTTAAGCTTGTTAAAATTTTATTTTATCATGTTATGAGATTTTTGTTGTGATATTGTCTTGTTAAACATTTAGATAATATTATTTAGTTTTTGCTAAAAATTAGTTTGATTTGATAGGATAAATTTATTTATAATTTCAAGTATATTTTTATTATTGAAACATGTCATTTTATTTTAAAAAAATGGTAATAGTTGTAGGGAAAATTAACAAGAAATAAAATTTTACGGTGTAGGGCGGGGCTTCGCGGGTCTTTGCGGGGCCTTAAGGGGCGGGGATGGGGTAAGAAATTTTCCCCGTCATGCGGGGCGGGGCGGGGATGGGGCAAGAAAAATCCATACGGGGTGGGGGCGAAGATCTCATCCTTCGGCCCCGCCCCTCCCCATTGCCATCCCTAATTTGGTAGAATCTTAAATCACTGTAGATTAGGAATTAATTTTATATATACTAGCTTATAGTAAGGGTGCCTTCTTTTTAATTATTTTTTACTTGAATGAATTTAGCTATATTTAATTTACCTTCATGGTAGATTTACTAAGTTAATTTTATAACAATACAAACCCGAAGTGTACATTTATCCTTTACCCATCTAGAATCTAGATGGTCCTCTAAATATATATATTTTTTAAAGTCATTTTAGAATTAATGAAACATTTGCAATTAGAATTATCGAAAAAAAATTTATCATCAGCATCGACATCATAACTTATTCGTTGAGTGTTCATCCCAATTTAGCATTTAAGTTGAAAAAAAAATTAAAAAAAAAAAAACCTAAAACCTATTAAGAAATTCATTTAAGTCTTTTGAAAATCCCAATTTAGCATTTAAGTCTTTCGAAAATCCTCCTCCCTTTTCTATATTTTATTTTAAATTTAATTAATGGCCCCTAATTTCAACAACAAAAAGTACTAAATTTATGTAAATGACGTACTAATGTATCATTATTTCTTCTTATTATTCATACGTTATAAATAAATCTTTAAATCAAATATTCTTCAAAATATATGTTCCTTAAAATTAATGTTTTATTGTTTTCTTTTTCTTTAAAAAAAAAATGTGATGTTGTTTTTGTGTGCTCCTCGTTCAAAAACTATTGAACTAAGGTTATCATAAACAAAACAAAAATAGAAACTTAATGGTAATAGAAACCAAATATATGATACGTACAATATTGCTAACTAAATTTTCTTTTATGGACCTAAGGAAAAAAATTGTAAAACAATGTCAATGGCATTACATTTCAAATATAATCTAGTTATATATAACGTACGATTCAATCTGTTCAAGGTTTTACCAGATACAGCTCTGAATTTAAGCAACTATAGCTAGCTAGCTAGCAGCTTGCATTATATATGCATGGTTCTGTGGTCCAATGCTATCTTAATTTGTTCAATAGTCCTGCCAAACTTTTGCATTACAAAACCATGGAGTAGATGAATCTAGTTGGGGGTCCGTTGTTACTAAATGCTAACCATTAATAGTTTGAACTGGCTTCATCTTCCATCACAGCTTTAATTTACAGCTTCATGTACACTGTAATATGTCAATGCCCTTTTGGAATAATCTATGTCCAACACTGTTCCAATAATAAATATAATTAAAAAAAAATAAAGTACTATAGACTTTGACTTGATTAAATAACGGTATAAACTGGTTTATAATTGATGGGTAAGTGTTAATTATTTCTGATATAGTATTATTGCATGAACATCATCTAAAAATCTAAAAACACAAATTTGGGCATCATTCCTCTGATTCAAAGGCATTATTCAAACTTTTTATTATTAAAATATTATATTTATTGGTTTGAAGTGAAAAGTAGTGATTACTATATGATAGGATAAAACCCTCATATAGTGGCATCTCGTGGAAGTGAGTGTATTAGCTAATTAAAAAAATACTCGAAATCATTGGAGCAAATTTTACTTTGATTAATTACCCATAAGGCCAATGAGTTATAATCTACGTTAAATTTCCTACAATAAATTATACTAAATGATTTGTGAAACTCATGATTTGTGAAGTGGAAATATATATAATGGAAAATTTATTATTCGTCAATATTGAAAATGCTGTCGAGGATGGTGGCTTATTTATTTTTGGAATTGAAGATAGTCAGATGGTGACCTATATTAAGGGTTAGGATTTTTGTCTAAGAAAGCATAAATATGAACCTCTAGAAATATTGTTGAACTGTATAAAATTCTTTGGGTTGATTTTCTTTTTCTTCTCTCTTTATCTCTCATAATTGTTTCTGAAAAATAAAAATAAAAATATCCAAAGAGCACCCATGTTTTGGATTTAAAAAAAAAAAAAAATTAATTGGGCCTTTTTAGTGGAATTAAATGGCTATAATGTCCTTCTCAAAAAAAAAAAAAAAAAGGCTATAGTGATATAAACAAAATGGTTTTACCATACCAATAGATTTATACAGACAACAATTAAATTAACCAGACACATGCATGGGGATATATACCATAAGTTTATGTCTCAATTACAGCGTCGGTAGTACGTTCATGCAACATGCAGATTGCAGACCATTACAATCTTGCACATCTAAAGCTTAAGACAAAAAAATTAATTAATTAATTAATCTCATGTTTTGCTTATGGGATCCACCACTGAAAGTATTGATGTATGAAGTGATGTTGTTTGGCCCAAAACTAGCTCAAAGATTGGGATTGTGAGTGACTACTAACTAACATAATTTTGTTCCCAGTAAAACGTCTAGCTATATTAGTAATTTTTAATAACGGTAAGGTTTTTGTTTTGGTTTGGTTTGGTTTTTTTTTTTTTTTTAATTGAAAATCAGTAAGGTAAATTAAGGGGGTGTTTGATGTTATATTACGCCATAATATTACGTTATTGTAATCTTACATTAATGTAATTTCAATACAAGAATACAACATTATATTGTTTAGGAATGTGATGAGATTAAAATGATATGATATATTTTGTAATTTTATATTATGGTAAAAAATAAAATAAACCAAAAATTTTAATGTCATATCTTCGTAATGTGCATCACATTAAAAACACATTACAGCAAACCAAACACTCCCTAAGGATATGATTAACTTGTTTGAAACAATAGATAACTTATAAATTGAATCAAAATCATGTTATATTCCCCCCCTCCCCCACCAACAATTATGCAAGTGGGAACTTAAGAAGATAACACATGTAATTTCTCAGAAAGAGATCAACTTGCACAATTTATAGTATTTATTTATTTTGTTTGTTTTGGGGGGGGGGGGGGGGATTTGCAACAAAAGAAATCTACCCTTACAAGTTCGCTATCTGAATAGTAGAGATATATGCATTTTTCTAAGATTATTTATATGCAAAGTTAGGAGCAAAATAATGAACACAAGTCAGTCAATTGTTTGATATGCTATCTTTATATGAATTTTCTATTATAGTATGTGTGTGTGTTGTGCGTGTGTTTCTATGTATGTTTGCATGCACATGGTAATATACGTGTGTATGGTATGTTAGTTGCAACAAACCAAATGAAATCTACCCCTTACAAGCATGGTTATCAGTATCCTGATCCTAAAATCCTATATTCTTCAAATGCCCTAGATCTCACTAGGATTTATTTCTGAAGTGGAAATTGTGTGGGATCCCCATCCGGATTTTATGATCTCATAAATATACTAAACATTCTGTGCAGTGAAGGAAAATTTAAAATTAAAAAAAAAAAAAAATTGCTTATTTTGGGACACGAAATGGAGCCCAGAGGCAAACTGATAAAAAAAAGTAAGCCTAGTGCCCCTAGCTTAAATTGAAAAAAAAAAATATGCAAAAAAAAATCCCTAAGTCTCACATCACCTTAATGGCTTAACCTAATCAACAAAATCAAAGAAGACAATAGAGACAAGAGAAGAGACCAGAGACTAAAGAGTGAATGCAAGTATGGTGACACTGCTATGAGAGAGACCATTGACATAGATATATATATATATATATATATATATATATTTTAATTCTGATGTTGATTAGTTGCTTAGTTGCCTAACATAGACGCTACAAACACTAACTGATTATAATTTCTTAATATTAGAAAAATTATTTGATGAATCTTACTATCTTAATAATTGTTTAATGGAATTGTTGCTTGCTTTGTGTTGTTTATGTGAGACATTATGTATGTTTGTGGTGTTAGAGCTTAGAATTTGGTGTTTTTGAGTTGTAAGTTTTGCACTCTGAACTTTGTTTTTGTAATTTGATACTTTTCCTTTTATTAGTAATTTATAATTTGTGTCAAAAATTACCTTTGTTCAATGTTTCCTTAATATATATTGTGAATTATAATTATAGGTATCTTTTAATATTTTTTTTAATCAGAACGTAGCATCTTACGATCCTCATGCAGATCCTATGATCTAATCCCCAAATCTTTTCACTGTTTTTTATGTAAGATCTCAATCCTAATAACCTTACTTACAAGTTTTCAATCTAAATAGTGGAGATATGCATTTTCAAAAATAATTGATATGCAAAGTTAGGAGCAAAATAATGAACAAAAGTCATTCAATTGTTTGATATGTTATTTTTACATGAAATTTCTAATATGGTTTGCGCGCGTGTTGTGTGCGTGTCTCTACGTATGTTTGTATGCGCGTGCTAATATTTGCATATGCGTAGTAGGTAATATACACATTTATAGTATATTAGTTATATGTTTCCATCTAAAAAACCATTAGTTATAGATTTTGTCTCCTTTGATCTCAAATCCTAACTTCGCCATTGGTGGTAAACTTATTTTGTTTTAAATTTGTTTTTTATAATGTTTATATGCATGTTATAAGAACACGTGTATAAAAAGCGTCTAGCTATATCTAGTACAAATTTTTGTTCCCTATATTTTTTTTCCCAATTTTTCAATTTGATTCTCAACTTTTTACAATTTGTATTTTGATTTTTATAAGAGTAAGATTGACCTTATCTTAAGTATTTAGAAACTTGTTGAAACAGAAAATAACTTATAAATTCAATCGGATAAAAAAACTTATAAACTAAATTAAAATCTAACATAAAGTTTAGGCCCTTAATGTGTGTGTATGTTTATGTTTTTTATTTATTTATTATTTATTTTTCAAGAAATTTAGATTCTAATGTGAAGTTCAGGCTATGTCATGGTTTTGAACTTTGAGTGTCTTCAAATTTAATATACAATTACTAAGTGTGTGATCAAATTTAGATAGTGTCTTTCTCCAAAAAAAAAAAAAAAAAAGATAGTGTATATTCCATGTGTTCCTCTACTCAATTAGGCTATGACGTTAAAATTGGTCTATGACTAATTTTAGAAATTAATTAAATATTATCATGCCAAAAGAAGGCACTATGCTTGTAAATATGAGAATCCCGTATTTTTTGCAATAGGATTAACTTTCCATACATTGTTTTATTTTGTCACAAAATTTATTCTTTATAATTAAACTAGCATATGATAATTAATAATCTGATTAATGGTTAATTAATCATATCAAATATATATGTTGGAATATTGACAACTTATTATTATATGATAATCTCATTAATGGTTAATCATATCAACTGAATGCATCATCTTTTTTTTTTTAAAGCAAACATACCTCAATGATTTGTTAATTATTATTGCTTTTGAGTTTAAAGCATCATAGGTTATTATTTGTACATTTTTTTTGTTAAAATATTTAAGCATGCATAAACCAATTTCATACTTAAGCTTCCACCAATATTTAATTTTCTCCAACAAGTAATATAATATACTACTTAAATAGAAAATGATTTAAGAGATCAGAAAGTAAAAGGCTACCATTACATAAATCCCATTAATTGAAGAAAAAAACACAAAATAAATTAAAGTGTTCCAAATGATAGTTTTAAGTTTGCAATTAGAGTGCTTTTTTAAAAAGATTTTAATAAACCCAATGTTTAATTGAAAACAATTTATAAAAGCTACAAAATTTAACATAAAAAGAAAATACTTTTATTTACATTTTTGTTTAGAGACTCAAATGGGACTAATAATTTTCTTATTAGGGAAGAGAGGACAAAATATTGAGAATCTGAGGAAAATCCGGATTAGTGTAAAAAAAAACCAGTGGCGTCATGCAGTGAATCAACAAACCCCAAAAGTCACAGTGCAGTGACGAAATTACAATTTTGGGCTAGGTTTTTTGACAGTTCATGCGGCGTTGTCACAATGTGATTGGTTTTTATGGTGTACAACAAAGTACTTGTCCCCCCAAAGAGACAAAGGGACAACCTAAGTAGAAAAAGAGTAACGCACGCACGCGCGCGTGAAAAGAAAAGGGCGTGGAACAGTGTTGATGGGCGGACATTACGAACCCAAAAGTTTCATAACCTGGTCCCACACAAAAACCTCTCACTCTCTCACTCCTATAAATTTGTGGTATTTTCTTTTTCTTTTCTTCCATCCAAAGAAAGAAAAAGAAAAAGAAAATTTTTTGAGACTGTGAGAGAGATTTTTGGTTTGCAAATGCATTGAGAAGAAAGGTGTTTGTGAATTTTCAGAGAGTGAAAATAAGAGAATTCAGAACTTTTTTTTTTTGTTTGGGGTTTTTGTTAGTGATTATTTAAAAAAAAAAGCAATAAACAAAAGCTCTCATTGACTCTTGAATTTTCGTTTCTCTCTCTCTCTCTCTCTCTCTACTAGTCATTGTAAGTCAGCTCCACATTTATTTATTTTAGTATTTTATTTAGTTTGAAGTTTTGAAAACACAGTTAAAAATTAAAGAAATTCAACAATTTTTTATGTATTTTATCTCTGTCTTTTTCTCTTCCACAGATCCCACAGAGAGAGAAAGTAAGAGGATCTAAAAAGTCCTTTACTTTCTTGGCTGTAAAACAGGAGGACCCATCTTTTGGCTTATTAACTTGGCTCACTGTCAAATACTCAAATTTATAAAGGTACCCTTTTTCTTCGTACTGGGTTTGGTTTTGCAACTTTTGTATTTGCCTTCCTGACTCTATTTTATCAGAGAGAGAGAGAGAGGGTTGGGGGGGTCAGCTGGGTCTTTTTGTTTGGATATGGTATTATGCCTTTGAAAAGTCATAGATAGTGTGAATGTGAAATAGGTCCTCTGCACCTCTTTTGGTGTTCTTGTCTTCATCTTTTTTTCTCTCTGCCATCTTTTTTAGTCTCCTTTTGGTTTTCTGCTTTCTAGGTCCTTTTCGGTACTGACAAACACTAGGTCAAGAATGATCCATGAAAAGATGGGAACTTGGGGTTTATTTCATATTGGAAAGTCTTCCATGGTGTTTCATGTGTTTGCTTGTCTGTGTGTATAAGAGAGAGAGAGAGAGAGAGAGAGAGAGGTGTGAACTGCGGAATAGATAAAAGGGCTTTTCTTGTCTTGTTGCTCTTTTTTATATCTCTATCCGTAAGAGTGAAACAGATTTTCTGGAGAGACAGGGAGTAAGTCATGCATGGGCGTTGACAAGGAATCAGCTTTTTTTTTTTGTTTCTGTTTTGGCTGAGAGTGTAATTGTCAGTCTCAACTCAATCTAAGGTAAGGTCAAAAATATGTAAGATAAAAAAAGAAAAAAAGAAAAAAAGAAAAAAGAATTGTAACCTAAGCATACCCTTGTGAAAGTGATAGTGACTATTTGATAATACCCTGGAGACGCAAAAATAGTCAGAAAGAGAGAAACGGAGAGCAAAGGCTTTACCTTTTTTTTCTTCTCTTTGATCTATTTCCATTATGATGGGGTTTGGTGGTTTGATCAGTGGTGGTAGTGGTGGTGGAGGGGTTGCAAGAGTTGTGGCTGATATTGCTCCACACGGCTCAAACATGACTAGTGGTGCCTTTGCTCCGCTACCCCTTCTCAGTACTCCACCTATTCCAAGTTCAATGCACAGTTCCTCTACCCTCACTCTCTCCACTGTATGCCTCATCTCTCTCTCTCTCTCTAAACGTTTTTCTTAACGATTCATGGTTTACTTCTGTATTAATATTGATTTTGATTGTGATTTTGTGCGTGGTCTTCTTGGTCTTTATGTGATTGGATTTTTCTGCAGTCAAGGAAAATGGAAGGCCAAGGTGGTGAGATGGCTCTGATTGGGGAAAACTATGATCCTGGTATGGTGGGAAGGTTGAGGGAAGAAGGGTATGAGAGCAGGTCAGGGAGTGATAATGTTGAAGGCTCGGGTGATGACCAGGAGGCCGGCAATGATCAAGGGCCGGCGAAGAAGAAGAAGTACCATAGGCACACTCCCAACCAAATTCAAGAGCTTGAAGGGTATGATTCTTCTTTTGAATGCAGTGCTATTCTAGTACTTAAATCAATATGATTGAAGGATTTGTTATTAGGAGTTTATGTTTTATTTGGTGTTATACTGGTGTAGTTTCTTTAAGGAGTGTCCCCATCCTGATGAGAAGCAAAGATTGGAACTCAGCAGGAAGCTTGGCTTGGAGATCAAGCAAGTCAAATTTTGGTTTCAAAATAGGCGAACCCAAATGAAGGTAAATTGATATATTGGTTTTAACCTGTAGTCTATGTATTCTTTTCTTTTTATCCCAGTAGGTTTTGTTTTATGGACATAAGGAAATGATAAATTATAATCTGAATCAGACCCAATTGGAGCGCCATGAAAACATAATTCTTAGACAAGAAAATGATAAGCTTCGGGCCGAGAACACTTTAATGAGGGATGCTATGGCAAACCCAGTGTGCAACAATTGCGGTGGACCGGCCATTCCTGGTCAAATATCATTTGAGGAGCACCAGCTTAGGATTGAGAATGCTCGATTGAAGGATGAATTAAATCGTATATGTGCTTTGGCAAACAAGTTCTTGGGCAGGCCTCTCTCATCCTTGGCCACTTCCATCCCTCTCCCAAGCTCAACCTCCGGTTTGGAACTCGGGGTAGGAAGAAATGGGATTGGTGGTTTAAGCTCTATGGGCTCCCCTTTACCAATGGGACTTGATCTGGGAGATGGGATTATGGGCGCTTCAGCAATTCCTCTAATTAAGCCTTCCATGAGCTTCATGGGCAATGAAATACCAACGGACAGGTCGATGTTTATGGATCTTGCTTTGACAGCTATGGATGAATTAATTAAGATGGCCCAGGCAGATAGCTCCCTTTGGATCAAAAGTTTGGATGGAGGGAAGGAAACGCTGAATCAAGAGGAGTATGTAAGGGCATTTTCTCCTTGTATTGGCACAAAACCCATGGGTTTTGTAACTGAGACTACAAGGGATACTGGTATGGTAATCATGAACAGCTTGGCTCTTGTGGAGACATTGATGGACGAGGTATGCTGTCTAAAACCATTTGTGCCTTTGTGAAGTTCTAAGTGATTTTATTGTAAATGTTTTTTTGCTAAATGAGTATGATCTTTCGTGGTGGTTTTTTCATTTTTGTATAGTTTGGGATAGAACTGTTTTCTTTGCTTCAGCACATTGTTGTTCCTAAACTTTATTTACATTGTACCTCCTAGATATTTGATATCATTTCTGAATAGATTAAAGCACCTTTGTTTGTCTGTGTTTTTTTAGTACTGTTGCTTATAGCTGCAATTTTCTCTTCATCGTATTCACCATTGAACTTAGAAATCATGCTACACTTGGAAGTTTTAGTGTCTAAATGGTGATTTTATTTGCCTTTCTTTGAAATAGGGTCGATGGAAAGAAATGTTTCCATGCATAATTGCTAGAGCTTCCACCATTGATTTGATATCAAATGGCATAGCTGGAACCAAAAATGGTGCTCTACAAGTGGTATGTTTCTCAGCTATTCCTTTTTCCTTTCTAAGGCTGCTGAATTAGAGCTCATTAAGATCTTACTTTGTAGATGCATGCTGAGCTGCAAGTTCTTTCACCATTTGTCTCTGTCCGTCAATTGAAGTTCCTCCGGTACTGCAAGCAGCAGGCGGAGGGTGTGTGGGCTGTGGTTGATGTTTCTATTGACATTAGCATAGAAAGCACCAACATGCACCCATTTGTGAACTGTAGAAGGCTTCCTTCTGGATGTGTTGTGCAAGATATGCCTAATGGTTACTCAAAGGTAATTGTGAATGTGGATTTTTTATTTGCTATTTAAATGTTTACATGCAATCTCTCTCTCACTCTTTAATTTCTTTCTTGATGTTTATTGTGCTATTCTGTGTTGGTGTATTATCCCTTAGGCATATTTAAGGAGGTTGTTGTAATAACTGCATTTTTTAGGTTTAGTTGACACTCCATCAAGGTGAAATTATGGGCACTTGGACTCCCAGTCCCAAACCCCCTTGACTTGTGCTTCCAAGAATTTATGTTGTTTTTTATTACTCACCAAAGTTGCCCTATATTTGGTGGGATTTCTCTTTATGATATATAATAGGGCTTTACCTAAGAATCTGAACCTTTTATTAGTATTTTACTGAAGAAGATGCTTCCTCAGTATGATTATTTTATCCCATTCGAACTTCAATGCTGAGATTGCTTATTGTCTGTACTTAATTAGTCTACTGCTACTCTTAGAGACGAGCAAATCAAGGGCACTAATCAATGTTTAATATAAGTGTAAGCCTCTTATACTATCCTTGCTTATTGAATATAGTACATTTAATAATTTATCTCAGCAGGTAACATTGGAACTTTCAAGCTTTGATGTATAAACAATATATTTGATGCTTCTATTCCTGTCTCTTGCTCTCTTTTAGTGTTATGTTTTATCTCCACGAGACTATATGACCTGGATCCAGTCCTATATTGTAGTATATTGAAACACATGCAGTGCGATAAAGGCTCTCGTTATCTTAATAAAATTGTAGCTTCTCTTTTAACAATTAATAAAATTCCACAAAACCTTATTGTCAAGCTTTAAGAATTCCTATTTTTTGTATCATCTAGGAAGTACTCTGTCCTTATCTTGCTGATATTGATTTTTGACTTTGCTCTTCATCCTTTTCTATGGACCTCTATATGCAACATTAATTCATGATAGCTTTGGATTTCATGTCAACTCTTCTCTAGGTCTTATTATCTTTACTCTAATTGCATTTTAATATCTTTCTTTCCTTTTCCCCTTCCTCTTTCTCTTCTTCTCACGCGGCAGCATTCTATTTTTTAGATTTTTTTTTTTTTGCATGTAGGGGCTGTTTGGTAAATTCCAGAGAAGGAGGTTTTTATAGAATTTTTAAATGCCGTACTATCCTGTCTTCAAACTTTAATTTTAGCTTATCACCACTTGATGCGATGAAAAATATGTTCAGTGAATAGAATATGCTGATGGTTTGTAACATAAAGTCTTGTGTTGGTGGTACCTTTCCCCTAGTTTAAGCATCATAATGGCTGTAAATGCTTACCTTCACCATCCTAATTCCTAGCCCTCTTCCTAAATACCTGCTTGTGTATACACACAAACTTTTCTTTGGATAAGAGTTTAACTGTGTAAGAACATTTCACCGAAGCTAACTGAAGAGAGAATTTTCACAAGTGTTACGGTAATACATTCATGAAAACAAATGGAGCAAAAAAGGATGAAACCTTTCGTTGATAGTTATTTTGGGAACTATTTTCTGTTGAGATTGGTGTAGTCTCTAGAGAATAGAATGGTGGAAAAGAATATATGTGACTGACTCTGATTAGCCTATTAAGGATCCCTAGCCGACCCCAATTTTATAGACTAAGGTTTGGGTTGTTGTTGCATAGGTGTAGTTTGTAGACCTTACGTTTGATTTCTAAGTAAGTGGGTTCTGATAGATACTTGGTGCATGCAAATGCAGGTTACATGGATAGAACATTCAGAATATAATGAGAGTGGTATCCATGAACTATACCAGCCATTTATTAGGGCTGGCATGGGCTTTGGTGCACAAAGGTGGGTTGCTACCCTCCAAAGGCAGTCTGAGTTCTTGGCAATCCTCATGTCATCAACCTTCCCCCTTGAAGATCACACAAGTATCTCTTCACTGCCTGATCATTTTTTCACTTGGATAAATTTTGTAAATTTTCACATTCTGATACACCATTTTTTTGTAGCACTTAGTCCAGCCGGAAAGAGGAGCATGTTGAAGTTGGCGCAGCGCATGACTGACAAATTCTGTTCTGGTGTTTGTGCTTCAACCACTCACAAGTGGGACAATCTCCGTCTTGGAAATGTGGGTGAAAATGTTAGGGTTATGACCAGGAGGAATTTGGATGACCCTGGTGAGCCTCATGGTATTGTGGTGAGTGCTGCAACTTCGGTTTGGATGCCTGTATCACAGCAGGGACTGTTTGATTTCTTGCGAGATGACCGATCGAGGAGTCAGTGGGACATTTTATGCGTTGGCAGGCCAATACAGGAGATGATTCATATTGCCAAAGGCCAGAAACAAGGCAACTGTGTTTCTCTCCTTCGTGGAAATGTGAGTAATCATTTTCTGTATGCACAGCATAGCATACCTTGGTAGTTTTTGGACTCCAACATGTTAAAATTGTGGTTGAATGATTAAATTCGCTGGTTCCTAATAACTCAAGCTTTTAAGGAAATTGGTAATTTATTATGGTATCAGAGCAAATAGTCCCGAGTGTTAAAATAATGCCTAAACGATTAAATTAACCATTATCTAACATGTTCAGTTTTTGTGAGAATTGGTAATTTATCCCACCATTTTTTGCTTTTTTTTCCCCGACTTATCTGTGTATTTGTTTGACTTGACAGTCCACTAATGAGAACGAGAGCAACATGCTGATATTGCAAGAGACATGGACAGATGCATCAGGCTCAGTAGTTGTTTATGCACCAGTAGATGCGCCATCGATAAATGTGGTGATGGGTGGTGGGGATTCTACCTATGTGGCTCTCCTACCATCAGGGTTTTCTATTCTGCCTGATGATCAATCCTTCTTTGGTGGGCCTCAAATTTGCAATGGAACTGTGATAAAAGAAGACAATAATGGCAGTGATGGAAGCGGTGGATGTCTACTTACTGTTGGATTTCAAATCTTAATTAATAGCCAGCCAGCTGCGAAACTAACCGTGGAGTCAGTAGAGACCGTTAACAATCTCATCTCCTGCACTATTCAGAAGATCAAAGCTGCCCTTAAAATACCATAGTTGTGATGATGGGCAATGATGTGTTTAGCTTAATTTACCCTTTGTTTTAAGAAATGAACAAAAAAGATATGAAAGAAGTATAGGAGATAGAGTGGATAGAGTAAAGGAGGAGCTTGAGGTTAAAATTCTCCTAAGGGTTTCGAGTCAAGAACGAACCGTGTGCTGGGAATTTTTGCGTGATCATGGTAGCAACATGAGTTGTGGTCGGTCTTCTTATAGGGTTCTGTTTTAAATTCATCAGTTTGGAACTGGAGGTTCGGGTATTGACTCTGTGGACCAGCGAGGTTGGCTCAAACTCCCTTTGTCAATTGTGTATTAATTATTAAACCTATAGAGGTAAACAACATAGACATGGGAGGAAGTATGTCTTAAGTGTTTTTGTTTGACTTTATTCTAAATTGTAGGGTGTGTTATCTCAACTTACATATTTGGTTCAAAAAGTTTGAGCTCTATTATACCAACTTGTTCGTTTTGGCTAGTGTCTACTGTCTCCTCTCCTCTTTCCCTATCTCTCTCATTCCAAGCACAGGGCTAGTGTCAGTTTGCCTAAACTCTAGGTACATCAAAACCTTTACACTATACAAACACATCAAAATAAAATAAACCAATGAAAAATAGCTAAAATAATCAGACTTAGCCTAACTAGATGGAATATATTGTCCTTGTTTACATGAATGCACAAACATAATTTTCATGAAATATCGTGCTATTAAATTATTTATAACAAAAAACCCATTTAGAATATGGTTGGATGCCATAATGGGCTTTTTCCAAGTTGTTCACAAGTCAATTCTGGTCGGTCTTTGTTCGCCTCCTAGGGTAGTATGACTACGAGTTTGTCATTGATGGTGGAACGGGTGAATGGTGGTGGGTACTTAGGGTCTGTTTGGATATAATTTATTTTGCTAAAAACTAAAAATACTATAGCAAAATAATTTTTAAATGTATTAAAAATTACTGTTCACTCTTTTTTTACTGTTCTTATGCCTTAGTGCATTGTTCATGTCCCATGAACAGTGCACCAGGTGCTGATCTTAAAACAAAAAAAAAAAGAGAGAGAAAACGCGCAAACATGATGCAAAAACGTGGATCCAAACTCCACCTTAGTCATTAGGCTCTGATACCAAATTCTACGAGACGACAAATCTCAAGAATATACATTTTGGTTTGAATTTTGTGATGCCTCTTATTAATGCACTGCTGAATTTTAAACACAGGACTGGACTACAACTATTCAAACTAGCCAAAACATATGGCTAGATTAGACAACTCCTCTCCCTTTTAAAACTAAGATAATGACAACAAAAGATAATTAAATTCAATCCTAGTCTCATATCACATCATAAACCAAATAACTCTTTGAGGCATATCTTGTCTGAACAATCTTTTGGACTTCTCATTCAGCTGGTATGAATGATCCTCCTACTGGAACACAATAATTCCATACTTTCTTGCTGTTTTCTGGTAGCCTATGAACGTATTTATCCTTTGGGTTCAGTGAGGATACTCGATCATTCACAATATCTTTATAGCATGTTTTACCCAATGCCAACACGTTTTGGCAACATTGTTTTGTTATAGAAAAGGCCCTATCAAACCAAGCATCATCAATTTCTTCTGAGCAATCCAGTAAAAAGTTGGGTTGATGATCAAGTTTTTCCCAGCAGTCACTCACTTGTAGGTCAGATTTTTCTGTTGGCATCGATTGATGAGTTGGCTCAATCAAGATTATGTTGCTCAATATGAACAGGATTGTTATAAAGGGAAGACTGTTGAACCATGCCATGCTATTTGAGCCTTGGGAGAATGAGTATGATATGATATTTTTCTTTGGGGAGAGACTTTTGTGAGATTACATTACATGGATAGGAATGGTATTTATTTAGTGTTACAAATACGAGCGATACTATGATAATGGAAAATGCTAGGGCACTCGTTAATAATTTATTTAAAGAAAGTTTTTATGGAAAATGAAAAAAAAAAAGTAATTAATACTTTGACAGCTTTTTTCATTTCCCATAAAAGTGGTATCAAAACTTTCCTAAAATGAATTATTAATGAGTATCCTAAGAGTACTATATTTAAGTTTTTTTATTATTAAATTTTATTTAATTTAAGGTTTTTTTTAGAAGTAATTTAAATTCATGGAGCCACACTGATAATTACACCATTAAATTTTAATTATACACATTGATGAGATTTCCAAACACCAAAATGCCACAATAAATTCACATTATAATTACACCAATAAAATTTAATGAAAAAAATTGGTGAGGTTTCCAAACACCAAGATACCACAATAAATTTACATTAATTAATCTTGTTGGCGGACACTTCCAAACCCTTGATTATCATAGGGTCATGCTAACGAGTGCCCTAAGGGCGCTCGTTAATAATCTATTTTAGAAAAGTTTTGATACCACTTTTATGGGAAATGAAAAAGGCTGTCAAAGTATTAATTTTTTTTTTCATTTATCATAAAAAATTTCTTTAAATAGATTATTAACAAGTGCCTTAAGGGCACTTATTAGCATTTCTCATATATCAAGTTATGGACAAAAAAAACACACACACATGAGCGCGCAAATACATGAAGTTTTAAAATTTTATTTTATGAGTTTTCACATTTTGAAATTGTTATATGATAGCTCATTATCAATTATTAATGTGTGTAGGTGTGACCATTTTATTTTTTTAAGTTTATATAAAAGTTTTATTTTTTATGCATTTTTCAATATCTATGTCATTGTTTTTATAAAATAATTTTAAACTAACTAACCTCATCACACGCGCATTGCGCATGCAATGAGGTTTTTTTTTTTTTTTTTTTTATAAATAATTTTGGGTTTAGTATCATAGCTAGTTTAGCAAGAAAAAAGAGAGTGTATGTTTAAATTTAAAAAATGATAAGAGATGAGAAGGAAAATAGGGTGCGTTTGTTCAAAACATGGGTTTAGTGAGAGGTTTTTAATTATGAGCTTTTATTTTATAAATTTGTCTCCCTTATTTAAAAACATCTAAGTGAGCAAGGAGGGATATTTTGAGATATCCTTATTTTTTATTTATTTTTTTATAAGTAGATATTTTGGGATATCCAAAACTTAGAATTCATGACTTGACAATTTGGAAACCTTTTAAATAGTAATATAGATAAATGACAAAACTCATCTCACTAGCACTACATTAATTATTGACCCACACAACCACAATTATCCATACATAAATTGTACACTTGTCTATTTAACTGATTAAATGCATAAACAATCACTAACTTTAACATTTTTTTTTCTTGAATTACTAACTTTATAACAAAAAGTTATTATAACAATACACGTGTAATAAACCATTTGTATTTTCTAATTATATAATTAAATTTATATTATATTTATACTATACACATACTTTCACACACACACACAAATAACCTTATAACAAAAATAAAAATAAAAAATAGCATACACAATTAGTATTAAACACATACTCACACATATATAATACAAATTTATAATAAAGAGAGATACTCACAATACATAAAGATGCACTCCATAATCTTAGAGTCAAAATACCGAAATAGTTAGATGAAGAAGAAAAATAAGATGAGATTCATAAAAGTTTCTCTCCAAACTCTCTAAACTCTATTGTTGCTTTGAGATGGATAGATATGTGTTGTTGTTTGATTTTGAACCGGATTGGTATGTGATCCAGGTGTGCTAATTATGTGCCCATATATATATATATATATATATATATATATAATTTTCAAGTCAGGTGAACCACTGAAACAACATGTGGAGCCGCCCCCTGCTAATTATGTGCCTCTATTGGGACCATATCACCTGCAATGGGCCATATATACACTTAAAGTCACGACCAACAAGTACATATTTGTCACTTGTCTCTGCAATCTTGTGTGGTAGCCTGGTAGGGACCAACAAATGTTTGTTACTCAAATGTAACACAAGAAGCTTCTCCAAAAATACAAGTATAGGAGATAGCTCATATTTTAAGTGAGTGAATGAAGCCACCGAGGAACAAGACCTCCCAAATCTTGGTTCTCATTCAAAACAAGTCTTTCAAATTCCTAAGACTCGTTAGACTAACAAAGTTATCGGACATTATCACCTTCATGGGTCTTTGCCAAACATGTGCCAGTCGTTTGGTTGAGGTGGTAGGCGACCAATGAATGTAAAAGCTGGTGGCGGCAATAGCCGGAAGTTGGAGGCAACGGTGAAAGACAAAAGGGGATGTTTAGGTACAAGGTGAAGATGGGATTGTGTAAGTGAGTTTGACACAAGTCAGTTTTTGAGTGGTATGCTGAGAAATATTATGCTCAAGGAGAAGCACATACTGTATTTCAAGCTATCAAACTGGCAGTATTCCACAGGTTCCAATATATATGTGATCTTTGAATGTGACTCTAACGGTGTCATTGAAGCATCGCAGAATTTACACTCCACTCCTCCATCTCCATGGTTTTTAGCTTCTTCCCTCCATAGTGGCAAGGATTTTAGGTCCTTGCAACCAAAAAGCAATAAAAATGTCTCCAAGGGAGGAGGAGTGTGGTCACAAAACAATAAAAAGAAGTCCAGTCTTTATCGCTTTACTTCTTTTACCTTCGAAAGCTCAATGCAAGCTTGAAGAATGTGGGAAAGGAAAGCAGATAAAATCTAAAAGACCGACATTTAAGAAAAGGAGAAATACTTCATGGTGCAGGAAGAAAAAGAAGAGGAACCTTGAGGACAAGGATATTTCTGGAGGAGAGGAATGTTAGGAGTCTAGTTTAGTTTAAAATTGTTTTTTTTTTTTTTTTTTTTTTTTTTTTTTTTTTTTTTGAGAAGCAGTTTAAAATTGTTAGATTAATAATGATAGAGATATGTTTAATTGATTTAAATTAGTACTAGTGAGAATTGTTTGGAATATGATTAGTTTTATTGACAAATTATAGGAATTATAGTATTATATTTATATATTTGGTAGTCTGTCTTGTATTAATTCAAATGTTGACAATGAATTAAGGATAGTTATAAATGTCTTGTTAGCTAGTCTAGCTTGAAGGTCAAGACTCCCTCGAAGTAGTCCATTTATTAAATTTGGAGGTCTTAGTTCTCTTGATGTAACCAATATAAAAATTGAGACCATAACAGCTGGTAATCAAAATGTCCCAATGGTCTGGGTCGTAATTAACTAGCGAGTGGTAAGGATGGTGATCAAGTTGAAGATTTATATAATTTGAATCAAGATGTCTCAAAGGACAAAATGGTCAACACACAAGTGGTTCGTTGAACACAAAGTCACAAACACCCAGAAACTAGATAAGGAAGAAATTCTTATGACTAGTTATCATTTTGGAGGAGAAGCATTTTTATGGTACCTATTATTCAAGAAGAAGGAAAGTCGTAGAGAAGGAAAAAAAGGCATCAAGTTAAACTTGAAAATGGTTTTTGAGAGAGAGAGCCTTTCCAAAGCCTACTCTTGAGGACAAGGGTAAAATTAAGAAGGAAATATTAAATAAATCTTATCTACTTATAGTAGATAAAGATTAGGTTTGTTTTGAGATTAAATGTTAGCTTTATCCTCTAAAGCTAACTATTTATACAGCTTGATGGTGAATTATAAAATATGCTAAGAAATATTATTATTAAGTGGAAGTTTCATTTTAGAGGTTTGGACTCTCTCAAAGTAGTCCATTTATCAAACTAAGAGGTCTTGGTTCCCTTAAAGTAACCAACCAAAAAATTATGTTCATAACAAATTACGATGTGAATTTAAGTCGGATTCCTCCAATCGAAGGCCATTTGTTTCAACCGATTAACTGAGTCACAGGTTACTTTTTAGTCACAATCATTCTATCATTTTGTGCAATTGAAAAAAAAAACAAACAAACAAACAAACAAACAAACAAATAAGAAAACAAACAAACACAAAGAAGATGAAAAGTTGATCTCAGGACATGAAAGGTAAAGCCAGACAAGATTAAGGAACTCATGATGCTTGGCTTGGTTTCAAGAAAATTCTGTCACTTTATAGTTCATATCATCAAATACTAGACATTACAATTAGATTACATGTTTGGGTCTTTTTGTCACCCACACACACGTCTCATTTTTCATAAATTAGCATACAATTGTGTTTCCTAATTGTAAGTAATTTAGTCTATAAAGCATATAAATAATTGTGAGGAAATATGTAATCTACTATACTAGTAAGGACAAACAAATATATTTAGTGGGGTTAAATGAATATTTCCATTGATGATCAATTAAGTATATTCAGTTGTAAATTCAAGCTATTAGATAAAATTAGCAATATCAAATAGAGATATTTCACAATAGATAAAGAAAGTGAAATAGAAAGGGAGAGAATTATCTTAATCACACACGTCAACAAGAGGTCAATCTCAAGAATTCACACCGACATGCATGATCTGTAGGTACAAGCACTCTTTTATTCCTGCCATATAGGTATGATAAACAGAGAGGTGAGAGTAAGCAAATCATAGTTAATAATTCACCTTATTGAACGATAAATGAGAGATGGCTGAAATCAAGGGAGGAGGAAGAAAGATAATGTCCTGTTAGTGCTGAATAATGAGGGGAAGGCTTAATTTTGTACCTGCTGAATGTAAGAAAGAGAGCATTTGTGTTGAAATTCAATGGCCGCAGAGAGTTTTTTGGTGAAGGTGAGGTAAGTTATGTATTCATTGCTTTTCTTATCCTTCCCTTGTATATTTAGTATTAACATTAATGTTGGTTACACACAGCTAGTTGCACTTATCCATGCACAACCTTAAAATCGTGTTTTCATCAGTTATAATTTTGAAATCTTAAAATTGTTTTGAAAACACACTTTTATTGAAATCGTGTTTTCATAACACGATTTCAACTTACGTGGTGAACACACAATCCGTCGCTCTAACATTAAAATAATCAAATGTTAACGTGTAAGAGTGAGTTTCAGTTTCACCATAAGCTAGACAATATCTAGAAGCTTTTAGACAATGGATTTTCCAAAATATTTTGCATGAATTAGTGATTTTTATTGGAGGTTGAGCTTCTTCTTTTTCTTTTTCTTTTTCTTTCTTTTTTTTTTTTTTTTTTTTTTTTTTTTTTTTGTATAGATAGGTTGAGCTATTTTGTTTTATTCTAAACAAGATAATTTGATTGATTTTGGTTTGTCTTTATAAGGGGAGCCACAAATATAAGAAGGAAAAAAATTATCGGATACCTTAAGGATATTAATTTAAGAAATATTTTTAGAAACTTCTTACAGGAAAAGAAAAAAAGCAACTGTCATTTTTTACAATTTTTTTAAAATATTTTTCATAAAAATAATATCAAAACTTTCTTAAAATAGTCAATTAACAAATGTCTCAAGGCACCTGTAAACGGACCCATTAAAGAAATATGGACAATAATTAACCATTAACTGCATACTAGTGTGTAGCCCCGAAAATATGTAATGATTTCTCATATTAAAAATATATGTAATTTAAAATTTAATTTTTTTTAGACTTTTCAATTTTTGCACCTAATAATTTAATTGCCACAAAAATTAAAAACTTAGATGGACATGTGGTGGAAAATTGGATTCCAATTGAAATCTAATTTAGAATATAATTGGATTTGTCTAAGTTTTGAGTATTAATATATATGGATTTGAGTATTAATATATATAGATTTGAGGTAAGGGGCATGACTTTTTTTTTTTTAAGCAAGAATAATGTCTTCCTCTTGCATTCAGTTTGTTTGCACATTAGACCTGAAGAATAAGTGAAGAAAGACTCCATTTGAAAGACTTTTCATAAAGCCCAAAATAAGTGAACAAAAATCTTTATTTTGACCTCCAAGCCGCAACTCCCACTCTCCTCTCTTAAATTTACACATGGGCTTGGTACATACATTTGGGTTTCATCTATTTGTAGTTGAACAAGCATTATGATAAGTCCAAAGAAAGTGTCATCATTAACACAAAAGCCACTCAGCAGTTGACGAATCTCCTTCCTTTCCATCAATAAAAAGCCCTGAAAAAGTAAAAACCCAATTAAACAACTACAGCTTCCACCATCTTGGACTACCTATATTCATAAAACAAAGCTACATATTGGGCTGAGCCATCCACTAACCCACTAGCCCTAGTACTAACCAACCCACCAAAATGAAATCCCCTTAAAACCCATTCCGCCAAGGGCCCAAATCCTACCTAATCAACCCAAAAGTAAAACATCACACTGTGCTTTGTTTACATTTTGTGACTCATCTACACACACACACACACACACACATATATATATATATATATAACTGAAATCTTGAAACTCCATATATACACACACAAACACACACACACATATATATATATATATATAAAACTGAAAACTCTGAAACTCCCACAATTTTTCACGTCACCACTATATATATATATATATATATATTTTTTTTTTAGATTCTTTTTATTTTAGGTTTTATATCTTATATATATATATTTATTATTTTCTTCAACGTGTAATTATCTTATCAAGTGTTACAATAGTTTAGTTTAAGTAAAACTTTATTAGATATATGTTTTAATCTTTAATTTATATATCTGTGTTGATAAAAGAAAAGGCTTAATTAATGTTATCTTTATCTTCAACGTTGAGGTTGAGGTTGAGGTTGATTTGAGCTTGAACTCTGCATTGTAATTGTATAAAACATCAATACTCATCGGCCCTCTCATCCCTATATAAAACTTAACTCCTCTTCTCCAAGTTAGTAAAAAGAATACCCTAGCCATGTAGCCGCAACCACAGCCACACGTTGTGAGAATCTCCAATCCACAGCCATGGCCATGGCCAACACTTCAGCCATATCTCGGTGGAATATCACTACAGGCCGCATTGTGAATTACTACCTTAAATAGAAAAGATTGCAGCCACATCAGATGCTTTCCTTCCACATTATCATTATGGTATTTTTTTTTTTTTTTTTAAAGATGCTTAAGTTTGAGCCATCATCACCTCTCTCTCTAAAATTTCGTCTTTCAAAAGTTTTGTTCTTTTTTGTCTATTAAAATTTCTTTTGTGTACTTTTTTCTTTTTCATATATTTTTCTTTTGAATAGTCATATTTTTTTGAATTGATTAAATAACTTATTCTTTAAATATATACCCTTTTTGGCATTTTTGAAGTTTTAACATTTGAATTGGTGTTAGTTTTTGCAATATTTAAACATGTTTAGTAGATTTCAATGATTATACCATATATTATTCCTTTGAAAGTAATCAATTTTTCTTTTATATTTCTCTATTGTGTAATCATATGTATTTTGTTTTGTTTAAAAAATTTATAGGAAGCAAATCTTATGATTCTTTTGATGATAATATATCTTTCTCTTATATTTCTCTGTTGTGTAGTCATATATATTTTGTTTTGTATCAATAATTTCTAAGCAGTGAATCATCTGATTCTTTAATACTTTTTGTAAGTCGTTCAAGTAATGACTTCTTCATCAAATTGTAACACAAATTAAAGTCATATAAGAACAAATTATGCAATGATGTAGTTTCTTAATCAATTTAAGATTTTATAAAATTATTTTAGTTTACCTCACAAATAGGTAGGTTCCTATGCATAGCATGGGTTAGCGACTAGTATGAATATATGATGCACACTGTCATGGCATCACAGGAGAGGAGTTAGGACTATGCATGAATTCCTTTTGCTTCCCCATTTAATGTCCTGGAGACACTACTCAAAATTGCATAGACCCATTATGTAGTTTTTGCATTTTTTTTTTTTTTTTTGGAGAGAGTTTTAACTTATGTCGTCCGCTAGCTCTTTATCATCAAATTAAGACATCAATCAGTTTTTGGTGTAAGCGAAAATTGAACCCCAGATCTCTTATATAACCATCAAAGATTTTACCAGTTGAGCTAACTGGAACCCACCAATCTTTGCAAATTTTAAGTTCACATCACGCTCCAGATTAATGGGTCCACTTCTTGGGTATCCATGTATAGGGTGACTTTTTCTTATAAATTACCATATGGGAGTAGTTATTTTCAGGTTCACATCAAGTAGTTGTTTTTCAAAAAGTAAAAGTTACAGTAGTTACTTCATTGTTCTCATAGTAGTAGGGGTGTGCACGGTTCGGTCAGTGCGGTTTTTTCCTAAATTTATCACCGAATCGATAAAAATCAGTGTCCCCATAATCGTAATTGATGCACACTACCAAGGGTCAGTTTTCTGACTTATAGCGGTTCAGTTTTTCGTGATCGGTTTCATCGGTTTAACTATTAAAAATGTTTTTCCTACTTAGACATTACTCAATCGGACAATCAACTTTGACCGTAACAATAACTTAATAAATTTGGCCAAATAAATGCTTTACAATCAATTTATACTACCTTAAAGACTAACTTGGCAACGTGTAATTCATAATCAAATGCAAAACCCACTAGGCTACTATTAAGACAAAACAAACAAAAAGCCAAATGTCCAGTGGTCACTTAGGTAGTAGCTCTTCTCAGTAGCTTAAAATCCTTAGAAATAAAAATACAGTGGATCTAGATCCTCTCCATTTCTATTTGAAATGGAGTGTCCATTTTATGGATAGCATTCGTTTGAAATAAATCTGAAGTTTGAAGCATGCCAAATCAATTAAAATCCAACTGGCTTAACTCAGCAAGTTCAATCGGGGTTAGCTGTAAAGGTTAATACTGCGTTGCTACCGCTTTACTTTAAAAAAAAAACCTCGTCTCTTTGGAATCTTGGATCTGGATGCTAAACATAGAACAAAGCAATTGAATGATCAAAGAAGTATAATATTGTTCCTAGCAACTGGATTCTCTAATCTCACCCGATGATACTAGTAAGAGAAAGATCAGGAAGTATGTTGTTCTTCCAACAAAATTTGATCAAGTTTTGCTTCAAGTCACAAATAATCACAAATCTTTTCAAGTAATGAATGGAGTGAGTCCACTTTTCTCTTTATTTTTACATTTGAAGATGAAAATTTGCAGCTATGTGAAAATTTTCCACTATTTTTTTTTCCTAGTTTTTTCGATACCCATGTGGATTTCTATGATGACTGTAAATAGATTTTGATGGAATGATGTAGATTAAATGAATTATGTATTAGGTCTTTTGGATTCCATGGTCAATAAAGTTCACAGCTTAGGTTCATTCCTTTTGCATTCCAATTGTTTGATAAATTGTCCCATTGATTATGTGATATGTGCTTTCCGTTTGCAATTGAGTACACACTGACTTACACATATACCCAAAATGTGTGATTAATGAAAGAAAGAGATAGCCTATGAAGCACGGGTGCGTTTCGGGACTCGGGTGCGGGTGCGGGTGCGGGACTCGGCAATTTTTGAAAAAGTAGGGTGCGGGTGCGGCGGGACTCGGCGATTAAAAAATTATTAAAAATATTTTTATTTATATTTTCTATATATTTTTACTATTAAAATATTCTTAAAAAACACATTAATATACTTGATTCACAAAACAAAGAAAGAATAAGGCAAGAACCGCATCTGAGGTCAGAATTTCGGCCTCTCCGGCGATTTTCACGGTCGATTTCGGCCTGTTTCGGCCGATTCCGGCCTGTTTCGGCCGTATCGGCCGTATCGGTCGCCGGCCGATATTGGCCGATACGGACCGATTCGGCCCGATTTTGGCCGCGTCGGCCCGAGTCGGGATCCGCCACGTGGCGCGACGCGGGACGGACGCGCGGTCTGCGGCGTCCCTCCCGCGTCGCCTCGTCCCGCCGCGTCAGACGCGGGTACGCCGGCCTGGGAGCCGCGTCCGTGCATCCTTGGAGATAGCGCACTCAATTCCCCATTGGAAGATGATAAAAAACCTTACCTATGTGCTATGGCTAAAGGAACAAAATGAACTGTGACTAAAAACCACTTAATACACCGGCATACTGGATATATTATATATACACTTTCAATAGAACATTAGTTTAAGCATGTTGAAATAAAGATAATAGAGTTAGAGACTATGAAGTTTGCCTTGGTATTTTTTTACTGATGCCCTGGTATTTCTTTTTTAGATTTCTTGATGAGTCATAAGAAAAATATGACAATTGCTTGATATAGTTCTTTTGTGTAATGTGTAATTGTTTTCTTGTAGATGTCCTGTACTAGTGCTCCATCAGGTCAAAAAGGTTTATTTGCAAGTGTTACAAACTCCAACCGCAAAAATTGATGATGCAAGAGGTCCCTTAACTCAAGGAAGTGTTGCCAGCGGAGAGAAATAATGGTTCATAATTTTGAGCAATTTTTTCTAGTTTAGGATTGTGTTTTGTAATCTTTGGGACTTGTTGTGACTAAGTGCTCTAATGGTTGTTTATACTATGCCAATTGGTTTGTAGCTTGTACTAGTGTTTCGTGTGTGATGTTATCATGAGCAATTTTGTTTTTAATAAAATTTTCTGCAGCTTGTACAATTTATACAGATTATGATCCTCAATTTGTCATTAATCAAAATTTTGTACCTATTTATAATTTATTGTGTAATTTGGGTTTTATTATTGTCAACAAAAATTTGCAAACAACCAATATTTTGTAGACAATTATCACACACGGGTCCACATTGCATACTATTCAATTCCTATGCAAATTTGCATTTGTTTTTATAAATAAACATTACATAATTATATAACACACAAGTTGTCATTACATAACATATATGGAAGCTATTATCCTTGCACCTCTCACAAACACTTAACTATCATTACATAATCTTACACCATTATCATTGAACACTTAACAAGATACAAATTTGAGTAGACTTTGCACATTTGAACATATAACCCACAAATAGGATTCTGTCTTTGATCAACTGATTGGCATTTCTCCCAAGTTGATGTTTAGGCCAATACACTTTGAACATCACATGAAGTAAATTGGATGGTATTTCTCCCAGGTCTTTTGCATCTTTCTTTACAACTGCAGTTTTTTTAGAGCATTTTGAAGTCTTACATTTCCAATTGAATGTCAAGGTTAAAACTTGTAACACATTCGATTCCATACATCTGTTTGAGAAAAATTGAAAAATCAGATACAATCATACAATTAAATGTGAAAGCCATTATAACCTGTAATAAGTCATTAGAAAAATACAAAAAGTCATTAAATTTTTCTTTTTTCTTTTCATCAGGCCTGACATTTTGATCCACCAAAAAAGAAGTGCCCAGTAAATCTCCTTTGTGAATCTAAGAAACCTATGAGCAGAATAAGTAATCCAAATTCAACATTTGAAATCCAAATTCATATGCAAATAATCAAACCATGCTTAAATCCAAAATTATTCCATATCTGGCCGAAAATCAAAGCAAATTTGGGGAAAGATCCCCAAGCTCATCTTCCAAACCAGGCCCCATCGGGTCACCAGCAAGGACCACTGCCAGCGCCACCAGCCCCAGTGACCACAGAACTACCAGACCCATGTTTACCTTACAACTGCAACCCCATCAAATCTGGTTTGTGTTCTCAACGTCCATCTCTGTTATGCATTTTTCTTTTTCACAATAATGTTAACCCCAGTTGAAGTTAAAGAGTTAAGTCATTTGAATTTTTATGGACGTGGCACACTTTAGGCCTTCCATTAAAGAGTGAACACTGGGAAAGTGAGAATAGTCTCCCTCAACATCAATATTCTGTGAAAGAAAAAAAAAAACCATCAATACTCAGTGCAACTTAGAGAAAGACGAAGTGGTGTTGAGAAAATAAAAACTGGCTTCCTAGTTATCGATAGTCCGGCGCTGTTGCAGTGAGCACTATACTGCTGCTGAGAGTGAGACTTGAGAGACGTTCTGTGGGAGACTGAGATAAAAAATAGAGCATTATTTTTATATGTGAAAAGTGAAAGCCTAGCCATAAAACGTAGTCGTTTTATGCCTCTTTTTTTAACAACCCTGTGAAGTGAATCGGCGCCGTTTCACTATCTTCTTTTGTTTTGTTTTTTAACACCCAGAGAAACCGAAACCAGGTCCAGGACTTCAACGTTTCACTATCTTCTTTTATTTTTTAACAACCCTAAAACCCTAAAACCCCCAAAATTGAAAAATGCTCATCATCCTCTTATCCAAAACCACCAAAGCCTTCAGACCCAAAACCCCAATTCCCAAAACCCTTCAACCCCTACTCTCAAATGTCACTCCCACAAGACCCATGTCTCAATCCACCTCCATCCCTAAAAAGCTTCAGCGTGTACGTGACCATGGCTACGACAACTACATGGAAGTCGAGAAGAAAACCCGCAAAGTCCTGAAATTTCAGGACCTCATTCTCTCCCAACTCAACCACACCCTCCCAATCTCTCGCCTCGACCTCCTCTCTCGCCGCCTCGGCTTCAAACAACACGAAGCCGGCGCTTTCGTCCTCAAGTTCCCTCACGTTTTCGAGATTTACGAGCACCCGGTTCAGAGAATCCTCTACATTCGACTGACCCGGAGAGCCGTTCTGCAAATTCAACAGGAAAAGCAAGCTCTCATTGCTCAAGTCCCCGACGCTGTGACCCGCCTCCGGAAGCTCATAATGATGTCCAACACGGGTCGATTGCGCCTTGAACACGTGAGGATTGCTAGGAAAGAGTTGGGTTTGCCTGACGATTTCGAGTACTCGGTAATTCTCAAGTACCCTCAGTATTTTCGATTATTTGATGCTAAAGAAACTAGGAATAAGTACATTGAGATTGTTGAGAGAGACGAGAGTTTAGCTGTGTGTGCTATAGAGAAAGCTAGGGAGAAAGAGTACAGAGAGAAAGGTGTTGATGCCGAGGATATAAGGTTTTCGTTTATTGTGAATTTTCCGCCTGGGTTTAAGATTGGTAAGTATTATAGGATTGCTGTGTGGAAATGGCAACGTGTTCCGTATTGGTCGCCTTATGAGGATGTTTCGGGGTATGATTTGAGGTCTTTAGAGGCGCAGAAGCGTATGGAGAAGAGGGCGGTGGCAACAATTCACGAGTTGTTGTCATTGACAGTGGAGAAGAAGATTACATTGGAGAGGATCGCGCATTTTAGGATGGCGATGAATCTGCCAAAGAGGTTGAAGGAGTTTCTTCTTCAGCATCAAGGGATATTTTATATTTCGACAAGGGGGAATCTAGGGAAGCTGCATACGGTTTTTCTTAGGGAGGCATATAAGAGGGGTGAGTTGGTTGAGCCAAATGATTTGTATATTGCAAGGAGGCAGTTGGCCGACTTGGTGTTGTTGAGTCCAAGGAAGGCAAAGGTGGATAGAGAATTAGTTAATTATAGAAGAGATAGAGAAGATGATGAAATGGTACAAGTTAGAAATGAGTTTGTGGAGAATGGTTCTCAAAGTTTTGCAGTTGGGGACAATGTTAAAAAAGATAGGGAAGGGGAGGATGATTTGGACTCAGATATCGTTTCTGACGCTGGCTCTGATTATAGTGATGAGGATGATGATTGCCTTGAAACTTTGGATGCAGAGGATGTCCATTTAACCGAGTGACTGAAATAAAGCTTGTGGCTTAATGATTATTTTGCATATTGTTAGTTGTAGTCAATTCCTATTTCAAGGCAACATGATCCTTTAGAGGGTGGAATTGTTGCTTTTGGTGGATCAGATGGTGTCATAAGAGTCCTTTCAATGATAACATGGAAGGTTGGCTGTTTTTCATGTTGTTGGTCTATCACATTCAGATTGAGTGTTTCTTTCATTCTGTGATAATACTAGTTTCTTGCAGCTTGTGCGACGGTACACAGGAGGTCATAAAGGATCAATTTCTTGTTTAATGACCTTCATGGCTTCTTCTGGTGAGGTAAAACATCCATTTCCCGAAAGTAATTTACATTACCTTGTATTATCTTTCAACTTGCTTTACTATTAGAATTTTTTTATGATCTTGGTCTAGATGCCTCCGTAATACTGGAGTTAACTCAATAATGATGATGCAATGTCTGAATCTTCATAGGATTTGATTATCTATTTATCCCTTAAGTTCATTTGGTTCTGCAGTGTCCCTTTGGAGATAATTCTTACTTCTAATAGCAACATGAGACAAAACATGCTCTTAATACAGTAGTTTGTAGAAAATTTAGACTGTGGAATGCAGAGTTTGAGTCAGAAGATTTTGCACAGATAGTTAAGAATTACATGTTACTGTAGCTTGACACTGGCACATATATTCATAACATGTACAAATGCAGAGGTGCATAGAGGTACATACATACTGTGTCTCTACATTTTGGATGAGTTATTCTTGTTTTTCCTTATAAGTACAAATTATTGAGAGTGCAAAATGAGCCTGGAATCTTTGTAAATGGGAGAAATGCCTTAAAAAGAGCAAAGGGGGAGTTGGAGGAATTTTGAAATTATAAACAATTGCAATCTAAATTTCCAAAGTTCAAAGGCATCCAGGAAAAAAGAATTAGCTTCTAAAGCCTTCATCAACTTGTATGAGCTCCAAATGTAGAACTTTCAACAGCATGACTTCTTTTTTTGGGTGTGTGCACGTGTGTGTATTAATTAAACAACAAACATGACTCATTGACTCTTGAATGACTTCCTACTCATTCAAGAGGTATTATCCAGTAAAGGGCAAGTATCTGAGATTATATGTGCAGATGTTGCTTTTACAGGCATCCAAGAGTCTTAAATTTGTCTTTTTCCCTTCTTTGTGTGGCAGAACAAGAGAGGGGGGGGGGGGGGGGTTTAATTAAGGCAGTGACCATGTTTTAGTTCTGTATATGTACAAACTGTATCATAAATAATAATAAATTTGAATGGACAAGTAGTCCTCAAAAAAAGAATGGGATGGAAATATCAATATCATTAGCAAGACATCAAGGCTCTTGGAATTTAGATGAAAAACAAGGAAGGAGCCAGCCGGCAGGAAAAGGGGGGTGGGGGGGAGTTCAAGGGGAGTAGTGGAGTCCTGTGAACATTTTTAGGACAGTTGCTACAAGGTTTTAGTGTACAGTTGATCCAAACTTTTCAGCCATTTGTACCTTGTCAAAGATATTTTAGTCTGTATACATAAATTTTTATGCAGTGGTGAAAATGGTTGAGAATTTGGAAAATTTGTTTAATACCCGGTGTATCTAAATTGGTTTCAGTTGTTGAAGTCAAACTAATACATTATGCACAAATTCATTCTATAAAATTTGTTTAATACCTAATGTATCTAAATTGGTTTCAGTTGTTGAAGTCAAACTAATACATTTCACTTTTACATATCTTGTCAGCTGTATCAATCTGGAAAATTATTGTTTCAAGTAGTTGCTCATGCAGTCATGTAAGTTTATTCAGGTGATCATCCTTCTTGTTCAGAGTCCTCACATTCCGATTTGGGAAGTTGTGCTAAAATGAGACTGCAGTACATTAGATTCTGCCACCAAATGTGTAAACTTGGTCAAATAATTCACAGAAATCTGCAAAAACAGATGTTATATTTGATTTGATTGTCTTAATGATGTAAATTTTACACTTTAAAAGTAAGCTAAAGTTGGTTTGAAATCTTACTCTCCTTTGAATGTATATTTTACCTCACTCCAATAAAGTTAAAGAATTTAGTCTTACAGATTACAATTGTTATGGCTGTGACTTCCTTATAGAAAGATTTTTCTTGAGTTGAAAATTCGTTCTTTTTTGTTTTCATACTTTTCTGTTTCCTTTTGGCTTTATTTTGTCTCCTATCATACATATGGAGACGTGTGTATACACTTATATGCATACATATATATACTCACACAGATGTATATTAATGTGTGTTTCTGTTTATATTTGTTGAGGAGCAAACTAGTAATTAAAGTTTCTAATTGCTTGTGTGTTGGCAGTCTTAACTGACCACATCTGTGACCCAAGTATTGGTAGAATCCAGCATATCCGCTACCACCGCTTCACCCTTACTTTGAAAATTTCATGCAGGAATTGCAAATTTTTATAGCTGGAGAGCCACATAGATCTCTTCTCACCACACTCTTCGACTGTAGGTCATCCAGTGTGTGCAGAAGAAGCCAGCCTGATGGATCTTTCAGGTATCTTGCCATATTTGCAGAGTGCTCTGGTCCGCACCAATGCGAAGCAGAGTTGCATTAACAAGATACTTTAAGAATGGAAAAAAAAAATAAAAAATAAAAAAATATAATTGGTAACCAAAATTTGGGTCAGATTTTATTATAGCCCTTGAACTTTGAAAAGTTCATTTTCAATCCTAAATAAATTGTAAACATACAAAGTTAGTTCTTTTCGTAACCTGACTATTAAAAGTTAAAACCTTGTCGAATTTCGTCATTGTATGTTAAAGACAAATAGAGAAATAAATTAGATGAATGAACTACTGTTAATTTGTTATGGTCACCAATAAATAAAGTAACTCATAAAATCACATGAGTTGATAGAATTATGGTGAGTTTGGTTCAGTTTTTTGTAAAAATGCATAATAAAAAAGTGGAGTTTTCAAAAAGTGCATAATGAAAAAGTGTATTTTTAAAAAACTGAGTGTTTGGTAAAAGTTATTAAAAAGTGTTTTTTAAAAAAATTGTGTGTTTGGTTAACACTTATAAAAGTGGCAGTTTGAGGGATAAATTACCAAAAAGGACAATGTATATATAAGAGCATCTCTAACAAGTTAGACAAATTTTTGTACTGTTTGAACAATCAACAGTGACATTTATTTTTTGCCTACTCATTTTTTTAATTTTTATTTTGTGATCAAATTTATTCTTTTTTAATATTTATTTTTTCTTTTTTTATTCATTCTCAACAATTATATTGTTCAACAAAAAGTGTTACATCCACAATATTTTTTGCAATACTTTCACAAGAATCATAACAAAATCTTATATGGAAAGTTGTTACTAATTTTAATTTGAACCCACCACTGAAATTATATTTTTACTTACCAATATTAGCTAATTACTTAAAATTTATTGTGAAAATATTGTGGTAATATTTTTAAATTGTGATTTCTAATTCTTTGCCTTTCTTTCATCCATACGTTTTCTTTTCCTTTTTCTTTTTCTTTTTCTTTTTTTTCTTTTTTTTTTCTCTTGCATTTTGTCCACCACACACGTATACCATTGTCCATTAGTACATCCTCTCCTTTTTCTTTTTCTTTACTTCCACTTTCCAGAAGCTCCCTCATTCTTTCTTCTTCTTTTTTTTTCCTTTACTTCCACTTGATTCCAGAAACTCTCTGGCTCTCTCATTTTCTTCTACTTTTTTTTTTTTTTTTCTTTTCCTACTTGATTCCATAAATTCTCTAGCTCTCTTTGTGATACTTGATTCCATAATCTTGCTTGCCTTTTTGGTGTCATTATCTTCAAAGTTCAAATACACACAGACATGCATGGAGAGAGGAGAAATCGTCTTTGCTCCACCACACCGCCACCGCTACTCCTCCTCCTCACTACGGAGTGCATGCAACCAGGGGTCATATCGGTTTTTTATTTTTTTTTTCTTGATCATTTATTGTTGTTCTAATTTTTTTTTTTTTTTTTCTGTTCTTGATCTGCTGTTGTTGTTGTTTTGATTTTAGATTTGTTGTTTAAATTATATCAGTTTTATGAGAGCAAATTTTTTTTTGCTTTTATTGTTGTGGTTTGATTAATTTTAAGATTATGTTTTTGAGTTTGTATTTTGATTATGCTTGAAATGGGAGGCGTGAGAGGAGCTTCGTGCAAAGGGAGAGCAGAGAGATGAGATGAGGGGCGTGAGGCTTCAGGCGTAAGAGAACTGGAATTTTTATGGGTATTTTCGTAATTCACCATCAACCCAACAGTAACAGTTCAAACGTGCATGCGCGTTTTGATTTATGGACCTCCTACGGTCCATAAATATTGCGCGTTTTGAACGCATTTTTTGCCTAGGCCCAAAGTGCAACTTTTATCAAAAAGTTACGTTTTGGGCTGAGTCAAATGCAATTTTTCTTCTGCTTTTTGTAATATGGGCGTTTTCAGCTCCTAAAAGTGCAAACAAATGCACACTAACTTGGCTGTGGAGGCCTTTGTGATCTTCACTAGATACAGTTGATAGACTGCTAGACACTCACATTGCTTTTGTTGGTTGGCAAGCATTCATTATAGTAGCTAGAGATCCTTATCCTTATGTCCTCTACTATGTTTGGTGAAGATATCTCTGTCTTTCCCTGGCCCAAACATTGTGCAACTTCTCCTACTGTAACTCAATAGTGTCCCCATTTCATAAAAGAGTACTTTCTATAAACAACATGTTGTCAGTAATACACTGTTGATATAATTGGAGCCATTGGACTGGTCTCTTCACAGTTTCATCTTGTTTTACATTTTGTGTGGTTTTGTGGGTCTTCAACCATGTGCAATGTTTTACGTAAGATAAGGACTTGGTGATATAAATGGTGGAGATTTTGGCTATGCGGTTCACTTAAAGAAGATCTAGTTTTAGGAGAATGATGTCTTTATGTAGAAGAGTGCTTCAATTAGGCGGGTTAAGTTTTTATGTAGCTCAATGGAGTAGAGGCTATCCAGTGATTGTCATAAAGTATTTTCTGTATCAAGATGGGACACATGTTTGGAAGAAAAAAATTTGAGCAATTGAAGGAATTAAAATTTGAACATGAAGTTCGTGAAATACATTTTGCCCGGGCATCCATGTAAATTCACCCAGGTTATCACAATTCATTTGGATAAGTAATAAGTTAAGGCAAAAACTTGTTGCACACACCTTTATACACTCGAAATAACAACTGAAATTGTGACTTGAAGTCACGATTTCTAACTTTGAGTGTGTAAAAGTGTGTGCATTGATGTGTGTAATTTCCAACTTAGCATGTGTGTAAAAGTGTGTATATTAACATATGTGTAATAAATACTGCTCATAAGTTAAGCCTAACAAAAAGTGCTTGCCTTCGTATGCATGCATTTGACAAATGAGTCCACAAATGTACAAGCCAGCGCAGAATAGATGGTATAGAATCTGTTTGCACAATTGTTTCCTTGACTTGTGAAGTCTTCACTTTCCACCAATCTTACTGTGAAGTTCAGAAATCTCTGTTGAATATCCTAGGAATTCCACAACCATAAATTGAAAAGGCTTGGATTCTATTTGCTTTAGATATTGAGCTATGTTGCCACATAATTTTAGTCATATGTGTCCAATTTTCAAACCTAAAGTTATAACTAACACATTGACTAATTGTTCTTTTGCTTTCTTTGTTTTTGGGATAAGCAAAAGAATATTACGTTTTTGTGATAAGCAAAAGAATTACTGGAAAAAAGGAGGCACATCATAGTACACAGAATTTAGTGAAGAGACCCAAAAGAAAAGATAAGAATCAAAGAAAACAATAATTAACTCCTGAAACTTTTAAGCCATCCTAAAATTCCAATACAAAATAAGATGTGCCAGGACCATAACCCACCTGAACATGACCTCACAAATATATGTTTCTTTTATGTAGTGATAGGGGAAGCACAACATGATTAAACATAAGACTATTCTGAAAGATTGATTGGTTTTTTTACTTGAAAACCCATATTTGATTATATTGTCTCTAATTCCTTCCCTCTGGTCTCCATTTCTCTCCTGTAATCCCATATACATGTGAAAATAATAATAATAACAATGATGCAGGATTTGCACTTTTTCATGCTAGATCAAATGAAAACTCAAGTGTCTTAAAACACTTGTTCACAGCCCCCATCATCAATTAACCTACCTGATTTGAAGTTTTTAGAGCAAAAAAAGGGTTACTGCCAAACTTAGATTTTATGATTTTTATTTTTATTTTGAAAAATAATAACATAACTTTATAGACAATAGAAAATTAAATTAATTTTTGTACATCAAAGGAACCCCTTTGGCTTTTGGGGAGAAAAACAGTATATTAAATGCTATAATTGCTATACTCATCCGTAAGTTGAAATCAATGAAGGATTAAAACTGTAAAAGCAAAAGAATTAAAGGAACATTGTTGGGCAAGCTGAAACCATAAGTGAGGGAGTTAATAAGTAGAAGAGTATGCAAGTTAGGTTCAAATTGGGTGGGTTTGACATTAAGCTTCAAACATATATAGCTGAGAATTTTCCTACCCACAGCTAACCAACATCTAACCAATGTTTTACTTAAAAGATCCCTTCTCATTTCCCTGTATTATTGGTCCCATAATAACGTTATATATGAAAAGGAGTTGCTTGAAATGTTATATATCAGGTTAGAAATCCTAATGTCCTATACCCCCCACCTGAGGCTCGAACTCTTGAGCTCTGGGTACCCCTATATATGCCCTCGGGTTGTTATTGCATATTTCAAGAGTATATAATAATTTTTTCATGCCCTCATGGCAATGGCAAGGGGAGGTAGTACTTCGCCTAACATAGATGGTAGTAAGAGAGCACTCTAAAACTTTACTAGTCTGCGCTTGACAATTATGATAATTTACCATTTTACCAAACAAATATGTATCCAATGTTTGATTTGGTTGGTCAAGTTGGAATTTTAAATCAAACAAAGTTGGTATTCCTTGTGAATGATTAAAATCTTCTAGAGTTCTTAAAGTAATTTTATTGTAAAGTTTTTAAAATCTTGCCATATATCATCAAAATGATTTTAATAAATAAAAAAATAGTGGTAGTTAATATTTATTTAAATGCTAATGATATGATGAATTTATGATATGTAGTAGGTAACTAAGTACACAAAGATTCATTATAAACTTCTTTGGGAGCTTCACTTCGAGGAATAACATGTTGGTCTAGTTGTCTCCAGAACCACAAAAGACTATTAGAATTGAGAAATCCTATGGTTCAAATCTTTTTGTATTTGATTATTTAAGCGAAGTATTGTCATCCATTAAATTCGCTCATATCAAATTCTAAGAAACACATGCAACTATGATGTTGATAAGTAGACCTTATCAATTTTCCTTTGAATAACAGAATATTAATTATTAATATGTTTTGAAAAGGTGCATGTGCCAGATTGCTCTATTAGTTAAATTTTTCTACTTCCCTAAAGAGTATATAATGTATGTTTTATTTTATTTAAGATCAAATAATAATAAAAGGTTATAAATTAATAACAATTTGCTATTTCTCTATTTGTCCTTTTCCTTTCCTTTCCTTTTCATGTCTTATAAGTTATATACAAAACTTTCTTTCCCATCAAAACTAAAGACCTTTTTTTACGACTTCTTAGTATAAAAGTAGTATCAAAATTTTCTTAAAATAATTTATTAACAATTGTTATTCTAAAGACATCCGTTAATGGAATCCATATATATATCTCTATATGAAAAGCTATAACGTTGCAATATCAACAGCATGTTACATGCACTTGAATAAAATATAGATATATTATCGGAAAAAGAGGGACGTTTCAACTTGACCACAACCAAAACATGATAAACGTCATTGATTAATAATGTATTATTTACTATAGTACTAGTGAACAACCTAATGACTCCTTAGCTTAGCTGTTCCGAAACATTGAACGCGGATTTTGATTTGTATGTGTATTACGCCACATAACTTTTAGTTTTTTAATATAATTCTGTCTTGTTTTTTTTTGCTAACCATATAATTTTGTCTTATTCTTAGTCAACTATGAGCAACTATGATAATCCAGATTCATAATTATATATATTTGTGGATTATAAATTATACTAATGTCTACCATAAGACTTCTAGATATTTTGGTGTCGATAAAATTAATAAAATAATGTGAGTGATACTACAAAATCCAACAAGTGTACGATTCTCAAAAAAAAAAATCCAACAAGTGTAGAGCTAAGGTTATTGCTAATAATTAATATATCTTAATTAACGTCCAATGTGGTGAGCTTGCATCAATTCATAAAGCAATAAAAAAATAAGTTCTTGACAAGGAGCAATGCATACTAGGGGGCAAGTGCAAAGGTGCCATTGGAATTCAAGAATGAGAATGAGACATTTTGATTAAACATATATAGCAAATGGACAACTTGATCGTTTGCAAATTGGGTGGTGTTACCACCATACATGTATAAAATTAAGGGTAAGATACTATTTAATAATATAAATGAACATGTTAATGAAGTATTATTATTTGAAATTATCTATTAGGCCACAAATAATTTAGCTTAATTAATTGAACATTTAAGGATTATCTTAAAACATATTAACACAAATAGTTATTTAATTTCAACCATAGTTTCAATTCACCAAATCAAAAATCGAGTTATTGTTTACCATAATTTTGCTTGAGTGAGTATTGAGCAAACTCTTGAAGATAGCATAGTTGTACTTTGTAACAAATACAGGGAAAATATTATCAACTCATTATCTGAAGAAAGAAAATATTATAACCTTGTCACATTTGAGCAGTTTCTAAAACAGACTGAAGTCACTCAACCCAAATGCAATTCTATTGACAACCTAAACTGAATTTTTTTTTTTTTTTTTGAGAAAAAAAAATACTATATTTTGGCAATAGGATTTGTCCAACAAAAAGTATATATGAGCCCTAATATTTATTACAATATCTAGTAATGCTGACAAACATTTATTTTATTTTGTTTTGTTACGTTCACCAAAATGTATTTTTATTTTTGTAATTATTTGATTGAGATCAATGAGATGTACGGTTGAACACCCGTGCCTTCAACAACAACCAAAAAAAAAAAAAAAAGCTCTTTATAGTAGGTAGGTCAGTTCTCATTTTCCAAATTTGTTATTATAGTTGAAAAAATATTGATAGAAGTACCTCTTCATTGATACAAAAGTAAAAGAGGAGACAACTCCTTCAACAACAACAAAAAATAAAAAAGGACACAATTCCTACTTTTAGGAAAAAATTGCATCGTTTGACTTTTTTGTTATTATATATAAATATGATAGAATTTTAATGCAGGA
The DNA here is from genome assembly GCF_001633185.2 of Quercus lobata. NCBI lineage: Eukaryota > Viridiplantae > Streptophyta > Magnoliopsida > Fagales > Fagaceae > Quercus > Quercus lobata. The sequence goes on along the minus strand of NC_044912.1, from coordinate 14,681,961 downwards.
CTTCTATTTTATGATAATTGTTTTTTATCATCAAATCATAACATTAATTGATTTTTAATGTTGACAGGATCTAAACTTCATATATCTTATTTTATATAAAAAATTTGTATTAGTCAAGTCAAGTTCACTAAAACCCACAAATGCAACCTTTGACTTGATTCACTAGAATTACTATTATTTTAGACATTGAAAAGGTAAGGTAAGGTTAAAGAAGAGATTTCAAATTTGTGAGGAAGTATAGTTGCAGTGTCTCGATTTACAGTCCAAGCCTAAAACATATGGGATATTGGTCCAATAAGCCTAATTCAATAAATCTGTAGAGAGTGGATCGAAGAATTAGGCCCTAATGAATTGAACAACGGCTAATACTAATTAAATGACAATAAAAAACAAATAAGAGATTTTGATATTAATAAACTTTCAGTCTGAGGAAGTCACCCTTGCATAAGTTAATCATCGATGGATACAAAGATAATTTAGATTGCTACGATACTCTATCTCTATATTTCCGATCCCTATCTCATGGAGGGTCTCTTACATTATATTGCTCCATTTGAGTCATCTTAGTCTCACACTTGTTGATTATCTGAGCCCTTACTTGAGTACCTGTCCCATCAAACACCCTCTATGGCTTTCTGTAAGTTGTGGTAATCAAGGTAATACTGTTCAAAGGTCTTTTCCACATAAATGCGGCCAAAAAAATTGGTGCAGTGCATTTAATGCGGTGGTAGCAGTTTTCCCTTAGATATTTTTGGGCTTCCTTCTTTCTAATATGTTCGTAAGGCACATTCCTATTATGGGAGTTTCTTAGAGTGTCACTCTAATTGTCGGAATACACACTTGAGCTACATTCATCATATCTGAGGAGGAGTTCCTCCTCGGATCACCCTCCACTCGTCCTCTACTTATGAGACTTTAACTGGAAACTTCTAATAGTTATTTGTTCCTCCTCAGACCTATCAATGTCCTCGAACAAAATTCAAGACCCAATATATAATCTTGGGTCTTTATTCCTATAATAGTTAATACTTAAAAAAATACAGATTTAAAAATTGATATTAAATATTAAAAAAAGGTGCTTAAGTTTTTCACCTTATATCTCAAAATGTAATAAACCAGCCATGAAAGATTGTTGCAAATATCTACCCCTCCTTTTCATCCCCTTTAATTGCAATACTCTAGTGCTAAAAATAAAAATAAAGTTAAAAACAAGAATACTTTTACAAGTTACACATGCTTTTTTTCAATTTAGTTTGAGCAAAAAAATATCATTTGAAAAAAAAAAAAAAAAAAGCAATGATATGTCAATAATTATCAATGGTCATTAAATGCCAACAAAACGAAATTGTTTTCTTTCAATTTTGAAATCCATTTAAAAAAAGTTTTGACATCACTTTTATAGAAAATGAAAAAAACTATTAAAATATTAATTGTTTTTTTTTCTTTTTCTATAAAATTTTTATTTAAATAGATTATTAATTAATATCCTAAGAATATTTGTTAGCATTTCCCAAAATCATATAATATCCAAACGAAAAGAATTTTGAGAATGAAACAAAATTGGTTGATTAAAATTTTAAAAAAAAAAAATTAAGGCATAAAAATCGAAACATTTCCTAAATTTAAGGATTTAAAAGTACAATTTTCTTAAAAAGTTTCAAGTAAAACTTTTCAAAAGATTTAAAAAAAAAAAAAAAAATTGATAGAGTTCATTGCATTGGATTGCTTGCCTCCAAAGTGCCGTTTCACGCGCCAATTGCCGGCCCACACAACCTCAGCCTCCCCACAACCAAACCGCACCTAACCTAAATATCCGTGACGTAAAGTAAAGCCCGACGTTAATTCAGTTTTGTCCGTGCTGTGCCTGTGCCTCTGCACTGCTCAACACTTTTTCACGTGATTCTATTCAATTCTATTTTAGTATTTCCCAACCATCTGATATCTCTCTCTCGGTCTCTCCCTCCCTCCTCTGACTTTAATTCCCGCTTTACTGTTTTCTGTTGGGTCCCACCACTACCTATGTGTCCCACTGATCTGATCACATATATCGAAAAAATATTGTATCAGATAAAATAGCACAACAATTATCACAACTCGTAACATTTAAAGCCCTTCATTAACAGCATCTCATCCAATATAAGACTTATTCCACACATACCATGTATGTACTGGTCTAGAAGTGTTTTTGATCAGAGCATTATCGCATGCATTTCACTTTTTGGTCGGTTTAAGGTACACGTGATTAACGTGATCTAGGATGTATCTGATCAAAATGATACCTTTTTGTGAAATCGAGGCCGCACGCGCCTTGACCTGAACTACCATTTATGAACAGGTCTTCCTATAAATCCTATTAATAATCATGTCGCCCCCCCCCCCCCCTTCTTTTTTTTTTTGGTTCCTATTTCATGTAAACACTTTTTTTTTTTTTTTTTTAAGTATTCTATTTTAAGATAGTTTTGAAGATTATGGATGTATTTGGTTACTGTAAAATGTTTTTCAGAAAATAAATATTTTTCGGAAATATTAATTTACAGAAAATAAAAATGTATTTAGGCTGTTTGGTTGTCTCAAAATTCGTTTTACGGAAAATCAATTCCGGTGTTTGGTTCGTTCAAACATTTTACGGAAAATGCTTTCTGTTTTACGGAAAATTAATTCTCATGTTTGGTTTGGTCAAACATTTTACGAAAAATGGAATTCGTTTTTATGGAAAATCAATTCCCATGTTTGGTTTGTGGATCATTTTACGTAAAATATGAAATGTGTTACAAATTCAAGCATCTGCATTATCTAGACAAACTTGTAACAGTACAAAACTAATCATCCACTTCAACATAAAAAATAATCATTCAAATTCAAGCACCTGCATTGCCTAGACATATCTGTAACAGTACAAAAATAATCATCTACTTCAACATAAAAAATAATCATTTGAATATACCCATAATATTTATATAAAAACAGCCACATCAATCGTTCACCATTGGTATTATACCTCCATGGTGTACAAAAATGATACCTATTTGTGGTATCTGAACAATACAAATACATAATTTGGGTAATTGTATCGTTCCAATAATACAAAAGACTACATATATAATACAATGGTAGGTCAATACTAGTACTACAACAAAAGTTAATTCCTAAATCTACCATCACAGTCAACATGAAATAAGCAAGTCAAATTTGTGAGAACAAAAAACCATCCAACCACAGCTTCCTCATCCTAGCATTTTTGGCTAGAAATCCACGTGCTGTCTTCTCATTTTCACAAAGATGGTCAAAGGCAGTTGCGAGCATATTTTCGCTATACCCATCCATCATAGCCATTACCTCATTGTAAAGAGCTGTGTAATCCACCGGGCCCGATTGATTTCTTTAAGAGCCACAGCTATTTCCTTCAGCTATATAGCCAATGCACCTTCAATTAAGGTTTAAACACACACATATTCTACTGCAAGAAAATAATAACATCAATCATGGGTGAAGCTCCAAAATTTCTACACATAACCCAACTAGCCAAATTAAAAAAAAAAAAAAAAAAAATCACAGCAAAAGTTCTACACATAACCCAACTAGTCAAATTCTAAAAAAAATCACAGTAAAAACCAATCAAGCTCCAAAATTCTAAAAAAAATCAAAGCAAAAACCAATCATGAATAACTAGCAAAAACCAGTCAAGCTCCAAAATTTCATATGCATAACCCATGAATAATACACAGTTTGAATAAAAAATGAATAATTAAAAAAATGAATAAATAAAAAAAGTAAATAAATATATAAATATTTATATAAATATATATATATATATATATAATGCTAAGATCGGATCCGGGAGGTGGGTCGGGAGGATGGGTTGTGGATTTTGGCATATTTGAGTTTGAGGGGATGTGGATCGGACTTGTGTGTGGATTAGAGGTGTGAGGGTCGAAGGTGAGGTGAGGTGTGAGGGTCGGAGGTGTAAAACGGTCAACCGAAGAAGGAAAACTCACCGTGAGTCTGTGTTTGGCTTGGTGATCGAACTGGCTGGATCAGTGATTGACTGGCTGAGCTCGGCGTGACCCGGAGTGAGCTGGATCGGATGCATTTGTCTAGATCGGTGTGAGTTTGTGGCTGAGCTCTCACTCACCATGGGTCTACGTTTGGCTCGGTGATCGGACTACCGTAAGGGAGAGGCTCGACTGGCTGAGCTCGACGTGACCCGACGTGAGAGAAGGAAAAATACTATTCGCTGTATTCTGAAAATACCAAAAAATTACTCTTTTCAACTTGTGCACATTTTAAAGTTAAAGTTATTTATTTGAGTAGGTACGCGGACTACCCAAAAAATAAAAAATAAAAACCCAAATGGGAAATTGTAATATACTTGTGAATTATAGTAAATTTTTGGTGTACATGGAAAATTTCTTTTCTTTTTATGAATTCACATCTCGAATCTAGAGAGTTGAAAATCTTAAAAAAAAAAAAAATTAAATTAAATGTATGGGTTATATATTTTTAAATTTAAATAAATGTTAATTAATGTTTTTATGATATGCATAACAATAATGAGGAGGAGATTTTACTATGAAATTTAAGATTTTTAAAATTTTTATATAAAATTATGATAGAGGCATAGAATTATTTAGGAATTATAGAGGATACTAATTTATTATCATCTTGGTTATTATTTATTTTTTAAATTATTCAAATTGGTTTCATATAAGCACACACCAAACAAACCGATGAGAGCCCTGGGTCAAAAAATGCGATTACTTTTTTTAATAGAGAAAATGATAATTATTAGCTCTGATGGATAACCAGGAGGCATTTTAGCATGAAAGTTCTCTCTTATCTAATAATTTGGGGACAATTTCAATTTTTTTTTTTCTTTGCCGTCAAAGATTAAAATTGGTATGATATCATTATCAAGGTCCACCATCAAGTAAGAACATGAAGAAAAACAAAACATAAAAATAATCGTAGAAGAAAAACACAGTACACGTAAGGTTTTAAATTTTAATGGTAGTTATATTTATTAGTGGGTTTGTTAGGCAATCTGTCAATGCGGTATTACGTGTGATATTGAATGAAAAAAATCCATATACTATTTATTTAAAAACAATTATTGAGTAACCACTCAACATGTCTTTGTCAAATTCCTGTAAATGATAAATTAATAATAATATTACGAATTTGTATGTGCCCACGTCTACTTCAAATCTCACTCTCAATTGGATTACATGCCACTATCTCAAAAATAAATAAAAAAGAGGATTACATGCCAAAAATAACCATAAATTAATCAATGGATATGATCCTAGAATACTTATCCTAACAAAACATATATTAGAGAAAAAAGAAACGCTAAAGGTTTTTTTTGTGCCACATGTAATTTATTATTCCCTCGGTTTTAAATTGTTGGTCGTGTTTAGAAAATCCAAATTTTTTAAGGAACATCATTTAATGTATTGTCTATAAGTTAAAAATGTAAAAAATTTCAAATTTACCCTTTTTTTATTTAAACTATAGAGAGAAAAAATAACATTGACTTTTAAAATAAATTAATGAGTAAGATAGAAATTTCATTTATTAATTTTGGAAAGATAACTTCATTTTGGGACATCCCAAAATGAAATAGAGACCTAACAATTTGGGACCGATGAATTATTAATTGTTTATTTGTTAAAAATAGATACTCCTAAAAAGGAAGGGGGAGTTTTTCCTAATAGGGAATTTGTCCAAATGAGCTTAATTTTGGAAAGATAACTTCATTTGAGACATTTCAAAATAGAATAGAGACCCAACAATTTATGACCGATGAATGACTAATTGTTTACTTGTTATATATAGATACTCTTAAAAGGAAAGGGGGAGTTTTTCCTGGGAATTTGTCCAAATAAGCTTAAAAATACCCCCCAAATTTTTTTTGCTTTTTTCTACACACTTGCCAAATGCATTTGGAGGTAACAAGTTTTACAACAGTTTATTTTAGGTTTTTTTTTTTTTTTTTTGGTGACTTCTTATTCATGAGACAACAAATTATTCACTTCTACAGAAAGAATTATTCAATCTCTCACAAGAGGTGTAGCCTTACGCTGGACTTAAGGTAAGGCCAATGCCTCCTATTGATAGTATGAATGACTCCTCTCGCAAGAGTGAATAATTTCTAGAGTGAGAAGTTTTGGAAACTCCATAAACTATTTACAACATGTCATTCAAATCCATTAAGATCATGACAGGTCTCATAGCAGTTGATATAATATATTTTAATTAGTGTATAATAAAAATAACTCAGTTATTTATGTGAGGACACAGAAAAGAATAAAAATGTACACATCTCCACCCTTTACTCCTTTTTTTATTTTTGGAAAATGTTAAAATCATAAACTATTTTATAAATTTCTATAAGGTTACCGGTAAATAAAAATGCAATGTTAATAGTAAATCCAAATCAAAACCAATAAAAAATTATCATATCAACCGTTTATAAAAATATAGCAAAATAATATGTGCATACAACATTGTACATTGCTCATTTTTACTTTTGGCCTTCATTTATGCTTCTCTCATCTTTTACTACTTTCCTTGTTTGCCACCACCTTTCCCTTTCTTTGTGTTTGCCTCAAACACCACAACAACTACTACAGCAGAGATCCCAAAAGCACTGTAAACACAAATTGCAAAAACTCTCACATACAGATTTTGAGAGAGAGAGAGAGAGAGAGAGGACTTTCCACGTCATCATCTCTAGCCTCTCATCCTGGACAGGCTCCGAAATCAATGATTCAATAACCTGTGTTTTTTTTTTTTTGGGTTGCTTTTGTATTTTCCTATCTTATTATTAATCATTATTGTTTAATAATATTGTCTTTGAATTTGTTGTACGACAGTTGACCTAATATATATTGCTTCCCATACAAACACTCAAAAACACAGACACAAAATCAAAGAGCAAGAGAGACAGAGAGAGAGAGAGCAAGAGAGAGAGAGAGAGAGAGAGAGGGAGGGCAATGGGCAATTCATTTGGGTGTTCAGCTTCAGGTGAGAGGCTAGTATCAGCAGCAAGAGATGGCGATTTGATCGAGGCCAAAATGCTATTGGATTGTAACCCATGTCTCGCTAAGTACTCCACCTTTGGTGGCCTTAATTCCCCTCTTCATTTCGCTGCTGCTAAGGGCCACAACGAGGTCCTTTTTCTCTCTATTTACCCCTTTTTTTTATACCTCACTTGTCGTTTTTTTCTTTATCATTATCTTAATTTGTGTTCTTTTGGGTGTGTTTAGATTGTGGTGTTGTTGCTTGAGAATGGAGCTGATGTGAATTCAAGGAATTACTGTGGCCAGGTACGAGATTTCCTTGTTTTCTCATCTGGGTTTTCTTTATTTTTGCTGTTTGTTGTGTTTTAGATACTATTTCATTTGGCATTTTCGGGTTTGGGTGTTGATTTTGAGCTCAGTTTGGGACATGGGTGTGGATTTTTTCTTTCCTTAATTAGGATTAGATAACATTGTTTGTGTCCAAGCAAACGCTGCTATTTTAAAGCTAGCTTGAGTTGAGTATGCTTTTTAATAAGCAACATGTTAATGGATCTGTGTTCAATTTGATTGATAATGGGTGGGTCTTGCTATGAAATGCTTGCTTCTTGATCAATTAAGCACAAAATTGTAGAAACCCCTTTAATCTAAACTAAGATGACCACTGATTTTGTTGATGTGATTCTTTATATGCATTTGAATTTGAAGACGGCGTTGATGCAAGCGTGTAGATATGGGCACTGGGAAGTTGTGCAGACTCTTCTTCTCTTCAGATGCAATGTGAGTTCTACTTTTATGTACTTATTTTTGTATCTTCAACTTTCTTTTGTGATTTCAAAATTATTCTTTTTCATTAATCTCCTAGTATAGTCCTAAGCTTCATGGTCGGATTTGAATGGTTTTATCCTTGAAATGTTTTTCTTTTCTTCTTATATTTGAAGGCATTTTTCTAGGGTGACTTGAATATGACCTGTTTTTCTTTTATGTACTTATTACAGGTTACAAGGGCAGATTATCTCAGTGGGAGGACAGCTCTCCATTTTGCGGCTGTAAGTGGGCACGCAAGATGTATTAGACTCGTTGTGGCTGACTTTGTTCCAAGTGCTCCTTATGATGCCATACATGCACAGACAGATGGTGATGGGGGTGATGGCACAAATGTAAAGAACAAATATGACCAAAGGTGTGGGGCTTGAACTGATAAATTAAATATGTAGATATTGACGGTGTTCAAACTTGCAAATGGTGATAAAATGGGTTCATACTGTTCGTAAATATTTAGAATGTTTAAATGCTTTGTTAGCAATAGAAGGCTATCCTTTAAATAATCAGAACATTAATGAAAAATGGCCTGATAGTCTGGCTTAAATTTTTGTTAGAAGAATTATAACATGGACATTTTGAAATTCACATTTTCTTTTTCTCATTGGACAAGCCATCACCAGATATATTTTTTTTCCCTGATAGGGTGATTATAGATGTTACAAAGTCATTCCATCTGTACCTTTTATTTTGCTATTTATTTATTTTCTTCCAGTGCAGTGCGCTGTCCAAGTTTGTCAATAAGGCAGCTGATGCTGGTATTACTGCTCTTCACATGGCTGCATTGAATGGGTATTTTGATTGTGTACAACTCCTACTTGACCTTCATGCAAATGTTTCAGCCGTGACATTTCATTATGGAACGTCCATGGATTTGATAGGTATGCTCTGTGCATATGTTTGGTATATTCATGCCTCTTGATCATGCATCAAACTAAAGTAGAAGTACATCTTTGCAGGAGCTGGAAGCACTCCATTACACTATGCTGCTTGTGGGGGTAATTTGAAATGTTGTCAGGCAAGTTATACTTATATGGGCCTTCATGGTTTTTAAACATATATGTGATCTCTTTTTAATTTGAAATGATGTTCTTTCTTCTTCTTCTTCAGATCCTCCTTGCTAGAGGTGGCTGTAGGATGAACTTGAACTGCAATGGGTAAAATATTTGAGTTGGGTTCTGGTGTTCACTCTTGCTATTAGTTACTATACGACATGAATGAAGGAAAATTTTCTATTCTTTCAGGTGGCTTCCTGTTGATGTTGCTAGGATGTGGGGGCGTCATTGGCTTGAACCACTGCTAGCACCCAATTCTGACTTGATAGTACCAACATTCCCTTCTTCTAATTACCTATCCTTGCCTCTTTTGAGTGTACTTAACATAGCAAGGTAATATTACAATAACTATGCCTACAGATGCATCTTATGACTTTGAAAGAAGTGTTTTGTTATATTTTGTTTAAAGGAGTCATTTTTTTTTATAAATAAGTAATAAGATTTTATTTAAATGAATTACATACTTTATGCACACAAGATGTGTAGATAACATACTGGTGAAAATCGCATAATCAAATAATTACATACAAAAGATAAGGGAATCAAGAATATTTAAGATGGAGTTCATGCCGCTTGTGCCTATTGTTTAGGTCATATGATGGTAGGTAGTCATCATGGTTAACTTCTTTTAGAGGATTTTGCTGATATTTAAGGATTTGAGTTTCTTCAAAAGAAATGCTTCTCCTTGTGATGAATTAAAGACTTTCTCCCCGGTGAGGTTTGACACTCTTACTGGTTTCTGCCACTAGGTGGAATCTTGTTCTTTTTTTCTTTTTTTTCTGGTAATGTGTTTGCTAGGCTAGCAGAGATGTTACTAGACTTTGAATCGTGGAAGACTGCAAAACCATGTGGTTTCCTTTGTTAGCAGATATGAATTACATTGTCTGCTAGCAGCACTAAATGCATGTTGTTTTTGCAGTTTAATCGAAGCTAGGAATTCTCCCTCTCCCTGCTCAAGTTGTTTACAGTTTTTTATATAAAGAAATAGAAAGAAAAAGGTCAAGGAAGCTTAACTTAGTTCAAGTCCATAAATTGGCTTACTTAAGCTTATAATCTCTAACATGTGCTTATACTTTCTTTTAGAAAATTGGTTTTCCTTTTTTGTATCTCTTTTTGGAGATCAGGAGAGGGATTAATGATCTAGATTCTAGACCATGTCTGTTCTTTCATATACATACTTGACAAAGCAGGCTGCTCTGTGTAGACCCTGATATTGCAATGGTGTAAAACTTATTTAATAATAATAAAACTAAGATGATCCTTGTGAAATCCTCTGCAGAGAGTGTGGATTGCAGTCTTCAACAACCTCCTCTGATGACACTGATGTCTGTGCCGTCTGCTTGGAGAGAGCTTGTTCTGTAGCTGCTGAAGGTCTGTTTCCTTTCTTTTGCAGTCTTCCATGCGTGTGTGTGGATAAGTAGATATTTTTATATCTCCAGTCTTCCTTTTTTTTCCTTTTGTTTTCCTGATACTGTTATATGATTCGTTCTTCTTCTTTTGATTAATTTGTAGCCAGAAGATAATTAAGGTTATAAAGTTAAAATTTTAGTAGCCATTGATCTAAGCATCCTTTTGTTAAGAATTTTAGAGGTTTCACCCTGGTCTTTTTGGTTCTTTTGCTTGGAGTCAAAGCCCTCTGTGGTTACTTTGAGGATAAATTATGATGGATAAGGATAGGGATTTAGAATAATGTTATCACTACTATTTCTTTAGATACCATGGTGAATTTTAGGGATTTTTTTAGCTAACCTTGACTAGCTGATTGTTACTAATTGATTGACTTAATGGTTTCTCATTCATGGATGAGTTCGTAATATAGAGATCAATATGAAAGTCCGTTAGACATCAATACAGGTAGACAATGCATGAGTTTGGAATATACAGAACACAATGTGAACTACATATGAGTAGGCACTGGCATTCATTGTTGTATTTTATACTGTAAACCTGAACTCATCAAGAGAGCTGTATATATGCAGCTTGAGTTTTTATGGTGGTAATTTGTAAATCTTATTGATAAGCTATACATGTTCAAAATAGTGAAGCAAACAGTAGCTTCAGTTTACTAGTCATAGAACTTGAGTCACTGCACCGATGTATTGGGGTTTAAATCTGATTACGTAAGATCTCACAAATGATACGACTTTAGATGGATGATGTAATTGAAAAAAAAAAAATGCTGTTAAAATAAATATAGTTGAGACATAGGTGTTGAGATTGGTAGGGGAAGCAAATGAACTAAAAACAGAGCAGATTTTTCTTCTTCTTCACTCCAGCACTACAGTAAAGTTTCTATACACAGGAGTTCGTCCAATAGAAATAGGAAGCTTACATATGGATAACTTTCAGCCACACAACTAAACACAACATTACAAAGTTAACTAACATATTGAGTTAACAAAAGGCATATAACTAAATTAAACATGACAGAATACTCTGCATTTACAGAACATAAACCTCAACACACCCACATACAAGCCCCAAGTGACAATATGTGGAAAAAGACGAGGCAGAGTTATCTAGAGAATTCTGGGATATGGATTTCACCCTTTTTGGAATCCAATGGGTGATGCCAAGAAGGGTATTTGATTTACTACATTGTTGGCAAGGTCACTTTGGGCGGCATCAGAGTATTGAAATCAGGAAGGCTACCTTGCTTGATGTGGTGTATTCGGATCAGAAGAAATGCAAGAAGCTTTGAAGGGTGTGAATGGAGCTTATTGGAACTAAAAGGACTATTTATGAAGTCCCTCCTAGAATGGATGACAGCTTCTGGGATGTTTTCCTCTAGTTTATCCAACCTTATTGATTTTTGCAACTTGAGATCTTAGCTTGTTGAGTTGATAGTATACTGCCAGTGCACTTTTTGAATTTCTTAATAAAATTTTTTATTACCTATAAAAAAAAGAGTTGTCTAAGTTAGTTCAGTCATGTAACAAAAGATTTGTAAGTGGACCTATGAGAAGGGTTAGTTGAGTTGTTCAAGGAGCATAAGGGAAAAGGGTGGGAAAAACGATGTGGTTGAAGCAGCAAGAACTTGTCAAAGGAGATGGCCAGAGAAAAATGGTTCATTAGCTGACACCCATTAGTTGGGACTACAGACCCATGGCTTAGTTGAGTATACATGGTTTTAGATGCTTAATGTTAGAACTGTGCGTGAAGTACCCTTGACTGTGTTCTGATGGAACCACACTTTTTATGTTGCACCAGACTAGAGTTGGATGGTAGAAAAGGTTCAAACAATTACTGTAGTTCTTAAAATACATTCACCAACGAGCTTTTCTTGAATTTGCTTAGTTTTTTTAGCAGAAAAATCATAAAATAATACCAACTTACTGCTGCCATCAATGTGAGCATTTTCTGATTGAAACTGTCACACTGGCCTACAACTGTTTTGACATGGTTGACTTCCCATTGTAATGTTCTTGAAGTTGTTAATTCTTTGTACTTATATGCTTGCTTGAATCAACCGGGGTACATATTTGAGGGATCTTGTTGTGTGATGCTTGCTGCCTCCTAGGTCCATGTGGTTTTTCTTACTCTCATCAAATAAATAACTTCCATTTGTCATTTCCTTTAATGTGAAAGCTAGACTTGTCATTATCCTTTCATCTGTTTTTGAGGTTTGGGTGATGGGAAGGAGGAACAACCGAGATTTAATCAACCATGCAGTTGTATAACTTCCATTGTTGTTCCCTTTGATGTGAAAGCTAGACTTGTTGTTATCCTTTCCTCTGTTTTTGAGGTTTGGGTGATGGGAAGGAGGAACAACTGAGATTCAATTAACCGCATGCAGTTGTAAAATTCTTTTTTTTTTTTTTAAGTGAGAGAGAGAATGGAGGAAGGGAGGATGGGGTTGCCTTTTACTCTTGGCCACCAAAGTGAGCATGAAGCTATCAATTCCTATGAAAAGCTTATGGCCACATTGGTCAGTGTACCTTCTCCTGCCATCAGCATCATTCATGGTTGAGAGAAGTGCTAAGTAAATTTTCCTCTATATATGATCATCTGAAACTGTTTTATGATTAATTGTTGAAACATTGAAAATTTACTGTATAGTTTTTTCATCCATAAAGTCATTACTAAACAACATGCGCATAACATTTTTCTATTTTTGGTGGGTAATTCTTCCAATTACTTGGTGAAACACTTCCACTTATCTATTGATGTATTTGTGATTTCAGGGTGTGGGCATGAGCTTTGCGTAAAATGTGCTCTCTATCTTTGTTCAACAAGCAACATTCCTTCTGAATTGGTGGGCCCACCTGGGTCCATTCCATGCCCTCTATGTAGACATGGAATTATCTCTTTTGTCAAATTGCCTGGTTCTCTGTCCAAAGAAAATAAGATACATATCTCCCTTGGACTTTGTACCCCATGCATGCTTCACCCTCGTGATCCTGACCATCAATCTCCTGCTCATACACCAGAGATCCGAAAGAATCGTGTGGCTTCTGTTTCTTCAGAACTATTCTGTCCAGTCACTTGTAGCCCATTTCCTTCTGTTGCCATGCCTTTGTGCACCTGCAATGATGGTCCATGCCCATCATTTGAACCTCGGGAGGTAGAAACGCAAGATGAATCACCTCAACGCTCACAATCAACATCAGTGGATCATGAGAAGATGGAAGGGCCAAGACTGGAGAGAACCAGTTGTTCAAGCATGTTTTGGGGCAGAAGAAGCTGCAGCAGAGAGCATCAATGCAACTCTGAAATAAATGCTTGACAACATTAGTGGATGGTCTATTCTTCTGTCCACCTGGATAGATATTTTATTAATAGCAGTGCAGTCCAGGGTTGTGTCTGATCTCAACTGTCACAAAAATGAATACACACAAATCCATGTTAGCTTCTGGTATTTGTTTGGCGGCTACATGGCGACAGATATGGGTCTTGCATCATCGGTATTTGCTTGGCGGCTACATGGCGACAGATATGGGTCTTGCATCATCGTATTTTGATGGCATTCTGGATTGTTTTTTAAGATATTTAGAGAGAGGGTTGTAAAATTTTTAATGTTGGGATTGTAATTGATTGTAAGTGAATGTCAAAAGGGAACAGGAATATTTTCTTTCCAAAAAAAAATTTACCACGGATCTTGTATGCTAATGATCCTAAATATAGAGTTTTGTAGAATATTCTTGTCATACTTTCGATTCTGTTAAGCAAGAAAATAAGTTGCGTTGCCTGTCTGGATTAGGCTCCTTTGGGGTCAAATTATAGGGCATGTTTCTGGTTTAAAATCCAGTGAAGTGCACATAATAAGTAGCCCAACGTTCTGGAAAAATTGTTGTTTTTTAGATTGTTACAGATTTATTTACTGTCATCTAGAATGTAAGAAGGAACACGCTCTAATTTTACGTTTTTATGGTAGAAATAGGTGCTTTGTCCTTGTTAAACTGTCTGATTTTTTTTTTTTTTTTTTTTTATGATTCTATAAATGAATCATGGCTTCTTTAGCCAGAAGGAAGTACTAAACAGAATGTTCTCTCAGCAACGGTGAGGAATCTATGAAGCACCAATTTTTGAAATGTCTCTGGGCGGTGCTACTGTGGTCCCTAGCTCTATGACCATTCATTTGCAACTGTGGTCCCTAGCTTTAAGAAAATCAATGTCTATGACCATTCATTTGCAACTCTGGTCAAGATCCTCATTGACCCAAAGAAGGCCTTAGGCATTATAGATGAGCTAGTGAACAATTTCCAAATTTATGTTTCAACCTTATGTGCCAGCTCAACTGGCCTGTACTTCGCTTATAAGTTTTATGTGGAGGGTGAGGTTGTGGGTTCAAAAATCATTAGATGCGCATAAAAATCAATTATGGATGATTAGGAGCTCAATTAGAAAGGGAGTTAAGAACCCAAGTGGCTAGGCCTTTCAAAGATCATAAGATAGCATGGAACGAATTGGGTTTCAAAAGAAGCAACCGAAATGGTTGCTGTCCCTAGCAGCCTAGGTGAAATGCAATTTCGATGCAAACTACTGTGAAGATAAGGTCGTAGTGAGCAATAATGCTTTGCTTTTGTAATTGGATTAGGCCAGTTATCCAAGCGCTAGGAGGAGATGGGCCTAGACCCTTCCATTCTTTTGTTAGGCTGGTTTAGTCTATAAGATTTTCAATTATTCAAGCCCCAAAAAAAAAGTTTATGAATTAGATAATAATTTTTATCACAGACTTATTGAAGTAATATGTAATGATAAAACTAAGAAATTCTCATCTTTCTTCTCACACACCCAGAAAAAAAATAAAATAAAAAAAAAATAAAAAAAACCTAATCCTCATCTCAAGGATCATATTATGGAAATACCCAAGTCTCATACTTACAAATGTATTAATTATCTTGACAACAAATCATACTCATTAATAGCTCGCTACGAATGCAAGCTACAAATTAATTGTCTATATGTATATTTGATATAATTAATAGTCTGTTATTGACTGATCAAACAAATAGGAAATAGATTTGTTTTAAATATTTTGCTCACCTCCAATTTAACGGTGGCAATTGGCAAATAATGCAAGCTTTCCTTTATAATATGCGAGGAATAATTCTAAAAACTTTATTATAATAACCTTTGTGATAGACGAGTGATAATCACCATCAGGCAATTCACCTTCATGTCAAAGAAAAGTAATGATTTTTCATGGTAAAAAACTAGAGTCAAAAGAAAAACAAAGTAGAGGAGAAATAATATTCTAATTGCAAAATAGGTGGCACCTTACCCATAAGGGTGACACGTTTTAGGCATTCACCAAAAAATAGGAGGACCCATCACAATCTAGGAACACATCCCATTGCTAATTGCTTCTTCACCTACGCACTAGCTGGGAACACATGGCTAGCTCTGATGATACATTCAATCTTATCATCAACTAGATCCTTAAAGAAACCTAAAAAGTTGTAGGACCCAGAAACTTCTGAAACCTAGCAGTAAAACTGAACAAGTCCAAAACAACAGTTTTCCTGTCCAACTGAGAGAACACCTAGGACACCAAGGACCAATAATAAGACTTTTTTTTTTTTGGTTTTTTTTTTTAAAATTTTATTTTTATATACTTCAAAACTTCATTGTTAATTAAGGATACTTTAAACTAATTACAATTTTTTTTATTTGTCAAAGTGACACATATTAATGAAAAATTCTGGTTACATACAAGTTCACATCTAAATTCACAACATATTTAATTGCTAACTTATGATTAGTATATTCAAATTTACTTTTTTATCGAGTATTTGTTATAGTCCCATATATAGGTATTGTGTTCCAATTAGAAGTTAATACTTAAACATGATATGAAAATGAGCATAGATTTGAAAGTGTCTCTAAATGGACCATAGTTTAATTGGTGCTAATAAATATCTACCGATAATAAATTCATATAAAAATGAAGTTTTTTCAATCAAAATTTGTTATGTTAGCATGTATCCCTATCACAATCAATAATAGACAAAAATTGCGAATAAGACGTGGGGTTTTTTTTTTGATAATCAAGATGTGGGTATATAAAAACTATGAAAATGATAACTTTTATCAAATACAGTACCTATGTTTTTCGGAATGCAAATACAATACATCTTAAACCAAAAAAGAAGAAGAAGGGAGGAGCACCAATACCTACCAAATTTACACCATAGTCTGATAACCTAATAATACACCCATACTGATAAAATGAAATAAAAAACAACCTTTTATTTTCTCCCATTGATTATGGTCAGTCTATTCCTTTTCCTTGAATCATCGTCTTCTTGCAGCAGTTTCTCTCTGTGCATTGAAGTACACTGCAGCCACTGGCAGTCCCAAACCATTCTCTGCTGAGAATCTTCTTGTGTTGAAATAGTCTCTTGTAGTTGGAGGCGTCACTGTTTTTCTTCCTGTCTGCTTGAACAAGATGAACACGTACCTATGGATGCCAACCACCGGTTTGGGAGTCTCATAGCTCACAATCTCTTTCCCTGTTTAAACAATAAACCAATAAAGTGAAAGTCATTAATTTTTAAGCAATAACCCTTCAACAATCGATGACACAAACCTTTTTTTTTTAATAGTATTAGATTTTACTACAATTACTTATATAACTTATTGTATTTAGAGTAATATCACTTATTGACACATTTTAAGTATACAGTAATGACAACACGCAATGTGTTTAGTAATATATAAACTCACCAAAGGAAGCATCAGTTGTACCAGGAATATCTGTGACCATCCTGATCAAAGATATATCTGAAGTCAAAAATTTTGCGAAAAGTCTTGAATGCAATGTGTACAAAAAGAAAAAAAGCTAGAGCTTGATGATACAAACCAGTGGAGGTGTTCTCTTAAAGATGGATCACTAGGACTTGGAGCATCTGGGTCTGTCATAATCTTCAAGAAAAAAAAAGTTCACACAGTATTTGTAGCATTAGTTATACGTAATAGCTGAAAAATATATTGTAATACAACATGATTAATGACCAAGTTATATTTATCTTCAAGAATAAAAAAAACTCACCAGTGTATAAGCAGTCCTCATGTCATCCCCACCAATCTCTACGCGTGGTTTAGAAATAATGACAGAAGGCTTGAACTCGTGGCCATTGGCAACTTGCTTGTTAGAGTTGTAAATTACATTCAGTCTAATACTTGGAGTGAAAATGTCTACCACCTCTCCCACTACTCTCCCCACACTGAGTGTTTCTATGAGCCTCGACATTAGGAAAAAAAAATGGCTAACTTAGGGAGAGAGTGAAGTACTTTGTGTTAATGTTGGTGCAATGGAAGTGTGGTTATGAGGGGGTGTTTTTATAGGCACAATGAGGAAAGAGACTTCAATAGCATGGATTAGAGGCTTAAAAGAATCTATAAAATTTTTATAAAAAAAAAAAAATATATATCCATAAATTAAAGGGTTTTTGTCTATGTGTGTATTATGTATACAGAAAGGACATGTGTTGTATGCAAATTTAAATGTCTATTTTCAAGAATGTGGAAAGATGCCACTATAGAGGTTATAATTTGCTGGGTTTGTTCTAAGATATCCCTCTGAAAACATTTTGTGTAGCTGAATTCAACATGTCTTTGGCTTATTGGTTGTGGTGGGAATAGAGAATATATATATACAACTTTTTCCCCACTATAGTTCAAAAAACACCTTTTTCCCCACTATAATATCATATCTTTGGGCAAATCGGAATTCGGCTTTTTAAGGTGCTTTCTCTATATGCACATACTTTCTCATATTAAAAAAAGGCTAACAATGCATCCACATAAAATAAATAAATAAATAAAAAGGCAAACAAATATCTTCTCAATAAGGGAACGTCTTTTTAATTAAATGGAGGACAAGGTGCTTGTTATCTACTTATATTACTTGTGTTTGGCTCTAAATGGGATGGGACAACATAAATTAAAAACCCTAGAATAATGTTTCTTTCGTAAATAACTATAGATATTTTCCCCTTTCTTCGGGACAGATTGCTGCAAGAGTACTCATTTTTTTCTGTCCAATAAAAGTATTTGGGTTTAACTTACTTCTTGTACTTTTTAAATTAGATATGTCATTTTGTTTTAAATATACAATGACAAGTGGAAGCGGATTTCAATCTCCACATTTTATTTAGTTAATATGTGATGTGACAGTCTCTCCTTAAAACAAAATGAGATTCATTTTTAAAAAGTACTAGAAATAAGCCAAACCCAAAGTATATATGGTTATGATTATTCAACTTTTGAAGTTAACTACCCCCTCCCCCCAAGAGTAGTTATTAACATAACCGACTCGACTAGGTAACCCATGTAACTCGGATGGGTTTTATCACCCGGTTAAGTTTACAAAATTTGTGAAATTACATCTATAAATCCACTTATTGACTTTTGCGCTGTTTAATGTGTTATAATATAGTAACTTAAAGAAGAGAGAACCTATTTTTTATATTTAAAAAAAGCACTTATTTGTCCATTTGCCTATCTCCAAGACTCTCATCCTATTAGAAGACTACTTTATTATTGTGAAACCTTAATTTTAATTTATAATGGCCAGTTTAATTTAGGCAAATGCCTTTTTAAAAAATATTTACGTTATGATTTCTCAAATTTATTTATTTTGAAAAAAATTATTTGACTATATGATTTGACCGATGACCCATTAGCTAAACTAATGATGCAATAATTTGGCTCATAGACTGGATTAAATGTCCGGCTGGATTTAATAACTATGGCCTCAATCAAATAAAAATCCCTAGTGGTATTGCTATGTGAGTAATTAGCATATCATGCATCTAAAGTTTAAACACTCTAAACCACTTAATCTACGGAGACTACAACCACTTGGCAACCCTTAAGATCCAACAAGCACTGAACCTATATGTTAATTAATATGGTATAGTTATTCGATGACAATAGACTTTATCGATTGAGCTAACTCCTTTGAATTACCGGCCCATCAAAAAAAAAAAAAAAACTCCTTTGATATATAAATATATATATATATATATATATTAATGATTGCTTTTAAAATGTACATTATATATTAGTTCCACGGTTGGACTCTATTTAAGTTTAACATGTATTATATTATTTACTTGTTCATATATGTGAACACATGGCCAAAATGGGGGAAAAATTTGCAACCTAGATATATAAAGTTTGGCTCATAATTTTTTTCTTTTTCATTTTGTACATTTAGAATGTAATATAGGCCATTCCTATTATTAAAAAAAATATATAATAGGCCATCGTGGAAATATTCTTATATGCCTTATAGTATTTGATTAATTTCTTAGATGGAAAATCTAGGACTTTTTTAGTGTAATATAACTTTTACATTTAAAATTTTATTTTACATTGATCTTAGCATTATAAATTCTTTCATGCAGATGCCTTGAGGGTTATGTGGTAAGACCTTACTAATAGTATTTCTCTTTTCTTTTTCCCTTTTATTTTTATTTTATTTTATTATTATTTTTTTTTGAGAAGATAATACTAATGGCTGATTCAACATATTCTTCGATTTCTTCTAAGAATAATACACGTTTAACTTCAATAAATAACATTGGAGTGAATTTTTCAGTTGCGCAATCAACTAAGGAAGCATTTGGTTCAAAGTAAACAGAATTTATTTCTAAGAAAAGAAAAGGCATAGCCCACTAATTGAAGCAGTACGTCGACTTAAGTTCATTCAACATATTCTTCTTTCCTTTTGCTTAAATTTCTTCATGCCTTTATAATTTCAAGTAACCAACTTTGGCGTGGCTTTCTGAATTGGGTAATTGCTATAAGAATTCAGTACTCCAAGGTAATGACAGTACTGATTCCCATCATTATTAAAAAAAAAATGGTTATCCTGTGCATCCTCTTCTTCTTTGTACATATCCCAAGCCTTGCCCATAGATTAGGGTTCCTATAACTAACCCGTATGTTCCTAATAACTAGTTCATATTATTGAAACTCTTCTTCTTTGTACATATATCCCAAACCTTGACAATAGATTAGGGTTCCTAACTTCCTAATAACTAGCTAATTCTTTTTTTTTCTTTTTTTCTTTTTATAGGAACTAGTTCATATTGAAAATATTGAAAGTGTAGTTATGAGTATAAAAGTCACAAGATATATTGAGATTAATAAAAAAAATTGATAATATGTAGCTACATTACATTTAGAAAAGAAAATATTGTTTGTCTTTCCCTTGGTCAGTAAAACCATATATTTAAATTTAATTGAAAAATATAATGTATTGCACAATTTTTGACTTAAATGTTATATAACATTGTATCAAAAAAATGTTATATAACATGTACAACAAAGTCTTTACTGTCTTTACTAATACTCCCCAATTACACGTGTAAGTGATATACGACGGTCATCATCTCCATTGTTTTGGAACATGTCATTGCCATATAGAATGAAGTTGACAAGATTCCCAAAAAACAAAAAAGAAAAAGGGTGACAAGATTTAATGACAAAGAAAGCTAGGAAGAAAAGATAAAATCATAAAGTACCATCCCCCACCCCGCCTAAAATTCAGAGTAATTAACTTGATTGAAATGAAATATACATGTTGCCCTATTAAATTAAGAGTAATTTTTTAGGGACACACAAGTTTTATAATTTTTTTTTTTTATAAATATTAAATGTTACAATTAAGTTGTAATTGAAATTACATTATTTTCACAATCCCAATTCTAAGCCAACAATTATTTGAAAGTAATTGAAAATTTGAAATTACATTACTTTTATAAATGCTAATGTTACAAAATATAATTAATTTTTTATTAAAAAAAAAGCAAATAAAAACAAAAACAAACAAAACAAAAAAGCATGTAAAAACCAAAAGGAATTTAGAGAAGGTGCAGACTCTAGTCCGGAGGTCTAGTGGATGAATGGAATAAAGCTTTCGATGGATGACACGTGTTTGAGTGAAATTACATTACTCTCACAATCCCAATTCTAAGCCAACAATTATTTGAAAGTAATTGAAATTACATTGCTTTTATAAATGTTAATGTTACAAAATATAATAAATTTTGTTGTTAAAAAATCAAAAACAAACAAAATAAAACAAAAAAAAAGCATGTAAAAAGCAAAAGGAATTTAGAGAAGGTGCAGACTCTCTAGTCTGGAGGTCTAGTGGATGAATGGTGATAAGGATAAAAGAGATTGATCACAAAAGATAAGCCGACGGTTTATAGGTGATGGGATCTACTGAGTCGTCAGCCCCTATTTAATGACTGACGACGGGCGAGAGTTGTAGGGAGAGGCACCAAAGGCATCCAAAGGCTGACGGGATCATAAAGCTGAAGGGATTCTGAAGTTGACGGGATGAAGACTGAAGGCATAATGTAAGCTAACGACACTAGTCAAAAAATGCTTGCTAACCACGTTTGCGTGTATAAGGAAATGACTTGTCCTCCACGTTTTGAGAAACCTAAGAGGGATTCCTATATGGAAAAGATCCCGCAAAATACGCTCAAGAAGACTCTTATAAGGAAAAGACTTTTACTCCAAGGAAAAGGGGTCAACCCCTACTACTATAAAAACCCAAGCACGCTCATGAACCAAGGTACGCATAATTTACCCTCTCTAACACTCTAGAGTTGTGAGAATAGTTCTGACTTGACCTTCGGAGGGTATTTGGCCAGCATCACACTGGTGCTCTCTGCCAGGTCCTTTCTTTTTGCTGTGCAGGTACTGTTTGGAGCGCGCGAGGACCGTGTGGCTTACTGGTGATATTTTCGACATCATCAAATGGAATAAAGCTTTCGAAGGATGACACGTATTTGAGTGAAATTACATTACTCTCACAATCCCAATTCTAAGCCAACAAGGCAACAATTATTTGAAAGTAATTGAAATTACATTGCTTTTATAAATGTTAATGTTACAAAATATAATAAATTTTGATGTTAAAAAATCAAAAACAAACAAAATAAAACAAAAAAGCATGTAAAAACCAAAAGAAATTTAGAGAAGGAGCAGACTCTGGTCCGGAGGTCTAGTGGATGAATGGAATAAAGCTTTCAATGGATAACAAGTATTTGAGTGAAATTAAATTACTCTCACAATCCCAATTCTAAGCCAACAATTATTTGAAAGTAATTGAAATTATATTGCTTTTATAAATGTTAATGTTACAAAATATAATAAATTTTGTTGTTAAAAAATCGAAAACAAACAAAATAAAACAAAAAAGCAAATAAAAACCAAAAAGAATTTAGAGAAGGTGAAGACTTTAGTTCAGAGGTCTACAGTAAATGAATAGAATAAAGCTTTCGATGGATTGACACATATTTGAGTAAAATTACTTTACTTTCACAATCCCAATTCTAAGCTAACAATTATTTGAAAGCAATTGAAATTACATTGCTTTTATAAATGTTAATGTTACAAAATATAATAAATTTTGTTGTTAAAAAAAAAAAAAAAACAAAACAAAACAAAAAAGCATGTAAAAACCAAAAAGAATTTAGAAAAAGTGCTGACTCTAATTCAGAAGTCTACAATGGATAAATGGAATAAAAATTTCGATGGATGAATGGAATAAAAGTTTCGAGACACTAATTTGAGTGAGAATGAAAGAATAGTATTATGTCTGCCAAAACTTCAAATTAAATCATTATTTACGTTGTCAAACACTCAAACGTCCAAAAAAAGCTCTTTCCCTTATTCCTTTACACTGACATAGCTCTCACTTCTCTTTCGAGTAATTCTTAGGTACTTTCAAAGTACGGAGAATGGTACTCTCTTCTTTCACATTTGTGATAAGGTCCACTCATTAAATTCATGACGAGATCTACCATAAATATAAGAAGTAGGAGTACCATTTCACCGTATACCGGAACTTCCTAAAAAAATTTCTTTCCTTTCCTTAATCATCAACATAAATTAAGGGTAAAAATATCTACTTTTTTGGTCTTTTGAACATTGACACGTCTCCCGCACTTACAAGAATCTCTCAATCTTTCTCGATCAAATTAGCCACGTGTCTTTTTGTTGGGTATATGATGTGATTTCCTATAGTATGGCATTTTTATTAAAGGGTAAATAAGAGGATTCCACACTCAAATCATGTCATTAGTTGTGATGCATTTCACAAGCGAAACTTTTTTTTTTTTTTTTGGGAGAGATTTTCAAAGGCGTTGCTCTTGATGATAATTCTTTATTATCAGACCAAAATACCAATCAGTTTTTAGTATAAGTGAGGATTAAACCCAGATTTATTATTCAACCATTAGAGTCTTTACCAATTGAGTTAACTAAAACCCATCACAAGTGAAACTATATTGTCATTAGTTGTGTTGCATTTCACAAGTGAAACTATATAAAAATAAGGCTAAAATACAAATGGTACCCATTAAGTTTGACTAAAATTAATTCCAATTGTTTAACTTTACTTTAAGTTTTAAATTTATTCAATTCAAAGAATAAGTGTAACACCTAAGGTCTAAGTTTATAATTGGGGTTCTTCTTATTATTTCCAAGTCTAGGATTCACCTAGTAAACATCTGATATGAGACTTACCATACACCTGCATAAATCACATTTGGCTCCACAGCATAATTTTAACCAATACAATTATTTCTTTCATTGTAATATATAGTATCAATTAAGCTCAAATATTAGCCTTTTTTTTTTTTTTTTTTTTTATCAAAAGAGAAACTCTACGTTTACAACGTTTTTCACAATACTTTCACAATAAATACTAAGTGGCAGGTTGTTACTAGCTGTTAGGGTCTGTTTGGATACTGCTTATTTTGCTAAAAACTGAAAACACTGTAGCAAATAATTTTAAAAGCTAGCTAATTTTTTTTTGGCTGAAACTACTGTAGCTTCAGTTGAAAGTACTGTAACTTTTTTCTTTTTTCTTTTTTTAAACATTTCACTCCTCTCCCACCCTAACGCCTGTCTTCGAGAACACAATCCAAGTCCATACCCAAAATAGAAATCCACAGCTCAAAGCTCCCAATTTGACGTCGGCAAAGATCGGGTTCAGGTTCAGCAGAAAGTACTCTTCCTTCCATGCCATTAACACCTCTCCTCCCATAAACCCATTTCACGCCTCTCCCTTGTTTGTCCTCAGATCGTCGACTACCCCGATGAAGATCAATCTTGGAGTTCACTACAAATTTCTCCAAACTCGTTGACCCACTATTGAAGGTAACTTGCTGACCCATCTGTTGAATTCCATCGTGGTTAAGACCTGTCCTCTCTCTCTCACACACATTTTCTCAAACATATGAAGTACATTATTTCCTCTTTATAAAAATTTTCTTGTTCTTCTTCTTTGAGTAATTTTTGTTGCGTGTGATGGCTATCTGATTGTTATTTCAAGTTGTTGATTAGGATGAGTTTTGATTAGGATAAGTTGTTGGTTAGGATTGTATTTGTTGATTAGGATGAGTTGTTGGTTAGGATTAGTCGTGATTTGAGATTCCTATAATATATACTTTTTTCTTCATTAGTTATATGGCTTTCTGTGACTATGTGCTGTTAGCAAGTGAAAGTGATCAAAGGGCCTTTTTTTTTTTTTTTTTTGCAATTTGTTTTACTGGGTAGAAATTGTTTGGGATTTTCAATTAATAAAAGGGATGCTTTATGAATTTGTAAGGGTTTCTCTATGTTACTTCATAGTCCATGCTAGTATGTTTGATTAATTTTGATGCATTTTGATTGTTAGCATTATTTTATAATTCTCATAGTACTATTTGTTTGGCCTAGTAGTAGATAATCTGACTACATTATCTAAAACATATGGGGATCGTTTAGTTATCTTCAATTAATAAAGGGGTTGCTTTATTTTTTGTAATGGTTTCTTTGTGTTACTCCACAATCCATACTAGTATGTTTGATTAATTTTGATGCATTTTGAGTATAACTCATTTTTGTCATTCTCATAGTACTTTTGTTTAGTGGATAATCTGATACACTATCTAAAACATATGAGGATCTTTTAGTTATGTTTATTTTATATAAATCTATAAGTTGGCATAGATACTGTTGTGTTTTCTGATTAGTTATTAGTATGTATCAAGATGTCTTTAATTTTGTTGCCTATTTTTCAAACTGCTACTTATTAGTGAAAAAAGAAGAAGTGATCTGTCTTCTTTTAATTATGGATCATATGATCAATAAAGAGTGGTAGCCACTCTACTTCCACTTCTTGATGTTGTCACCAGTCACATTAAATAGTAGAGACTTGAACCTTTCTAATTTGCTACACAGTAGATCAAAACCCTCACAAGCATGTGCCTATCATATTAGTTCATTGAAATGCTTATTTAGTGTAATATTAGATCAAACGACCAAGCTCTAACAAAGCTAAGACCAAGAAATCATTACCTTAAAAAGATTGCAATTAATTTGCTTCTCTTCCATATGGGACATTAGTTCAGGACAGAATCTGGGAAAAAAAAATGTTCAAGGATTCTATTATGTGATTGTTTCCCTTTCTTCTTATGCTCAACTAGAATTGCTGCATCAGTATGCTGAACTGACTCAGACTTAATGTGTTGATACTTGCAGCCAGAACTGACTCTTTATTTCTATCAGTAGCTTTGAAGTTTCTGAATTAATGTGTTGATACTTGTTGCTACAGATTATGGAGGATGTGAAATTTGTGAATAATGTGAAAAGTTTAATCCTAGAACTAGGATGTGTCCCTGGTGCTCTTTTATTTGACAACTATGCAACAAAAGATTTTGCTGAGAAAAGTGTGGTACCAGTTACTTTTCGTGTCCTGTGTTCTTATAATGCAGCAGTAGACTGTTTTGCTCCTACACATGTTGTTTTGCATTTGATAGGCAAATGTTCATAATAATCATGCTGAAAGTCTTATGCATTAATCTGTTTCATTGATTTGGTACTTTGAGTAGTTTTGTTATGTGCAGAGTGAGTTTGTTGTACTGTTCACTAGTCCAAGCCAACGTAATATCTACTGCCAATTCCTACCAATGTCGGAAACGAGTAACTATTTCTCTAGTTCTGATGGCCATTTCTGTGACGTTGACAACTACGTCATTAGGACGTCCCTGAAACTTCATACTTTTGGTAGGAGGTTTTATAGCTGTCACTGTTGGTCACTGATAAGTACCATATCCAAGTATTGGCAAAAGATTTGTGTTGTGCATTAAAAAACCAATTCGTTATATTCTTGTTTATGTGTTATATTTTATTGTGCAGGATGATGACCGTGCATGCAAGTTCTTCAAGTGGTTAGACACCAACATTTGTTGTATGCAAGGTGCAGTAACAGCACCTATAGTTATAGCCAAATTTAAGTGATTGGAGCATGCGGTGGAAAATGCTAATGAAGAGTTGAAGCAAGCACACGCCCTAACAGACACAGCAATGGAAAAGGAGCAAGTTGCAAAACGAAAGGCTAAAAGAACCAAGGCTGCACACATATTTTTTGAATAGAAAGCAAAGAAGTTTAAGATAGCTCTAGTAGTTTGTTAGGTCATGTTTGTAGTATTGCTTATCTTGTCTACTAGGTTTGGAAAAGTTAGAATCAGGCAAAGGTGTTTGTCATAATGGGATGTGTATGTGTGTAATAATATAGATTTGTATTATTAAATTTGTTTTGTATATTAATCGTACAACTTATTCTGTATTGCAAGTAACAATTTATGATATGTATGAAGTTGTACTTCTATTATATGTGGAGACGTTTGATGGAGATTATGTTAATGACCAAGTTGATGGAGATTGTAAGTTCTTTTGTTATATATATGTGTGTATATATATAATATTTATTTATCTATTTACACTTTGCCAGCAATTGATAGTTAGGGTTCTTGGTTTCTTTTTCAAAAATTGAGGGTAGATTTTTTTTTTTTTTTTTTTAAATTCTTGGCAGATTAGTGTTGCAATCTTGAAATCTTTTGAGTTTGTCTCTTGTTCAAATAAGATTGGAGTCTATTCAGAAGTCCCCTGTAAGCTTGAAATCTACTATTGCAATACTAATGAGTTTCACATGTAAGGATATATATACAAATTCATAAATCAAATGTATTACAATCAAGTTTTGTGAGCCATCGGTTTTGATTACCAACAAAAAATTACCGTAATGTTAAATGGTATTACATTCAAGTTTGTGAACCATCAGTTATGGTTCCAAAAAAAAAAATTACCATAATGTTAATGGTATTTTCAACCACACAAATTTATATTGTGACAAAAATAATGGTCACCATTATCAATTAAAGTCATTATAACCTTTGTAACAATTTAAGTCCTACGGTGGAGGCATCCCACATATCGAAACTGTGATATTGTTCCGAACCACTTTCAATTCAAGTTCGTCCAAGGAAGAGATCACATGTGTCATTTCATCATAATGACCTCCCTCGCTACTTCCACATATGCCCCATGCAGAAAGCCCACGTCCAAGGTTACTGTTTTCATGTGTTTTAATAAAATTGTGAAGAACCATTGTAGCAACAATAATGCGTTCTTAAGTGTGTATATGAAAGGCTGGCATACTTCTCAAAATTTTCCATCTATTCTTCCAAACTCCAAAAGTTCGTTCTATGATAAAATGAAGTGATAAATGGAGATAATTAAATTTCTCCTCTGGATGTTGTGGTAGTCGACCTTGTTGAAAATCGAGCAGGTGGTACCTCTCCCCCTTATATGGTGCAAGGAACCCTCTCTTCATATGGTACCCTGAATCAACAAGATAAAACTTTCCTATAAATGAAAATGTTTATTACATTAACATTTTCACTACATAATACATACTTTAATACACTAATTAAAATGCATATTTACAAACCAGGTGGAGGTTTTAGGAAGTTGACACTCTCATTATTGAGGCAACTTAAAAAGATTCCTGTGTCATACGCTGACCTTTCCCATCCAACACATGCAAATGTGAATTTCATGTCAAAATTACATGCGCACATGCAATTTGTTGTTGTGATCGCTTCCCTTCCTCTGTATGGGTGTTGCTCATCAACTGGTAAGACCATGGGGATGTGAACCCCATCAATCACACAAATGCAATCCTAACCATTGCCACAAAAATACCATGTGAAATTCGATACGTATTATAACCATAAAGATAAATTGAATAAAATCAAGTCAAGATACCAAATTCACAAAGTACCTTGAAATGTAGCCAATATCTATCTGAATTGAGAATATGTTGTGGCGCGTTAGGAAATGCAGGATCATCAGGCTTGATAATGTTTGCTGCCATAACATTGGCTACCAAAACATTAGCTACCAATGTAACTACCGTCTCCACATGCCGACTTACTATCTCACCCAAATGCTGAAATCTATCCTGCACCATCCTATTACACATGCCACTACCAAGTACCAACAATGTCATTGCCACAGACTCTTCCAAGCGAACTCTTTTGGTACCTTCATATCCATACTAAGTGCACAATGTATTACATAATTCTCGAAACACATGGCTTGATAGTCTAAACACATTGCGATATTTCCGCTTATTTCCATTTAAAATATATTGTACCCATTCATACCCTATTTGTAGATTTGTATGCATTGGTACTTTGTTCATATTCGTCTTTATGTAAGCTACGACACTTGCACACTCAGCTAAATATGCTGCGAGTATAATGTCATCGCTCATTTCGAAACTCATTTCCTTGCATATATTACCAACTTTAATTACATGTACAAAATCTGGAGTGATACTACAATATTACTCCACTTTCAGTAGTAGTAATAGATCTTAGTGCTAAGGGAGAAAAAAGAACAAGTTTTTGAACTTTATATATGTGTAGGCTAAAAACAAGTTGTTAAACTATATTGAACCTTTATTAGTACTAGGCTAAAAAATGTGGTACTAATAAATTAACAGTCCTAAAGCCTAGGTCACAGTCTAATGTCTAGAAAGTACCCTCACCAACTCATGCAAGCAGAGTGTTTGAATTGAATTCATTGTCATGTGCTTCCATGATCTGATGGCTATGCTAATCAACTAGCTGCCAAACACCCAAAAGAGACACCCCATTGAAATTTGGTTTGGATTGGTTAATTTTAATATGACCATATAGAGCTAAGCATATGTTTTCACAGTCATTGTTCTAGCAATTCATAATTTCATCCAAGATTACTAAATTGTATATTCAAATCTAGAGGGAAAAGTATTGAAACTCATTGGTGCTGGGAATCAGATGAGTCATTTAGCAAATCCATCATTTTGTTACTTGCTTTGAAATTTTGTTGGCTGGAAACTAGTGCATTAAACTTTTACCTGCACAAATGAAGTCTGAGTTAGTTCAACATACTGATGCAGCAATTCTGGCTGAGCAAAAGAAGAAACAAAGAGAAGCACCAAAGAGAAAGGGAAACAACCACAAAACAGAATCCTTTAACATTTGTTTTGTTCATTTTTTTTTTCTCCAGATTCTGTCTTGAACTAATGTCCCATATGGAAGAGAAGCAAATTAATTGCAATCTTTTTAAAGTAATGATCTCTTGGTCTTAGCTTTGTTACATGGAGCTTAGTCCTGTGATCTAATATTACAATAAATAAGCATTTCAATGAACTAATATGATAGGCACATGCTTGTGAGGGTTTTGATCTGCTGTGTAGCAAATTAGAAAGGTTCAGGTCTCTACTATTCAATGTGACTGGTGACAACATCAAAAAGTGGAAGTAGAGTGGCTACCACTCTTTATTGATCATATGATCAATAATTAAAAGAAGACAGATCCTTTCTTCTTTTTTCACTAATAAGTAGCAGTTTGAAAAATAGACAGCAAAATTAAAGACATTTTGATACATACTAACTAATCAGAAAACACAACAGTATTTATGCCAACTTATAGATTTATATAAAACAAACATAACTAAAAGACCCTCAAATGTTTTAGATAGTGTATCAGATTATCCACTAAACAAAAGTACTATGAGAATGACAAAAAAGAGTCGTACTCAAAATGCATCAAAATTAATCAAACATACTAGTATCAACTGTGGAGTAACACAAAGAAACCATTACAAGAAATAAAGCAACCCCTTTATTAATTGAAGATAACTAAACGACCCCCCATATATTTTAGATAATGTAGCCAGATTATCTACTACTAGGCCAAGCAAATAGTATTATGAGAATTATAAAATAATGCTAACAATCAAAATGCATCAAAATTAATCAAACATACTAGCATGGACAATGAAGTAACATAGAGAAACCCTTACAAATTCATAAAACAACCCCTTTATCAATTGAAAATCCCAAACAATTTCTGCCTAGTAAAACAAATTGCAAAAAAAAAAAAAAAAAAAAAAAAAAAAAAGGCCCTTTGATCGCTTTCACTTGCTAACAGCACATAGTCACAGAAACCCATAAAACTGATGAAGAAAAAAGTATATATTATAGGAGTCTCAAATCACGACTAATCCAAACCAACAGCTCATCCTAATCAACAAATACAATCCTAATCAACAACTCATCCTAATCAACAACTTGAAATAACATTTGAAATAATAATCAGATAGCCATCACATGTAGAGAAAATTACTCAAAGAAGAAGAACAAGAAAGTTTTTATAAAGAGGAAATAATGTGCTTCATATGTTTGAGAAAATGTGTGTGAGAGAGAGAGAGAGAGGACGGCTCTTAACCATGATGGAATTCAACAGATGGGTCATCAAGTTACCTTCAACAGTGGGTCAGCGAGTTTGGAGAAATTTGTAGTGAACTCCAAGATTGATCTTCATCAGGATAGTTGACAATCTGAGGACAAACAAGGGAGAGGCGTGAAATGGGTTTATGGAAAGAGAGGTGTTAATGGCATAGAAGGAACAGTACTTTCTGCTAAACCTGAACCCGATCTTCACCGGCGTCAGATTGGGAGCTCTGAGCCGTGGATTTCTCTTCTGGTTATGGACTTGGATTGTGTTCTTGAAGACAGGCATTAGGGTGGGAGAAGAGTGAAATGTTTAAAAAAAAAAAAAGGTCAAACTTTTTATTCAAATAATCTCAACTCATTGGCAGATAAAATGCATATTTTCCCAGCCAAAAGAACACTGACCCAAAAGATAGTATAATAAAAATTGAGAGAATAACTCAGGCAGCCAGATTTTCACATAATTTGGATCAAACTGGACTAGGCACAGGAAGAGAAGACTAGCTATAGTCCAAAAAGTAAATTGTTTGCCAAGTTCTAATTAACAAAAATTGAAAATTAAAGCTCACAAACCCATTGAAGATGAGCTTAGGTTAATGAATAAAGGATATTGAATTGACATTGTCTGGTACGAATACCTCCAATGACATGAAAAAGACATGTCTCATTTTCCTTTGTGTGTGTTTTTCATAGTTTCAAAAATGAGACTGGACTGGCCAGTCCAACCGATTCAACTAGGAACCGGTCTTCAATCCGGTCCGGTTATGGTAAAAAACCGAAAATGAGCTTAAAATCGGTAAATAGTAAAAACTGACCGGTTCAACCTAAAAACCGAAAACTGGCTTGGTCAAACCAGTTAATGACCGATTGGGGGTTTTTTGACTTGTCCCCTAAAACTACGTCATTTTGGTCCTCAATAAAGTCCTAAAAACTAACCTTAAGCCTAATCTGATCACTCTCTCATTTTAGTTCATCACTCACGCCTCACTCTGCCCCACTCTTCACTCTCTCACTCACCTCAAGCTCTCAAGTCTCAGCTCAACTCAAGCTCTCTCTGCCTCACTCTGTTTTCTGCCTCACCCTTCACTTTCTCACTCACCTCTCTCTGGCTCTCTACCTCACACACAGCGGCCCGCAGTCTAAGTTGGGATTTTTTTTTTCTTTTTTCCTTCTTGGTTGGTATCGCCCTCGCTCTTTGTGCTCTGCTCTTTGCTAATTAGGTAATGTTATTTTCTTTTTATTTTGATTTTGATTTTCTCAGTTTTTTTTTTCAACTTCATTAGGTAATAATTAGTATTCTTTTCTTTTTTATGATTTTGATTACTTGATTTTGATTTTGATAATTTTCTCGGTTCTTTTTTTTTTTTTTTTTTCATTTCCCTCGGCTTCATCTTAGGCTGTGTTTGTTTTGGGTGAAAATCACTTCCGGAAATGTTTTTCCGTATTTATAGGTGTTTGGTTGCGCATGGAAAATGCATTTTCTGGAAATGCTTTTCAGTTGGCCTGTGTTGGGGTATAAACTGATTTCCGTTTTTATTTTACCTTCAAATACCATTTTCCGAAAAACAGAGAGAGAGCTGAGTGAGAGGGAGATCGCGCCCACGTGCAGAGAGAGAGAGAGAGGAAGAAGAGACTGAACTCCGACGAACCCAGAAACCGACTCCGACGAACCTAGAAAACCCAAGACCGAGCTCGTTCATCATGCTGATCTCACCACCGGCGAGATCGTCGCACCCCAGCACCGATCCATCCAAAATCGATCGTTCTTGTCGCACCTAAAACCGATCGTCCTCGACCCAGATTCGTCGTCCCCAATCGCGATCTCGCCTTCACGCCGATCGCGATCGCAGCACCGCGCCGATCACCGATCGCCTTCGCCTTTGCCGCGCGATCTCACCTCTCGTCGAACCCAGTCACCTCTCTCTCTTCCTTCTTCTCTCAATTTGACCGGATTATGAATTTTTTTTTTCTGGGTTTATTTGTGTTTCTAGATTGAGAATGAAATTATATATTTGTTTGGCAGCTGAGAAAATGTGTTTTCTATGGTATTTTCAACAATACAACCAAACACCAGAAAATATTTTTCACAACATTTTCTAAAATGCAACCAAACACTTAAAAATATTTTTCTTTCCTGAAAATAGCATTTCCGAAAAATAAGTATTTTTCGAAAAATCACTTACATGAAACAAACACAGCCTTAGATTCTCAGTTCATGTTTAGCTTCATCTCAAGTTCTTCTTTTGGTAAGTGATAACTTCAATTATTAGTTTACAATAGCATTTTAGTTTATTTGTGATTTTGTGTATGTTGTGGAATTGATTTACAGAGCATTATTGTTTGTGAAATATATTTTACAGAGTATTATACTATTGATTGTATATGTTGTGTTGATGAATTTATTTGCTGATAAAATGTTTGTTACCAGAATGAAATTATTGACTATTGTCTGTGTATGTTGTGTTGATGAATTTATTTGTTGATAAAATGGTTGCTACCAGTCTGAAATTGTTGAGTGAAATGAAGTCCGCCTCTATACCATCTAATGAACATGCTTCTACAACCGGGTCTAATGCTAATTCTTCATCTGTGAGAGCGAAATGTGATCCTACATGGGATCATGTAACTGAAGAGGTGAAAAATGGAAAAAGTAGTTATAGATATATACATTGTGGGAAAAGTTATAAAGGAGGGGGCATGAATAGGATGAAAAGACGTCTAGCTGGAATTAAATGTGATGTGGCTGCATGCATGGGTGCACCTTATGATGTTAGGTTTCTAATGGTTGAGAATTGGAAGGAAATTTCAAAATCTAAAGAACAAACAAAAAAGGATCAAGAAGCATCTAATTATTCGCCATTAGAAGACTCACCAGAATTTGAAGATGTCCAAGAAATTACTCCTAGAAGTAGGGGGTTTGGAAGGGGAAATAGAAGTGGTCCTAGTAGTTTTCCACCAAGATCCAATCTTGGCAAGAGAAAGGTTAGTGATATTGGTAATTACTTCGCTCCTAGAACACCACCGGAGGCTCAACATTCTATTAAAAGTGTGTTTGCTGGCTAAGAAAAGAAATGGTGGGTTGATACGGCTGTAGCAAGATGGATGTATGATGCTTGCATTCCAATTAATGTTGTAAATTCTAATTATTATCAACCAATGTTCAATGCCGTAGCTTCTTACGGTATTGGATATAGAGGCCCAAATTATCATGCCCTTAGAGTGCCTTTGTTGAGAGATGCAAAAAAAGAAGTCCAATTGATTGTTGATTCTCATTTCATATTAGGCTGATACTAGTTGTACAATAATGGTTGATGGGTGGACTGATACTAGGTATAGAACATTGATTAATTTGGTTATCTATTGTCCTAAAAGAATTATTTGTATACGTTCTGTTGATACTTCTTACTTGGTTAAGGATGCTATTAATTTGAGTAACTTGTTTGATGAAATTATTAATTGGGTTGGTCCTGCAAATATAGTACATTTGGTCACTGACAATACTGCAAATTATGGAGCTGCTGGAAGAATTTTGTGTGGAAAATATAGGAACATTAATTGGTCACCTTGTGCAGCACATTGCCTAAACCTAATTTTTAAGGAGATTGGGAAGATGGATTATGTGGCTAAACTTGCAAAGCGTGCATCCAAGATCACAGTGTTCATCTATAACGATGTGGCTTTGCAAGCTTGGTTGAGGACTAGAAAAAATTGGATGAAAATTATGTGTCCAGGGCCAACTAGGTTTGCTACTGCTTTCCTTGCCTTAGGGAGTCTTAAGGAATATAAGCATGACTTACAAGCATTGGTGACTAGAAATTTTATGTTGAATCAAGATATGCAAAAGATAAGAAAGCAAAGGCAGTGGTGAAAATCATTCTTGACAATCAATTTTAGAATAATTGTCATGTAATTATGCATATTACGTCACCATTGATTTCTTTATTGTGCATTTTTTATTTTAATGAAAAACCAGCTATGGGTTATGTATATGATGGCATGTATAGAGTAATTGATGGAATCAAAAAAAAATTCAACGACAAGAAGAGACTATGGGAGCCTTATGTTAATATTATCAAGGATCGTTGGGATAATAAATTCTATAGAGATATTCATGCCGCTGCTTATTGGTTGAATCATGTATTCCAATATGTCTGATCTACTCTTAAAAAGAGGATAGAGACACAATCTGTTGAGAGAGATGTTATTGAATCAAAAGTTTCAGTTGGTCAATTGAAGTTGGTGGAGGAATTAAGGCTATTTCAAGAGCGTGAACAAACTTTTGGAACCCAACTTGCTCAAGAATCAGCCAAGACATCTCAACCGGGTAAGATATTGTTTACTTTAGCTAGTAATAAAATTAAAATATGTTTTAAAGATCATATCACTTTTTTATATTTTTGGAATAAGTATAGTTGTGTTTATTGATTCATTGTATCTTTGTTTTGTGTTGTATATGGAACTTAGATAAGTGGTAGAGGTTGTTTGGATCTTGTGCTCCAATCTTACAAAAGTTTGCAATTCGAATCCTTAGCCAAACAGCTGCCTCTTCGGGATGTGAGCGGAATTTGAGTGTTTTTAAACAAATACATACCAAAAGAAGAAATAGATAGGAGCATCAACGACTTAATGATCTTGTGTTTATTTATTATAACTACCAATTGAAAGAAAGATATATACTATATATTATATAATCTCTTTGTTTCAATGTTTTTGTGGGGAAATATGGGTGATTCACTAATTTGGTCAAGTGGGTTCTTTGTGATTGTGAAATATAAGTGATTTGGTTACTAATTATTCATTATGTTCATCTTATGATATAGAGTCAAAAGAAAGAAGTTCAATTTTGATCCTATAGATTATGCAAGTATCGATAAAATTGAATTTTGGGTAGTGGAAGATGAGGAACCTCTATTTCTGAATCATGAGGAGATAGAGAATGCATTTTATGAAAATGGAGCCTACCCAATCAAAGAAGGGTCTTCTGACCATGTACAAAGAGGTTAGCTTATAACAATTCTTTGCCTAGTTGCATATTTTAATTAGACTATTTATGATTTATGAGAAATGATTATTAGAATCATTATTTCATTTATTGTTCTTTGGTTTTGGAATTTGTATAGATATGGACAATGAAGTGATTGAGGATGATGATGACATCAATTTGGAATCATTTGGTGATGAAGATGATGCTCCTCCCGGATTTAGAAATAAAAATCATCCTATTCATGTTGAAGATGAAAAAGATGAGGATGAGGATGATGATAATGATGCTAGTGGTGGAGCATTTGGTTCACATGATGATATTGATTTCAATTTTCTTCATAACAAATGAGGCTTGGGTCTTAAAACTTAGTAGTTGTTTGTTTGAAACTTTAAAACTTATTTGCTATTTGGATGTAATGAACTTATTTGTTATTTTCCATTTGGATGTAAATGTAATGACTAATGAACTTATTTATTTGGTTCTGTTGAAAGTTTATTATGTTTAGGATGATTGTTTTGTAATGTTATTATGTTAAATTCTTTAAAAAGATGTTATATACTTATATACTTGTATTTTTTTAAAAGGAAACATATTTATTACTATTGGTTTGTTAGTTTTAGTATATTAAAAATTTATTAATTATTTATATAATTTAAATAAATAATAATTAAATTATTTACGACGTCACCGGTTCAACCACAAAACCGGTAATTAGCTACTTTTCCAGTTCTTTCACTGTACCGGTTTTTAAAACCATGGTGTTTATACTATTTGGTTTCCTGGAGTTAGAGACTGACATGAACACAAGGCCTCAGGTGTAAACATGCAAATAATATCTTGTAAGTGTTAGTGAATGATCTATCCGTTTGGGGCAATAGAAAATCAAGTTGACTAAACTTAATGCAAGGGCAAGTGGATTTTGGTTTATACCTTTACATATACTTATTTATATATGATGCAACCTTAGATGAATTAAAGTTGATTGAAAAGCAAATGTAGTAGACAAAAAAATAAGGAGAAGTCACCTACCACCATAAAGGAAAAACCCTAAGGCTGCAAACAAAGAGACAACTGCCGGAATACATGGATTAGGACCCATAAATTAATATCAGGATTAACTAAGCATTACAAGTGTTGGAAAAATGTTCAAGCATTAATGTTCTTAGTATAACCCAGCTAAAATCACTCATAAATGAAAAAAAAAAAATCAAGTTTTGGGAAAGGATTTAACTTCAAATAACAAGTTCAATGACTCACTCAGTTACCATCATCACCAGATACTAGTTAACAATTAAATAGATCAAACAATAAGTAGACACTAAACAAAGAAATTCTATTTCCAGAAAATATGTCGAAAGAATATCTGTTTTGTTCAATACTTATCATGACTCTCTCTCTCTCTCTCACACACACATATATATCCCCACCTACCCCTCTGACTCAAAAGTATCTAGCTGTTTAAGTTTACTGCACTGTTTTTTGCTTGATCAGTACAATATCTGCTAAAGAATCAATTGCCAATAAACTTTAGACCAGTCACCATAAACCAATTGCCAATAAACTTCAAATCAGTACAATATGTAGTTGTTTAACACTAGTAACTGCTAAAGAATCCTCAAAATCCTACAATATCAACTTCAAACCAGTTAACATAAACCAGTTGCCAATCACACAAGTTCACATTTGTAATCACACTAAATAGAAGACCATCACAAAGGAACTTTAAAAGAACACAATCTAGGGAAAATTGGATGTTACATTACTTAACACCATTTTTAATTACTATTAGAATAGAAAGAGTACCCAAAAGTTACATACACACCCATGGTAAGCATAGTTTCTGCCAAAAAAGAAAAAAGAAAAAAGAGCAACAGGTACATAGAGAAAATCCGATTAGGACAATACCATTCCAAGCAACCCCTATCAAAACAATCCTCTTTCCTTCACCAAAGCTCGGGGTGCATTTAATACTATTTCTCTAGCCACTTCAGCTGGAACTCTTTACAATGACTATGTGCTGCAAACATGTGCCTAGCCTCTTGGTTTCCCATGAAGAAGCAGGAGCTGAACATATAAAGGTAATCACCCGGTTGCACCCCAGGAAGACTCAACACCATGTCCATAACTGCTTGAAACTCAGCAGCTGCCATGGAAGCAAATGGTGTATGAGTACTTACACTTCTACTCTCAACAATAACATCGGAGATGTTCTTCAAAGAGTCGGACATCTCTTGCACAATTGAATGCTATTTACCACGCTTCTTGTGAATTCCCCTGAAGAGGTGGACACCTCTTGCCAAGCCTTTTTACTTATTCATTGCCAGTCCTGTCCTCGACAATGATGGGCCTTCAACCTCCATTGGGTCAACATCCACAGAGGGCTAACATTGGGGGTTAACAAATTCTTTACTATCAGTGAAATCCCCAAACCCTTCAATGATTTCCTTTGGTATTTGACCACTTGGGGTCCATGCATTTTTTCTTTGTTGCAACCGTGCCTTCAAACATGATCTCCATAGAAGCAATATTCGACAAACCTTTCTTGCGAATAGTTGTTGACTAGGGACATTCCTACATGTGTACAACCAATAGTTACAAATCAATATGGTTGTAGACAGTTGAGGTTATCACAATTATGTAAAGTAAACTAACCTTAAGTTTTCGGCCCCACCACTCATCAGTGGCATCAATCCTCTCAGTGTCATGATCATAACCCAACCTAATCTCATGCTCAATAAGCTGCTTCCATATCTTCCGAGATTTTCTCAAATGATCCTATTTGTTTTTAAACTGCAAGTAAGACACCACTTTGTCCATTTCACTAAACTGCTTAATTACTACATCAACCCCTTTCTTTCTCAAAAACCCTCCATTCCTATTGCCTTCTAGGACTTGAGCAGCATACAAATCACAAAAAGCTTTTAGTTATATTGGATCTTTCCACTCAGTTCTCACATCATTTCTAGCGTCCTTCAATTTCCCCTTAACCATTTTTGCTACAACAAAATTCTATACTCATTGAGACATTTCGACAAATAGTTCGTATGCATATCATAATCGGTTACATGACCACATGAAAAATGCAAATTAAACTCACATAGTCCAAATACAAACATAGGCAAGAAGAGAAATACACAAAATTACATGAACGAGAGAGAAACCTACATATTAATTTCCCAGAAAACATAAAAACCACACACAAAGTTGAACACAAGAACAAATAAATGTAGAACACAACTTATAGATAAATGCAAAGCACCAATACATCAAAGAGTATGAGAAGTTAGATACAACTTACAAATAAACGCAGCGTCTCTCTCCTATAGTGGCGACAACAACGTCCTAAGTGGAGAGAATGTGGGCTTGAGTGAAGGAAGAACAGAGGGATACCAATTCGTTTGTTCCGCTTAAAGGTATTACCATTGTGTTTCCTCTGTTTTGATGATTTATTAGTTGGTGGGTAGGTGCAATTCATTGAAGAGGAAGAGGACACAGCACTGAAGCGCATTAAAGACATCTCGTCGCACAACAGTTGAGAGAAAGAAGAAAGATCTGTTGCTCACGACACACCGTTCTGAGAAATAACTGTTGGCTTACACGAGAATCCAAACACACTGTATTAGCAACGCGTTTCATTTGTTTTGTGGGTCATGAACAATGCACATAGATCCCAATTTTAAAACTACACTTAAAACGCACCATTCAGCAAAATTTTAATCTACGTTTATCTTAAGTTGGCTAAAACATGCACTGTAGCCGTGGGCCCCACTTTTTCAAATGCCAAACGCAGACTTTTGGCTGAAACGTGCAATCTAAACGCACACTTATTGGTGGTTAAAAAAGTAATTTTAATAGTGAGTTCAAATTAGAACTAGTAATAACTTAACACCTAAGATTTTGTTGTGAAAATATTGTGAATGTAGCACTTCATAATTGAGTTGACAAATTTTACTAGTTCTCATCTAAAGTCTAAACCCACCATTAATATCATTTTTTTTACTTACCACTATTAAACGGCACATCAATAGGTGTAAAAATTTGTCTTTAAAATTTCTCAAAAAAAAAAATTTACATGATTCATGTTAATTAATAATTTTGCATCTATAACAAGAGAATAGGGTTTAAGTATTTTTTTTTTTTTTACAAAAATCATATTTAAATATATAAAAGGCCTTAATCTATTTTTCGCCTCAGGCCCCCAAATGCATCAAGTTGCCCCTGTGCACAACACACACTCAAACACATTATAAGATTCACTTAGTCCATT
The DNA here is from genome assembly GCF_001633185.2 of Quercus lobata. NCBI lineage: Eukaryota > Viridiplantae > Streptophyta > Magnoliopsida > Fagales > Fagaceae > Quercus > Quercus lobata. The sequence goes on along the minus strand of NC_044912.1, from coordinate 14,641,729 downwards.
ACTTAAGACATGTTTTGTAAACTATAATAGACATTGTAATGTAATTAATTATTCTTATAGTTTAGCTATTCATTAATTTGATAATATTTTTATTACAAAAAATAGTCATTCTTTATTAACAGCTATTCTTTAAAATGAGAAATTACTATTCATTTTTAAAATGCCTGCAATAGTTATTCCATAGTAGATGCAATCATTTCTAAAATTAATATATTTTCAAATAAAAAAAACTTTTCATATATACATAACAAGTATAAAAATAAAAATAAAAATCATTAAAATTAACTCATCTCTCTCTCAAATTTAAAAAATATTATTTTTAAAGGTTTATAATTGTATGGGTAAGATATTTTCTAAAATAAATTTTTAAGTTTTATTCTAATATTACAAGTTACAACTCACAACCAAACTTATGAATATGTTTAGTTATTCCATTACAACACATTTTATTTCTAGTAATAAAAATTACAATTCTTATCGTAATTCTCTTTCAGTATACCAAACGTGCCTTTAGTAAACATCCAATGTGAGACTTAGCATATGCATGCACAATACACACTCAAACACATCCTAAGATTCACTTAACCCCCACACAAGAATTTGTGTTCAGCACGCTAACCATTAAGGCAAGTCAGCTTCTTGGGTATTTTATGTTACAAACTATTTTATTTATTGTATATAAATTAAATTAATAATTTTTATTTTGTCAAGGTTTCAACTTTAAAAATATAGCTAAAACGTTAGATAAATAGACTAACAATTTGAACTTTTGAAGGGCTGAGATATGAGTGTGGTAGGCCCTTTAAGTTGAAGCTGAGCATCGGATTTGGGCTTGGTATTATATCAGGCCAAGCCCACTCTTGAATACCTAAATATTAAAGCCCAATAGCTAAACTTTGGGTAAGGCTGTTATCTCTATTTATGTAGTTGAGCCTTTTAGCACATGGACATTTTTTATGTATCGTTGGGCGAGTTTAATTTAATCCTAATGTTTTCATAGTACCTTCCATAATAAATTGTTCAGTAACTTTTAGTCTTTAACATCATATTTCTTATTCATAAAGTAGAGTAGTATTACTTTATTTTTTAGTCCTAATCGACTATTAATTCTTTAATACCTTTTCCTTTTTCTTTTTTTTTGGTTAAGTTACTTATTACAATTTTGCATGAAAGACTGATTTTCATAGAGAGGGAAAAAAATCTACTCTTTTAAACTCACAAAACTTTTGTGAATTGTGAAATGTACTGAGGACATTTTGACTACTTTAAACTTTAAAGTACCTTGTTTGCTAAAATGTCTCTATTCTTAAATGGGATTTTGATATTGTCCATAATAAACTAGGCCTATCTCTATCTCTAAGCTCCATGTTGGCATTTTGTTTATCTAATGCAAGAGATTTTTAAAGCCTGGTTTTATTTTGTGTGGCCCTCTTGTCTCTTTTGTTTTTCTTTAACTTCTTGCCTTTATGTTTTTTTGGTGGCAATAAAGATTTAGTATTTAGCAAAAAGGAAAAAGGACACAAAACTTTGAGATACTCTCAAATCTCGAGTCCATGCAACATTTTGGTTTGTGATGTGTATAAGAATCCAAGGGAGCATTATGTGTAATTTGCTCATAATTTTTTTTTTTTTTTTGGTTATAAAGTACAGGGGAGGGGGAGGATTTTTTTAAAAAAAAAAATCTTAGGGGGCATGGCCCTTGCCCTCCGTCCCTAATTTCACTGGTCATATAAAGTAATCACTGTGACTAAAAATTGGATAAATGCAAAATCAACCCTTTAAGTTTCTTCATAATTCATTTCAGTCATCTAAATTTCAGATTTATTCAATTAAAGCTTCTTTGTCAACTTTTGTTAAAATTTGTTGTAATATAAATTCTTGAAAATATTTTTCAATCATTAATTGGATTTTTTCAATTAAAAAAATTTGAAGAAAAAAATTAAAAAATTGGTCAATTAACCACAACATATAATAAAATTTGATTAAAAAGCCTTAATTGAATAAACTTGAAACTTAGATGACTGAATTGAACGAAAGCAAATTTAAAAGACTGAAAATGAATTTTAATGAAACATAAAGAGTGAATTTTGCATTTTATTCTTAAATTTTTTTATTCATTTGACATAATAATTAATAAATAAAATAGGTATGGTTATTTTATTGTGCTTATAAGCCCAACAATTTGTTGGATTCCGATCCGATTAAAACCTCACTGAAAGCCTTATATAAATCCATATGTTTATGTATTACATAATATTTTCCAATTCACCAATTCAATACAATGCATACAATATACATGTTTATACATACCATTGGTAAGGGTTGCACGTGCAAGGCACGTGTTGCCCCTTGAGTGAGAAAATTTAAGATATAATTTTTTTTTGAAATAGTATCAAACTATGTATTTAAATTTAGAATAGTTATTTAACATATAGTTATTTATTTAGTATGATAATTTCTTAGGAGAAGGTATTTGGTATCAAATGATATCATGTCAATGGTATCAAAATCCAATAAGTATGAGACATGTCAGTAAAAAATAACTAACCCACCAACAATTAAAAGACATGTGTTAGTGAATAGTTATTTTTGCACATATATCTCTTGTTTATTGGATTTTAATACGGATGACGTGGTATCATTTGATATAAAATATTTTTTTCATTTCGTAGAACCTATTTACTAAAGACAGTATATATATACTCATAAAAAAAAATTCTATTAATTAAAAATGATAACAAATGTTGTTATCTTCCAACAATAAACAACCAAGGTTTGATAAAACATTGTCACAATATTTAAATTTTTGCAATAAATGATTACGAAACTCTTCATCAAATTAAATACCTACAACCATTTGTGATAAATATTTTGTTATTCATACTTCCTTCTTTATCATTTTATTTTATGAGCCTAACTACGATGCTTAACTTACTTAATTTTTAATGAACATCTTTTAAGAAAGAAAACAAATAAAAAAGGAACAAAATAACAAAAAACATATGTCATTGAAGTTTCTATTAGATAAAATTATAAATCTAGAAGATTTAAATCACTAATAAATTAGTGTTCTCTAGGTAACAAGTAGAATATCATACATCACAATTTTTACTTTCTAAGTATAACTAACACATAAAACTCAAAATTCATGAAGAAAATTTTTGGGACATTATAATTTCGTGAGGCATTTTAAATATTGCATAATGAAATATTCTAGGAATCATAAGATTTTGTTAAGGTTTAACTAAAAGAGTAGCAGCAAGGATTATGTACTTGTTTACAAAATATAAAAGAGAAAATTATTCAACTTTAAAGTTGGGGGATGAAACTACCTCAAACATAAAGGGGAAAGTACTTTTTTCCATAATTCTTTTTTGTGGGTAAAACTATGTGTTTTTTACTTTAACAAATTTGTTAAAAAAAAAAAAAATCAGCCCAAGAAAACTATCCGTAAAACTATGAATTTTGGCTCAACAAATTGGCTAAAAAAAAAAGACCAGGAACATAATAAATGTCACGATATTTTCTCAATATCTTTATTTTAGCTATGATGGGCCCTGATATGATCTTTTATAATTTTATTTTAGAGTAATGTTACATCCACATTATTTTCACAACAAATTCTAGATGGTAAATTGTTATTGGTTTTTAAGTAAGACAACCTTTAAACTATGCATTAAAAGAAACAACAAACAAAAAACCAACAAAAGAAAATTGTGCGTGAAACAGTAAATTTTTGCTCGCCAAATTTGACTAAACCAAAAAAGAAGTCTAGGAACACAACAAAATGTCACAATATTTTCACAATACCATTATTTTCAATTGTGGTAAGTTTGGGTCTGATATATTATTATTTATTTTATAGAAAAGTTATCTCCATAATATTTTCATAACAAATTCTAGATGACAAGTTGTTACTGATTTTAGAATGGACCCACGACTGATATCACTTTTTTATCCATCAATAGTAGCTTACCTATGATTTGTTGTGAAATTAATGTGAAAATATTGTGGACTTAGCATGTATTTATTTGATATATAAGAAACTAAGATCTCAACAATTATGAAAATATTTTCAACCAAAAAAAAAAAAAATTATGAAAATATTATGATAACAACAAGTGTTACAACAATTTCACAAAATATTTATTTTTAGTTGTGGTTGGTCACAATCTCATATTTTATTATTTTATTTCGCCTATAAGAAATTGACACTTCAATAATTATAAAAATATTATGAAATTGGTTGTGTCAGTATAACAATATATATGCCAACTCATATAAATATATATATATATATATATATATTTTAAAGAGCACAAACTAATGACTGGAAAAAAAAAATGAAGTGATGAACAATACACATTGAGCAAACTAAAAATTACAGTAACTTTTACACAAGTGTTACAACATTTTTACAAAATATTTATTTTCAATCATGGTTGGTCACAGTCTCATATTTTATTATTTTATTTCAACCTACAAGAAATTGACACATCAATGATTGTGAAAATATTGTAAAATTTGTTGTGTTAATATAACAATATATGTGCCAACTCATATAAATATTTTTTAAAAAAAAAAACACAAACCGATGACTAGGGGAAAACTATAGCTATTATAGCTACAATGTCAATTGAACAAACAAAAAACACTGTAATTACTATAGCTACGCACATTGACGCTTTTTATGTATAGATTAATGAGCTTGATTGTTGTGCACTTATATATGATCCATACGATATACATGTTTATATTAACTACTATGCATATCACATTATGCAAATCAATCTAATCATGTTAAAATTGAACAAAGCTGAACTCTGAACGGCCAAAATGGGGATATACCCCTTTTGCACAAAACATGTAGTAAAATGCTCATATTCTGAAACTATTTAGGAAAATACTCATATTTTAAACTCGATTTTCTATAAATCAAGTTTCAATAAAAAAAACTCGATTTTTTGAAAATCAAGTTATAGGCAATCAAACTTAAAATTTAAAAAAAAAAAAAAAAAAATTACATGGATCTCAAGTTCCATGCAGTTTTTTTTTAGCAACTTGATTTTCGCCAAATCAGGTTTTTCATTGAAACTCGATTTTCTAAAAATTTAGTTTCAAGATATTTGCATTTTGCTGGAACTTTTGGACGAAATGGGTATTTTGCCATTTTTGGCCGAACTTTGAACTTTGTCAATCACCCTATACCTTAACCATCATTCTAGCTGGACCCTAGGCTCCATCTTAACCACCTCCATTGATTCCATCTTCAGACTCAAAAAACTGTGAAATTAATCTACATCCATCGACCACCACAGCTACTTCTCCAGCAACTATTCTTCGAGTTTAGGTCCATCAAAGAAGCTCTCCAGCCTCCATCCATTGATCAACATGGACCTTGTCTTGCCTAAGTGGATGTTTTTTGTAATGTAAAATTAAAAGGAACCACTTTAACTCATTATGGACTAGACATTTTTCTCGTTAGAATCATCTAAAATTTCAGTATTTTCTGAAATAGTCTAGTATTTAAATTGGAACGGATTGAAAAAGATAGGTAATATCTTTTATAGAGTTCTTAGGATAACTTTAGCATAAAATTCTTAAAATTCTATCCTTAGTTCCACTTCCATACATTTTAGAACGAATGTATTGGATTTCATTATGTCATCAACAATTTAAATAGAAATTAAATTTGTGATAGCTAACATTTATTTAAATGAAAATTATGTTGCAAAATCCAATCCACTAATTTTAAACTAAATGGATAGAATTTTAGAAGTTTCAATTTTTTTTTTTTTTTTTTGAGAAGATAGAAGCTTCGATTAATTGTCTAGAAAGTCTTAAGGTTGGCGTAGACTTCAAATACAAAAACTATTAGTTGTACCAAGTACCAACCAATGTAATTAGGTTTTTCAAAACATTCTTCTCAAAAAAAAAGTTTTTCAAAACATTACCTTAGAGTTAAGATTGTTATACAACATATCCACAGTTTATATATATTTTGTACGATTTTAAAACAAGATTGGATCAAGATTATTATTACTATTTTTTTTTTTTTTTTTTCTGTTGAGAAAAGATCAAGATTCGAGATTATTCATTGATTCAAATATCCCACAAGTCAAGCAAGACTCGAAATTATAGTACATCAATAAAAACGATAGCATCAATATCCTTTTTAATTCTCTCTATGGAAAGTGGGAATTTACAATAATCTTCTTAGTTCTTTCCTGGAAATTTCTAATAACTGTTTCAACACTTTCCAAGAACTTTCCTAGCCTCTTGGTATGTATTTTGCCTCTTAATTAGCCGCATAATCTCTGATTCCCAAAATTCCTGATTCCCAAAATTCCTAATTCCTAAACCAAACCCAAATATGCACCCCCAATTCCTGTTCTTGGAGATGACTATTATCTCGGCTGAAGAGTTAAATCTAGGGTCGTTTCCACTCAAGAAAAACACCTTCGTTACCGTTCACTCAGGCCTTCAACACCATGCAACCACAAACATTGACAAACAAGGCAGTAGCTACCCTTCATGGAACGAAAAGTTTGATATACAATTGCCAAGAACTGTGCAATATATAGCTATTGAGGTCAAGAGACAAACCCTTCTGGGAAACGTGATGACAGGTATGGTGAATCTCCCAGTTACAGATTTTACTAAGGGCTATGCTGCGGCAAATCACATACACTTCTTGAGTTACGTACTAAGGGATCGTTATGGTGTAAGGAAAGGCATTATTAATCTTTCAATTAGGGTTAAAGAATAAAGAACCTTAATTGGCAACAACTACGTGCTCCTATATGTCTGTGTTTGGATTTTTTTTTTTGGGTGCTTATAGAACGAAGAGAAGGATTGAAGAGGAGAACAAATTATGTTTTGGAAATCAAGATTTTTTTTTATGTTTTGTTTTTGTTTTGTTTTGATAAGTAATAATTCTGAGTAATTTCAATAAAGTGTTGATATATATATATATATATATTTTGAGGTAAAATAAAGTGTGTTTTTTTTGAGTAATTTCAATAAAGTGTTGATATAATTGTGTATGTTGTTATGTATGTGTTTGGGGTTTTTTTTTTTTTTTTTTTTGTGTGGCATAACACTAATACTTAGAGTGTGTTTGGTAAATGAGCATTTGTTAAAAAAAAAAAAAAAAAAAAAAAAGGAATTATTATTGTAAAACAAAGTTAAGCTTACAAAACCGCAAAATACCTAACTAAATTGACCCTTATTTAGTTTCATGATTATTGAACATACAACACAATGAAATAATAAATATGATATTGAAATCTATTATGATCTAATTGTTTTATATCTTTTTTATTTTATTAACACTAAATATATGTTCATTCTCAAAAAAACAAAAACACTAAATATATGTTAATTTTATTTTTTTAATTTAGTAATGAATGTTAATATATTTATCATTATTCAGCGATACTATTTCTTTTTTGTTTATATTTTAATTTCTTGAAGATGAAATCCTATCTTACTCCATTAGTGAGAGATTTCGGATCTATTACATGGATGCTTCGGCCCACCAAATACCACGAACCTTTCTTGTTAGGATCTTCCAACTTCCAAGCCTTGGGTCATGGACACCACTGGATGTCACAAGAAAATGTCTCAAGCCTTTTGTTATAAACTATTTTAGTGCTTTCGCCAAAAGTTCCATAGTTCAATTAATTAGTAGTTTAGCAAACATTACCTCTCATTGTAACTATCAATTATTAAAAAAAAATGTTAATACTCTTGGAAGGAATGACCAAATGAGTTTGAGCAGTGGGATTAGTAGTATATAAATAGTAAATACATTTTAGATTCTTGTAAAAAATAAAATCAAAATGTAACATAATTCTATATTCCATATCCTACAACAACAACAAGAATCTAATTTTCTACATCAATAATCACTTATTATTTTGTAATCCCTCGAATTTGTACATTTAATTTTTTTTGTTGTTGAAAAAAACCAAACCAAATGGTTATGGAAATGACAAGTTTTTCGAATTTGGAACCACTTAAAAATAATAATAAAAAATTAAAAATTAAAATTAAAACCCAAATTAACCTGTTGATTAATTTTTATTTATCATCAAAAGTTGATGTCATGGCTGTTGTCTCATCCTTCTTTTATACTTTTTTTTTTAATTATTATTATTTTTTATCAACATCCTTCCTTTATATATACTTGACAACAACGTTATATATTAGAAGAATATTTACCATCAAATGGTAGTTGCCCTACTTGCCCATTGGCCTTACTTTGAGCAAATTTTCAAATTATTAAGAATGATAAATTGAATTTTTGGAGTTTGAATGGAACAAATTATACATTAGGAGAATCCAGATCGTACAATTAAAACTAAAAAAAAAAAAAAAAAAAAAAAAAAAAAAAAAAAAGAAGAAGAAGAAGAAGAAAGAAGGAAAGAATCTAGATGCGTGTTGAACATTCCTATTCTACTCCTTTTCTTCTTCTTTTTTCCCTCTAAAAGAATCTCCAATTTTTTTAATTTTTTCATATCAAGAAAATTCATAGAGGAAAAAAAAAATGAGAGATGGAGATGGTTGGGAGGAGAGAGAGAGAGAGAGATTGTGCGTGTGGAATCTAGATGTTTGACATTTGAATAGAAAAAATAAAAATGAAATATGGATGGCTTTAGGACAAATGAAATTTTTCGATGGTCCGTGTTTGGATTTGGCTTTTAAAAAATAGAAATAAAAATTAGAACCCAGATGTTGACTCCAAAAACAATAATTTGTCAATTGTCTTACATTACTTGCATGCATTGATATAATATTAAAATACGATAGAAGTTATATAATTTAACCTAAAAATAACCTATATTCTTTTTAACAAAAGAAAAAGGCTTATATTAATCTGTGTATAATTGTATAAATTTAAAATTTTGTTACAATAATTGTATAAATTTACACTGATACTATTTATTTTGTTATTTAGTTGTTTATTCTTTCTTTACGTATCTTTAAGATGAAGGAAGATAGTGAACAGTGGTTGTTATGTGTGAAAAAAGATAAACAATTTAATGAAATATAGTATAAAATAAATAATTTAATGTGAAATATTTTGAAAAACAAGTATATAAAATAAATAAATAAATAAAGAAAATTATTATACTAAAATGGACCCCAAAAAAAAAAAAATTTAACGGACGCAATACTCTTAAAGTTTGAATTTACAATAATCTTCTTAATTCTTTCCTGGAAATTTCCAATAACTCTTTCAACACTTCCCAAGAACTTTCCTAGCCTCTTGGTATGTATTTTGCCTCTTAGCCGCATAATCTCTGATTCCCAAAATTCCTAATTCCTAAACCAAACCCAAATATGCACACTCCCAATTCCTGTTCTTGGAGATGATTATTATCTCGGCTGAAGAGTTAAATCTAGGGTCGTTTCCACTCAAGAAAAACACCTTCGTTACTGTTCACTCAGGCCTTCAACGCCATGCAACCACAAACATTGACAAACAAGGCAGTAGCTACCCTTCATGGAACGAAAAGTTTGATATACAATTGCCAAGAACAGTGCAATATATAGCTATTGAGGTCAAGAGGCAAACCCTTCTAGGAAATTAACGTGATGATAGGTATGGTGAATCTCCCAGTTACAGATTTTACTAAGGGCTATGCTGCCGAGTTACGTACTAAGGGATCGTTATGGTGTAAGGAAAGGCATTATTAATCTTTCAATTAGGGTTAAAGAATAAAGAACCTTAATTGGCAACAACTACGTGCTTCTATATTTCTGTGTTTGGATTTGTTTTTTGGGTGCTTATAGAACGAAGAGAAGGATTGAAGAGGAGAGAACAAATTATGTTTTGGAAATCAAGAATTTTTTTTTGTATTGTTTTGATAAGTAATAACTCTGAGTAATTTCAATAAAGTGTTGATATAATTGTGTATGTTGTTATGTATGTGTTTGGTTTTTTTTTTTTTTTTTTTTTTGGTTTTTCCTTTTTACTTGGCATAACACTAATTGCTTAGGGTGTGTTTGTTAAATGAGCATTTGTAAAAAATTAAAATTAAAATGAATTATTGTTGCAAAACAGAGTTTTGGATTTTATAGACACTATTTTAAGCTTCCAAAACCGCAAAATACCTAACTAAAATAACCCTTATTTAGTTTCATGATTATTAAATATACAATACAATGAAATAATAAATATGATATTGAAATCTATTATGTTCTAATTATTTTATATCTTTTTTATTTTATTAACACTAAATATATGTTAATTTTATTTCTTAATTTAGTACTGAATGTTAATATATTTATCATTATTCAGCGATACTATTTCTTTTTTGTTTATATTTTAATTTCTTGAAGATGAAATCCTAACTCCATTAGTGAGAGACTTCGGATCTGTTACAAGGATGCTTCGGCCCACCAAATACCACGAACCTTTCTTGTTAAGATCTTCCAACTTCCAAGCCAAGGGCACCACTGGACGTCACAAGTCTTTTGTTTTAAACTATTTTAGTGCTTTCGCCCAAAGTTCCGTAATTCAATTAATTAGTAGTTTAGCAAATATTTATCTCTCATTGTAACTATCAATTATTAAAAAAAAAAATATTAAGGGCCTGTTTGATTTATAATTTGTCATCATTCAATTTTCATCACTCAATTTCCATTACTCAATTTTCAACCCTCAAAATACCTCAATTTTCCAAACCCCTGTTTGGCACGTTAACACAGACCCAGTTTTCAACTTTAAAAGTTGCGGCTGGGTTTCACCAAAAAAAAAAAAAAAAATCTGTTTGTCAAAAATTGCAGCTGGATAATGTGAGTTTAATTACAAAAATATCATTGAAAACTGAGTTTTGGAAACCGAAAATATCTAAAATGTGTTTTCAATTTCCATAACTCATCACTCGAAAATTAAAGAATTGAGTGATGAAAACAATGATTCAAAATTCATCCAAACAAATACTCATCCGTGAGACCCACACGATTTGGATGGTGGAAACAAAAAATTAAGTGATATCACTCAAAACTCATCCCATCCAAACAAGCTCTAATACTCTTAGAGAGAATGAGTTTAAGCAGTGGGATTAATAGTATATAAATAGTAAATACATTTTAGATTCCCGTAAAAAAAAAAATCAAAATGTAACATAATTCTATATCCTATATCCTACAACAACAACAACAACAACAAGAATCAAATTTTCTACATCAATATTCACTTATTATTTTGTAATCCCTCGAATTTATACATTTAATATATATATATATATATATATATTTTTTTTTTTGGTTGAAAAAAACCAAACCAAATGGTTATGGAAATGACAAGTTTTTCGAATTTGGAACCACTTAAAAAAAACTAAAAATTAAAACCCAAATGCACCTGTTGATTAATTTTTATTTACCATCAAAAGTTGATGTCAGGGCGTTGTCACATCCTTCTTTTATACTTTTTTTTTTTTATCAACATCCTTCTTTCATATATACTTGACAACAACGTTATATATTAGAAGAATATTTACCATCAAATGGTAGTTGCCCCACTCGCCCATTGGCCTTACTTTGAGCAAATTTTCAAATTATTAAGAATGATAAAATTAATTGAATTTTTGGAGTTTGAATGGAACAAATTATACATTAGTAGAATCCAGATCGTACAATTAAAACTTAAAAAAATAAAATAAAAAGATAGGAAAGAATCCAGATGCGTGTTGAACATTTGTATTCTACTCCTTTTCTTCTTCTTTTTTCCCTCTAAAAGAATCTCCAATTTTTTTAATTTTTTCATATAAAGAAAAATCATAGAGGAAAAAAAAATGAGAGATGGAGATGGTTGGGAGGACGGAGAGAGAGAGAAAAAGATTGTGTGTGTGGAATCTAGATGTTTGACATTTGAATAGAAAAAATAAAAGTGAAATATGGATGGCTTTAGGACAAATGAAATTTGTTGATGGTTAGTGTTTGGATTTGGTTTTTAAAAAATAGAAATAAAAATTAGAATCCAGATATTGACTCCAAAAACAATAATTTGTCAATTGTCTTACATTACTTGCATGCATTGATATAATATAAAAATACAGTAGCTTTCAAAAAAAAAAAATACAATAGAATTTACATAATTTAGCCTAAAAATAACTTATATTCTTTTTAACAAAAGAAAAAGGTTTATATTAATCTCTGTATAATTCTATAAATTTAAAATTTTGTTACAATAACTGAATAAATTTACACTGATACTATTTATTTTGTATTTAGTTGTTTATTCTTTCTTTACATATCTTTAAGATGAAGGAAAATCCAGATCGTACAATTAAAATTTAAAAAAAGAAAAGAAAAAAAAGATAGGAAATAATCCAGATGCGTGTTGAACATTTGTATTCTACTCCTTTTCTTCTTCTTTTTTCCCTCTAAAAGAATCTCCAATTTTTTTTAATTTTTTCATATAAAGAAAGATCATAGAGGAAAAAAAAATGAGAGATGGAGATGGTTGGGAGGATGGAGAGAGAGAGGGAAAGATTGTGTGTGTGGAATCTAGATGTTCGACATTTGAATAGGAAAAATAAAAGTGAAATATGGATGGTTTTAGGACAAATGAAATTTTTTGATGGCCAGTGTTTGGATTTGGTTTTTAAAAAATAGAAATAAAAATTAGAATCCAGATATTGACTCCAAAAACAATAATTTGTCAATTGTCTTACATTACTTGCATGCATTGATATAATATAAAAATACAGTAGCTTTCAAAAAAAAAAAAATACAGTAGAATTTACATAATTTAGCCTAAAAATAACTTATATTCTTTTTAACAAAAGAAAAAGGCTTATATTAATCTCTGTATAATTGTATAAATTTAAAATTTTGTTACAATAACTGAATAAATTTACACTGATACTATTTATTTTGTATTTAGTTATTTATTTTTTTCTTTACATATCTTTAAGATAAAGGAAAATCCAGATCGTACAATTAAAACTTAAAAAAAAAAAAGAAAAAAAAAAAGATAGGAAAGAATCCAGATGCGTGTTGAACATTTGTATTCTACACCTTTTCTTCTTCTTTTTTCCCTCTAAAAGAATCTCCAATTTTTTTAATTTTTTCATATAAAGAAAAATCATAGAGGAAAAAAAAAAATGAGAGATGGAGATGGTTGGGAGGACGGAGAGAGAGAGAGAAAGATTGTGTGTGTGGAATCTAGATGTTCAACATTTGAATAGAAAAAATAAAAGTGAAATATGGATGGCTTTAGGACAAATGAAATTTTTTGATGGTCAGTGTTTGGATTTGGTTTTTATAAAATAGAAATAAAAATTAGAATCCAGATATTGACTCCAAAAACAATAATTTGTCAATTGTCTTACATTACTTGCATGCATTGATATAATATAAAAATACGGTAGAATTTACATAATTTAGCCTAAAAATAACTTATATTCTTTTTAACAAAAGAAAAAGACTTATATTAATCTGTGTATAATTATATAAATTTAAAATTTTGTTACAATAATTGAATAAATTTACATTGATATTATTTATTTTGTATTTAGTTGTTTATTCTTTCTTTACATATCTTTAAGATGAAGGAAAATAGTGAACAATGGTTGTTATGTGTGAAAAAAGATAAACAATTTAATGAAATATAGTGTAAAATAAATAATTTAATGTGAAATATTTTAAAAAACAAGTATATAAAATAAATAAATAAAGAAAATTATTATACTAAAATAGACAAAAAAAAATAATAATAATAACGGATGCAATACTCTTAAAGTTTGAAATTTGAAGCAACAAGTCCAATTAAAAAAAAAAAAAATTCCATACAACAATACAGAAGAAAATAAGTAATTAAAAAGAAGCAGGCTTTAACCCAAGAAACCCTTATTTTCTGGATCAATCAATCTATCACCAAACAGATAATAGAGGAATCTGTTCCCACTCTCACTCTCCCATACCGCTCACTGCCCAGTCGTCACTACTACTGCCACTTTCTGGTTTTACTTTAAAAGATACCATTTTTTACAGAAAGAGATAGGCACAGAAAGCAGTAACTATGAGTAAATTTTGCACGACTTTAGTCACGCAATGTCATTTCACAATCTTGATCAATATTCCATTTTTGGCATTATTTTCACATTTTCAAGATGGCCATGATAAAAGCAAGCTTTTACTGTCACAAAATTAACTCTGCATTAAAAAATTTTAAAAAATTAATTTCTTATTTTAGGCGTGTACGCATCAATGCCTATCACTACAGCCACAAGGACATCCCCAAACCATTAATGCCTTGTTTGTTTTGGTAAGAAATCCCAAATTCTTACTCCAAAGGAAGGAGCTCACTCACGTTTATTAAAGTTGCACTAGTACATGCATTTGAATCACTGAATCATGTATATATGTGGGACCTGCTTATTAAAATTTTCATTAAATATTGCTCCCTAAAAAATAGAACAATTCAAAATATAAACACAGTTTTTTTTTTTTATAACAATTAGGTATAATTATTGAAGGATCTTGTTGAAAAAACTCACCCCTCAATAATTTATACTTATTGCAGATGTATAAAAATAATTGGCTAAATTTTAACTAAGTTATGGTGACCCAACCTCAGAGAGACCCAATTGAATGCCTTTCAACAATTCAACTAAGTTATGGTGGCCTAACTAGACCCAATTGAATGATGAAGGTAAATAATGGGTTATACTTATATATCAATCATCTTCTCCCTTGAGAGATTTTTTATTTATTTTATCTTTTACACTTTTATGTAAACAATTTGTAGTTGAAACACATAAATTCAGACCATTAATGTGCTGTGGTACTCTGTAACTATATCCAAGTTAAGTTATGGTGACCCAACCTCTTACTACACACCCAATTGAATGTTCATGAAGTATGAAGGAAAGTAGTGTTAAAAAATTATACATTGATTATCGTCTCCTTTTTTTTTGGGGGGGGGAGGGGGATTTTTATTTTCATTTTTAGGTGGAAGACATAAATTATATTCGGACCATTATTGGGTGTGTGACTGTGACATTTTATAATTACTGTCCATGGTACGATGGCAACAAAACTGGTACCAATACTGTCATTATTTCGTGGCTATAACTTGAAATTTTCCATTTGGAAAAAAAAAAAATTACATGTATATATTAAGGTTGTAGTGTAACTAAAACTATATATATAAGAAGTAGATGTAAATGTTAAACAATTTTTTTTGGTAATGTATGTTAAACAATTCATACCTTGCAACTCACTCATTTATCAAACTCACTGCTTATCATTCTTGCTCATAACATCAAGTTCCATTTGAATTTGAAAATCGAGAAGAATTTTTTTTTTTTTCACTTTTTGTTCTATTTGACAAGTAAAAACATTCCCTTAATTTTAAAATTTCACAAAAATTTGATCCACCATTCAATTTTCCAGGACAAAGTACAAACTAGGGGCAGATAAAATACAGGTCACTACTCACTATCCATAGCAGCTTTCTTTAAATAAAAGCACAAACAAGTTTTTTTTTCATCAGCTTCTGAATTAAAAGCAGTGCATTATTTGGTCGTTTGCATTGATAGCCTTGGATCCAATCCTTGTTTGTTGTTTCTGGTCAGAGATTATTACAGGGTTGTGCTAGGTCATGTGGATATACATAGACTTTATTGTGATAAGCATATATAGCTTCACATGTAATGCAATTGTAGGTGCATGGAGAGCTCGTGGAAACTGTTGGTAAGAAACTGTATTTTCAAGTTCTTTTTTTATGAGATATTGACCTACACATCTTTTAGTTATAACTTCTGAGCAATAAACTAGTAAATGAGGAGAGTTAATGAAAGTACCTAGCAAATTAAATAAAAAAGGGGTGAGAGTAAGCTTCCATTTAGATACCAATGAAAAATAAAAATTATTTTACTATTTTGTTTATTTTTACTACTATTTATGGGCTCCACTGAACTTTTTGGTACTATTTATGGGTTTCACTGTACTATTTCAGCTAACTTTTATCTTTATTTACAGTACTTTCAGCAATAAATTTTCAATTTTAATAAAATAAGTGATATCTAAATAGGCCCTAAATGAAAAGAAAAAAAGAGTGACACGAGAAATGACACATGCTCATGATTTTTTGACATATGCTCATGATTATTACTACTATTTTTTGTTCTTAGCAACTTGACCTTGATGTGCAATTAGATTATATGGGACAAAACTTATTTATAGTTCTTTAAATACTGTACTTTGGTATCTAATTAAATTCAACCATGTAATGTAAAAGTATTTTCTTTGAAATAACAATTAAATTCAATAATGTATGACTTAGTGCCTATTTAACATTTTTGTAAAAAAATAGAACTTTATCTATCAAAGTTTTAGTATTAGTGTCCATTTGGATATTCTGTAATTTTTTATACTTATTTGTTTAGAGTTTATTAGAAGATATAGTTTTTTATAGTCTTTGTGCTGAACCTACATGTGTGATAAAAAAAAATCTAAAAATTAGTTTATTTTATAAATTTAAAAAAATAAATGAGACAAAAAGCAAAAAATTAAAAGTTTTACACCAAAAAGATACATTTAGAAATTTTACAATATATAGATTTAAGCTCAGCAATTTTTTTTGTTTATATTTTAATTTATGGTGTTCACTCTATAATAGTAATTATTTATCATCAAATCAATTAATTTTTAATATATGCAAAAATTAATCTCAAAATCTCTTATTTAATAACAAAAATAAATAAATAAATAAATGAATGAAAATTGAAATGGTAGTAGTTGGGAAAATGTATAAAAGAAAAGAAAAGTAGGAGAATATGTCCAAACAAAAAACAAATGCATGCAATTGCAGCACAGCCAAGTACTGGTAGTAAGTATTCTGTGCTTCCTCTGACGAGACAGCTCACACAGGCCAACGTCTCACATCAAATCTCTTTCCCTCCCTCCGATCGAAAAAAAATTGAAGTCAAAATCTTTCATAATTACAAAACAACCCTGCACTAGTCTCTTGTTTTCTTCTTCTTCTTCTTCTGCGTGAGATTGAGATTGAGATTGAGAGAGATATATCCATGTCCATCATGTGACATCATCTATATTCTATGCACCAAGAACTGAGTCTGAGGCAAGTAGGGTCTAAGTAAAGGCTGCTGATGGTGATTGCCTTCTAGTACTCACATAAATTTTTTTTTTAAATGGTAAATTTACACACTTTTGTTTAAAAACTCACTCATATTAGTTTATTTATAAAGATGTAAATTTAGATGAATGTGTTTTTTATCATCAGATCAATATATTAGTCAATTTTTTCGTATAAGTGGAGATTGAACCATAAATCTCTTATTTAATTATAAATTTTTTTACTAATTGAGCTAATTAGAACCCAAATAATAGTTGCTATATATAAAAAAAGAGAAAAAATTAAATAAAACTAATATTTTAATGAAATATAGTGTAAATTAAATAATTTGACGTGAAATATTTTGAAAATTGCATATATAAAAAAAAAAAAAAATTCTTATATTAAAATAGATATAAGTTTTAGCATGAGCCAATACGAACACGCTTAGTTATAGTGTCCGTTTGGTAAAAATTATTTTACTATTCAGTTTATTTTTTCTGCTATTCATGAGTCTCACTGCATTTTTTGTTACAATTTATGGGTCTCACTGTATTATTTCAAATAACTTTTACTTTTATCTATAGCACTTTTAGTAAAAAAAATTCAATTTCAACAAAATAAGCAGATTTCAAACAGATCTTTAGTATCACATATTTTTATACCTTTTTTTCCATAACTTGTTTATGTTTACATGAATCTACTATTAATTTTTTTTTTACTATTCACAATTTATCACATTCACGTAAGACAACTGCAACTCTATCATATAAGATAATCATGGCAAAATACTTGTAAAAGCAATATTATTGCCTTAAAATTGAATGCCAAAAAAACTACTATTAAATCCCATTAATGGTAGACTTTGTTAAGCCAACAAATGCGCTAACGCGTTAGCCCGAAAAGGCCCCCACATCCATCAAGACTCTTTGATTTTTGGTAGTCCACTTGTGGACATTTCCATGCTTTTGTTTTATGATAGTAGCTGTATGTATATGTATTATGACAGGATTCTCAAAGTCTGGATAGGGGTTTTTAATTTTTTATCAAAAATAAAATTCCCAAGCTGTCCCTACTAAGGGATTTTTTTCGTCATTTCATGAGCTCCCGGGCTCAAAAGTCTGGATTTTGAACTCTCTCTGACTGACCCATTGGTACCTTTTGGATACTCTAGAGGGGGTCCAAGAATATTCGGATGATCGAAGCATTGTAGGGTCACAAATTCCCAATCCCATGGTACCAGAATGGATGAAACTTTTGGATTTTGTATGAAAATAATTTTTTTTTTGAGGTAAAATATAAAAATAATATTTTGTATGAAAATAATATGGTTCCTCATTTTCAAGCGCTTCTTCAACTCCCCCACATTATTTTAAAAACGAGTGGCAAAAGATCATAAAAGGTTTGGATTATGTGCAATCCTATCCAAACTTTTCAAAAATACTCAATTTGTTTGTTTGTTAAGTACAACTGTACAAATATCACTAAACATTGTTTCAAAATCTTTTATTTTTTATTTTTTATTTTTAAGAAGTAACCCTTTTATTCTTCTAAGTCCTCTACTTCTCTATTTCTAGTTGAAATTTTACCTTAATAACATTTAAGGTTTATACACATGACACTCCCCAAATGTATGTATAAATAACCATTCTTTTGAGATTTTTATTTTTATTTTTTATTTTTATAAATGCAACAAGTAAGATTACTTCCGTTAGGTTTTAGATTGACAAATTCTATAACAATGTAATAATTTTTAAGTTTGTAATGTATTATACAATGTCCAATATCAAAGTTTGAAAATGGAGCTTAAAGAAGACATTCTATTAGGATTAGGATTTGACTGTTAGTCGATTAACACTCCAATGATTGAAACCCATGTTTCGACAGACATTCGTTCACTCCTTAATAGACAGAAAGAAGATTTTCAACAACTTTTAATTGCCACTCAATTAATCAAAAATTACACATACTATGACATGTTTTAATTTTTGAAGTATGTTGCTTTGGTTTTCGTATCCTACTTGCATAACATATAAAAAGGCTTGTTATAAATGCGATTTCATAAGACTTCAAAGGTTGTAACTGTTCGCCTTATACAAAGATAATGTAAGCCTCAAGTTTTTAACCTGTGAGTTTAGATAATTGATTTTTACAATAATATTGTTGCCATATCGGTGATCAAGATTGAAGCCACATAACCAATCAACCCAATGCATCATTTAGACATTAAACCTTCAAGAATGATCCTTGAAGTTGATCATTTATTTTCGTGAACATGGGCGAGTCGTTAATAATAATAATTGGTTAACAAATTTAAAACAAGTTTAGTATAAAGTTCCACAACCAAGTGAGTGAGTCCAAGTGTTTTAACTAGTATAAGACCGTCTCTAATGGTCCAAAACTCTGCTATCAATAACCAACATGATAGGAGAAAGCTTTAACCATTTTATAAGGGTAGGGAGTTTTATTAGGAGTATGGTGGAAGAAGCAAGATTGTAAAATTCTTACTAGAGGACACTTTTAGCTTTTAAAGTTTGGGGATATTTTCATACAGGCCATTTATGCTTTAAAATTTCATTTCTGCCATTCACATTAGGTTTAGTTGTTTGTTTGGCCTTTTATGTTTCATTTGACTTTTCATGAAATTGAAAATTTTAAAATGTAAAGGACCAAACAAAAAAATAAATCAAACATAAAAGGGTTAAAATAAAAATTTTGAAATATAAAGGGCTAGTATTAAAACGAATCAAATACAAAATGTCAAAATAAAAATAATTCTAAATTTCAAGGGTCAAATGTATAATTTAGTCTAATATTATAAAGCCTTTTGGTTTAGAAACCAGTGGTAACTAAGAGCATCTCCAGTAGATTAGTCAAATATTTGTACTGTTTGACTAATAAACAGTGACATTTAGCTTTTGCCTACTTACTTTTCAAATACATTTTCCAACAGATTCTCTATCTCTTTCTCTATCTCATTTAAATATTATTTCTTTATTTATTATTTTTTTTTTTAACAACTACACATCTTCCAATATTTTTTTATTCAACACCTAATTATTATAATAGAAAATAAGAATTTGAAGATTGAACAGTAGCCCATCAGACTTAATGGGCTAATGTTCATAAGCAAAAAAAAAAACTGACTTTGCCAAATCCGCTGGAGCATCCACAGTGCACATATTCTTTATATTATAGCTAATATACCCGGATAGTCATGCTCCTGGAGATGCTCTAAGAGGGGCTACAAGTTTCAGATTATTTGAGTTTTTATTTTTATTTTTAATACTATTCATGGTTATATTGCACTTTTTGATATTATTCATAAATCTTATCTTACTATTCAATTAATTTTTAACTTTATTTTCTACACTTTTAATAAAAAAATTTCAATTTTAACTAAATAAACTATTTACTAACCTATCCTAATTCTTACTGAATTGGTCAGGTTGACCCTAAGTCCTTAATGAATTGGTCAGGTTGAAAGATGAGACTATTTGTGACGAGCCAAAGAACCCACATTTCAAGGGAAAAAGGACTTGCCCAGGAATGATTCTAGGGTGATTCTTGGAAGTGCCATTAAATTGTAACCAATCAATAAGTCAATTAAATTCTAGGGTGAGTGATTATAAAAAATATATATTAAATTCTAGGGTGATTCTTTTAGTCATTTGAGGGAGAAAAAAACAGTATTCCTATAGCCAATTAAAGAAGTCACACTTCCACGAAAAAGAAAAACAAAGAAATTTATGTGAATGCTTACAAATCACAGAACAGTATCGTACTCTACTCCCCCCCGAGACTCTGACTCCACTCCACTTTTGTTCTGTGAAGTAGATGCTCGGCATCAATAAAGCGTTTCCTTTTTTTATCTTTTTGTTTTTTTACCCATTTTGACATTCACGCAACTCACGCTGAAATTTTACAACAGAAACATATAAGTTTAGTTTTACTTTTCCACCCTCATCCCTTTTATCCATCTTAATTTTATTTTTGACCCAAATCATTTCTAAACTTATAAAAGTTATAAAAAAAAATTACAGTATATCATATATATAACACCCCCTTGGCCCCCATAGCCTCTTCAATTTATGATAATAGAGACAAATTCAGAATGATTAAATAAATAAATAAACAGACCTATGATTTCTAAAGGCATGTGCCATTTATAAACTTTTATGTATGTTAATGATGAGCCTCGTTAAGATTTCAATGATACGCGTACTATTATTTATTATCGTCACATGATGTGAGGTTGATGAATTTACACTCAAAAATAAAAGATCCAATTTTTTATTAAGGAAAAAAAATGATACATAGATTGAGAATAAAGAGAAATAAGATAAGGTATAGGGATTTTACAAAGCAATAGCAAATTGATCACTGAAAAAGAGAAATATTTTTAAAAATAACCTAAAACATATAATAAAAAAAGTAACCGAACGGAGGACCACAAGTCGACAATCCAATTATGCGATGGCTTTTGACACACACAACACAATGGTCAAGATTAGCACTAGAGACAGAGAGAGAATGTAGTGAATTCTCCATTGTAAAAGAATATTCATTCTTTATTTCCAAAAGAATCTTCTTTAACAAATTAAATTATGCAAAAGTATTAGATTAAAATAATGAAAAGTATGGCGAGCTTATTGCAACGCTAGAATTGTTAGACCCTAATCAACCATGCAACTCCAACCATGCAAAGTGCAGAAAGCACCAAGACAAAGTAATCCATGATTATGAATACACGAACAAAAAGCAAAAGAAGAAAGTGAAAGAGACAAAAAATAAAATAAAACAAGAAGCCCCAATTCGCCAACCCAAACAACAAAAAGATAACAAATAAAAAGATAAAGAGAAAACAAAAAAGCCATGTTTTCTGAAGTAGCCAAGGGTATAGGAGGATTATTTGTTCTTCATAGATGTAATGAATACATACACATAATATATAATTACATAAACAACAAACTTCTTTTGCCACCCCCAACTTTTGGTAAAACGTTACTTTCATACAATGATAATAGTTAAATTGCACACCCAATTTTATAATTTGTGAATTTGT
This sequence comes from Quercus lobata, assembly GCF_001633185.2. Lineage (NCBI taxonomy): Eukaryota > Viridiplantae > Streptophyta > Magnoliopsida > Fagales > Fagaceae > Quercus > Quercus lobata. Next base: position 14,619,566 of record NC_044912.1, on the reverse strand, counting down.
GTAATGATGAGTAGTGAATACTTTCGAATCATTTAAACTATCTATTTTTCGTCGATCACTCACGATCACATAAATTAGCAAATTATGAAAATGGGAATTTTTTTTTATTTATTTTATACAAGATAAAATTTAGACTCTAGCTTAATCTAAGTGTATATATGTATGAAACTCCCTTCTAGAGACTTGAACTCTGGTCCTTATCCCCACACTTTACAAACACTTATACTTATAGAATAACTATCACACCAAAAAAGCTCCCCAATATTGTTATACCACTTTTTCTCCACGAACTACACTAATCACATCATAATTATGAAAAAAAGTTGTAACACGAATTTGTGTCCCTCTAACTTCTCAAATAACAAAAGGAAATATCAAAGCTTTTGGGGGACTTCCTTGCAAACCAAATCAGATTTGCCGTTGCCTACATTGGTCTCAAATTCACGTGAACTGCGTGCCCTTCTCTGACAAATATAACTTCTTTTAGCACAATCCATCACTCTCTCTATCTCTCTCTCTCACACACACACACACACTCTCTGTTTTCGCTATGGCTTTCAAGCTTCTTATCCTCAATATATCCCATTCTCTTGGACTTTTTCATTAGCTTCTCCATCCATATCTCTCTCTTTTTCTCCCCCAAGTGTAAATTTCCACTTTAGAACCCTCTGTTTCTTACTCTTAACAGTTATGGCGCTCAAGCTTCAAATTTTTACTCTCTTTGTGCTCAACCTATTGCTTTTAACCATTACAAGCCAAAATGAGCAAAACCCAGAAACAAAATCTCTTCTCTCATTCAAAAACTCACTTAAAAACCCACAAATTCTTTCTCAATGGAAACTATCAACCCCACACTGCAACTGGGTTGGTGTCACTTGCGAACTCGGCCGAGTTACCCAACTCGCACTCCCAACTCGGTCCCTCGAAGGCCCATTCAGTCCCTCTCTAGCCTCTCTCTCCAGCCTCATTTCCCTTGACCTCTCCTCCAATTCCCTCTACGGCGAAATCCCACGTCAAATATCCAATCTCCAAAGCCTCAAAGACCTCCACCTGAGCCAAAACGAGTTGTCCGGGGAGTTACCGGTTCAACTCACTGGGTTAACTCAGTTGCAAACCCTCAAACTCGGCCTCAACTCGCTCACCTGTAGAATCCCAGAACAGCTTGGAGAACTCACTCAGCTCCGAACCCTTGACCTCTCCAGCAACGCTCTGACCGGAGAAATCCCGACCCAGATCGGAAACTTGACCCGGCTCCAGTTCTTGGGCCTTGGAAACAACTTTCTCTCAGGTTCTCTTCCACTCACACTTTTCACAAAGCTTCAATCTTTGACATCCTTTGACGTATCAAATAATTCATTTTCTGGTACAATACCACCTGAAATTGCTAACTTGAAGAACCTCACAGACCTTTACATTGGCATCAACAAGTTTTCTGGTCAATTGCCTAAAGAAATTGGCAAACTTGAAAAGCTTGTAAACTTTTATTCACCATCCTGTTTAATAACAGGTCCATTGCCTGAGGAACTTTCTGAGTTACAATCACTAAGCAAACTTGACCTTTCATACAACCCATTAAGGTGTTCAATCCCAAAGTCCATTGGGCAGTTGCAGAATTTGAGTATATTGAATCTTGTTTATAGTGAGCTTAATGGGTCAGTCCCAGCTGAGCTTGGGAACTGTAGGAGCTTGAAAACTTTGATGCTTTCATTCAACTCTTTATCTGGGTCATTGCCAGAGGAGCTTTCTGAGCTCCCCTTGCTGACATTTTCTGCTGAAAAGAATGAGCTTTCGGGTCCACTGCCTGCTTGGCTTGGAAAGTGGACCATGGTGGAGGCACTTTTGCTTTCGAGCAATAAGTTCTCGGGGACAATCCCGCCTGAAATTGGGAATTGTTCTATGCTTAATCACCTCAGTTTGAGCAACAACTTGTTGACGGGTTCAATACCGGAGGAGTTGTGTAACGCAGTATCACTTTCGGAGATTGATCTTGATGGTAATTTACTTTCGGGGACGATTGAGAACACATTTGTGAAGTGTGGGAATCTTAGTGATTTGGTTTTGGTGAATAATCAGATTGTTGGTACGATCCCAGAGTACTTTTCTGAGCTTCCACTGATGGTCATTGACCTTGACTCGAATAATTTTACGGGTGCAATACCTATGAGTCTGTGGAATTCAAATTATTTGATGGAATTTTCTGCTGGGAATAATTGGTTAGAGGGCTCTCTCCCTAAGGAGATTGGCAATGCAGCTTATTTGCAAAGGCTTGTTCTTAATAACAATCTCTTGGGAGGCACTATACCAAAGGAGATTGGAAATCTCACAACTCTTTCTGTTCTGAATTTAAATTCAAATCTGCTTGAAGGGAACATTCCAAGTGAGCTTGGAAACTGCACCGCCCTCACCACATTGGACCTTGGAAACAATAATCTCAATGGGTCTATCCCTGAGAACCTAGCTGACCTGGCTGAGTTGCAATGTCTGGTCCTTTCTCACAATAATCTATCTGGGTCCATCCCTTCAAAGCGATCATCGTATTTTCATCAGATCACTATGCCTGATTTGAGCTTTGTTCAACACCATGGTGTGTTTGATCTGTCATTCAATAGATTGTCTGGCCCAATACCTGAAGAATTGGGGAAGTGTGTGGTGGTGGTTGATCTTTTAATCAGCAACAATTTGCTTTCTGGAGGAATTCCGGGATCCCTCTCTCGCCTAACAAATCTTACAACCTTGGATTTGTCAGGGAATATGCTAACTGGTTCCATTCCTCCGGAATTTGGTGACTCTCTCACGCTTCAAGGATTGTATCTTGGAAATAACCAGCTCACAGGCACAATCCCTGGAAGTTTTGGCCGGCTGAGTAGCTTGGTGAAGCTTAATTTGACTGGTAATAAGCTATCTGGTTTGGTTCCATTAAGTTTTGGGAACTTGAAAGAGCTGACCCACTTAGATTTGAGCTCTAATGAGCTCAGTGGTGAACTTCCTGCAACTTTGTCACGAATGCTGAACCTCGTGGGGCTTTATGTTCAGCAGAACAGGCTTTCCGGTCAGGTTGATGGGATGCTCTCCAATTCCATGTCCTGGAAGATTGAAACTATGAACTTGAGTGCTAATCTCTTTGATGGAGAATTGCCACAATCTTTGGGCAATTTGTCCTACTTGACGCATTTGGATTTTCATGGAAATATGTTTGCAGGGGATATTCCACCGGACCTAGGAAATCTGATTCAACTTGAGTATTTTGATCTTTCAGGAAATAGGCTTTCTGGACATATACCGGAGAAAATATGCAGCCTGACCAACCTGTTTTTCCTGAATCTGGCAGAAAATAGGTTGGAAGGGCCTATTCCCAGAAGTGGAATTTGCCTGAACTCAACAAGAATTTCACTTGCTGGGAACAAAAATCTCTGTGGGAGAATTATGGGCTTCGACTGCCAGAATAAAAGCTTTGACAATTCAGCACTTTTTCATGCCTGGGGAATTGGTGGGCTTGCAGTTGTTCTTACACTCATCACACTTACTGTAGCTTTTGGTCTCCGGAGATGGATCACTGGAGGCTGCAGTCGGAATGATCATGAGGACAGCGATGAAAGCAAACTAAACAGTTTTATTGACCAAAATCTCTATTTTTTAAGCAGCAGCAGATCAAAGGAACCTTTGAGCATCAACGTAGCCATGTTCGAGCAGCCTCTCCTGAAATTAACCTTAGTTGATATTCTTGAAGCCACCAACAACTTCTGCAAGACGAACATAATTGGAGATGGTGGGTTCGGAACTGTTTACAAAGCAACCTTGCCTAATGGAAAAATAGTTGCAATTAAGAAGCTCAGCGAAGCTAAAACACAGGGTCACCGAGAATTCATGGCTGAAATGGAAACTTTGGGAAAGGTAAAGCACCAAAACCTTGTTCCATTGCTTGGATACTGCTCTTTTGGTGAGGAGAAGCTTCTTGTGTACGAATACATGGTCAATGGGAGCTTGGACCTTTGGCTGAGAAACCGGACTGGGGCCCTGGAAGTCCTTGATTGGAACAGACGCTTGAAGATTGCAACCGGTGCTGCATGTGGGCTTGCATTTCTTCACCACGGGTTCATCCCCCACATCATTCACAGGGATGTTAAAGCCAGCAACATTTTACTCAATGAAGACTTCGAACCAAAAGTTGCAGACTTTGGTTTGGCAAGATTGATAAGTGCTTGTGAGACTCATGTTTCAACTGACATTGCTGGAACATTTGGCTACATTCCTCCAGAGTATGGGCAGAGTGGGAGGTCAACCACAAGGGGAGATGTCTACAGTTTTGGTGTGATTTTACTCGAATTGGTGACCGGGAAGGAGCCAACAGGGCCTGATTTTAAAGAGATCGACGGTGGAAATTTGGTCGGTTGGGTGATTCAGAAGATCAATAAGGGGCTGGCTGTTGATGTTCTTGATCCAGCAGTTCTCAATGCTGATTCGAAGAATATGATGCTTCAAACGCTACACATTGCTTGTCTCTGCCTGTCTGAGAGTCCTGCTAACAGGCCTGCCATGCTTCAAGTTTTGAAGTTTCTGAAAGCAATCAAAGATGAGTAATGTAGAGTTCCTTTGTGTTATCAGGGGTTTATTGTTACAATAATAGTATAAGCTAACTAGTATGAAGTTAAAATCTTTAGTTGTTAAGAGTTCCGTGTACTAATCTAACTGCACTTAAAGAGTTTCAAACTCAATTGTGAAGTTAAAGGATATCTGCCTTAGTAAATGCATTACATATTTCTTCTGGGCCTTGCACCATTTTGTTCTTTTTAGTTAAACGAGCTTAAGCCCATTAAGTACGCTATTTTGGTAGTTCAATCATTTTTTGAGTGCTTGCAGAAAAGTATGAAAGACCAGTTTTTAAATAAAAGTTTACAAGGACAAAAACTGTCAGTGGTGTCTTTTTGCTGCTCTGCATAAAAATGTCACTGCCAGAGGCTCGTTCACTGTGGTTAAATCCATTGCTCAAAATGCTCTTTTGGTTGTGATTTTCTGATCAAATGCCCATAACATAAGAAAATGTATACTGCAAAGTGGTATATTTTATACTGAATGGTGAATGGTTCATAATCAAATTTTAAGCATATTTATTGTGGGCATGTAAGAAATTTGTACAAAAAAAAATATTCAAGTTTAGAAATCAAATAATGACATTACATTATTTAATTAGCAAAAATACTTATTAATCAGGTCGCCTATATCACAATAAATTAATAACTTAACACGTATTGGCCTATAATTGATCCTTAAATAATCTTCTATTATTTCCATCCATTGACACTAGGTAAATTTTTATTACTACTTAGCAGTCTTCGAATTATAGCCGTGAAACCTGCTAAGCAACTTGTGATATTTTATAATTGGGCATTTTGAATGTGGACTTAGTGGTATGACATGACAATTTGTCATTGGTTGAAAATTTCCCGCCTTACATGCCTTTTGGTCTTATTCTGAAAAATTATTATGTACTTTCGAAGTATTATAAATACGTACTTTTTCCTCTCACATGAATGGTGGATCCTACTATGAATTTAATTAGTGAGACCCATCATTTATATGAGAAGAGGAAGTACGCATTTATTGTACGCATTTATAATACTCTTAGAGTACACAATAATTTTCCCTTGACTTTTGGGTCTTTGGCAAGGGTGGTTCTTAGAAATAATAAAGGTATTTTATTAGCGAACAAAGTTTTTCTCCAAATCGGATTGAAGGATTTCTTAATCCATCACATGATATTCTTTCAGACCATTTACCTATATTAAATAACATAATTCATTAAATCATTTAAACAAGTCACATGGCTATTAAGTAGGAAAATGCACATGAATACTCATTTGACTTGCCACACAGTGAGTTTGAAGGAACTTTTCTGACCTTTACTTGCGGATCCTAAAAGGCCTCCAAAGGTGTAATTGAAGCATCTCAAGCTGAACATTTCGTTTGTCAAGGAAGCAAGCATTTCAAGTATTCAATGAATCCTGATAATATTTACTCCAAAAAAAAAAAAAAAATCCCGATAATAATGGACCACTAAATCGGTGGAGCCACATTTAGACCAACCTCGCAGAAGAAAAACATTTTTCTTTCGAATGTTTCACAATGCATGGATTTCGAGAATGTAACAGACCCAGGAAAAAAGGAATTCTTAAGCCTTAACAGTTAACACATTCAATGAATGATTGAATTGTTCAAAGTTTTAATTCAAAGTAAAATACCTTTTTGAGATATGTTAAGTTCACAACATTTTCATAATATTTTTACAATAAATTATAGGTGGTTAGTTGTTATTAGTTCAAATTTAAACTTAACACTAAGATTACTTTTTTGCTCCAACAATAATAACCAATAATAACCTACTACTTAGTATTTGTTATAAAAATATTGTGAATATATCATTTCTCAATCCCTTTTCCTTTCCTTTTCCTCCACCTTTTTCTCTAGTAGATAGTCCCCTCCACATGCAAATTGGGTTTCAGTTACATCCCAATACACAGTCCAATTGCAGCCCAAAATGGGAAAAACCTTTTAGATCAAGTTCTTACTCCATTGAAATGGTCAGCCCAAACAACAAGCCTAAGCAAATTAGACTTGGACACTGTAAAAGACAAGCTCTATTGTCTATTCCACATTTCCACCTACTTCAGTCTTCAGCTCACAATGCAGAATCCTGAAATTTCGGGATAGAGAATTAGAGAACAGGTTCTTAGTTTCTTCTAGTTTCTGGCCTAAAAAAGAAGAAAAGTGAAAAATATCATGTTCTAATTAAAGAGTGAGGAGTCAATAAAGGCAGCTCTTTCTGCGCTCGCCTTATTAAAAGAGGTGTATTGCCGTCAAAGTTGGAAAATGCGTACCTTCTTTCTCTTGTCAAGATAAGCTTTATAGACGCCAGGGAAGGAAAATTATGTCATTCATCAAATATCAATTATCCAAAAGTACAACATTTATATATATATATATATATATATATAAGGAATTAATCCATTTTTTTATTTATTGATAAGGTTGTACTAATTATATTCATTCACATAAAGTGTGCTAAAAAAATATAGTTTCTAGTAATTTTAAAAGTTACTTTATTTTTTTTTGGAGGGGGACTACTTTATCTATTTAAACACTTCATTTTACAATACATCAAATATCAAATACTCTATTATTTTATCACTTCTTTTAAATATTCTTTTTTTTTTTCTTTTACCACTCAACTCTCTCTCTCTCTCTCTATTACTTTCATTTAAATAATGTTTTTTGTGTTTACCATCTAGCTACAATTAGAAATGACAGTTTACTATAATTAGGTGTTAACAAATTATAGATTTGACACCCTTGAAGTAGTGGGTTTTTAGTGGCTTGGGTGCTAAAATAGTATTTTAGCTATTTTATTAGCATATTTGAAGTGAATGCTCTTAGTTAATTAGTTTCTTCTTCTTTTTTCTTTTTAGTAAAATTGATAATTACTTCAAAAAATTTCTATTTAGTAAGTCATTGATAGATCCATATTAAAGTGATTTTGCTCTAACGATAACATATTAAAATTTTCTATGAATACACACTCTAACACAACTTAAACTTTAGTCAATGTATAATTAAATTATATTACTTACATATGAAGATCATATTAGTGAAAAATAATATTGTCAGTGTTTAATTTATGGCAAAATGTGTGTACAAGTTTTTCTTTTTTCTTTTTCTTTTTTACTTATAATGTAAAAAAGTTTTGGAAAAAAAAAAAAAAAGAAATAAAAGAGGGAGAGAAAAAAGTAGTGCTTCAAAAATTTGGAGTGTTCTATAGGGACAACGTAGTACTTTTGCATGTGAAGCAAAGAAATCGTAGGCTCTAGAAATTCCTAAGGCGGAAGGCTCCACGCCTCCACTGCTTTATTTATAGATTATACTGTGGCAGACATCATTACCTTTGGCCTTTGGCTCCTTTCTCCACAGACATTGAGACACCCGTAATATTTTCTTTAAGTTTGATCTTGACGTTGCTACAATATGCATATATTCCCAAATTTTGAGCCACTGGAACTTTCCAGTGAGTAATTCAAAAGCTCTTTTCACATTTATATAACGTAAGCAAAGCATTAACACAACAATCAAATTAGAATTTGAATCCACCGACTCACTGGTCTTGCAATTATTTTGGGTTATGTGATAACAATAATAATACTATACGTATCACACGAGTCTTGTTAAAATTATTATTCAAATAGCTCATTTTTTAAGGTTGAAATAATAACTCTTACTATCAAATCACACATTTTTTGTGTAGTTACTGGTCTTGCAATTGCCTAATAATAAATCTAATGATTTTATAGTCTTTTGTTTTGGATAAGCAGTGCGAAATAGAGGAGACATATACTGGTCTAAAGTCTTAAACACAACAGGATACTGAGGATAGGACCTAAGGTACTATTGTCTCTTGAAAACAAGCTATAGACCAAAAAGGTGAAGGACCATGGTCCATAGGTACTGAGGAAGGTTGAAATTTTGCATCCATCAAACAACCAACACAAGACATAAGTGATAAGACAAATTTATCGCATTGGTTCTATATAATCCAAGAAGAGCAGTAAAAAGGTGGGTCATATTGGCTTTGGGATTTGCCAAAACGTGACAGGCAAAAGTACAATATTTTAATTCAAGTCGAGCTAAAAAAATAAAAGATGAGTCAGCTGATTTAGACACTGAAACTAAGGTCATGTGTAAGATAAGAAAAAATTTGTTCAATAGTCAATACTTTCAAACTATTCTAAGTGTTATGCAAGAAAAAAGACCATGTTTTTAAAATATTTGAATATTTCTCGAAAAAAAAAAAGAAAAAAAAGATAGTTCCCAATTTAGAATAGGAGGTAAAGAAAGTAGTGTTTTAGGTAGGCCGAGGACCATAAGTTTATCAACGCGTTTTCTTGTAATGAATTCATAGGCTAATGTTGAGTAAGATTGTCAATTTGCCATATTAAATGCACTCATTTTGACTGGATTTGCAATCAAATATTAAAATTTTCTGAACTTGAGAATCAAAAAGTCAAATGCGTGTTATTGCATTGGTGGTCACTGCTCAGTTATCTATAATATCTAGCTGCAGAGGAATGTGATTCTTCGTCGTGGTAGGATTACAGCTCAGAGAATAGCATTGTGATGTGAGCAATAAAATGGGAAGTTAAGAATGGAATACAGCAATGACAAATTTTGTAATTATATCTTGAACAGGACAATATGTTATTTATGGGATATTTCTTACTCTTTGCTTCAGGCATAAATCCACTTCTTTTAGAGCATTCTTATGTCAACGGTCAAATATTTGACATTTGACACATTAAACATCAAAAAATCACTCACATTAAATGTCAAAATATTTGACATAAAAGAATAGTATAATCTCAAATTTGGAAGCGTATGGACAGGAATTGTAAAAATTTTATGATTTTTTTATTCCCTTTTCTCCCACATCTCTCAGTCAAATCTTTTTTTTTTTTTTTTTCTTGATATAAGATAGAATTTCTACTCTAGCCTAATCTAAGTGTATATGTATGTGAAGTTCTCTCCTAGAAACTTAAACCACAGCCCTTGCCCCCCACACCCTACAAGCATTTATACTTGTGAAGTGACCACCACACCAAGGGTGCGCAGTGGTTCTTCTCTTTTTCTCAAAAAATGCTCCTCCTCTCTCTTAACCTTTCATCTTTTCTTCTCTCACCCTCACTGCTTTTCCTCTCTTCCTCTTAGCCTCACCAAGTTAATGCCTCACTGTGCCATCGATCTCTCTCTTGAAGTGGTTTTTTTTTTATTTTTTTATGGGTGGGTTTAGATGGTGATTTGTGGGTTCAGATGAGGTTGGTTGGGTTCGGTTCCGACGATGGTGGGTGGGTTCAGATGGGCGGATTGGTGGTGGGTGAGTTAGGTTGTAGGTGGATTCGGGTGGGTTAGGCTATGGGTTCCGATGGATGGGTCGGCGGTGGGTGGGTTTTGGTGGGCTAGCCTGTGAGTTCTGATTGATGGTCAAAAGCTCTATGGCTGAAAGCTTCAAGGCCTACATCACTACTAAGGTGGTCGTCATCTCTCTGTTTCTATATTTTGTTTTCTCCTTCTATTTATTTATGTTTTATTATTATTATCTTTTTGTTTTTGTCACTTTTTGTCGAGGTTTGTGGTTGTGGTGGTGGTGGTGGTGGTGGGGCTTTCGATTTGGTATTGGTCGGCTATGGGTTTGTTTTGATTTGTGTTTTGGGTTGTGGAGGAGTGGATGTGTGGTGGTGGCTATTGGTTGTTGCCAGCTGTGTGGTGTTATGACAATGATTTTCCTAGGTTGTGTTCGATGAGTTATAAATATTATTTTAATATATTGTATATATTATTTTAATGTATAAAATTGAAGAATAGAACATATAATGTATGGTGTATTATAAAATGGTGTGTTAAAATTAATAAAGTAGTTTTTTATGAGTCAAAATGACATTTTTATAGAATACTTGATGAGAATGCTCTTAGCAGTGTGTAAGGACTCAATTTGTAACGATCCCAAGTTCGTATTGGGTTCAAACGTTAAAGGCCCAAACAATAAATTTGTAGAGCATGGATGTCAAAGAACTAGGTTAACTCTAAAAGAAAAACGATCAAACCTCACGTTTATAGATGGATTGGCACTGATATAACGATCAATTTCTCCTTAAAACAAGTTCAGTTCTTTAGTTCATAAGGTTTTCTTCTAAGTCCTCTTTGTTCAGAAGTTCCGATCCCCTTTCTTAATGCGTTCTTCCATGTTATATACTGCCCTCTTGGTGTCATCTTCACCACACACGTGTAAGTTGGGTTTGGGGGATCCCTTCCTATCCCATCCAACACCTCCTGGAATCTCCAACCAGCAGCTGTAAGGCTGCCCCATCACTATTCAGGCATCACCTCCATATTAATGCGGTCAGAGAGTTAGTTGAAAGGCAATTAATGCGGAGACAACTGTTGTTAAAGATATTTGTTTACCTTTTCTTTTTTATCCTTGGTCCCATGTCCCACCTTTAGTGGTAATGTAGCTCTGAGATGTGTTTGCAACAATGTGACGTTCAGGTCGTCCTCGGACTCATACTATTTTGTCCTCGGACGAATACTGAACTCACCTCACGTGATATCTACTCTCCGTTTCATTTGATTACCCTTATGACTTGATATGAACCTCCTCAGACGGTTTTACATCCTCGGATGGGTCACAGACCTAGTTAACACGATTTTAATAATTTATTGATTATCCATCCCCCACACAATGTAACTCTAAAGTGCTATAATCTAGCTTTTGTTTGGAATGATCCTCTCTATTCACAATTAAATTTTTAATTTTTACTTGTGAATATAATTGTATGCAGATTACAGAATGTTGGCATTTAATACTCTTAAATGAGTAATATTTAACTAGAATATTATTATTTTTTAAAATAACATATTGATAGCAGATTCTAATATTTTTTGGTTAAATTGTTATCTTATTATCCATGCTTAAATAGTGATACTTCTTTTTCTATTCAATTATATTCAAACAAAAAAGTGAAATTTCATCCTAACCCATCTTAGGTGATAGAATATCATATATTTTGAGATCCACTTATTTTTATTAAAATTAAAATTTTTTTATTAAAAATACTATAAATAAAAGTAAAAATTAACTAAAATAATATAATAAAACTTAAAAATAGTACCAAAAAATATAGTGATATATATAAATAATAACAAAAATAAACTGAATAATAAAATAAACTGACTTTTTAATTTGAAACCAAACGCACATTTATAACGAGCTTTCACAACATGAACCCACACACTTGTGGAGCTTGAATATTGTGAGAGACTCACCGCAAACATCGGGCATGAGATTTTCCTTTTATTTGACCATTTTTAAGAGGCACCATAATTCATAATCTAGATTCATAAATCTCACAACTATTGTTTTCCCTCTCCCATAGTCACACTCACACCCCTCTTCCCAACCAACTTTATAATTTCTTTGCCTGATATAATATTGTCCCAACAACTTTATAAAATTTCTTTGGCTAATATTTTCCCAACAACTTCACTCACAATAAAAAAAATCAATTAATAAAACTATAAAAGCAGTAAATAAGTATATCAGTTATATTATCCTCCTGTAAATTACTGTTAGTAAAATAGTAAATCAAATTGTAGTTTCTACTATGCCTTGATTATTCCTTAAAATCATCTAGATTCAAGTTCTTTTTTTTTTTTTTTGGGATAAGCAAGGCAAAAAGCACAAAATAAAGACAATTAAAGGCGTAAAAGAAGAAAAAAAAAATACTAAATATATTAATATTAAAAGAAGCTCTAAGAAACTTCCTGAATCTGTCCCATCCAGGTTAATTACACACGTGACTCCATTTTGTCACGTGTGAGTCCTTTAGGGATTTTGGATCCAGTGCTTTCATTTTCACGTGCAACGCCCCTATTCTAAAAACTAACTAGATCAATCAATTGTACACCCTCTGATTACGATTACTATCCCAGTGGCAGTGCTTGATGAGCCACGTGGCTTTTCGATTACCGTCATCGTGACGATCATCACCGTTACTCTCGCAATCCAACGGCTCTAGTTTCGCGGGATCGGGCTGCTGTAACCGCAACTCCGTATCGTCGTCGTTGCTTTCTCTAGCTCTCTTCGCAATCGCACCGCCGCCGCCGATTGGAACGCCGAACAGTTTCGCGCTCGATTCTGTCTCAGTTTCCGTTTCTTCGTCGTCGGCGTACCTCTTCGCCGGCAGCAAGTCGAGCGGCGGTTTTCCGGCGAGCTCCGACTTGTTCTTGTTGTTGTTGTTCGCGAAGTTGGACATCAAGGCGAAGATATTGTTGCAGAGAGATTTAATCTCCGCCAACTCTTTGCTAAGCTGAACGTTCTCCTTCCTCAGCCTCTCGTTCTCGTCAATCAGATCCGCCGGCGCAGTTGTCCTCGTCGGAGACGAGTTCGCTGACACCACTTGCTCTTCACCGGAATTCGACGGCGATATCAATTGCTTCACCACCGGAACTGCCGACGTAGCCACCGACACCGGAGACACCACCGGAGTGGAAATCTTCCGGCGGTGAATTTCACACAGCAGCTTCTTCTCCCCTCGGCGGAAGTAGTCGTTCGAGAATTCCCACCGATCAGGTACTACTTTTCTAAATCCCTAAAAAAACAACAAATATATACAAAAATCAAAAACCAAAACATACAAAAAGCTCCATTAGAGAGAGAGAGTGAATATTGACATACATAGGTGTTGAGTTGGCGAACGAAGCTAGAGAAATTGTTGTGTTTGAAAAACTTAGGGAGCAAATCTTTGGCGAAAACGGTAGGGTTCCAAACGATGAAGGTTGATCCGTCGTCGTTCCAGGAGATAACGTCGTTGATTGTGCGGTCCTCGACTAGTTGAAACGTCTTCGTCAAAAACGGCGTCGGAATAGATCGCTGTGACTCGCTCGTTGCCGACTCACCGTTTTGCTCCATAGCCGGAGCCATGTAGATGGTGTGAGTTTTGGTTTGGTAGTTCTAGAAGGTTCGTATGGGGGGAATTAAATATAGAAAAGAGAATAGAAGAGAGAGCGAGGAAAACGAAGGAAAATGAGAGAGAGAGAGAGAAGGGAAAGAACGAGAAGCTACTAACCTACGTTACGTCTTATCTAGGGAAACTTCCGTGTGAGGGTTCTTTTGCCTTTTTGTATGTATGCGTTCGTGTGCGAAAGTGGCAGCAGCGGGCAGGGCTTGTTGTCAGTCTACTCTTTTTTGTTTTGGTTAGATTCTTTGTATGCTTATTTTTTTTGTTGTGTAAATTAGTGAAAAATAATATATATATATATATATATATATATATAAGAAAGAGGGGGTCTTTATTTAATATTTTTTATAATTCGATATTTTTGTAATGATAATGAAAGATGTGAAGTTGTACCTATAATTATTAGACTTTTCTAGCGTTTTTACCTTTTAATAGACTATTTTGATAGACTATTTCATTCCCTTGACATGAACATTACAAAACTCACATCAATGAGATTTATGACTTTTCAAATTTATGTCACGCCCTAATCCAAAGAACCCACTATCCATATTTCAATGAGAATTAAACAGATTTGAATCCAAGTTCTTTGTCTGATAAAATTAAAAAATAAATAAAGTTTTCTTAAGCTTTTTTTTATAGTAATTTTAAGATTATACCTTTTGTCATATTATTTTTTACAATTATTTTATATGACATATTATGATTGATTGTCCGACCTTTTTATATGAATTTATAAATTTTTTTGAACAACGCTGGTAACACAATTTGTGCCACAACTAGACCATGTAACGGGTTGAATTTTTTTTCCCATCACTCATATCCTTGTCACCTCATAGTTATGACATAAAAAATTTTAGTCCTAGATTGTTTTTCCTTTCTTTTTTTGAGAAGATTAGTGTTAATTTGATGTGTGCTGCAGATGTATTCTGGCTAGCAATTTATAAAGGATCTAATAATATCTTGACTTACCCAAATGGTAAAAAGAAGAAGGGGGCTTGGCTTTAACCTTTACGTATAATATAAGGTTGGCTGACTTATGGTTATAGTGGCTCTTTTGGTTTTTTGTTAAAGAATGAGTGGGAAAACAACGGGCGTGGGGTTTGTCATTTTCTTCATCCTTTCAATCCCAATTCCAAGCATGCTGCCAATAATAAATAATTACTAGTACTTTAATTTTATTATTTTCTTGACCAAATTACAATGTGATTTGCAATTAATAAATATCATATAATATATTGATCGAGGCATCCTCGAAATTCTTTTGCTAAAGTTATTCTCAGTATCTTATCTCATTCTCGGCCCCAGAAAATAGGAAGGCCATTATCTTAGGTTTCTTTCCCAAAGAAATAGTTTTCTCTTTTAAGTAATAAGTATCCCCTTAAACAAAATTAGCGGCAATCTTTCTCTTGCTAATAATAAATTAATCCGGCGGCATATATATTCGTTAGAGTGAACCCAAATTTGTTGAAGTATTTTACTGTAACAGGTAAACTTCTTACTTTTGGGAAAAAAAAAAAAACAAACTTCTTGGTACATCCATTATTTATAATAATTGCTTCTTACTATTTTTTTTCAAAAGTTATAAAGTTGATTTTTAATTAAAACTTCAAAATCTATATTATCCTTTTTATGTAATGATTTTTTTTTTTTTTAAAAAGAAAAAGGTATTTTACTATTTAACTAGATATTCAATCAACCTAAAGATTGGGCCTTTTATGCTTCCTCGCATATATAGTATAGATAATTTGATCTAAAGACCCTTGATTGTTTATGTGATTATCATCTTTTACGATTAAAATTAAAATTAAAGTTTTGTGTTATCATTTTTTATGTACTACTATAATACATTTTTTCCTTAGTGGCCCATTCATTTATTGTTGACCTAATTTGTGTAATAAAATATATTTTTTATCATGAAAAAGAAGTTTGCATAACTCATTGTTAATCAAAGTTAGGCAAAATATCTTCCTTACACTTGTTTATATTCACTATTTTATACAAATATTATTATTTAAAAAAAAAAAAAAAAAAAGAGTTCTACATTTAAAGCATGAAAGTGGACGTAAAAAAATGGACAAAAACAAAAAGTGAAAATGTTTGAGTGTATCATTGCCCTCAAAATTGTTTTGGAAAAGTGTGTATAAAGATTGTGGTGAATTTATACAATTCATTTAGTGTATTACATATTTCTTTGACCCGAACTAAATGAAATTATTCAATATCATAGTAAATCCCTCTCATTTTACATAAGAGTGGGTTTTATAGGTGGAAAAATTTCTCTCCCACGAGGATTGATCTTTAGTCAGTTTCCTAAATGACTTGCCAATGTTCAAAGCTTTGGGTACAATTAAAGTCAATTAATTAATTGATGGATACCTACTTTGTTGCAGAAATTAAATAATATCAGCCCACGATGAAAATCCTTAATTTGAGTCACGTTTAGGTCAATAAGAGTCGTGTATACTTCTCCTTCTCCCCTTTTTTTTTAAGATATTATTTTATTTTATTTTTTAAAATTACCCATTATTATTTATAACTACCCGTAAACTTTATGAACTTTTTTTTTTTTTTTTGAGAAACTAAACTTTATGAACTTGAATTAAGGTAATATAATAAGTTTTCCTATCTCATAAAAATTGGTCTTACATATGAGCCTATCGTTAGTTTATTCACTTTATTATTATTAACTATGAGGGAGAAAAGAGTATTACTTCAAGTAATAATTTATAATTTACACTATATATTTTTCCCAACTTGACATAATTAATTTCTCTGTCCAGAAGAGAAGAAAGCTGAAGGAATTTAGGAACTTTGAAAATTAAACTTGAATTGCTTGGGTGTACTAGTTATTCAATTGGATTTTTCAAAGTGTTTGTTTTATTTTATATGAAGAATGTTAAAATTCCTTCCTGGTTGCTTAAATTATTAGTCTTTGTTTTTATTGGTTTGAATAATGGATCTTATTTTAATCAAATTGACTTACTAACATTTTTAATCAGAACTCTACTAATAATATCCAGATTCACATTGAATAAAGAGGAAAGAGATATGAAAATATATGTATAAATGGCAGTGACGTGAGCTGAAAAAGAAAAAATTCCAACCCATTTTGGTTTTGTTGGGCAAAGAAAGTAAGGGCTGCTATAGTTAATTAATATATCTCACTTTGCAAAAGCCGAAAGGTAACATCGAAGAAAACCCAATAAAGCATGGATGAGGGGGTTTCTATAGAAAGATTGGTACCACACACTCCGTGGCAGCCGAGCTTTGGGCCCTTTTCATGATGGCCTCACTCTTTGCAAAGCAACCTAAAACATACAAAAAGCCCACTGTAGAGATTGATGTTAAAGCTGTTGCTATTTTATCTCCATTCTCTGAACCTTCTCATTCATACAATGTTTAATATCAATCACGCTTAACCGCAAGTCCCTCAAAACTGTTGAGGAAGCTTATAAGTTACATCAATCACACTTACCGCCAAGGGAACCATTGTGCAGATCTTTTGGTTAAGGAAGGAGATTTCATTGGTGACTCTTATTTGGGCTGTCGCTGAGGGTATTATGTATTTTAAACTTTGTAAGAACATTCTTATCAAAGGTGCTAAAAATACTAAATGTTATTTTTTAGCATTTTTAGCACCTCAAATGATAAAAACACACTTACATCAAACATGCTAAATTTTAAAAAATTTAGCATCAAGCTAAAGCGAACTGTTATCAATAACAGCTCATTGTAGCTGGATTGTAAAAAAAAAAAAATATTTTTATATTCTCACCAACTCTCACTTCTCTTTTCTCTCTCCCGATGGTTGTGGTCCGACGATGGTCGTGGGTCATGGTCTGATGGTCCGATGGTTGTGGCCCGACAGGGTGATTTGATTTTGTGGGTCTGGCATGGATCATCGACTTAGTCAGTGTGGGTCTCTGATCGACGTGGTGGTCATTGGAATTGTGGTGGCTGGCAGTGGGTAGGATTACTGGGTTAAGAAAGAGAGAGACAGTGAGACCAAGAGGGAGAGAGGATGAAAAAATAAAAACAAAAAAGAAATAAAAAATAATATTAAAATGAAGTTGTAAAAAAAAAAAAATAGAAGTTTTGATGTTAAGTGTATTATAAAGTGAGATGTTAAATGTTATAAAGTAACTTTTTAAGATGCTAAATGCTGAAAATTTTTAAATCCTTGATGTGAATGCTATAATGTTCTTGTTTGATTTTTAATATATTTCCCATTTTTGAGAGAGAGAGAGAGAGAGTGAGAGAATTGAAAACACAAAACAAACAAACAAACAAAACCATCAAAAAAAACAAACAAACAAAACCAAGGCTTTTGCCTTAGAGCCTTAAACATAGTTTTGTCCGGATCTATGTTCTTTCATGGTCATGATCGGGCCAAATTTTGCAAAATCTTTCCTGAACCATAACTTGGCTATTTTTTTTTTCTCATCCAAACAAAACATTCCCAAATGCCCCCCATAACAGGAACAAATTTAATCCATTAGTAGGATTTTAAAACCACGTATTTGTTTGGGATACATACCATTAACAATTGTACATTGCTAATATTATCCGGAAAAGGAAAAATAAAAATTGTGTATCCAGCAACGGAAAATGACTTGGTTGTTATTTTGTTGCGAGTATTTTCTCATAAAAGGACAAAGAAACTAAAATATCATCCAGCGAAAGGGTGAAAAAACCAAACAAACAAATAAGCCATGCATAGTACCAATTCTAATTTCCTCACTCATTTTCTTATAATAATGTGAATGAAAACACATAATATTCAATTTGCTAACACATATTTTTATCTTTTTTCTTGTAATTTAGGACTAGTCAACAACATTAGCTGATGATGGTTGGTTATAATTAGGAGTAATTAAGTTTAACTCTACGTAGGAACCTGCAAATGGCACAGCATATTTTTCTGATAGTCTGTTTTGCAAGTAACACCTGAACAAAATATCAGCCAGGAAGAGGCAGCAAAACTAAAGATTATGAGCTATAAAGTTATCATCATGATTTACATGCTTCACACCCCAAACCATAAAAGAATCAAGGAGCTTTTAAATATCTTTTACAATGTTGCTAA
Organism: Quercus lobata; assembly: GCF_001633185.2. Lineage (NCBI taxonomy): Eukaryota > Viridiplantae > Streptophyta > Magnoliopsida > Fagales > Fagaceae > Quercus > Quercus lobata. The sequence continues at coordinate 14,600,924 of NC_044912.1, read as the reverse complement.
TCTTCCATTGAACATTATATCCCTGTGAGTAAAGTAGCTTATAATAGATATTTCTCATAAGCACTTGACAACCAGATGATAATGATTTGTGTTCAGTCTTTCCATTGTTTCTGATCACACATCCACCTATTAGAATTATGTCCAGAAGATTTGAACTAATCACAAAAGATATTAATTAGAAAATAACCAGTTTTTTTGCTCTATTCCAAGAAAGAATGGGAGAGGAAATTATCCCCCCCAACCCCACCTCAAAAAAAGAAACATCTTAAAGCCTAGAGAAAAAGAAAGTAACTGTATGTACAAGGTTTAAATGAGCAATGTTCAGCATTCACAAAATATTATCAAAACAAATCTGGCAAAAAATTTCATCCAAATTCCAAAACATAATAATACCATACCATGGAACTGTGTTTGGCAGCTAATCATTTCACAACAAGGTTTACAGCCTACAGAAGCCTCTAGCAAGCACCTGTGAGGTAAGTAACCTCAGAACCTCAACATCATTTTTTTTCCACATTTTTACACCAAGTAATCTCCCCGACAGTAAATCACAAAAATTCACCTCATAGACATGAATTCAAGATACAATAGTGCCAAGGGGCCTTCAAAAGATTCATCAAATTGAGCAAATAATAGTAGTACATTGTGACATTGTGTAACTTGATAAGAATTAAAAGTACTTTCACCTTTAAAAAAATTTAAATAAATAAATAAAAAACTGACAGGCAAATACAATTCACATGCCAATACAAGATTAAAACCATGACCTCACCATTCAGCCTTCATTTTTGGGGATAGCAATTAGTTTTTGGCATCACTTGTATACTAAAGTCTAATGGAGCAGAATTTTGAGGTTCAAGCATCCCATCAAAAATGACAAGCATGCTAATTAGGTCCTACACCTTTTTAAACTAATTCTGATACAAAGGAGCATCATATACATTTCCCAAGCATTGAACTTCACAAATGATACCACTATGGCATGACATTCCTGCCTTAAACATGTCCACACATAGTGATTGAACAAACCATTGCAATGCACATCTGAGACTTGAAAGTGCAAAAGTATGTTAGTGACAAAATGCTGACAAGCAGCAGCTTCATGAGAATTATCATGTAAGCATCAGTATGACTCATCAAACAGTAACAACCTTCTAATCATTAAGCCACAAAGAGTGCGGCTCTTACTAAGAGTACATTGAAATCCAGTTAGAAGAAAACATGTTGTGCAATGATCATTACTTAAATACAGAGACTGAATAAGCACATTTTTGAAAGAGCATCTGCAGTATATTATGACCATGAATCTCATAAGTCACATAAATACATTTATGTAACAGTTTTTACAACAGTGGTGATGTCCCATTAAATAAAAACACTGACATAAACATCTTTTCTAGAGAAGGCACATCATTTTAATAAGAAAGTCAAAATGATTTAGAAAGATATTATCACTATAAATAGCTTCAAACAACAAAAACTTCAAATACATATAAGCTTCTAAATAATGATATATTTAAAGTAAAAAAAAGCATCCATGTTGAGTGTTTTAAACCCTAAGGATCCTCATATGGAAATTTAAATACAGGACATCAAGTTATTTAAATCAATGATCAGTTCTCAACTGAGCTAGATAAGGAAGTTGAAAGAAAATTGGGCGTACCTTGAGAATCACATTGGTGTCCATTTTCTACATAGTTTAATAATGAAATATAAAAACATTAATTAATCGGGGACATGAATGCAAATATTCATGTACAAAATTTTTAAAGGTCATCTTTGACAAAACATAGGGAACATTTATATAACATACATTAGTACGGTCCTAATCTTTAATGCAGCATAAAGTATTAAACCTTAAGCCAAAAAAAAAGGTATTCAACTGTGGCAAAACTGTTGGCAGGTTTCTCAAGCATAATATACCCTTCCTATAGAACAGAAAAGGTGAATGTGGGCAGGGGATAGATCAAGAAGAAACAGAAAATAGGAATATGTTTGCAAGAAGACAAACCTGAATTGAACAGGTGTATATGTTAATAGCTGCAAAATGGTGGTCATTGCATTGCAATCATTGAAATGATGAACCCTAAGGCAGTATACATATTTTAAAATCTGAATGGTGGCAATAAATATATCCTAGCAGTCATGATAATAGCAGATTTTTGTTGTTGATAATAAACAGGAAAAGACAGTATATGATGCCAACAAGAGTAACATGTTGAGTAAGGCCAGAAAACCTATGTTGAATTAGACCCTAAGGCAGAATACATATTTTAAACTCTGAATGATGACAATAAATATATCCTAACAATCAAGAAAATTGTAGTTTTTTTTTTTGGTTGATAATAAACAAGAAAAGATTTGAGTATGATGCCAATGTGAGTAACATATTGGGTAAGGCCAGCAACCTATGTTGAATTAGACCATCAGTTTGCTTAATATGACAATGACATAGAAGGTGTTCTTTACCAGAAATATTGGCAAATGACATCTTATTAGATGCTCTCTTTTTTCTTTTCTTTTTTCCCTGTTAGAAAGCATTAAAGAAAGCAATATTACCCACTTAACGCATGAATATGTCTCTAGCTGGTCATGACTAAATGACTGATATGCAAGACAGTAATGTAACGATGACATTTTAGGATGGAAAAAGCAGAATCATTTCACCTCACTTCGCTACAAATATAAAATGCTCAGCTGGACGAATGAGTTGAAGAATAAAATTACAAAATAAGTATTTGTAGCTTCCAAATTGCGGACATAAGCATAAAGAAGAAACCCGTTACAAAAACAACACTCTTCAATAAAAATAAAAAAACAATAAACCAAAATGAGAAGAAACTTAAGTCGTCAAGACACATACAAAATGCCACGACGATACAACACAAGGCTTCCTGAAGTGAAAATAGCCCAAACAAAGACAACCCACCAAGCCAAAAACAAAGCTACCTCCTTAACAAAAACAGAACAAGGCAGTAGACTACATACAGATTCAATGTTTTGAAAGGAGCTGCTGTCAATCTGAGATAAGCCAACAAAGAGAAGTACCAAGATCGGAGGTGCAAAGAGCTGCACAACTACAAGACATATATAGTGGTTATGCAGAAAAACCTTTGCCCTGCTAAAATCCAAATCTGGGACCTTGCTAGCATGCAGTCGTTGATACCAAGATAGCAATGCCTCATTCAAATACATTTGCAAGTTTGGTCGTAAAGCCATGATTTGCAATAAACCCGAAAGCAACAAGCACCAAAGCCTAAGCTTATTAAAATCCGAACTGGACATACCCACATTTCCAACCAACCTCTCAGCATCCCCAATTTCACTAGCCACATGGGCTCCTTTACCATCATCATTGTTATTGTTAACAAGAATTTCAGAAAACGGATTAATCCAAAGCAATGCAGTGAACATAATCAACATACTATTGGCATAAAGAATCATTCTAGCAAACCATCCACAATAAATCATTGGCAAATTGCTTCGAAGCTGATCAGTTCCAATCCAAAACGCCCTTGCATTTTTCAACCCCGGCATAAACAGAAAACCCGAAAGGCAGCCCATTAAAACAGCAACAATAAACCTCTCAAACCCGCCAATCAATCCAAAATTGAAATCCAAAAACAATGGAACAATCTCAAAGCAAATCACAAGCCCTACCAAAAACCCCACAGCCCCAACAAGCACACTCAGTTGCTTCTCAGACCTCCTAGACGCAGATTTCTCAAACGAAGCCTTAGCAAGCGAAATAAACAACGTTAAAACACCCATTAATCCCAACAGCACAGGAACAAAAACCCCATTTTCCAAAACCCCAGAAGAACTCTCACCAAAGTAAAATTGAAGCAATAAACAAGATAGAAAAACGAATGAGAGAGTGAAAGCAGTGTTATACTCATCGAAATAGAGGCGGGATTGAACGTGATTGTTGTCGAGCTTTAGCCTGAAGATCTGGGCATTGTTTTCATCGAACTCAAACTTGTCCTTGTCCTTGGACTTTGACTTGACCCTCTTCCTGAGTTCACTACTAACGTTGTTGTTGTTGCTGCTGCTGTTGGGTTCTGAGGAATCGGGTCTTCTAATGGCGGCGCGGGCACCATTTTGACTGGTGTTGTCGGGTTGGATATAGGTGTGGAGGCCATAGAGGAAAAAAGATGGGATTTTGAAGAAAAGAAATAGGAAAGTGAGGGAGAGAGAGAGAGTGGTGTGGAGGATTGGGTTCTTGTAAGTTTGGAGGAATTGGAGCAACATGGTTTTTACTTTTTTGTTTAAGGTTTTGGGAGTTTTTGGTTTAGAAAGGAACAAATGGGGTCTGTTTGATTTGAGGTTTGAGATGAGATCTCAAAGGTTTCGACACGAAACTAGTTCCAAGATCTATGGGTTGCTGAGATTTGAGAATCGAATCGATCGCCTGCATGCTTGCTTGGGCTTTGGTTTTTTTCTTTTGGTGGAGACTTTTTGGTTGATTCTATGTTGTTTTGTTTTTTTCCTTCTTTTTTTTTTCAACTTAGTTTTGATTGGATTAAAGTTTGGTTGTAGGACCTACGTATTGATGACGTGCCATAACCGAATCTTTTAAGAAGTTTTACTTCTGCTTTCTAAACCATTTTCCCAGAAAATGTAATATGTGTAGTGAGGATGTTCCACCTCGGTCGATTTGACCGTCCTTTAATTTTATATGATGGAGGTCTTCTTTTTCAAAATAATAATAATAATAATAATAATAATAATTGGAAAGTGTAACCATAAAATTCATCTAAGCATCTCCAACAGATCAGATCTGGTTGTCTTGCAACATAATAATGAAAGTTAAAATTTCATTTTTAATTTCAATCTTTAGACTATTTTTTTTTTTAATCTTTCAAGTTTTAATTTTAATTTTAATTATTTTTCCTTTCAAACTTTTATATCTCATAACTTCGTGGTAATTATGCCATGCAATTGTTACAATAGAACAAAATCCATTTCTAGATACTCTTTAAATCCTTTTTTTTCTTTAAATTTGGGAGTGTAAAATTATAAAATATCTCCCAACAGGCTGCCATTTCTTTTTCTTTTTTTTTAGATCTACAATGACTCTTCACACTAGAAAAGTCACAGTAACTCTCTAATCCTAATCTATTGTGGAGGCCTGAGGTCTGAGGAAGGGTACAACGAACTGTGGTTGTCACTACAAAGGTATTGTGAGCCCGAAGAGGGAATCTACCCAAGGATAGGAGGAGAAGAGACAAAAAACTTCTGGGAAGTCCGAATGAGGAGGATGGGGTTTAAAGATAAAATCATGGTAGGTGAAGGAAGATTCCAGTGAAAGTTCACCTACTGCCTCCGCATTAAATGACTGGCAACAGCTTTATCAGCTGCATTGATGAGGAAATGACCTGAACAGTGGAATTCACAGCTAAACAGTTCTTTCTACCACCTTCAACAAAAGTTTAAGGGGACAAGTGTCATAGAGAGAGTCTGGGTAAGTGGGGATGAAGGGCCAGGATGTGATGGGCTAAGGAGTATATAAGGAAAGGGAACTTCCAGGTAAAGGGGAGGAAAAAATAGTCTAAGGACAGAAAATTATAGCAAGAACAGTAAGAGTAAGATAGTGAACAGTGTATTATCTAGCGTAAGAGCTTCATCCTCGGATGAACTTGTAAAGAACCTCTTATATACATAAACTCTAACTTTTGGTCATTTCCTCTTTGATTAAATCCTCGGGCTAAGCCCCCTCCCCTTGTTTTATCCCACTCTCTTTACAAATATCTATTGGTTTGGGCCTTGTTAGGTTGCACAGATTTCACCATTCTAAGTGGGTTTGGGCTGTTTGGTTTTTGGGTCCTTATAGCTATTATTTAAATATTTTCATTTCAAATAAAAAAATCTTTCTATTTTGTAAATTATTTGTGTCAATTGGAAAAGATGGAAGAACTAATATTTAAATAGGATATGGGGAAAATAGAGAGACGAGTGTCTTTGAAAATAAAGTAGGTGACATAAAAAGTGGCTTTTATCCAAATTTAGATGAAAAAAAATAAAAAATAAAGGTATTGTTGGAGATGCTCTAATAAACTCTTTACTCATTTACTTATTATTATTATTATTATTACAAAGCTTTATTGACACTTTGTCCCTTGAGAGTTGATGTAGATATCTATAAAAAAATTGGCTCAATAAAATATTCAATTATGTCCTTTCTCCCCCATTAAGCTGAAAAAAAAAAAAAAAAAAATCATAGGATCAACGAAAAAATAGAGTCCATTGAAAAAATGTTTTTGAAAATGTAAGTAAGTAAAATATAAAAATAAAATTTTCCTCTCTAAATTTGGGTGAGAAAAATAAAGATGTCATTAGAGATGCTTGTACGGACACAATTTTTAACAACCCAAGGGTAACGTTGGGCTCGCATGTAAAGGGCCCGAACAATATGATTTGTAGAGAGTGGGTTTGGAAAGGCCTGCCCTTAAGCGCTGGGCAGCGGTCTAGTCCTGGTTTCACGAGAATTAATACAAAGGCAGGTTTGGACAGTATGACTGAGCCTTACATCGATATGGTTTGAGAGGTTTGGCTCCTCGGAATTAGTCCGAGGAGCATTACATTCTCACCATTCTTCCTCCTTTTATTTCTTTTGCTCCTCCCCCCCGCTTTTTAGCTCTCTTTCCCTTTTATACTAACATTCGCTTCCCGTTCTTCTCCCATGCGTCAGTCTTTCCTTGTTTGGGGCAATTACTCGTCCTATCAATCCTCACGTCAGAGTGGTTGGGAAAAGCTGGATAGCATGATATGGGGTACGGGCTTGTCAGGTGCTGGGCTCCACGTTATGGCGTTGGCAGCTTTCTCGCTTGTACTGCTCTTGTACTGAGTTTGTCCTTTTCTTCAGGCGTTTTATGAGGTGTTGAGCGTGAGATTGTCCTCGGCCACATTCTTGGGCCATTAAGGGGTTCTCATCATACATCCTCGGCAGTAGGGCTCCTCGACTTGGGTTTTGGGCCCTTAATTGTGAAGTGGACCAGGATTCCAAATTTCAGGCCCCACAATGCTCTTACACTTTTCTTTTTGGGAGTTGCATGAAATATTGTATGTTTTGGTTTTTTTTTTTAATAATTGTATGTTTTGGTTTATTGGTGACAGTGACACCAATGCCATACAACTTCCCTCTTACATTCTTTTAGCTTTAATTAAAGAAGGTAAAAATTAACAAAATTAGTAATAACTTTTATTTTGAAGTAAAAATATATTAAAGCACGAGTTTCAATTAGTTCAATTAATAAAAGGCTTTAATAGAATCCTATTTGTATCTAATAATACTAATTAGCATAGGACTTTAATAGAATCCTATTTGTACCTAATAATACTAATTAGCATTTTGATATGATGGTAAAATGAAGTCATTATGGAGCGATATTATGGTGTACTGGCTATCCATGAAGCATATTACTAGCTACTATATTAAGAAAGATTGGAGAAGATACTTTGTTGCTCAATCGACATCTCCAAATGTTTTTAATAGAGATGTCCAAAATTCAAATCCTCCCTCTCTCATTACAACCATTGAATTGAGAGAGAGAATCTCTCCAAAAAAAGAAAAAAGAAAGAATTGAGAGAGAGAGCGAGAGAGAGAGAGAGAGAGAGAGATTGATTGGACCAATTAATTTATGGGGTCCATCAATTGATATATGTCAAAAAACCAAAAGAAAAGGAGGGTATCAAATAAAAGAAGTTGACACAAATTAATTAGTTAATCCAAATACAGTGTTTCTAAAAAGTTTATAGATTTTTTTTGTATACATAAATGATAAAAGACTAAAAGTAGTCTTTAGATCTAAGTATTGAATGAGTTTCATTTGTGATTTTGAGAAAGTGTCATTTCATCATTTTTAAGAGCATTTTCAGTAGATTAGTCAAATTTTTTTACTGTTTGACTAATGAACAGTGATATTTAGCTTTTGTCTACCCATTTTTCAAATACACTTTTCAACAGATTCTCTATCTCATTTGAATATTATTTCTTCATTCATTATTTATTCTTTTTTTTAACAACTACATATCTTCCAACATTTTGTTTATTCAACACCTTATTATTATAATAGAAAATAAGAATTTGAAGAATAAACAGTAACCCATCAAGTCTTTGCCGAATCCAGTGGAGCATCTACAGTGCACATATTCTCTATATTATAGCTAACATGCCCGGATAGCCATGCTCCTGGAGATGCTCTAACAAAGATAGAGGTGTATAATTCAACTAATCAAGCACAGTGCAATTTAGAGTTTAAAACTCTTTTATTGTTGGTTATATCTGAGTGAGAAAAAATAAAAATAAAAATCATTTGGTGAGTTTCTGGTTGAAGATCAGTTCAATTAATTGATTGTCGAAGGAGCAGAAGCCATATCCTCAGCTTGTCAGGGCGCTATTGTGGAAGCTGACCTGAGCTAAGGAACTAGAATTCCAGAGAATCCTTGTGCTTACCAATTGCATGCAAGAGCTCAGAAAAGGCTTTGAAGAACAAGTTTTTCTAGCGGACCACCTCACACTCATACAGGAAGGGATCTCAATGACCATCAAAAGCTATACGGCTATACTAGCCATATTATTTTGAACAACTCTTTTTAACAATCAGTATTAAAAATAAAAGTGATTGTTGAAGATTGGAATGACTTTTTAATATTTGAAACAGGCAACTAGGCCCATGCTAATTAGTAGGGTTTAATACAAAAACCACCCCTAAAATTTGGGCTAATAATAGGCAGTATCAAAACTTTTTCAAAATATTTAATTTACTCGCTACACATACGTTACTTAGTTTGAAAGTTTCATACTCTACCAATTCCTTTAAGAATATAGCTTCTTTTACAATTTGTTAAAGTGATAGGTTTTAAATGACGGGCAATCACATTCACATTAACATCACTTTTATTTTCACTACTTATTATTACAATTTTTTTTTTAATACAAGATAGAAATTCTACTCTACTCTAGCCTAATTTAGGTATATATGTGTGTAAAACTTTCTTCTTGAGATTTGAACCCCAGTTTTTACCTCTACAGACCCTACAAATACTTATACTTGTAAAATGACCATCGCGCTAAGAATACACGATGGTACTTATTATTACAATCTAGCATTCAACAAGTTGTAAAAGAAAGTTATATCATTAATTAATAAACCTATTCAATTGGAAATAACTTTGCTACTAACATAAATTTTTTTATAACTTGTTGAAGTGATAGGTTGTGAATGATGGACACTGTTTTTCACTTGTATTCCCTCTCTCTCCCATGAAGATGTCCTGCTACCATTGCAGCATGAATGCAAGATGAGGTAAATCAACCAAAAGTTTTTTGTTCTTCTTATGAAAAATACTAAAATAGAACTCTATATTTCAAATTTCGGGCCACGTACCCATGATTTCACCAGAGACAATCAAAGATTGTTACTTATACACTGGTATTGTTATGTATATCAAGGATTCCTCAGCCGTGGTTACATTTTTCATAGGAAATGGGATTGCATGTCTTGCTTGATACCGGTCAGGGGCGGCTCAATGTTTAACTCAAAACCACCCTGATTTACAATCTATATATAACCGATCAGGGGCGGCTCCATGTTTAACTCAAAACCACCCTAATTTACAATATATATATATATATATATATATATATACACACACACACTAACCATTTTGAGCATCTAAACTTGAGACTCACAAGAATTCGAGTTCAACAAAAATAAGAGTAATATTATTTATATCTAAAACATTTTCAAAATAATTTCAACAAATTTTATGTGGTAAGCTATTATTGATTCTAATTTGAGCCTAATACTGACATTACTTTTTTCTCTATCAATAACAATATATATATTTTTTTTTAGAAAATCTACCAATAACAACTTGTCCCGTAAAATTTGTTATAAAATGTTAAATGTTACGGTAGTACCGTGCATTATAATAAATATGCAAAAGCAGAGCATATCCAAAATGTACTCTAAATTTATAAAATCTTAATTATACTTTTTTTTCTTTGGTTGAGAGTTTGACTTACAAGAAGGAAAAAAGATATTTTTGATTTAAATATGTGTAATTTTTCAACCACAATGTGTGGGTTACATCCATTTGTGTAAAGTGAGAAGTTATTATTATATATATGATATATTGGATACACCAACCATAACCATCTACTTCATGGTCAATATGTAATTTGGCCGCCAACGGATCAGATCAGATAACTCTCTGTGTCCTTTTCTCGACCGCCCTTCATCCCCTTATAGTACAATCTTTCACCATATTATATTAATTTATAACTACTATATACAATAATGGGAGACAACCGTAACTACAAAAATCTAAGGTCGTATGGTGCATATATTTAAATATATGTTTTTAATTTTTAAACAAGGTCAAGATTCTCTTTCCTTGAATCCATATATCCCTTATCAGTATATGGACAACTATCTCTCAAGCACTTGGACAGCTATCTCGATAGCTCGAGCACCGGTGCCCTTAAAACACTCATTAATAATCAATTTTAAAAAAAATTTTATACCACTTTCATGAGAAATGAAAAAAACTTTCAAAATATTAATTAATTTTTTTTCATTTCTCATAAAAATTTTCTATAAATAGATTATTAATTATGTCCTAAAGACACTCGTTAATATTTCCCTTTAAACAATATTACACATATTTCTACACACTTTTTTACACATGTATTTCCAAAAAACTTATTATTTAAACACGTATATCGGACCCCTAACTTCTAAAATCTCCTAAGAACCAAAATATCATATTTTTACACATTTTTTTATCCACATATATTTTCAAAAAACTTATTGTTTAAACACGTATATCGGGCCCCTAACTTCTAAAATCTCCCAAGAACCAAAATATCTCACATAAATTATTACTCTACAGCGTCCATAAAAAAAATTTGCTTGATGGGTAAAGTATCTTTATAAAATTAAATAGAAATCCACATCTAAACAAACTTTATCATCAATCAAGAATATTTTAATAATAAATAGGCTAATTTGGTCATTTCAGCACTACATTCGTTCTTGTGTAACTCTCACTAATTAACATGGTCATCCACTCATCTTCCTCCAATCGCTACACCCATATTAATTGAAAAAACTAAAAATTGAAAGACAATTTAAAAAATATATTAATATTAAAAAAAATTACAAGAAAATAAAATTTCACTACAATGAAGAATCTTTTCTCAATTCATAGGCCATAGCTGACAGGTGCAAGCAATCGATACATTATGGAATGGGGGTCCCTCTTAATCTTTATCACCGCCTGTTCTTCAACTTTCAAGATGTGGGACCACCTGTGGGGACATCAAAAATATTTAATCAGACCATTAAATATCATGTGATCAAACTCCATTATTCAACCAACCCCCCTAAAAAAAAATAAATAAATAAATAAGAAAACGAAAGGTAAAGTCCACCTAATAAATATATACATAACAAATACATAAACAAAAAAGAGAGGTTGATGGGCATATAAGCATATTGTTTTTCAAAGTAAGGCCAAATATCATCTCACAAAGATCTTCTTCTTTTTTTCTTTTTTTTTTGAAGAGGAACTTGTTAGTTGAGACTTTGAGATGGGTCAGTCTACCACCCAAAATTTGATCATGTATATTGCACAAATGTATAGTTAAATTTACCTGATCTTGTGGTGGAATGGACGGCTGAGACGATACTCTCCTTGTTCTCTTGTCAGTCTTGCCGTACAGTTTGGCTCTACCACCCTTAACATTATTGCCCATATTACCAACTCCTACAAAATACAAAACAAAGATTTATACTTTAAACATGATCAAGTTCAACTCAAGCTCAAAAGAGCTCCAAAAGTACACCCCAAAAGAGAAAAAAAGAAGAAGAAAAGTTACATTATAATGTCACCACAAATATCTCAAAGGCATATTCGAGAATATACAAATTTCTCTAGGTTAATATGTTAGGTTAATCACTTATATACGTTATTATTGAAGCAAAGTTCATTCTTTTTAGCCAAAAAGAGAGAATGCATTAACACAAAAATAAAAAATGTGCACCAAAACAAAGTCTTTTTAGCCAATTGTACGTTGCACCACGATATTAGAGACAACCCCATTAACAAAAACAATGAGCTAGCTAACATATATTTACCTTGGTTAACAAGCTTTTTATTTCTGCGTTTTTTCAAATCTAAGGTCGAGTCAGAACTGTCTGGTAAATACCGATCTAGACGGAGAATTGGATCGTTGTTGTAGTAGTTGTTGTTGTTGTTGTTGTCAAACATTGTACGCACAAACGAGGCCTCCATGGAGTTTAGAAAGTGGAAGTGCTTCTCGTTGGTCCAGGACCCAGTTTTACAGCTCGAATCCATGGCTATGGAGAAACTGAAATTGGGTTTTGTAGAGAGAAACAGAGTGCAAGATGGGTTTGCTTTGTTATTGTTTTATAATTTGTGTAGTAAAATTTTCGCAAGAGACTTTTTTATAGGGCGCGCAGTGTAGTGTAGGGTGGTCTTTTTTGGAGAGGTATAGAAAGAAGTTTTGAAATGAGAGTGTTGGGAATATGTACTCGCTGCCTTTGTGGACCATGTGTATTAGCGTATTAGGTGTTATGTCTCATCTGTCTCTTTCATTCTGTTTTTTATTTTTATTTCTTTTAATTAAATCAAAATAGACTAACTTCTTTATAAGGATAATATAAATATTTAAATATAGGATAGATAATTTTCTTTCATAATATATGATTAACTTGCTGGTAATCAAGTTCAATATAATATATATTTTTCGTTTAATAGTTATGGTAGTTAAGAATATACATTTATACTATATTATGATTGTGTTTATATATAAAATTATTTACTATTTTAAATTAAAAATGATCTACTAAGATTGCAAGCAATGGAGGGTTTAAACTTTAAATATAAAATAAAATTTACATTCATTTAAATAATATATATTAAAAAATGATGTGCTAATTTTTGATGTCTCTAAAGCTTATGTGGCATAATATAAGGTCAACCAAAAGTTAAATATTTTCATTTTTATATATAATAATTGGTAACTCATGCAATACATGAGAAAGTTTCAACCTAAAGGCTAATATTGTTTTTTATCATTTAATTTTTTTAATATGAAACTTTATAACTAAGAAAATTATTAATAGCTATTTATATGATTAATTTCGTATACGAAATTATATTTTTAGCTATAGAATTTTATTATGTTTGTATTTATATGTGGAATTATATATTCTACTATTTAGCTACTTTAATAAATATCAAGATCGATATGTTTATGTAAGGACTGAATTTGGATTGGACCCAGTATAGGATTGGATTTTAGCCCAACAAGTCCAAACAATGAATTTATAGAGCGTGTGTGAAAGAACTAGTTCTACTCCAGAAGAAAGATAATAAAAGTTGCTGAATTAGGATTGTTAAGTACAAGTAAAATAACAAAATCTGTTCTCGGCACGGCCTGAGGAGCTTATGTTATAATATCTTGTTGATGAACACAGTTACAAGAATTCACAATATTTTTATAAAGATTTCTTGATTTTTTCCGACCCTCCTCCTTTAGGCCACCTTCTCATGCTATATACTACAATCTTGGTCTCATCCCTACCATACACGTGTAGTTTGGATTCTAGGAACTCCTTTTTTTCCCATCCAACACTTCCCAGAATCATCAACTAGTAGCTGTAAGGCTGCTTGATCACTGTTCAGATATCACCTCCACATTAATGCGGTTAGAGAGTTAGTTGGGAGGCATTTAATGTAGAGGTAGCAGCTTTTGAAGATATCTGTTGACACCCTTTGCTCACCCCTTATCCAATACCTGACTCTTAGTTGTGATGCAACCTTGAAGGGTGTTTGGGATGATAAGACATTCTTACTGACATGGATCCCCGTTTCCGAGATGAATTTTCTCTTTAGACGTATTTTGGACTATCATATATAATCTTTATTTCTTCTTCTTATACTATTCCCATTATAACTTTATTTAACCATCCTCAGATTGGTTGATATTCTCGGATCGGGCTATAGGCCCAATTCATACAGTTTTAATATTACCTTTTAGATAGTTGGCCCCTATAGTTTATATATATATATATATATACACACATATATACACACACGCACTACTATTACTACTACTATTTAAGAAAATATAATGTACTAAGATTCTATTGTGCGATTTAAATATATAAAAGAATTTAAATTCAATTAAAAAATATTATAATAATCATATAACATTGTGAGTTTTTTTTTTTTTTTTTTTTTGGTATAATATAACATTGTGAGGTTTGAAAAGCTTACATGACATAGTATTTTGAGGTCAACCAAAAGTCAAATAGCTTTGTTTTATATAAATTATACATATTTTATCTAGACAAAAGAATTATGATATTCATAATTTTTTAATATAACTTTATAGGTGGAAATAGTTTTGATTTTTTTCTCCCTTTTTTTAGTATAACTAATGGGAATTTTTGTGAGTAACTTTGGACTTCATTATAATAATTTTCAAATTGTTCGTAATTGTTCTTAACTAAGGTAAAGTTCATTATATACAAAAAAGTGAATATATAAAGTTTAAACTAAAACAATTAGAAACTAGAAAGAAATTGAGAGCATGTTATTCTTTGAAATATTGGGTTTTCTCTTTTCAAAAAAAAAAGTGAGTTGGGTTCATTATTTTAGATGGATGTGTGTAGTGAAAGAGCGAGTATCAAAGTTGTTATTGTACTCGAGAGGCTAAGGCTAGGAATGGAATGGGGGTGAAAATATCTGAAAGCTTTAAGAAAATTCGAGTTTTCCGTGAATTGAAAGATATTTTTGTTTTACCAAAAAAAAGAAAGATATTTTTGGATAGGCAAAGAAGTACCGGTTCGAAGAATGAGAAATACAAATACTAACAAAATATCTGATGCCAACTGATGTTGACCGATATTTTTAGTATCCGAATCCAGAGGTGTGGGGATTTTTGATTTTTTCTGTGACCGTTATGTTTATGACCTCCAAGTTTGCGCATATTTACGAAAAATATCCCCCTTTGTTAGTCAAGGTCTAAAAATGTTGTTGATTCCATGCATTGTATCACACGTTTCTCATATGTTACTCACCTTTTTGTCCCAATCAGAATATTCGACCACAACCCACCAGCCTCTCTTTATTCAGCTCGGTCGGCATGAACTTAATAGGGTAGAATTTCATAATTATTTTAAATTTTATTAACATATTCTAAAGTTTGCGTTAATGTTAATTAGGTTTAAGATATTTTGAAATGGACTAATTTAGGCACTAAAGTTAATTTAGTTTCTAAGACAGTTGAGAAAAATGACTGATTGACCTAACAATTTTTAATAACTAAGTTGCCTATATAGACCAAATTAGTAAGTTTTGAAAAATCTTAAATCTGGTCGGCATTAATCTATATCTTAGGGTGTGTTAATCAAATTTACTCTTTAGCTTATATTCAATATTTTTATAATTATATTTGTTATTTTTCATTGTGAATGAGATCGTTTTGAAATCTGTTTAATGAGTGCCACGGTAACAAAAGAAACCATATTGAATAAAATGGTATATTACTCTATAATATGTTTATTGTGTATTTCTTAAATAACATTTCTGGAAGCTATAATTAAGGTAGGGTATTTCCATAATGTTTCTTTTCCTCATGTTAGACGGGAAAGTAACACTGTAACTTATAATCTTACTTGACATGCTCTACATGTTACAGGTTTTAAGGTTTGGAGGAAAGATGTCCCACCACACCTATTAGCTGTAATTCAAGCCAACTTAGATTCGGTTTCTTACTTAAATTATCAGCTTTCTTCCCAAAAAAAAAAAGGATAAGATAAAATATTTTTTAAAAATTAGAATACATGTACATCATTTCAAGGAGCTATTTTCTTATCTCACCATATAATTTAATATCGTCTTAATCATATCAATTTCTTCTATCACTCTTGGAATATTAATATCGGAATTCATTTGATTTATAAGCTATAAACCAATAAATATGTGATGTAATTATGTGTTTGAAAATTATAATTATTTTATATATTTTTTGGAATTTTTAGATGTAATAGATAATTATATAAGTGTGGTATTTCTCAAATCATAAGGCACGTTCACAATGGGTAAGTAATATTATACTAAACACTTTATTCAATAAATTACTTACATTATACAAAATAACATATAGATGTGACCAAAACAACTAACACAAAATAACATCGTAAGAAAGGAATCAAAGTTTGAGAGGTATTATTAACATATCATATTTTTCTATTTCATATTTTAGAAGGGTTATGAATTTTTAACATATCATATTTTTCTATTTCTTTTGAGTAACATATATTTTAGAAGGGTTATGAATTAAAATTGTTTGAATATTTTCTATCAATATGTTTACACTAACAATAATATAAATATATAATAGATTTTGAGAGGCCAAGTGTTATTTCCCTTGAGAGCTCTATTTTCAGCCATAAATTTAATCTAATGGCTTAAATCTTTGACACCTCACCAAATGACAAAAAGACTATTTTGCCCTTAAAAAATTTCTACCCGCCCAATGTATCAGTTTCAGCCCGCCCACTGTTTCATAAAACATAAACTCAAAAGTTGAGAATAGAAAAGATCAAACGGAAAAGATCAAACAGTGCATAACAAAAGTTGGGTATTACAAGTTGTGTTTCGTGCCAACTAAAAAGGATGGCTTTCTCATTTTTTTAATTATTTTCCCCTTCTTATGTCCCGTGGCATGTGGCATGTGGCATGTCATGACTTATGAGTTGTACATTAAATTATTAACAAATATCTTGAAAATTACCAGATAAAATATCAATACTAAAACATATCGGATTGTATTGGCTATTTAGGAGTTCTTCAAGTAACTTTTATTTGGTATTGATATTTCAGATGGTACCTAAAAAAATAAAAGTCACAAGGAGTTATAAAGCATGTGGGTTAATGTAGTTTTTTGGTAAAAAGTGGGTTAATGTAGTTGAAAGTTGAAACCTTCTCCAAAAAAAAAAATGTGGGCTAATGTACGTTAGCTTATAAAATAAGCAGTTTTTATATATCAGCAACACATATAAACATATAATTTTTTTTTGGCTCTAAATAAACATATAAAAAAAACACACATGACATATTCAAAAATGGGCTAAATTTTTTGATTCTTTTGGTAGTTTTTACAGGGCTCCCTCTCTTCAATGCTTGCTTGCTTTTGTGTTTGTGAATTGTGTCATTATGCGTGTTCTACTCAGTTATATACCTTTAGAGTATTAGTATAGTGAAATGAAGTCTCTTTTTCTTACATTTACAATGAACCTCATCTTAAGTTTAATAAATGAATTTTACCATAAATATAAGAAGATAAAATACTGTTTTCTTTGAGAGTACCTAAATATTACTCTTCGGTCCTAACCTGTTGCATGCTAAAAGCCATGGAACAAAATAGAAACAATCACTATTTTCTCATTGCGGCTCTAATTACTCTTTGACCTTTTGCAAGTTGCAACTCACCCTCCGCCATTACTAATTACTCTGGACTAGGAGGACGACTTGCAGAAAGGTCAAAAATATAATTACTTATGGACCAAAGTACCCATTACTACGGGCATGCAAAATATCTTTGTACTTGGGTCAATTACTCTGTTCCAGGAGGATATTTATTGCCCATTAGTCAAATATTTCATTGGCTCAATGTAACCATTTCACGGAAAAACCTCTCATGCATCAGTGTATTAAATCATTATCTCTCACTAACAGGTGGGCACCATGCTTATTGCTCACCAGTCTAATATTTCATTGGCTCTCACTATTGGTCCCTAAAGTAACCATTTCACATCAATCTCTAAAGTAACCATTTCACGAAAAAATCTCTCATGAGCTATGTGGAGCTCACCTGTTAGTGAGAGAGTGGTCTCATACATGAGAAAATGGTCTCATGCACCTAGCCGTATGAGATGCTAGCTCTCATCTCACTCTTGGTTCTCTTTTCTTTTGTTTCAATAAATAGTTCTTACTTCTTATTAAGGAAAAAAAGAGAAAAAAAAGAAGGTAACATTTCATTGTTTTTTCTTGGCAGATGCAAACACTAAAAAGAAAAGTTCGAAACTAACCAGCTAACTTGACTTGGACCAACCCGTCAAGATTTGAAACAGTTTAGTTTAGGCTGGTTTGGTTGAGCGTATTTTTTTTTTTTTTTTTTGTTCACTTGGGAAAGTGAGACTCATTTCCGGTGAGATCTTTTGTTCAAATTTGGATACCTCTCCCTATCTGTCTGTTTATCTGTCATCATTAATGTTGAATCTACAATTGCCATTATCTTTAGCTAGTTTCGAATGACACCCTAACAACCATTGTTTATACACAGTTGACGGTGGCTTATTCCCTCCTAAGTCCTAGCTCCAGTCGACATGGTCAATTTAAGTGTCAGGTTGAGCCTGAACCTGACTTGACTATGCCTTTGGACACCCCTGTAGGCTGTAGTCACTATGGCCCATCAGGTTATTTGAAATCCGACTTTAACAACTGGACGGTACTTTTAGTCTTTACCCAATAGTACAAACTACAAATAAACAAATAGAGACATTGATGGAACGATGAACACTCGAGTAGGTGTCAAATCCAGTTCCATAAATCAGTCAAAATTCTTTTGAGTGAATTAGAATAAGTTCTCTAAATCTTTTTTTTTTTATTTTAAAAAAGTAAGAAATGCAAAAGGAAAGATATTTATGCAAACCTATCAACAAAAAAAGAAGGAGAAGATATTTATGCAATCATAAACAAAAAAAGAAAAAGAAAAATGAAAACTAGCTATTACTATTATTAAAAAAGAAAACTACAGAGATTGTTCTTTTCCATACATTATCCATATCCATTTATTTTAAAATATATTAATTTTGATAAACATAAGGCCAAAATGGCCAAAAGTAAAAGCATAGAGCTCAGCCAAACAGACCCTATTATACTCTCATTCTAGATTGGTGTGGCGTGATCGGACGGCTTCAGTGCTCTCACCCAAGACCTCACCCAATTTATATACCACCATCTCAAACAACACAAACAAAGCCCCCTCATACACACTCCCCATCGGAAGCAACGGCCTAGATTTTGCCACGTCACCATCATCCTCATCATCCGCCATGGTTTGCGCTGCAACGTAACAAACCACGCTAGCGTGCTTAATGCACGAACCAGTCTCGGGCTGGGCCGTTAGGAGCAAGACTCTGGCGCCGTTGGATCTCGCCACGTGGCATATGGCATCGACGGTGGAGAACCCTCCAGGCCCAGCAGAGGCTATGAGGAGGTCGGTGGCGGATATAGGTGGAGTTGTCATGTCGAATACTAAGTGGGCCGAGAGGCCCAAGTGGGCTAGGCGCATGCAAAGGGCTTTTAGCATTAGGCCCTCTCGGCCCACTCCGTAGAGGAAGACACGGCCCTTTTGGGATGATGTGGCGGTGAGCTCAGTTACCATGAGGTCTAAGGGTTGTGGGTATGGGTGTGTGGGTTTGGTGAAGATTGAGGATATGTGGGTGCATATTTGGGTGGCTAGGGAGGCCATTGATGTGTCCTTGGAGACCATTTTCAACAATTGGGAAAAGGCCTTTTTGGCTAGGAGTTGTGTTGAGTTGGGGTGTGGTGTGGTGTGTAATATACCAGAGAAGATACTGTTTATATAGATGCTGTTTGTTGAAGACAAACACAGGCAGACCTCAGAAGACCATTTATTTGCAACTACAAAATTATATAAATTAATATATGAACGCATCAGTTTTGTCATTTATGTTAACGAAGTGAGCTAAGGCCCAGGGGCATACAGAGAGGATTCAGCATGAGGCCCCTCCTGGCCCAGTCCATAGAGGAAACTAGTCAAACACTACTGTTTTGGGCTTGATTTATGGAAAGGAAATCATTGTTTCATACACATTTTTTTAAGAATGTGCAGGGTGTAACATATGATTTACCCATGATGTATTCAAAGAGTGTGGACTTTAAGTGCGAGACAATCAAAGCCATTTACCAAAATTGATGCTGCTCTTCTACAGAGTAGCCTGCAATTGAATCTGTACAACTGGGTGTCACATGAGGAGAGAGTTATACCAAGAGAGCCCTTTAATATGAGCTCTCCCACATTAGGGCATTGGATGGATTATTGTATGACAATTACCATAATTCGATGAAATGAAGGCAGGGATGCATTCCAACCTTGTCAATTCTCTCTACTAATTTTTACGAACCTAAAAATTATCTGATGATACTCTTAGATGATTATCCAGCACACCCATGACCTTACCTTACATGCCTAGAAAGTAAAGAGAATTGACAAGGTTCAACAGGTAAGTCAGAAAAAAATGGGTGAAAGAATGGGTGGCCCTAAAGAATTCCAAAAAATTAAACAAGGCAGATTGTAATGCTTAGCTTTATTTTAAATCACATAAGCAGTTAAGCAAAACGGATCAATTTATGAAAACAAGATCCTCAAAAAAAAGTAATTTTGGAATTCCTATTAATAATGTGGTTAACCAATACCCATTAGCGTCTGGATTTCATACATACTCATGATGACTAATCAACCTGTCTTAAAACAACATCCGTTACATTTGATCCAAAACAGTTGTAATTAACCTCTCTTAGGATAGGATATGAGTTGCAGCTATAAAAGAAAGTAGAGAGAGAGAGAGAGAGAGAGAGAGAGAGAGAGAGAACTCAACAGATTCTCTGTTGGAATTTGGAACCATGCATTACATCTTATAGGTAAAATCAATACGGCAATAGGTGGTTAATTTTTCTTTATTTCTGTTTAATGCAACGTAGTAGTACAAAGGCTGGTGTGTTGCAAATGAAGACGAGAAAAATACAAAAAAAAGAACCTATTACAAGCAATTTGTTCAAATCAGTTGGGATACATCCACAAGCAATTTGAGGATTTAGAGGAGACTAACACAGAAAAATGTCAATGAGCAGTGAGCACAAACCAAATTCACGATGTTGGTGCTTGTGGCAACTGTCGCTTGTGTCAATTGTCCTAGTCCACTGAACCAACCCCTGGAACAAAATACATAATGGCAGGGCCTTGAGCAGAAATAAAATGTCCAAACATTGAGGCCACAGAGTTTGGCAATTACTAACAAAATATGACAATTGCTAATTGTTGAGTAAAAAGTTTATGATGGTTTGAGGAACATCGTCTAGTCGCACAACCATGTCATAATGGAAGAGATACATTTAAACACAAATAGCATTGGCAAACATAGCAGTGATATAAGTTCTTACCAAAAAAACCCACAACACAAATGAAATGTAAACATAATTGTCAGTTTTATTAATCCTTGATTGGCTTGGTCTAAGCTGCATTAGCTGGAGGCGCAGAAGATTTCAAGGCAAAATTTCAGTACCTTGTTTATCAATGTCTATTTCCTTCACACCAGCAGTTAATGATGAAGATGAATCACATTTCCTGTCCTTTTCTACATGACCTTCATTGTCCTTATCAACTTCATCCTCAATAAGTGATCCTTTACGCCGGAGTTCTTTTACTTTCAGAAATTCATCATAATGAGCTTTTCTGTGCTCCCTAAAACTCATACTCCTATCGCTCTCAGAATCTGAAAATTTTCAAGAAAAAGGCACAGCAGAGGACATATGTCATAATTGGCACATAGAAGTTAAACAAACCATTTAGTTTAAAACCAAGAAAAAGACAGGAAAATGAGTGGGGGAAACTTCAACTCCATTGCCGATGACCTTCTAACTTAAATGCCTTTTAAGAAGGTCCAACATGAGATGAAGGTGAAATGTACGCAACTTCAACTCAATTCATCTATTTGGTCATTATTTCACTAAACCCATATAGCATATGGTACTGGCCCTCTTTGAATACCTTGAACATCAAAATCAATTTACAACATAAAATAGATCCAACTTAAAAAAAAAAAAAAAAAAAAAAAAAAAAAAAAAAAATCTAAAAATGAAGGTTGTAAAAAATGGCTACATAAGAAGGAGAAAACAGTAAAGAAGCACGTAAAGGAAAACCTTCATCATCCTGTCCTGCAGCCTCTGCCTCTGCCTCGTCCTCAGATGATGTCCAGCCACCGGATTTCTGGCCGTCGATTTTACTTGAAGAAGCCACGTCAGTCAAAGCAGTGCGTATTGCTTCCGCATTTATAGCGTCACCAACACATTCATCAAAGCTACCCCGCATAGGTGACATAGATTCTACATAATCAAGACAGCATAGTTAAGAAATTTAAACAAACTTTCTCAAAGCAACCATAAAATCTAGGATACTAGTAAAAATCAACTCAATATTTTGAGTAAGTAAAATTGTCAGCTTTTCTATGCATTTTTGCGTTTCAGCAAACAATGGCAATACTACTCAAACTGAAAAGTTTATGAATGCATCAGTATACATACGTCAAAATAAGCACATTTTTCCCCTAAGCATGAGTCATGTATTCAAATAGACATTCTGTCTAACAGGAATCTACATAAGGGATAACAAAATATAATTTTCCTCACCATCATCATCAATCATAGGGTGATATGGTGTCTTGGGTTCAGTGATTTTCTGCCTCACAGGTTTATTTGCTTCAATTTCCCCCAAATTATCCTCATCCCATCTTACACGCCCCCTGTTATCCAGATGGGAAAAAGGATGAAGTTATATTTACTAAACTATTAAAAATACATAAGCATAGAGCAGTTACCAACTCTATAAAAAAGAATTCATAGAACCTTGTAGAAATCAAGGGGATACAAACCAATATTCCAAAGCAATATGGAGAACGAGTAAAAAGGATCTTGCACCCACAGCACTTATTAGGCCCATGTCAACTGTCTCTAGAAAGTTACAGTAGGAGCTTTGGACAATTATGCTGATTTTTCAAATGGCCAATAGGCCCAATACAATACTTTCTTCCACCTTGAAAACTCAAAACATATCAAGGCATGTGCTTCCATTCAACTATTTAGTCAGATTATTCAAAAACTGATTGCAATTTACACAATTGAGCCTGAAATTTCAATTTCATCAAAAATATGTCTCAAAATAACAAAATGAATCAAACTAACAAATTTAAACTGACTCTTAACATCCAAAATCAATCAAATTTAAAATGCATTTATTTTCTTAAACTATTAATAGCGAGGGTTGGGTCAAATTACTCGAGTTGAAAACCTGGCAAACCCGAACAAGACCCAACCTGAGCTTTAAAAAAAAACCCTTATAACCCAGCCCAACCCAGCAACCCATAAAAAACCAACCTGTGGCATCAGGTTGAGTTGGGTTAATGGGTTGAACGAACACCCATAGTGTTTAGCATTCCTCTGATTCCTCAGGCACCCATACTTCAACTAAGTGAGCACACCCTGTTGAAATCAATGTCTTCACTGCATGAGTAAACCATCTGAATTGCCCTTTCTCACATGTAGTCCTCAATAAATAATAACTCTTAACTTCTCTTATATCTTTTGATTTCTCAAATCCTGTTGTAATTAATTAATCTCATTTTTATGACAAATAATTTATAATGATTTCCCAGCCTTTTCCTCTAAATTAATGATTGCCTGTAACATCCATAATATTCAACTTCTAACATCCACCCTGTCATCTACTGAAGAAAACAAAGATTGGCACTTCTGAGCAATTCTTATGTGTAAATATCTGATGAACATAATTAATTTCTAAAAATGTCCAAGATAATTAACTTATTGATTTATTAATATCTTCAAAAGTAATATATCTAAAGGCAAAACAAAAATCATTTCTTACCAATTTTAGAAACATAAACTCATAAACAACTTTTGAAAAGAAATATATAAAGAAAATATGTAAATTACTTCATTTCGTTAAACTGGTGATCTCCTCAGGTGCCAAACAGTAGCTCAATCACTTAACTTCACTGAAAAAGAAAAATGCAAAGCTTCAAGATACATTCTTAACATCAAAAGAGGGAGGAGAAGAGAGGGGGGGGGGGGGGGGGGGGTTAAAAAAGAAAGAGCGCCCAAATAAAAGATGGGTGATAGGAAACATAATAATGAATATGATAGGTATTATAGTCAAGCCTGTCTTAACTTATCCCTACATGATATGTGAGAAAGGCAAAAAAAAATTTACACCTAAAGTGTCATTAAATCATTTACACAAGCAAGAAATTTTTAATTCACACACATTTCTTTTGATAAGTAAAATGGTTAGAAATGCTAGCACAAATGTAGCAAAATCAATGCATAAGGAATTTCAGAACATGCACCTTCCAAATGACCTCTCAACACAATTTTCATGGACTATGTGACATAAAAGTGAACTGATGATCCTTGCTTATATCTAGCTACCAGAAAGGAATTTGTATCATAAATCATAGGGTAAAATACTATTTACACCCCCAAATTTAGAGATGTTTCTAAATTGATCCCTTGACTATGAAAACTTGCAATTTATACCGTCAAGTATTAGAACAATATCAATGTATTTTTCCATTAACATCCATTAGAATCTTTCAATTAACCCACCTAAAAACGTTGTTTTGAGCAAAAGAACAAACTTTGGCACATTGACATCGTTGTAATATTCGATTGTGTAAATTACAAGTTTTGAAAGCCAAAGAGACCGATTTAGAAGCAACCCCAAACTTTGGAGGATGTAAAGTGCATTTTAGTCAAAATCTTAGTATTGCATCCGAACTTATGAAGCCTAAACGACCTTAAAACACTCAATCAAGATACAAAATCCAAAACATTCCAATGAAAAAAAATAAATAAATAAAGGAGCTACAAATTACAAACACGAGCACAACCAAGCACACACAAAGTTTTCATATGTTATAGTGCAAAATTGAGAAATCCAATTGTAAGGCCGCACTTTTTTATGATACAAACAGAAGCAAGACGACGAAACGTAGAAACCTAATAATTGAATTTTTTTACAAAAATGGAAATCCATGAACTAGTCAACTAGAACAGAGAGAGTACAATTTCAGTAATATTATTAAATCAACCACAGAAATCAATTTTCACAGAGAATTGGAATCATAATAATACTCCCTGATAATTACTCCTACAAGCAAAAATCAAATTCCATTTTCAACTTTCAAGTAACTAAAAATTCCAAAGCAAAAAGACCTAAAATCCAGCAATCCATCATTAGAGGCACAGATAAACAACATGATGAGCAAATAAAACTTAACAATCGTAAATCGGTCAAATAATATTCGTT
Source organism: Quercus lobata (assembly GCF_001633185.2). Classification (NCBI taxonomy): domain Eukaryota; kingdom Viridiplantae; phylum Streptophyta; class Magnoliopsida; order Fagales; family Fagaceae; genus Quercus; species Quercus lobata. Next base: position 14,575,693 of record NC_044912.1, on the reverse strand, counting down.
TTAGTGTGTTTTTTAAGAAATAAAAATGAAAAATTTTCAGTTTCGGTTATTTTAATTTTCTCGCAGTTTCCCGGGAATCAAACGGAGAATAATAAACAGAAAATCTTAGAGCAAAAATGGTAAAGTAAGATTAAAATAAATAAATAGAGAAAAAAAAAAAGAATTGGGAAATTGAAGTTTGTTACCTTTGGGTTTGAGAGAGAATGATGAGACTAAAAAAAATTTGATACTGCGAGCGCAGTAGCGAACTATCGCAAGAGCGGAAAGTCGGATATAAGAAGAATTAAAAAAGTTCGCCTCTTTTTTTGCTTTACGTTTTTGTATATTTTTCGCTTTCCAGGATTACCCCTCGTTTTATAGAGATTTGACGGTTGACCTTCGTTTGGTTTGTTATTGGACGTATAGAATGGGTATTGGGTGGTGTTGAGAAATGCGATGTCTACGATAATTTTATGATAAATTTTAAATATCAGGTTGTTATTGGTTGTTATTGTATGGTAAAAAGGTAATCTCAGTGGTAGATTCAAATTTGAACCAATAACAATTGACCACTTATAATTTTTTGTAAAAATATTATAGACGTAGTACTTCTCGAATGTTGTAACATCATTCTAAAAAAATAATAATAATAAAAAATAATGGTGTAAGATCAAGTTAGTGCTTCTCTAAATTTAGGGCAGGGTTGGGTGAATGATTAACACTTGTCAGTAACACGATCTAAATCTTAGGATCTGATCTTTAAATCCTATATCTTAAAATATTATGGATGTTACTAGAATCTTTACTAAAATAGAATTTGTATGGATTCCAATATGAATTTTATTGGATTTTGATCCGTATTGATACTAAAGATCGTGTACTATGAAGGAAAATTCAAAAAATTTTATTTTTTATTTTAGATCTCTAAATGGAGACCCAAGACCCCGTATTGATAAAATTTAAAAAAAAAAAAAAATTTGTAATAAACAGATCAACTTAACAACCTAGCTCTAATTTTTTTTTTTTTTTTTTTAACGTTAAAAAATGTTATTACAAAAAAAAAAAAAAAAAAGTCTCATGTGACCTTAATGGCTTAAACTAATCAACAAAATCACATAAGACAAAAGATAAGAGAAGCGATTACGCTTTGTTTGTTTCGATAGAAAACTTTGTGTAAAAATAGTTTTTGTGTTTTCTAGTGTTTAGTAACATAAAATAATGAGTTAAAGAAAAACTATATTTGGTCAACAGAAAAAATATGACTTATTTTTAGATATTATTTTCTACTAATTTTTTTTTTTTTTTGGAAAACAACTCTATTTCACCATTAGCTAAATAAGGAAAATAAGAAGATTGTTTTTCAACTCATTTTAAGGTTGCTACCAATCATAGGAAATGTGATAGTTTAATATAAAATAATTTCTAGAAAATTACTCATTTTCTTGAAAACATTATCGTTGACACAAATAGAGCATTAGAGAGTAGAGAGTAGACAATGAGAGAGACCATCGATGCCGACGATGAGGGTTTTTTTTTTTTTGGGTAATTCCAATGCTAATTAGTAATTTAGTTACCCGACAATGACACTAATTGACACTGATAGCTCCATGTTAGAGCCATGGTGGTCACAAGACCACATTGACTTGGAAAAAAAAATCAATATCAGATATAAATTTTATGATTTTTTTACCCATAAAAAAATGTGTGACCACCCTAAATTTTGTTAGGCCCGATATAATTAAACTTTGGACAAAGTTTAGTAACAAACTTGATTGTAAACTAAGGATACAACTTCACTCAATATTTTTTTTATTGGATATAAATTTTGACAAATCCACAATTTAATTTTTAATTTTTTGAAGTCTAAAAGTATTAAAAAAAAATAAGTTTATGGATGACATAATAAATAACATCCGATTGACATGAAAATCGATATGTGTTTTAAGAACATACAGTTCAATGCCTAGATTTTCAAAATATGTAGTCATGTTAATTTGTTTAGTAAAAGTTATAGTCTTAGACTTCAACTAAGTTTGTAGTCAAATTTTGTCCTCAAACTTTGGCCATTTTAACAATATATTGGACTTACCAAAAAAAAATCCAATAAAATTTTATTTAACTAAAATTTTAAAAGAGATATAACTTATAGCATTAATAATGAAATTAACATGCAACGTTTTCAAAATAAAAAATTCGTAAAAGAAAATGGTAAGACTTTATGTATTTGGGGTTTTTATTTTATTTTTTATTGTTGTTAATGTATGAAGCTATCTGTTTATTAAATTTTGTATAATTTAAGCTCCTTAATAATTACCCTGGAAAAAATTTATAGAGATGCCACTGCAAATTGATTATAATTTCCCAAAAGACACTCAATAATTATAATTTCTCAAACTGATAAGATCTTTGAAACCATATCGTACGGATATTGAAATGGATTGAACCTATAACCAATGAGCCTACTTGCATCTCATACCAATGAAATCACCATGGGGTAACCCATACCTAAAAAAACTCAATTATTAATCTCACTCTAGCCCACCATAACACAAATGCAATTGACAGACTTTCTCTTTAGTTCTAATGGCCCATCAAAGGCCCACCAATATGAAGTGAAAACTACGTCACAAGGGTAGTATGGGCATAGAAAAAGAAAAAGAAAAAGAAAAAGGAGAGAAATGGAGGTGGGGGGACAAATCTGAAAGAACATTTGGAAAAATCGAAAAAACATTAGTAGCAATATATAGCACACGCTAGGAGAGTCCTGTAGCTGAGGAGCTCTCATTTTTGCAGAGCCAGCAAAACCAAAAGTGACTCGCAGAATCGTCTTCAACATTCCCAAGAGTACGAGATTCTGACTTGCAATTTCATTCAATTATTTTAATTTCCTACTTTACAATCTTTAACGTTAATGGCGGATCTACCTTTCTCTTTTCTAAATAGATAAAAAGCCATGCCTATACTTTGATGCTTCTTTCTTGATCTGGGTGTTTTTTGATTATGGCCTTGATTTTCAGCGTGTAAAAACAACTGGGTGTTTGTCAATTTTCAATTTTTTTCATAATATGGGGGTTGTGGTTGAACTTACCTTCATGATGTTGAGAAAGTGATTTTTTTTTTGTCTCCCTCTTTGTTATTTGATTATGATTATTGTTTTGATCTGACCAAATTGTATGTTTTTCATTCTGTTGGGTTTATATGGTGCTTGAGGAGTTTTAATTGGATATGGATGTTCGATTGGTTGATTGAAAAATGTGGGGAGGAAATAAGAATTGTTGAATGGTCATGCAATTAATCGATTTTGGCCTCGTTAGAGGTATTTTGAAGAGACAAAGTTAAAATCATTTGATGGTTCTTCTATTTATTTTGTGTCTGTGCGTGTCTGTCTTTGTTTGTGCTTGTGGCTGAAACTTCATAAGTTGAGGTGGAAAATATGTAAGAGTACTATGGAGTTACCGACATTTCACAAGGTGGGACCATAGGCGATGAAGAAAGTTTGTCAAAATTGCCAGTAAGATGGGAATTTAAAGTTTTGATTCCTCAGGGATGACTTTGTTGGATGAATTTAAAATTTTGATTTCACGTTGCATTGTTTGCTGAAAGGAAGGGATCATTTTGATTAGCTCAAATTTATTTCTCTTGTTTGTGATTTGAGCTAAACACTAGGTATCAACTTTTACTTGTTGGTTGCATTAGAGATGATGCCCTGGTGTGAGTTGGACTTCACCAAGATGTGTTAAGTGTTATGTATCAATTTACTAGAATAATGTAAATGATTAAGTTGCTTATTTCCTAATAGCTTATGATTTTGGGACAATTGGTAGTTTATCATGGTACTAGAGTAGGTGACCCTAAATTCGAAACTTTTCTACACTCTATCACCTATCTAAAAAGTTAAAAATCCTATGTGTTGGGTCCCACTTATTAAGGGGGAGTTTGAGCTCACACATGAGGGAGTGTTTGAATAATGGTTTAATGTTTAAATTCACCATCCTAAGCTTTTAGGACAATTGGTATTTATCACAACTAGAACTAAATCAATGGTAATAATGTAATTAAAGGTTGTGCCATTCACTTATCAAAAAAAAAAAAGGTTGTGCCATTGAAAGAAATTGAATCTTGATTTCTGATCTCTTATTTTGATTTTCATTATTGCTGTAACTGTATTTCTTCTTTGCCATGTAACATTGACAATCTCTACTCCTTTCCCAGAAGCATCCAACTGAGAACGCAAGCCAGATCAGATTAGACATTATGAAGTCCTTTTCCTTCTACCCTTGAAGGTTAGAAGAACAAGTGATAAGGAAGAGTAAACAAGTCCAAGATGTTCTCATTGTTTTATGGACTTTGGAAGTATATGTTTAGTAAGACCGAGTTTCATGTACTCATTCTTGGAATTGACAAGGCTGGGAAAACAGTAATGCATCACCTTCATATTTTCTGTTTAAATTACTGAACTCTGTTGTGTGGTCTTGGAAATGCTTTTGTCCTCAACTTCATCAACAGTATATGATCTTTTAGACCATATATTTATTGAAAATTTCAGCTGGAAGTATCACTCATAATCCTTTTATTATCTATTTGTTTGTAGACTCTATTGGAGAAGTTGAAGTCAGTCTACTCAAACTTGGAAGGCCTTCCCCCTGATCGAATTGTTCCTACGGTAGGACTGAATATTGGTCGCATTGAAGTGTCTAATACAAAACTTGTGTTTTGGGACCTCGGAGGTCAGGTATGTCAGTTTCATATATTAAAAAATTTCTTAAAGTATTTCTACATGGATACAGACACGGGCAAATGCATATTCGCATATATTTCAAGAGAAGAAATGATGTTTTGATGCAGCAATATTAAAATGTTATTAACAGCTGGAGAACAATATATAATGGTCATTTTAAGTTTTAACATCAAATTTCAATTAGAGTGGCCCATTTCCTGACAGTGTTTTGCAACCCATTGGTGTTTTTCTATTTTTCTAATCCAGGCCAACCCGTTACCAGAAAAGTAGAATTAGGGGAATTTGATACAATTCTTGTTTGAAATGCCACCTTGACATTTTTCGAGACCAAAATTTCAAATTGGTTAAAAGTATGTATTTGATTTCTAAAAATTTCCTGAATTTCAGTTATCTTTTTTTTTTTTTTTTTTGTGTGCATGCGTGTGTCAATTCAGTCCATGTGTTTTAAAAACGAGTTTTTATGGTTTTTTGCACTATGGTGTCACACAAAATGATAGAAATTGTTGACATGTCCCTTTCATATGATGATGAGGCACATAATGGACCTTAAAGAAACCTAATAAGCAAACCTTTAACCATGTGAGAGGAAATTGATGAGTCATATGATTGTTATGTGGCTGGTCATACGAGTATCTATTCGCAAATCCCCTGTAAAATGCTTAGAGATTGTGTGCCACATCATCATGAGAAGGGTACATGTTAGTGATTTTCATCATTCCATGAGATGCCATAGTGCCCAAAGACGAAAATGACTTGTTTTAAAAGCTGTAAGTTGACACAAAAGTTTATGAGAACAACACTGAAATTGTGGTGATTTTTCAGGATCAAAGGTATACTTTAACCTTTCTAACTTTATATATTAGATCTCACTAGCTGATGTCAATTTCTTAAAAAGGAAAATAGGTCAATTTTTTTTTCCTTATTCCCTTATAACTTATAAGTGCAACTGGGAATTTGGAACTATTCTCCTGAGATTCCAAGTGTGGATAAAGGGAGGTTATCAGCTTCCCTGTGGCAAGTTAGCTTCCTGTGTTGTCTGATGGAGAGCTTTCAGGAAGTAATGCAGCTAGGCTTCATTGTATCAATGCTGTGTAGAATATTAAATATATCACATGAGGCTAGTGTGGAGGAAGACAGGATTTCAAATGCTATTTTTTTTTTTTGGACAAATAATAAGAGTATTATGTTGTTCTTTGTTCACTACCATGAACTCTGTATCTTTTATTCTTTTCTATTAATAATATTTCTTTCTTACCTATCAAAAAAAATAAAAAAGAAAAGTATATATTGATAACACTACTTATAAAATATATATATATATATATTGATAACACTACTTTATGCAAAAGGGGCACAACGAAGTCAAATATATAAATATATATATTTATATATTATTTATTTATTAAGGTACGTAATACAAATTGATAGTGTTCTAGTTTTTTGGTTTGGGGGTGTTGTTTGTTTATGAAGTTTAGTCACATGCAAGTTTTTGATCTTGTCAGCCTGGTCTTCGTTCAATTTGGGAGAAATATTATGAAGAAGCACATGCCTTGATATACGTAATTGATGCTGCTAGTCCATCACGTTTTGAAGATTCAAAATCTGCATTGGGTAAGTGATATTTAAATTATTTTAACTGGTCAATGCATAGTGATGACTGAATTGACTATAATTTTAATGGTAGTGAATACCAGTTGGAGTTAGCACTTAAATTATGAGTTAATATCTTCAATTTATTACCAGAAAAGGTTCTCCGACATGAGGATTTGCAAGGAGCCCCTCTTTTGATATTAGCAAACAAACAGGTGAGTTCAGCTGTTGCCTCTCTTCAGCCCAACAAGTACTTTAAGATCTTGATATCTAATTCCCAAGAAAATGATGGAATTTTTTAGTATATTGTTGAAGTGAAGCAATAAGAATGTTGACTATGTTGGAAATAGAAATTTTTTGTGCAAAAATTCTTCTTGGTTGAATATCCTATACAAATTGGCAATGCTTCTGTCTCTCTCTCTCTGAGTTGGGATTTTTTTGTCACATAGAGAACCCTCTATTCTTCTTTGAGTCATTTTGTTGTCCCCTTCTTTTGTATGCCAACATATTAAATTTTTGATCTGTCAGAATCTAGTTTCCTTTCTGTGATGAACTTTGGCCCTGATGAAATTGCCTGTCCATCTATTGTGCTTTATATGGGGGAGGAAATGCTTGATAAGGGAATTTCTTGAGAATTTCTCTACATTGCTCTCTTTCTTTGTAAGAACTGCATGAACTATTATGGAGTGTCATTGTTTTCTGTTCGCCTTTGTGTTTCAAATGAAAGTGGTCAGCCTAATGAATGGTGGTCATGGTTACTTAATTTGATGGCAGGATCTATCTGATGCTGTATCAGCTGAAGAAATTGCTCGATATCTTGATCTTAAAAAGTTGGACGAAAGGGTTTACATGTTTGAAGCTGTTTCAGCATATGATGGGTAAGTAGATGAATCAAACTATTTGCTCTGTTTCCAATTTTCCATTTTCTTTTCCAACCATCTTCTCAGCTCTTTGAGGCAGTAAATGTTCAAAAAGTGCAAATACCAATTTCTATAATTTTGATTGCAGTATGGGGATTAAAGAAAGCGTAGAATGGCTGGTAGATTCGATGGAGAGAAGCAAGAGAACTGATATGTTAAGAGCTCGTGCAGGTGCAACTGGCCCTGCTTCTGCATAGAAGAAACTGCTTCTGCATAGAAGAAATTATATATGACATTGCATTTGATTTTTCCCTTTTCTTTAATTTCTGTAGATAAATGAGGGTTAATATTGGATTCTACATGATTAAAAATTAATATATTTTTTTCAATTGCTTATTGCATAGACTGGTCAAATTGCAGATAAGACTTACATTTACTTTATCAATTGATTTTTATTACACTGGAATAAAGCTTCCTCCCTTGCCTGAAATTATTGCTGGACGCCTGGAATGATGCTGCAGCCTATACCTTTTTTTTTCACAACTGATGACAAGGCAAATTGTGATTGGAATAACATCATTTTAACATGACCTACTATTGACACTACTTCTATTAGCACCAATCACAATGTTGTTTCAACAATTGTGAATATATATATATATATATGGAAAATTTATCTTGAAACACAAATATCATTTATGTTTTCTTGCATATCAAAAATGAAAATTTGGAATTTCTCATTAAAAAAAGGGGGTGGGGGGTAAATTCTTTTTCTTTTGGCACAAGCTAAGATTCTTAGTCATGGTCCAGCTTTGTTTTGTTCGATCTGTAAATGCTAAAATTACACGCATTAAAACGTAGCCATCAAAACCTGCAGAAGTCAGAATTGTAAATGAATAGTACCAAAGACATATTTGAAAAGCTGACTTATTTGCAAATAAATACATTGAGATAAGCCAAATATGGCATGCTTAAGCGCCTCTAGTTTCCAGATTACACCACATCGATTTCATGCTGTCTGGTTTGAGGCAACAGCACCTGTTGCACTGGCCTTTTCCTTCACCGCCAGTTGTGGTTCTGAAAAAAGAGGAGGGGGAAGAAGAGATTTTTAATGTAATTAGATATATACCACCATCCTAGGGATAACTATAATATAGCCTACAAGCATGTAACTTGCAGTTCAAGACATGAGAGAAGAAAATCAAGGGAGAAAAAGACATGAAAAATATCAAATTTTAGTTGAAGTAAAGAATGTGGAAATTTAGTATATTCAACATTAAAATTATTTTTTCTCAACATATGACACATTGAATTGGATATTATAAAATGCAGATTGGTTCTAGGCATATCCCACCACCCTTATGTTTGTGCAGAAGAGTGATACTAAGCTATAAATTATTATAGAGAGTGGTATCATAATGGAATATATATTCTAATCAAACGGCATGTGACCTGCTCAATTGCCTTCAGGCAGGCTCTCAAAAAATGGGCAAATTGTGTTCTGCAATCATCAAAAGGTGTGCATCACTTTCTCTCTCTAAAAAATAATACCAAATATTGATCCATAAAGCTTACAGCTTGGTAAAACCATCTGTCAGATTTACTTTCCTAAAGTGCCTAATGCAGCCTATGAGAATATGTTCCTTTTAGCTTCATCAGACTGAAGGGGCATCTCCCTAAAGCATTGGTAGCACCAAAAACAGATACAGTCATCATACATAAAAGAAAGATAAGTACTGTATTAAAAAATTTGCAAACTTTAAAATAAAATTACTAATTTAGTCCTCTTAACTATTTGATAAAGTTCAATTTGTTCCATCAATTATCGATCATGTCAATTTAGTCACTCAATTTTCAAAATCAAGTCAATTTAATCTACATTTAACTATTATCGAAATTAACTAACATGGTAAATGGAACACACATACAGGTTATTATGAAAATGAGTGAGAATTTCAAAATTAAATAGAGAAAAAGACCCAATGATGAAATCAACTCGATTTTGAAAGTTAATCGACTAAATTGACATAATCATTAGTTGAGAGACCAAATTGAACTTTACCCATTAGTTAAAAGGATCAAATTACTAGTAATTTAACCAAAAAAAAAAAAAAACAAATATAGTGAATTTGACCAAGGTTGCTTATAGCTTACTGGAAATCAAAGGCTTGAAAGTAAATTGATTAAATTGACACAATCATTAGTTGAGAGACCAAATTGAACTTTACCCATTAGTTAAAAAGGGTAAAATTTCTAGCAATTTGACCCTTCATTGCATAGCCCTCAACTAAACACAAAAGTGTGCAAGAAGGTTGGTTAGCTTACTGGAAATCAGGGGCTTGGGTCTGGTTTTGAACAGAATCCGATGACGAATGATCCCAATGACTTGCAATTCTACGTTGGATGAATTTGTGTGGGTGCCAACATCAGTGTGAGTGTGTTTGGTTTTGTGGAGCACCAAGATGGGCTTCTTCAAGGCAACTTTGGAGCCAGTCAATTCGTGATAGCCGACCTTGAAAGTGTAGACTTGCTGAGAAGAAGGTCGGCAGAGAACCCCGATTTCTAGATTTTGGAGTCGATCTTGAAAAGCGGGCTGGGCTTCTACCACGCCTTGCAATTCCACCACTGCCCATTCTCGACATTTTCCTTCGCCGCATTTGCACTTCACTCGAATCTGCATTCTTCTTCTTCTTCTTTTTCAGATTTTTGAAAAAGGAGAAACAAACTGTAAACGATGTTTATGAAATTGAAGTTTATTTTTTTATTGTGACGCTCTGATCTATTAGGTTGGGAATTTGCGCAATTTGGCGGGCAACAAGAATGAAGTCCCGCCTTTTCTTCTATCACGTGATCTCGCACGTGACACGAATGCCTATTTTATCAACATATTAAAACATCAATCGGTTTTTGTTATAGACATAGATTGAATATTAGATTTCTCATTTAAATCACATTCAAAAAAGAAATAACAGTTACTACTTATCTCTAAAGTTTATTATTTTTATTTGTTTGAAAAATTAAAAAAAAAATTTCTAAATTAAAATAAATGTAAATTATTAACCTTTACCCAAAAAAATAGAAGTCTTTGAACATGCGTGTGAGTGTATTCTCAAACGCTAATGTGCGTGTGTATATATATATATATATAGCTTTAATGATTTCATCAATTTTCATTAAAAAATGGACTTCTTGTTAACTCCTATTCTCCTAATGACGTTGTTTCACACTTTTAACATTAAAAATCATCTTATAGATTATTTATTTATTTAAACAAAAAAAAATGACAATTTCTAAATTTAGCTGACCAGAACGGCAATTGTTCAAAGATAATGAACTAAAATGACAATTTTAAAACTTTAGTAAACTAAAATGGTAGTTGATCAAAGCTGTAGGGTGTAGACTGTAGAGTGTATTTTTACCCAAACAGAAAACTTTACAATGTCAAGTAAAAGTTGCAATAAAAATTAAATTAATTATTTTTGTAATGTTATAGTTTATAAATTTATATAATAATAATAAAAAAAAGATAGTTATAGTCAAAAAAGTTTAATTAGAAGAAAGTCCAAGACTGAAGACAAAGCACAAGGCTCTTACATTATTGTTGTTGTTAAAGGTCACAAAGCTCTCTAATACTGAAGACAAAGCACAAAAATGGAGTCAGTTTTCGGCTCTGAACCAATCCTAAATAATATACCAGTTTAATATTGAAAAGGATTTTATTTGTGTTCAGTTTTTGTAAACCTTAGGCTTTTTAGCCTATGACAATATTTTATACTATTTTTCTATACACAAAAAAATAACAGATTCTATATTTTACAAAATTTATCATTTGAGGTCCTCCTCCTTCATCTTCTTTTGCCCTGTGTGCTAAAATATTTGCTTTACCTACAAAGACCAAAGTAAGAAGCTGAAATGTATACCCCTATAATTTGTTCCATTATTGCATTGATAATTCAATCATTCCATTGTGTTTATTCACACACATCAATTAAACCCCATCTACTGAAAGAATGGAATCTTGATTCATGAATGAAACAAACAATGTCCAAGAAATGACTCAGCTGATACAGTGATCCAGTGTTTTATCCATCAAACTACCTCCTCTCAACAATTGGATTAGTTGTCAACTAAATGGGGCTTGACCCACCAGGAGTTGGATGAGCAACTCAAGTTGTGTTTAATTGGTAACTTACAGCTTAAACAAGTACAAAAGTTGGAGGCAACAGAAGCCCAATAGCATGAAGCAGACTAAAATGATAAAACAGTGTCCAATACATGCATTTGAAACCATCTCATTGTCAAAACAAACCCAACAGAGATGGATGCTTAAAGATAACTACAGCCTATGGCTAATTAGAAGTTGTTAGGGACAATTTCTTCTTAAAAAAGTACACAGAAGCAGATGCAGAAAGTCATAATCCTGCAGAGTGGAGAATTAGCACAAGGAAAAAGGTGCCTGGAAGTGTCTTTCTACAAAAACTCAAACCTGTACAAAAGAAAGTCAGTCCAAGTGGATACCCTACTATTGGCATCGAGTGCCTCTCCCTTCACTCTGTTGGTGGCGGATAGTACCTGCATTCTGCAAGCTGACATTTCCAGTTTGTGGTAACACAGGCTCTATCAGAGCTTGATGTCTATAACCAGGATTCTCCACAGCATCAAATTGTGATGAGCTTTGCTGCGTCTGAAAGGAATCCTGAATATCAAGAACACAATCAACTGGAATTGCACCAGTTAGAGTTTTTACAGCAAATTCTATGCACGGGTCCCTCCATAAATCACCAAAATCCATATCGAGAGGTGATCCTGGCTTCTCATAGTCCTTGCAGTTATTTCCAACCTTCTCTGCATGCTCTGCAGGAATAGCTAGGTCCTGGGAAGGCAAAAAAGCAGTGCATCCTTGCTTCTTGTCACCATTGATTGCTGTTTCAACCTTTTTAGCTTGCTGCCTATTGTTTGATACCTGCGACAGTTCTGTGCCTTTGGGACTGTCAACACCTACTCCAGTGAGAGTTTTTATAGCAAATTGAATGCATGGATCTGACCATAGATCCATGGAAGGCAGGTCAATAGGAATATCTGGCTTCTCATTGTCTTGGTTCACTTTTTCAACTATTCCAGCATGTTCCAAAATTGCTAGGTTCCTTACGGGCAAAACAGCAGAGGATTCTTGCTTTTGGTCATCCTTGGTCTCTCTTTCTATCTTCCCAGTATGCTCTGCAAAAGTATGTTTGCTGTTGATGGATTCCTCCAACACCTTTGTGCTTTTGGAACTACTGAAATTAATCTCTGCTTCCATCCCAGCCTTAAGCGGACCTTGCTGCTGTGATTCCCAATGAGCCATACCACCAGGAGAAGAAGGAGGTGTACTAGCGCCTGCCTCGCCTGACAGTTTACCAACAACCCGACGGGCTCGACTAGTTTTTAGTTCCAGTGTTGGATCAACATCAAGCCCAGCAAGTCGTTTTGAAGCCCGACGAGGCAAGTTATATTCTTTTTTGTTTTTAGGTTTGAACCTCTCAAGTTGGGTCTTTTCATTTTCATGCATTGTCCCCTTTCTTTCCAATGGTTGATTGGATGTAAGGAATCCAACCACAGGAGCAGAAGCAAATGCACTTTCAGTAGAATCATTCTTCCCTTTTATCTGCTCTGAATCCTTGGTTTCCAGCAATTTTGAGCTTCTAAAATCAGTGTACAGCTTACCTACTGCATGTGGTGAATAAATATCAGATGCAATATCTTAGTACTGTCCCATGGAGTAATGAATGTCAACAAAAACCAATGACCCAACTTCCTATTTCTATATTTCTTGCTGATAATTAAAATACGATGCAAACTCTTTCAATTAAATGTTCCACCAAGCCCCTACTTAACACACAACATTTCTTCTTAAACAATTGCATTCAACTTTGAAAGAACTGCATTCTAATGACATTGATTTAAACAGATCATTCTAATAACTTTGAGTAAGTTGTTATCAACACATATCATTAGAATTTCTTTTTTTGGCCAATTTGTGAAGTTTTCCATGGAAAACATGAACTTTGAAAGACATCTCCCACCCAAAGGAAGAGGGGTTGAAAGAACATTAATAAGAGAAAAATAAGTCAGCACTAAAATAATCTCATAATGAGATGGAAATCTAGAACTTTACACTGATCAGTATGTTCAGAGAGTGGCATGCATTTTGCTGCAGAGTGGTGCTGAGTGCCAAGTATCTGTTCATCCTTTATCATCCCATCCAACTTCGAGTTCTGATCTGAGATAATCGATTCCCCTATGCTGCCGAGTGCTAATTTCTGCTTCTTTGCTACAGCAGGTGGCTAAGAGAGACAAAAAGAAGACATCAAGTCGTTAGTGATTTGACCTTCCATCTACAGCTAAGAATGTAAGAACAGTTAAAACATACTAGTTGGATCTAAACCATGAAAAACCCTCCAAATCTATTTAGTTCTTAACATCTCACATGCTCAGACCTGCATGAGGCAGACTTGAATGTCTTACATTATGCGAAGCTTAAGTGGTTTTCATCCTCATCATAATAGACTAAGTAGACATATGACCTCCCAAATTGGTAAACAACACATCACCATAGTGGGCAATACATGGCAGATTGGTAGACTCCAGGCTTTAACAGTTTTTTTGCCAAAGATCGAGCTAATAATCAATTAACATGCTTTCTCTCTCAACAATTTAAGTATTGAACCAACAGAACAAATCCAAAGTGTAGAAAACAAGAACAAAAAGATGATAAGATAGCATATCCTGAAAATAAAGATTGGCAAATCAGTCACAGGAATCATTGTCCAGAATGTTCAAGCTGTAGTATCTGGTATTCCCCAAAAACTTTAATCTGTGCTGGAAATTTAGTTTTGATGTTTAGCAATTCTAGTCCCCCCACCTCCGCCCCCACCCCCTTTTTCTTTGATCAGATTTACAGTTTTGCGAGTTAGTAATTTCTGTTTGACCTTCTTATGTTTTCTTTAGTTTAATAAAATTCTTTCACCAATAGAATTTTTTTTTATTTTTTATTTTTATATATATTATTACAGCTTTCCACAAGGCAAATTGATCATTTCAACATAGATATTAACCATCCATGAGGCAACCTAAATTAAATTGACAGAACAAAATATTACATTTGATAAGAATTTGGCCAAGTGATAAGACAAGAAATGAACTTGGCGAATTCAATCATGAGTGGACTTACAGAGATGTTATCATCTTCCAACTCCATATCAATGCATCTGTTGTCCTTTGGCTTATATGCAAGCCTTCCTAAATCCCCAGTTTCAAGATAGCGAAGTACGTCCTTCATAGACCGGAACACATATCCACTTACAGGATCAGTGTAGAACTGCGGACATTTAGTATTGATTAATGGTGTATCATTTTTCCATGGATGAGCAATTCATAATATCTAGAGCACAAACAATTTGAAAAATATCCAAAGCAAATTTGTGAAAAACACACACACACACACACACAAATTGATATACCAGAAAAAGGAAGTAGGCTGAGTACCATGTCTCTTCTGATCTTATGACCCTTTTTTGTTACTTTGATTTCTTTGATCCATCCTGGAGGTAACCCTTCTGCAATAACTTCCTCAACTATAACCTAGATTGCTTGAATAATCAAAGATTTCATCTCCAAATTAATAAAATCTGATAAGTAATAAATTAAAAAAAAAAAAAACAAGATCATCAAGAGCAGATTGTGTCAACACTCAACAGACATTTTTTCTTTTTCCAGACTGCTTAGGACTGCCTCTTATCTTCTGTTCTTGTTCAGGATCACTGATACCCTGAGTTTGCTTCTGTTCTGGTTCAAACTCACTGATATCCTGAGTTTGCTTCTGTTCTGGTTCAAGATCACTGATTTCCTGAGTTTTCTTTTGTTCTAGTTCAGGATCACTGATTTCCTGAGTTTGCTTCTGTTCTGGTTCAGGATTACTGATTTCCTCAGTTTTCTTCTGTTCTGGTTCAGGATCACTGATTTCCTCAGTTTTCATCTGTTCTGGTGTAGGATCACTGATTTCATGAGTTTTGAGGTAGCGAGACACCTCAGCTTTGGAACTGAATCTAAGTCTGCTTGAGGGAGCAAAGTAATACTGCACTAAGCACAAATGGTCCCAAAGAAAAAAAAAACCATTCAGATAATCTCTCTAGAAGATATCTTCTTATCCTGTATGGTCTTTTGCCTGGTTGGATTCTTCATTATTACTTCGACTAATAATTAAGTCGAGAAGAATAGTACTATAACCGAGTAATTCTTAGGTACTCCTGGAGCATGGTAAATGGTGCTCCCTCCTCTCACATTCATGGTAGACTCTCACATTCATGGCCCCACCATGAATGTGAGAATAGGGAGCACCATTTCACTATACTCCGGTAGTACCTAAGAATTTCCCACTATAACCAACAGCAATGGACCAAGGGCATTCAATATCATGTTTCCCACTGCAAGCAACCCAGTTAATTGCATTTGACCATTAATAAAAACAGCTCCCCTCTAAGGATCACATAACGACTGAAAATATGTTAATTTTACCTCATAAGGAAATTTTTTCGTTGCCTAGAACCTCATAGAATTCCTCATAAAAATACAAGAGATCAAACAATGAAGCAAATCGGGAACTCTTTCAAACTGTTTCTCCTAAAACAACCCTTTGCGAAAACCACCAAAGCACAAATTTGTTTCTCCATTTTGATTCTCTATATATCCTTTTTTTTTTTTTTGTTTTTGTTTCGGTACGTAGATAGTGGAAGAGGGGAAGGTGAGGTTCGAACCATAGACAAGAAGCACCAAAAAGGATGCCACTACCACTCGGCTATCACTTGGACCCCATTTCCCTATATATCCTTATACAATCTCTCTAAGGTACTATCTAGCATCTGGGTAAAGCATATCCTAAAAATATCACTGATAGAAACACTGATTTCCCAGAAATTATACTAATCAGACAGTACAGTATACAACAATTACCCCAACATCTAAGTATTAAGCTCTAACCCATCTCTAATTCTTTTTTTCTTTTTCTTTTTTTTGAGAAGAAAACCCATCTCTAATTCAATTATAAGATTAACAGTAATTCATTTTTCACACACTCACAAAAATAGCACCATCTAAAAACTACCATATCTTAAAGCACAAAAATCACCACTTTCCGAATTAATCAGATAAAACAAAAGCTAGTATAAATAGTCAAAAACAGCAACTTATATAGAAGATCTATCATACCCATTTGAGAATAAGTTTAATATCAGAGAAATAAGCAGTAAAAAACAAGAAAAGAATCAAATTTATGCTCAAATTTCATTCTTTTTTTTACCTTGTCTTTTTTACCACTCCTCCTCACTTTCACTTCCACAGTCCAACCAGTTGGAAGCCAGTCCTCTGAACTCTGGTCCGTCATTTTTCTCACCGGAATATGAAGCTCCCAGAGCAAGATCGTCGGAAAACGACTCTCTTTCTCTCTCTCTCTATGTGGGTATGTGAGCTGTGTGTGTGGTAAAGCCCTCAACAACAACAACAACAACAAAAACAAAATGAATGGACCATTGTGATGTGTGAGTGAGAGAATTGGGACAAAAGGTGAAAGTGAAACTATGAAACCACGTGTTGCCAAATGCCTTATGTTGTGAATCTTGTGATTGGTGCACCTTAAAAAGTGTTATAATCCTCTGTTTTTCACTTTCCCATAGTTTTGTTTATACCTTTCTGATTCAAACTGTCCTTTCCATTCTTTTCAAGGACTCATGTGTCCCAAGGCACAATTTTTAATGCTAGAATATCGAGAAGTATATCTTTAACCTAGCTATATAATTACTCCTCCTTAATAATGCAATCTTGTTAGTACAATGCAAAGAATGCATGGTATGAGTCATGACTATGAGATGAAAGCTTTTTGAACTCTATTATTATTGACATTTATTAATAATTATTTTTAAATTTCCATCTAATTAACCCGTTGTCGCAACCGTGTGATTTAAAATTGCAAATGTTAGAATACGTATAACCAATTAAATGAGTTTTTTAACGTTGATTCCATGCTAGGTAAAAAGAAATATGGTTTAATATTTTATTATATAAATGTGAGATGGGTTACACTCTATCACGTATAAATAAATCAACATCTAAATGATGTGATTTTGTCTCATGAAGATTTTGAAAATATAATTGCAATGTTTTTTCATACAAAGAAAATGAGTAGAGATCATAAAGAAGAAGAAGCTAGTCATGCCATTGGCCTCTTATCTTATCTTCTTCTTTTTCCCATTTATATATATCTTAAGGTACAACAAAAACCACCATAGGTCTGATAATGCTGTAATTGTTTTTCATCTCTATTGGATGCTAGTTTTTCAGTGCAAAAGTGAGCTATAAGTTAAAGTAGGGACGATTTTTAAGAGGAGGTAACATGGGGAGTAGTCTACATTGGGGTATACTGGAACTTTCCTGTTGATTTACGTGTTTAGATTCTCCACTCCAGTGCTTTATCAGTGATTGGGGCTACTATTTATTTTTAGATATGGGATTTATCTTACCCACCTAGCTGTTCCCTATTTTAGTTATAAAGGGAAAGCAAAATGTTCGCTGTATAGTTTATAGTTCTTCCAAAATACCTTAACTTGTTTGACATTTACTCATCTAGTTTATGTATACCATCAATTATTTTTTGTTAGGTATATTCCACTATAGTTCCCATCC
This sequence comes from Quercus lobata, assembly GCF_001633185.2. Taxonomy (NCBI): domain Eukaryota; kingdom Viridiplantae; phylum Streptophyta; class Magnoliopsida; order Fagales; family Fagaceae; genus Quercus; species Quercus lobata. The sequence continues at coordinate 14,557,813 of NC_044912.1, read as the reverse complement.
CAAATTGGCCTTGCCCATCACAATAAGAATTGCCTTTTAGAAAATAATTTATTTATTCTTTATTGGTAACATGCCTGCATCTAGTGATAATCGAACCCTAACTCTATGTTGAAGTCTAAATAATTATTAAAAAAAAAACCTTCAACGACTTTGACATTTTACCACATCAAAGATTTGAAGCTCAGTTAATGAGTCATTGGGTATATGATAATATTTTTGAATTGATGGTAATTACTCCAGCTCATTTGCACCCATTTCAATTCACTATCCTATAAAGGAAAATGTTACGATCACATAATTTTACCACAACGATGGTCAAAACTCGCGAGCGGTAAAAGTGTGGTGGTAGATCCACATTTCTACCATTCATAACTTACCTTATAACGAGTTGTGATCAAAGTTGTGTAAAATTATGCGATCCTAGCATTGCTCTCTAGTAAATCCATATATTAGTTAAATGTCACCTTATTACTATAATTAGCACAGATAAACGAGTTCATAAAAACAATTAAACATTGACCTTTCAAGATTCAATACCTCTATATTGAACCAAGGCTAACATATTGTGGTTGGTATATATTATTTCAAATAGTATGACTGCTCTAATTTTCAAGAAAAAAAAAAAGTATAACTACTTGAGTTTGTAAAAAAATGCACCTAACATATTCAATGTTCCATTAGTTGAAAAATGTGGTGATGACAGAGACACTTGTTCTTTTCCTAGCCAAATAATAAAGTCAGTGTTGTGGACTTGTGGGCCTTCACCTGTAATTGATGTTCAAAAGTCAAAATTATACTGGTACCTAAGCCCAGCCGACAAAATACAAAATAAGTCAAATTATACTGCCCAGTAAATGCTGCACTTCCGTTAGTACTAAAAAATAAAAACAAAAAATGGTCTAGTTAATAGGTGCGTATTTATTAATAAGTTATTTTTAAAAAAATTATGAAGAATTAAAAATTTTGTTTTTTTTTCATTTTTTTCATAAAAATTTCTTAAAATAGTTTATTAATGAATATGTTAAGAGTATATGTTAGTAAAATTTAAAAAAAAAAAATGCAATTTAACTCTTAAAATATATATTTTAGCCTAGGAGTAAGTGAGCTCAAAGCCCCACCACCCCACCCAAAATAAAGACTGTTCTTAGTGCTTTTCTATGAAATATATAAAAGAAGTTTTTTTTTTTTTTTTGGGTAAACTATTTAATAAGAAGTTATTACCTATAAAATAAGGAAAATGATGAGTTCCTCTACAAGAAAGCTTAAAATATACCTATATGTTGATTAGCAACATCAACTTTTATATACAAGGGGGAGGGGCAGTATGAACTTATTGAGGAGAAGAAATTAACAGAATCTCTCATATCTTCAAAGATCACGGCGAATCTCGCATGAAATCTTTAACTTGGACTACTTGTTTTTGAACTTTCAATATCCTTGCTCCTTTTTTCTATCTTTTGAAGTTCAACTGGGATTTTGTTATTTAGTCCAGGGTAAGGCCTTGTGTTTTGTGTTTCTTTTGAGATTATTGTCTCATTTTTTTTTTCCTTTTTTTTTTTTAAGTGAATAATTTGTGCCAGATTTTTTTTTTCAAATTAATTGCATCAATGAATTATTTGATTTTGTTTGGGATTTTTGTTTTTGTTAGCTCTTGTTGTATGTTATGTGAAATGATAATCCATCCCAAATGTTAAGAGAAATGACACTCTTTCTCTCTTAAAGTTTAAGGAAATAAAGGCATTAATACTTTTATTAATAAATTATAATAATAACAAAATATTCCAAATTTTGAAAAGATTTTCTAAACCAAACCCGAACCATGGTTTAGTGACAAGGAACAACATTTAACAAACGAACAAAAAATCACTAACCATGGTTATGGTTTAGTTAAGGGAATCATCTCAGTAAATAAAATATTTTGGTACTATTATTAATAGAATAACTAATGTGTTGATCTTCTTAATTTTCAAGGAAGAGGAGTGTCATTTCTTTTAAAATTTAGGCGGATTGTCATTCTCCCAAACCTGTAATTTATCCTTTTTTTTTTTTTTTTTCAATTGTTATCTTTTGTAATGCTTGACCCATTAACGTCAAAAGAGTCATATAAACTTAGCCCAAATCACAAATCAACCCAATTTTATCTAACTGACAACTCATGGAAAACTGCTTGACAATGCGGCCGGTCGAACCCATTTTATTTTGTGATTTAAAAAGTTGGGACTTTGACTTCATTTATTCAGTACAAAAATGTGCAAAAACCCAGTTGAGGGTACCAATGAACAACCACAAGGATTGGAGAGAAAAATAATAATGAAAAAAGAGTAAAATCACGAAGCAATACATTTCATTTTATTCTATTACATTATCCAAATTTCAAAATAGTCCATCCTTATATGAAAAGAATGTGTATTACATCAAGTATGCCGAATAATTTCAAGACAAGACAAGCCATTAATTAAGATTAAAAGAAGGTAAATTTATTTATTACTCCTACTTAAATAGAAATAAAATTAAGAACAAATGATATAAAAATAAAGTTACATTGTCTCTGTTAATCTATATATATATATATATAAAACCGAAGCCTTTGCTGGCACCACAATTTTCCACGTCAGCACAATATTTAAAAAATAAAAAATAAATAAAAATTATAACTCCTCAAAACCCTAGCAACCTTACCCCTCTCTCAAGTTAAGAAATATAAAGCCACGGTTTTTGCAAACTCTCTCTTTCTCCAGACGTAGGAAGCCCTAAAGCATTCAAGATCTACAAAACCCTAGCAACCTTACCCTCTCTCAAGTTAAGAAATATAAAGTCACGGTTTCTGCAAACTCTCTCTCTCCAGACGTATGAAGCCCTAAAGCATTCAAGATCTACAATACACGGTATAGATTTTAGCTTATAAAGTTCAGCTTTTGTAAGGTTAGTTTTGTTTATATATTAATTAATACATAATACTTTGTTCACCATTGAATACTCATATAATCAATTTTCAATTCAGTGTTCAAAAATTAAACCAAAATTCTAACTGTGCTATCATAAAATATTATTATTAGTATGAATTTTATAGAGTTGCGATGTTCAAGAATTAAACCAAAATTCTTTTAAATTATCTATAATATTTTGTCATCTGAAAATTTTATCTCTTTGATTTTAGTATATTGTGTTTCTTAAACTATAGAGAGATTTTCTTTGGTTTCTGCAAACTCTCTCTCTCTCCAGATGTAGGAAGCCCTAAACACACGGTATAGCATTCAAGATCTACAACTCACGGTATAGATTTTAGCTTATAAAGTTCAGTTTTTGTAAGGTTAGTTTGTTTATATATTTAGTCCTTATGTTTAGGTTTAGGTTTAGGTTTTAAGAGATTTATATATTACTACTATGTGGCTAAATTTCCCGTGACATCAGTTTTATGTTTTTTTTATTTTTTATTTTTAATTTGTTTTATGTAAGGTTAGTTTGTTTACATCAGTTCTTTATCTCAAAGATAAGACTTTTATTTCTACCGCAAGAACTATTTAGGTATGTATCCCTTACAAGCACATATGAACTTAAATTGTCTTTTAACATATGCATGCTTTATTATTTTCTAATAGTTTTCCCGTGCATTGCACGGGTTAGCGACTAGTATTTATTTAATTACAAACTTGCAAGTCTCAAAGAAGAGGAATATACCCTTTCTTTTTAATTAAACCATTTTTTTTTTATTTCATTTCATTCCATTCTATTCCCTTTTAATTTATCTATTCATTTCATCTCTAAAATGTTCAAACATACTTTACAAGTAATAAAAGCTGGGAGAGCAAGAAAAATTTTCAAAATTGCTCTAAATCCAAACAGTATTCATAAATGATAGAAATGGAACTTTAACAATACTCACAACAACAAAAAAGGAAAAACTTTTGACAATATCGTGTTGCTAATAGTATCATGGGAAATTTTTGACATTATTCAATCTACAAAAAGAACTTTGTTTAGTATATAACTATATATCTTTGCCATCGAAGAACAATCAATTGTGAAGTGGGTTTGGTCCACCAGGAACAAGCCGGTGTGAAACTGTGTGAAATGAAGAGATCTTGTTCTTCTTCCTGGACTCCACAGAGCTGAGGATGGCAGAGTAGCTTCGTAAAAACATGGAAGAATACTTGATCCTTGAACTTGGTTCTTTTTCTTCTCTAGAAGCTTGGTTGATATTATGACAACTGAAACCTTGAACTAGTTCAAGCATAATAATAACCATTAGGAAGAGGATTATGGGTCTGTGAAATTTCATGAGTCAAATGATGGAACAGAGCTGGGGAAGGAAAACTTGAAAAGCAGAGAAAACAGAGTGTTTAACTGTTTTTTGTATTGTTTATAGCTGATTGGGAGGTTGAAAGTCTATATGTAAGGGAATTGCCACCTAGTGAAGAATACACTAAGCCAAAAACCTTACATATACTTTATATTATCAATTTTCAATTCTAAGACACATTGGTTCTTCGTTGCAAGCACATCTCTAGTATTGAAAATGTCAAAAGTTGACTTTTATGGATGTCACTTTCTGTGAGAGAGATAGGCTGTGCATTTCTCTTGAAATTTTCTTTTTGGAAGAATCATGCGGTTTTTTTTATGTACATGACATAGCTTGCCAGCTACCACAGTCTACAGTAGTCTAAATATCTAATACATCTCCTTTCCCTAAATATGTAAGCTGACTTTATATAAGAGTTGGGAAGAGGTGTTGGCAAAGCAACTCTATCCTTTGGTTAAGTGACTAAGCTACTCAATTCATATATAATATAATTGATGTATGAATGTATCTAGACATTGAAACCAGGAACCTCTTGGTTATGGTAGCATGTTTTTGTTATGTAAAAGTTAAACATGTATTTCGTTTATTATGTCATGACTCATGAAGACAATATGTAAAGCATCATGAAGAACTGAAAGATCAACAATTAAAAAAAAAAAGAACACAAAAAATAAGCTTGTTTTTCCAATTTTATATCTGCAATTGATGTAATCAGCATGCAGGCTTCTCCATTAAACTAGAAAATGAAATCATAATTTGTTTAAAAACACAATAGTTTTCTCTCTTTTGTCATACATGGGATCTGACCTATTCGGCTATTTCAATTTTATGTACCCCCTAAGGGACACGCCATTGTGGGGAATGCTTTGTTTGGAATTGGCCAAATGAGCAGGGTAATGACAACAGAAGTTGGTAGTAAAAACATATTTTGGAAAGCTGTTTTGGAATTTTCGTATAGTTTTTTGTTTGCATTTGAGAAGTAAATTACTATTTTTTAAGAAGTCAAAGTCATTTTTGTCAGCCTTTAAAAATGTTAAGAGTACTTCCAAAATGCTACACCTAGCAAAGTAGCAATGCCTAAGAAAACAGAATCAAATGTAAATTTAGAAGATGCTATTACAATACACACATGTTCTGCTAAATGAATTCATTGTTGCCAATATGCTATATTTATTATGATATATCTGTTCATTTATAGGACATATCTTCTCTCTCTTACCATAGTCCACTTTGGTGATCAAACCACATCTTAGTAATGTGTTTACTTGTTTGCATAGTATGAGAAAACCATAATATTTTAAAGTCCTTATCTTCATATGCAGTTCTAATTTATACTCTTACAAATGCATCTCTTGCTCTACCAGTCCAATTTGAAAGTCTTTAATAAAAATTTTCTGACTACCAAACATTTCATATTACAAACATCTTTATAGTCATCCTATAGAAGTCTTTTATGATCCAACAGCTCCATCTTTTCCCTCTTCAATTTCTTCTTCTGTTCTGCTTCATCGATGATAAATGCAATAGTTATGAGTAACAACAAGGAACGTTAGTTTAGATATACTTATGCTTTGTTTTAATTGCAGGTAGCTGCAGGAAAATAAATTAGGAGTCAAAAGCTCAAAATTAGGCTTGGGAATAAAAAACTTTTACATTTAACTTAAGGTTCTGAGTTTTCTGCTTTGTTCTCTGTTACTGAACAGAGTAAAAAACAAAAAAGTATCATGTAATATATCACTACTCATCCAATAGTTTAGGGGAATTGTTTAGAGTTGTTGTGTCTTTATCAAACAAACTAAAAAGTAAAAACCATAATACATAGCACAATTTTCTAGAAACAATAGATGGTAAATACTTGATAATTCAGCAAAACCCCACAGGCCAAGTAAATACACTCACTCAGCTAAATTTACTGAACCCTATGCTATCATAGTCTAAACATGTATTTTTACAATACCATATAGTACAAAGGATATTTTATATCTCTCGCGTAAAGCTTCATATTTTATATCTCTCGCGTAAAGCTTCATGAAAAGATATGCTTCATTCCACAAGCTAAACAACCTTAAATTCCAGCAAAGAACAACAGGAAAGAACGTCATCTGCTTCGAATTGAAAGGTAGCTACTTTCAATTGTTTACTTTCCTCATTTCTATCCCTGAGCCAAATTTATCTGTCAGTTATGAAGTGGATTTGGTCCCCCTGGAATAACTGGATGTGAAACAGTGCGTACATTGTTGGCCTTGTTGCCACCAAATGCCACGAAATGTGAAATAGTATTGAGAGGAAATTGAAAAGAAGACTTGTTTCTTGTTCTTGGTTCTGTTTCTACATTGGCAGTCCAGTTGATGTGCCGGCAATCACAAAGATGGACTAATACAAGGAGAGTAATAAAGAACACAGCTAGTGATGAAAAATTATGAACTCCCATGTCTCAAAACAATGGAACAGGAATTTGAAAAAAAAAAAAAGGAGTTTGAACTTTGAAGAAGAGAAAACAGGATCTTCAAAGTTCTTTTGGGGGTTTGGAGAAAATTTATATAATGGATCCAGGCATTTTGTGATGAAGATAGAGCCAAAAAATCAACAATAGATATTTGAAGGACATATGCACCCACTTTCTTATAATTATTAGGCCTACCTAATTTAATTGATTATCATTTATGCCTTCAAAACTGATAAGAGATTAATTTTCATATGATAGGGGGAAAAAGTGAATTAGGTTGTTGTCATAAACATGAAACTGATATTGGAGCTATCTGGTCTGGTGTACCATGGTCTAATGTACTACATGTGAGTCAAATCTGACAGAGTTGGGTTACCAAGATTTATAAGTTTGTAAAGCCACGGATGCAAAAAAATTTACAATTTTTTTTTCACTAGTATTGGCGTAGTAAGTTGTGATTGGAGCAAGATCACTTTCACGTGAACCCGCTATTTACACCTCTTTTATTAACACCAATTACACCATGTAATCTTAATAGATGTGAAAAAGAAGAATAATGAAATTTTTTGTCTTGCTTATTGTCATATTGTGACAAGTTTTTGCTGACAAGTGCCAGCAGGGCCCTATACATCTTTGAACATTTTTTTGTCTATTCCATCACTTGCTGATTCATCACCACTAAAAATGTGAAATGTCTGGCTCCAAAGTGTGCTTTAGTCGGTCAGGCATGTGTTGGAATGCTATTATCTCAAAGTAGAGGGTTTGATTCTAATCACAAAACTCACAAGGCAGTTGTTAAGGGGACCAAGGCAATTAATTAAGCAGTACAAAATGATGTACTGAAAGTCTGAAACGATACCTCAGTGTCCCCAAAGGGCCAACTCAATTGCCAGCCTTAGAAAGTGATATGTGCAACTTAAGAACCTGTACCTGGCCTTGTGGTCCAATGATAATCAAGCTGTGTTAGACCATGCCGTGCTAGCAATGCAGGGTTTGGTTCAACTGATTGGAAGCCTAGAGGTGACATAGCATACCCACAATACAAGTTATCCATTTAATATGGTGGCTTGGAATCTCCATGCCAACATTTGTCTCTAATTTAGTGCTCCTCGATTCTCTCACTAGTGCAATATAATAATTATAGTACATGACTTTCATCACAAAATCAAATAAGCTTATGTCAAACGCACACAAAGAGCTTCGTAGTTTAGAATCTTTAGATGTTTTGTCCGAAGTTGATTTCAAATCCTTCATCCTCACTTGTTACTATTAAAATAAAAATAAAAACAAAGTCTAGACTGTGAATTTCTGAGCATACGAATATGACCAACCAGGTTTTGGCATGAAATTGAAACACTAGCTACTAATCCTTAGGATGCACAGTAACCAAAAAATATTAGTAATAATAAAAGAGAGATTTGACTATGTGAATTTTTTTTTTTTTTTTTTTTTGATGAGAGACTATGTGAATTTCTGAGAATATGCTCTAGGTAGGCACAAATCGAGTTTTGGTATTACATTAAAATATTAGCTCCTAATCCTTATGATGCACAATAATATGATTTCATCCAGTTAAATTTGATAGACTTAAAAGCCAGCAGAGTTGAAGAATTTTAAAAGTTATGATAAAACTTAAATTCAATTGATATTGTCTCTTAGGTGCCTCAATTAATTTCAATCACATGACTGTATAGATCAATGTTAAATCCAACCATATAAAGGAATTATAAAAGAGGTTATGTGCCAAATTTTCTATGAGAGAGAGAATGAGTAGATAAAAATATTTTTTTGAAGGACATTAAAAGCTTTTATAAGAGTGTGGGTTTCAGTTAGCTCAATTGGTAAAGTTTCTGATGGTTGAATAAAAGATTTGGAGTTCAATTCCTGCCTACACCAAAAACTTATTGGTGTCTTGGTCTGATGATAAAGAGCTATCATCAGGAGTGAACGCCATAGGTTGAAACTCTCTCGAAAAAAAATAAAAGTTTTTATAAGAGTTTCTCTTGAACTTCCAGATATTAGTACTAGTATTATATTTGTATTAAAAAAGGTACTAGTATTATATTAAAAATTAGAAAATATTTTTCACAAAATAAAGAAGATCATATATCAATCAAAACCTATCATTTGCTAAACGAGATTAGTGCCAAAATGGGTTTATTATTAAAGTCAACTATAGACAAAAATGCCATGCTCTATTATTAAACTGATAGCAACCATGACCCTTGGGTTCATTGAACATGGGGAAAACAATTTTTCAATTGGTTTCTTAAGTAATTTCTCTCAGAGTTAGTCTATGGTGATAGATATCCTAGGAGAATAGATAATTTGAAAGCAACTATTTTTTATGTGAAAATAGGTTCACCCTTATTACTTAATTTAAGTAATGTCCAATTTTGTTATTAGCACCACACCTAAGGCATCTTGAAAACCCCAATAGATCGATTGTGTGCTAGATTGAATTTGAGACCTCTGGATTTACCTCACATCCTATACTAATAAATCTACCACCCGGGTACTCTCGTGGGAATAACACCATTTATAATGCAATTATTCAATATTCTAGAAACAATGTTCCATCTACTCACATAATATTGGATTCTTGTAATTAAATTAAAATTATAGTAGAATTCATCTTTATGTGGAATGAAAAAAATATTGTTCATAGAGCATTGAATAATTTTCACTGTTTTTAAGTGTTGCAGAGAATGTAACAACGTGTCTTAAGTCTACTACAAAAGATAACAAAGTAAAATATATAATTTAATTTGTTTCTATAAAAAAAAAAAAAAAGCTTTATATTTGCTCAATATATGCATTATTATTTGTTTTTCAATATAAATTATAAAAAATTAAATCTTACTTTGAGTCTTTGACTAAAGCTAGATATGAAAAACCAAATATGATTACTTTACATATAAATTTATTTAAATCGCTTCAATGAGAATGGGAATATCTCTGAGCTGTACTGAGCTTGCCTGAGAATAAAAAATGGGTTCTCCATATGAAGACCCCAAGGGCTGCTACACCAAATTGGTTTTATATTTATGTACGTTTGTAAGTTGTAACCACTTATTAGCTTTTCAACTATGGAGGCTTTCTTGCAAATAATGGTCAATATATATTATGGCGTGAGCGGGAAACTTTACACTACATTAGTCCTTACTTGTAATGCAGTAATTTTTGGGTAGTATGAGGTGCTAACAAGGTGACAACTATGAGGTGCTAACAAGGCGACAAGTATGTTCATTTTTCATGCCTTAGATACGAATCACACAACATTGGACACACTTCGATTCAAGGCATCAAAACAAGGACTGGCAGAGCACAAATTGTCAAATATTATGGCCCAGACTGAGGAAAATGACAATTCGCTGTCCAGAATAAAATACTTCTGGAAATATGCTTTTCAAGGGTCACCTCATTATCCTCTTTCGGGTAATGAGATAAAAGAGTAATAATTACTCATGCATCAAATATACAAATTTTCATCATTATCTTATAAAAATGGAGAATTTTTTACTTTTATTTATTTATTTATTTATATTTTTGGATTGAGAAGGATCCGAATACAACTAAGTTGCATGTACTCTAGTATTGCACATTGAGGAGCGAAAGGGAACTCCATATATTTGATTAATGTATGCTATAACTCTTAACCAAATTGAATACACTGAATGATGCAGCTCTGAAACCCCAACACATTATTTAACAAACTCTACAAACATGTTCGTTCATAAGTAGGGTATCCTACACTACAATCTTAACCATATCCTTATGAGTATAACATGATTGATGAAATACACGCACCCAATATTACCCTCCTTCAGTGTCTCCAATAGAAATTGTTTACAAAAGTTTGCATTATTGGCGCTTGAAATACTCCACCTTTACTCTTTTGCAACATCAGCACCAAAAGGGGTTTCCTCGGTTTTAACAGCTGCGGTTTCTGATGGACCATCTTCGGCAGGTTTAGCAACAACACGGTCTGTAGATTCTGTAGGTTCACTGGTGGGTGCCCCATCACCAGTTTCTGGAACAGACTTCTTGATGGTTCCGACCTTAACATACTTACTCATAAACTTGTATTCCCAGTCCTGCAGAGCCTCAAGTTCAAATGGACCAAGACCAGATACATCACCGGTCAGATCTTTATCTTCAAAAGACATCTTTGCAAGAGCTCTGCTAGCATCCTTTCCAGCAAACAGTGCATAAGGTCCACCTGGTCCATAAAACATTCTGCCAGGAAGATGGGTTTAAATGCAATCAAATTAGAGATCACACAAAAAAGAGGACTCCCAAAATCATATGACATACAACATTATAGTCATGAAAACGATATTTTATGCCAATAAAGAAAATTAAATGTCCCACAATGACCTTATAAACAACCAATGAAAACAAGCAATTCATTCCAGTTGCTTAAAAATTACCCCATACTAAGGCTTATAGTAGGTCATGGCATTACCTAGAATGAATATTCACTCCAAAGAATCTAACTTCACATGAAAATAACAGGTGAATTGTAACTGAATATAAACAAAGCATGTAGGAAAAGCAGACAAATAAGGTGAACGCAAGGCCAACTAGATATGGTTAGCCTCATACCTAGAACAAGGATAGTCAAGAAAACACACACAAGAGACTACAGATTACTCCCAACCTTTAGGTTAGTCCAAATTAAGCCATGAGGTTCATAATAGACTACAGATTACTCTCTCGTCTAGTTTGCTGTACCAAACCATGAACACACTTTGTTGCAAGTACTTTCCTTCAAATATATATATATATTTAAATTAATTTTTATAGGTAAAGAACTTTATTAATAGAAGATAAGAAGCATACAATCTGTTCCTTCCTATGGTACACAGGATGTGTACTAAAGGAAACAAAACATTAAGCAAAAGTACACAAATATAAAAACTCAAAAAAAGAGGGGATAAAAAGCCCGGTCATTGCAGTCATCCAATCAAACAGAGTAAGCAAGAAAAACCAATTCAGTTCAATGATGTAATGTTCCTCCCCCTTGAAAGTTCTGAGATTCCGTTCTCGCCAAATAGTCCACATGATGCATTGTGGAATTGCTTCCCAAATAACTGCTGTCCAACACCTGCCTCTATTCAAACAAGCTAGCAGATCCACCACTTGCTTAGGCATCACCACGAAAGTTCTAATATACATATTTTTAAGCTATGAGATTCATCCTGGACTACACAGACTATTAGTATTATCTCATCGAGTTTGCTGAATCAAACTATAAACAAACTTTGTCACAAGTACTTCCCTTCTATGTTATACATATTGTTAATCATATAAAGAGATGGAAATTGAGCTTAAATTACACAATTTTGAAAAAGCCTTTTTCTTCTGTAGACAACAACCAGCAAGAGTGCATATAGAAAGCATCACAAGGCTGTAGAGAAGTCCTTGAATAAAATTACGGAATCATTTAAAACCTAGAGGTCGATACCAAGTGCCTTCCACGAACAAGTCGCAAGTTCAAGTTTGGAAACAAACCTCTCCCATATATTTTTGGGGAAAAAAAAGGTCGGTGCAAGGCTGCTTACCAATCAGCTCTCTAAAACCGTAAAAGTGGAAACTTTGTGGATGACTCGTAGGACCTTTATTTACAACCCAGAAAGCAATATATCAATAAAAACACCAGACCAAACCCAAAAGATCTCTTTTGTTTGTGAGAGAGAGAAAATCAAAAAAAGCTGAACATGAAAAAGGAAATCCAAAACTTTACCCTAACGCAAACACACCATAAAGACATAAAATCTCACATACCCAGATGCCAAAGCATTCCGTTGACCCCAAAAAGAAAATCTAAAAATCCCAAAAAGCTCAACAATTTTCAGATACCCAAAACCCTCCCCATAGAAATCCTAAAAGTAAAAAAAAAAACCCCCAAAAGCTCAATAATTTTCACAGACCCAGAATTCCAAAAACCAAAGCCACTCTCAAAAATTCATCACCTACCAGCTAATATACCATTTGTTACACAAAACCCAGATAATAAAACCACTCCCACACCCCAAAGAAAACCCAGAAAGCCAAAAATCCAATCTTTTCAAAAAAAATTCATCACCTGCCAGTACCAGCTAATATACAATCAGCTACACAAAACATCTTTAAAAACCCAGAAAGCCAAAAAAAAAAAAAAAAACTTAAGTTTTATGATAATGAAACAAAACCTGCTGAGAGAGACATCGTAGATCTGGCCCTTGATGGCCATGAGCAAAGGCTTTTTAGGATCAGCACCATCGTACTGTTTGAGCTCCTCCTCGGTGATCTCTCCGAGCTGGACCGGCGGAGGAAGTGGCTGACTCTCCTCCTCGCGCTCCCTCGGCCGCTGATCGGAGGACCCTAACAGACCAGAAGCCACGTGGTACACAGCCAACGCCAGAGCAAGAACAGTGAAAAAGGTCGCTGGAGAGAGGCCCGTGTACACTGGGATCGCTTCCTTCAGTGCCTCCCATAGCTGCTGCAGAGCCATTTGTTTTTGTTTGTTTTGGTTTTGGCTTTGGCGATGATTTTCAGTGAATGAAAAATGCAACAAAAAGTGGTGGAAATGAAAGGTGAGATCTTTTATAGGTATTATCAACTCATAGTCTTCGGAAGAATTTGGTCCAAATCTCCAAACTTACTTTTTCTTTTTTCTTTTTTCTTTTTTCCTATAGTTTGGTGAGCACTGAGCTAAGCTGGCTATCTTCTTAAAAATAAAATAAAATAAAATTCTGGTTATAATAATTATTTTTTAGGACAAAACTTAAGGTTCTTTCTTAAGGTTTAATCATGTGAAAAAATTTACATGATAGAAAATATATATAAAGTCTAAGTCTTTAAAAAATAAAATTAGATTTTAAATTGAATTTTAATTATTATCTAATTTTGTACATGTCCTATTAGTGGGTTAATGTTATGCAAAAGAAGAAAAATTTAATATAAATAAACAATCAAAAACCCAATAAACCAAAAAAAAAAAAAAGTAAACGCATTCTATATCCTATAAATAAATAAAACTAATGTATGTATTTATCTATGACTTAAAAAAATGTAACTCTTACATTATGTATAATTTGAATTCATTATATGTATAGAATTGTGATTATTTTTAATTGTACCGTGTATATAAACGAGTTATACACTAGTAATAATAACAAGTCACTTTTTTAAAACAAAAATTAGGTACAAATACAATTTCTTAATTGTTTTGTTCACAATTAAAATCAACAGCTTATTTTCTTTCTAGGATAATTAAATTTATTGGTTAATACAACTATATATTATAAAATTTAATTTGAGAATTTAAGTTACAGTACAGTACCGTAGTACCTACAAAACTATACTTAGAATTTTACTTATTAATCAAATAAGTTATATGATTTTTTTTATATAAAGAAATTATTAGAATGTGTAGCATGTTATCCAAGTCATCCAACTTTCAACCTCTCTCACTCACCCCGCTTTTATTAGTAGGAAAAAAAATTAATGCTGACTTCAAGATGTTAGGTAAGATTTAGTTCTTTTTCCTTTTCGAATAAGACGTTAGGTAAGATATGTGAACCTAAAAACTCATGAATTATATGAAACATTAGAGCTACCTATTAAGATTTACTAATTATAATAAGCTAATATTGTACAAATTATACTTTATTTCTTAACTTATTTTTTAATTTTTTCTGAAAAATAAAATTCTTTTTAATTCAATCATTCAAGTTTTTTTCAGCCTTTTATGTTGAACATGTTTTTAATTTAATCAGTACGTCTAATCTTGAAACCAGTTTTAGCATCTTTCACTTTCTAAAATAATCTATTTTGGTAGATTTATCACTACAAATTGAATGAAAGTGAATAAAATGATTACATTAAAAACGAATATAAATTAAATGATTGAAATAAAAAGATAAAAAGAAAAAAAAAAGAGATTTAAAAACAAGTTAACGTTTTTTTTTAAATTAAAAAAAGGTTAAAGTTAAAGAATGTATATTAAAAAATGTGGGGACTGTTCGATCAATAGGCCCATAAAGTTCAGGATTGATTCAGGAATGTTAGGCCCGCGCCCCATCCGAGGATGCATATCCGTCCGAGGAGGCCAAGTCAGGTCATAATGTAGTTACTGAAGGCGATGGTAGTCAACATCACAAGGGTAGGGTTCTGTACTCGTTTGAGGACACCATACTCCTCGGCAGTGTGCGACCGAGGACGATTAGGACGTGGTCCTATCGCAACCAGACCTCAGAATTAGGTCACCGTAAAAGATAGAATGACCGATCAAGGACGAAAGAGATAAGGCAAACAAATATCTATCACTACAGTTGCCTCCGCATTAATGACCTCTTAACCAACTCTCTGGCCGCATTAATGTGGAGGTGATACCTGAACAGTAAGGAAGCAGCCTTACAGCTGCCCATAGGAAGTTCTAGGGGGTGCTAGATGGGACAGAAAGAAATCTTCCGGACCCAACCTACACGTGTGCGGTGAGGATGGAACACAACGGGGGGTATATAAACTAAGAGAAGAGCATGAGAGAGGAGGATCGAAACAAAAAGAAGAAGAGAGAGAAAAAGAAAGAGAAAAGCAAGAGTAGAGAAAAAAAGTTGCCTTGATCACTAAAGAAAATGATTGCTGTACCAACTTTAGACTTTTAGTATGCATGAGAACGAATCTTTATAAGGGAGACCACAGTTAACCTAGCTCTTTACATCCACGCTCTACAAATCATATTGTTTGGGCATTTTTACGTGCGAATCCAATACTATTACGGTCCGCCACGAATCGTGTCCTTACAAAAAAAATTAAAGGCCGTGATTTGTAATATAAGTATATAACCTATTTTAATACTTACATTTATTAATTTGAATTTCATTTTTATGTATGTTTTTGAAGGTTCTATAAGATCCCACAACACACTAGAGATGGAGACAGGGACTGCCGTTTTCATTTGTCTTCTTCTAACTTTTGCAAATTGGCAATTACATTTTTAACCTCAATGTGGTTTTTTTTTTTTTTTTTTTTTTGGGGGGGGGGGGGTGGGGTAATAAATGAAAGTAATTCACTGCTATTCTTTAGACATTTTTGTTACCTAATATTAAGGGGAAGGGGAATTATAAATAGCTGGGAAGGGATTAATTATGTTTCAATAGCATCCTTTTTCTTAATTTTAAAAATGAAGTATATATTTTTCCTATTCTTCTTAACACTCACCAAGTCTATTAAAAAAAAATTAATATTTCTATCACCAAAAAGTTACTGTTGGCTAAGTGGTTCCTAAGAAGGATTGTATATAACCAAAAGAATAATCAAATAGATACCTCGTTTGTCAATATATATATATATATATATATTTTCATCAACTCATCTAAAAAAAAATGTTGTCATAACAAATATGTGTGTGTGTGTGTGTTTTTTTTTTTTTAACAGGGCATAGAAAGCAAAAGCTAAGGCTTGACAATTGGTGCAAAATTTTTTTTTTTTTGACCTTTTGGACAGAAACAATTGGTGCAAAATGTATGACCCTTTTGAAGTTTCTGGCCTTTATATAGACAGAAAACTTGAAAGTCTACGACCTTTATATTAGACAGAAAACTTGGAAAAGTTTCACTACTTTTTCTCCGTATCCTGTATTTTTGTGAGAATTATATCTAAAAACTTATTGGTGGAAATTAGGTGGTCCTAAAAAAAAACCGAGAAACAAGTTATTTTTACTTGTCGTGTGATAGACTATAGCTTTATTTGAGTTGGCATTTACTTCATTTGCCTGAGGTAAAAACATACTTTACACGCAAAACAAAATAATTCGTTAGATGGATTATTAATTAATAATTTTATTATAATTTTCATAAAAGGAATACGATAAAGTTTAGTTACAAAATTGGTTGTAACCTAAAACTACAACCTTACTTAATATATTTTTATTAGAGGTGAATTTTGATAAATTCACCACTGGATTACATTTTCTTCTTTTGTCCTCTGTGCTTGCAAAATTTCTAAAAAATTAAAGATTAATAGTTACGTCATTAATAAATTGTTTAAATTACAAGTGTAGGGGCGGTATTTTGAGGCCCAGGCCCAGTAAGTAAATGGTTCTGGCCCAAAAGTTCCCAAACAATAAATTTGTAGAGAGTGGGCTACAGAGCTAGGACTAGACGAAGTGAACGTCAGTTAGATGTGTGCCATGCAACGTGTTGAACGTGAGAATACTTCATTTATGTTTAGTAGGATATCAGTCTGAGAAGACGTATAAGTGCACCTCTTACTCTGTTTACAGACTATAGAGTTCTTTTACCTTTCTCTTTTTTTTTTTTTGATTCTCCGATCCCCTCTTCGTGGGGATCTCCTTCTCTTATATAGACTCCTTGAAGTGATAAGGACCTTACACTTGTTAATCATCTGGACCTTCACTTGAGTGCCTGTCCCATCGGACATCTTCCCTATCTTTCTGTGAGTTGCACTGGCCAATGTAACACTGTTTGCCTGTCTTCTCCACATTAATGCGGCTGAAAAAGTAGTTTCTTGCATTTAATGCGGCAGTTGTGGCTGTTCCCCGATGTCTCGCATTTTCCTCTTCTATGCTGTGCGAGGCTCACCCTCCTGCTCATGTTCGCCTGGATGGGTTTTTCACTGTGGAGGGGACGCATATTGGGCCCGTATTAGTGTGTCCGAGGAGACATTCCTCCTCGGACGTTTTTTTTAGATCAAACTGGGTTCAACAGGGTTAGGCCAGGAATCACTTGGGCTCCTATTCCCCGTTGGGTCAGGGTTAGGCTTCATGTGGGTCCCTAGGCCCATTCGCTGATTTTGGAAATTCCACCCCTACAATAGCCCCTCAAAATTCCGGCTCCTTCTTTCTTGTCCGAGAAGGAAGGGCGGGATTTTGACATTCATAGGACTATTTGCTGTGGGTCCCTGCTTCACTTGCGTGGAAGTGT
Source organism: Quercus lobata (assembly GCF_001633185.2). Classification (NCBI taxonomy): domain Eukaryota; kingdom Viridiplantae; phylum Streptophyta; class Magnoliopsida; order Fagales; family Fagaceae; genus Quercus; species Quercus lobata. The sequence goes on along the minus strand of NC_044912.1, from coordinate 14,540,133 downwards.
GCTTCTTATGTGTCTCATCTATGACGGGGGTGGTTGATGATCCATGCGGTGCTAATTATTGCTTTTGGCAGTTCCATATATTTTGATCCGACGGTTGGACGCTAGATCAACGGTTGGGATAATTTCTGTTTCCCTAGGCGGGAGTATGTTTGTCCGGCTTCTCCTAGATACATAAGTTTTTCAAAAAGCACTCCTTTCTTATTTTTGGACAAGCACTCACGCACTCAGAGCACTCTCGCACTCACCCTTTTAAAGCGTTCAAGCCCTCGCAGTTGTCCCCTTGAAGATTTCCTGCAAACTCCTCACCCGTAAGTGTATGTTCCTTCTCCATTGCCTTTTTCCTGCATTACTCCTTAAATAGATCGTCTTCGCGTCACCTAGGATTAGGGGGATGGGTAAACTTGACAGATTGGTGAATTCCCCGGCCGGTATGGAGGGCTTCAGGGTTAAATACCGTATTCCGCCGGAGGTAGGTTTAGAGTATTGTCCTCTGGAGGAGGTCATAATCAAGAGGAAAACGGGGGAGGTCGCCATTCCCGTGATAGCCTTTGTGGAAGGAGGAATGACCATCCCTATGGGGAGGATAACTAGGGATTATTTGCGTGGTCATAGGTTGGCCCATCACCAGTGCGTCGCGAATATGTTCCGGATCCTGGGGTGCATAGAGGTCCTGAACAATCAGATGAACCTCAGCCTTACATGGCATGACGTGGTTCATTTATATGAACTGCACAGCCTCGGCGACTCATATTACTTGAAGTCAAGGTCCAATGAGGTGAGGTTGATATCTTGCCTTCCCAAGTCCAACAAAGGCTTGAAGGACGACCTCTTGATCGTTTCCGGACGGTGACACGACGGTCTTCACTGCCCAGTCACGGCAAGAGAACCAGGTGGGGCACCATAGAGTTAGATCCCTTGGAAAGGATCTTAGTTTTGATTTTTCCCCCTTTTTCCTTTTTTATTTTGATTCTGACTTTACTTGTTTGCCTCATCGGATTAACATATCCCTCTCTTCGGATCTTGCAGACAAGAAGCATACGACTCCTCGGCTTAGTTTGGTCAACGTCCAGGCACTCAACTTCCTTCTAAGGTCGGAGATTTACGTGAGTGTTGACGGGCAATTGTGATCGGCGCCTCTGATTTTGGACTACGTGCCCCTTACTCGTGCTCTAGTGGAGCCCGGCCAAGCAATTAGGGCAAGTAGTCCGCTATTGGCACGGATAGACGTCTCCGTACCAGGCTTTCTTGCTTCGAGAGATTTACCGCCCGTCCAGCTGCCTGCTCAGCGCGCCTTCCCCGCAGTAGTTATCCCAGAGGAGGAAGCCGGTTCCTCGCACTCGTCTTTGGAGGATCAGATAGACCAGTTTCACTTTGTCGAGGAAGGAGAGGTGTCAGCCAGGATAATAGAGCTCTCAGATTCTGATTCAGATCTAGACCGCGCCTCGGCAGCCCCTAACTTGGGTTTAGTAACCGCACAAGTTAGTACCAGCTAAGAGCCTGAGGAAGAAGAAGGAATGGACCTGAGACAAAGGTCTGGCCTCAAGGGCCTCCTTGCCAATAGGAACAAAGGGCAGTCCTCCAAGGATGCCCCAAAGGAGCAGCTGACCTCCAAGGCTCCTTTTCCTCCTCCCACATCGGATGCGGCGTTGCAGCCTATGCCCAACTTAAGGCGCAAGAGGCCTGTGGGGGAGTTGGAGGAGGGTGAGGTTGGCCAAGAAAAAGCCAAACCTCAGAAGAAGGGCAAAGAGACCAAGGAGCCCAAAGAGAATAGGACCAAGTCCATTGACAGCCAAGACGAGGCGGCTATTCGGAGGGAACAACGGATATGGTCGCCGCGGCTCGAACTGGACGGCGCTCTAATTTCTTAGGATGCAACCTTGTGGGAATCCCAACGACGGGAGGCGTCATTCTTGGCTGAGGTCCTGCAGCAGCCTCTTCTTCTGCCTCGCGACATGAAGGGGCTCCGTGACAGTCAGCAACCAGAACTCTTCATGTTGCTGAAGAGGGACATGGCCATGGTAAGCAAAAATTTTACTGTCTTGTTCTCTGGTTACGCGTCCATTTATTCACCATTCTTTTTTATTAAGTTTTTATTTTTCTGGTGTAGGTTACTCAGCAAATCTTCGTTGCTGAGGAGTGGGCCAAAAAGGCTCGTGAGGACCTTCACAATGAGGTCCAGTCCCGCCGTATTGCCGAGAGGACTACTGGCGACCTCAAGAAGGAAAACGATAGCCTGAGCCATGAGGTAAAGGAGGTGAAGAAGGGGCAGGACAGCGTGGAAGCCGGCCTAAAAAATGCCACTAAGCAAGCTGAGGATCTGCGCCTACAGCTCCGCAAGTCCGAGGAAAATCTTAGGGCAGAGACGCAGGCGGTTTCAGACCTCAAGGCTGAGCTTACAAAGGTTAAAGGGGAGGCCCGCCTGGCCAGGGAGGCGGCCGAGAAGGCAGTGGCAGCCTCTTATGAACGCAGGGTTAAGGATACTGAGGTCAGGCTGGTCGAGGAGGTGGCTACTGTGTGCAGGGAATACATTACCCTGTCTTGGGGTGTGGCCTTGGACCGGGCGGCAGTCCCAGCGGATTCCGATCTTAGGAAAACTGAGAACATCTTTTTTCCTGAGGACGTTCGTGAGATTCCTGACGAGGCTGCGACTGAAGTGCCTCTCCCCACGAAGGCTTTAGCCTTGAACTCTGCTGTGCCTGAAACTAAGGATGCGCAACTGGCCGCGAAGGGCAAGTTGCCCGAGGACAGTCTTTCCATCAGGGAGGTTGTTGCACAGGCTAAGGAGACTGTTTCGGGGCCACAGCAAGCAGACGACCAAGCTGGGCCTGCTCAGGGATCAGATTTAGGAAAGTAGTGTAGGATTTTTTTTTTTTGTTAGATCTTTCATACTTTGTTTTGTTTAACAGTTGTAAAAGGATCGCTTTTGGGGAGTTTAATGAAAGATGTTATTTCCTTTTCCTCTTGCTGTTTTACTTTCTCTTCTGTTTTATTATAAATGGATGTTTATTCTACCTTTAACTGCTGAAAATCAAGCGTGAATGAATGAATGTATAAAGAATGATAGTCAATAATATAGACAGAATTGCTGCGAGGCCAATTCCCCCCCAAGTCTGTGGTCCGAGGATCCAGGCAAGACTTGGGTTCTGTTTAAAACTTAGGGAAAATTGTTGCGAAGTTAATTTTCCCCAAGTCTGTGGTCCGAGGAGCCATGCAGGACTTGGGTTCTGTTTAACACTTAGTGAGAATCGTTGCGAGGTTAATTTCCCCCAAGTTTGTGGTCCGAGGAGCCATGCAGGATTTGAGTTCTGTTTAACACTTAGTGAGAATCGTTGCGAGGTTAATTTCCCCCAAGTCTATGGTCCGAGGAGCCATGCAGGACTTGGGTTCTGTTTAACACTTAGTGAGAATCGTTGCGAGGTTAATTTCCCCCAAGTCTGTGGTCCGAGGAGTCATGCAGGACTTGGGTTCTGTTTAACATTTAGTGAGAATCGTTGCTAGGTTAATTTCCCTCAAGTCTGTGGTCCGAGGAGCCATGCAGGACTTGGGTTCTGTTTAACACTTAGTGAAAATTGCTGTACAGTAACACGGCGTCAAGTATGGTGTCTTTCATTAATAACAGTACCTTTTCAGGTTATTTACATTCCATGGACGTGGTACTACATGTTCGTCCAAGTCTTCCAAAAAGTATGCCCCAATGCCGGCTACAGAAGTGATACGGTATGGGCCCTCCCAGTTTGGTCCAAGCTTTCCCCATACAGGGTTCCTCGCGGTGCCCAGGACTTTCCTCAGCACTAGATCCCCGGGCATCAACGGCCTTGACTTCACCTTAGCGTCGTAGCCCTGCTTGAGCTTTTGCTGATAATAAGCTAAGTGAACCATCGCACTTTCCCTTTTTTCTTCGAGGAGATCTAGGCTTTTTTCTAGAAGGCTGTTGTTAGCAATGGGGTTGAAGGCGGTAGTCCTTTGGGTTGGGAAGTTTATCTCCAGTGGGATGACAGTTTCGGCTCCGTAGGTCAATGAGAAGGGGGTTTCTCCTGTGGACCTGCGAGGCGTGGTGCGGTATGTCCACAAGACGTGGGCTAACTCTTCAACCCACCTCCCTTTTGCGTCGTCCAACCTCTTCTTCAGCCCATTCACTATGGTTTTATTGAGGGCTTCCGCCTGTCCATTACCCTGTGGGTAGGTCGGTGTGGAGTATCGGTTGATAATCCCCAGCTCATTACAGTATTCTCTAAAGGCTTTGCTGTCAAATTGGAGGCCGTTGTTCGAGATCAGGGTGTGCGGGGTCCCGAACCTAGTGATAATATTTTTCCAGACAAACTTCTTGACATCGACGTCCCTGATATTTGCCAGCGCCTCGGCTTCGACCCACTTTGTGAAGTAGTCGGTGCCGACGAGAAGAAATTTCCTGTTCCCAGCCGCTTTGGGGAACGACCCTAGTATGTCTAGGCCCCACTGTGCGAATGGCCAAGGGCTGGACAACGGGTTAAGTTCTCCGCCCGGCTGGTGTATGTTCGGGGCGAACCTTTGGCATTGGTCGCACTTCTTCACATATTCTAGAGCCTCTTTGTGCATGCTCGGCCACCAGTAACCCAGCGTCATGGCCCTGTGGGAGAGAGACCTGCCCCCCGTATGGCTTCCACAAATCCTTTCATGTAACTCCTCCAGGATGAGTTCCGTAGCCCCTGGGTGCACACACAGCAAGTATGGCCCCGAGAACGAACGTCTGTAAAGTTTAGAGTCCTCGGATAGCCAGAATCGAGAAGCCTTCCTCTTGATTTTGTCAGCTTCAACCTTATTGTCCGGTAAAGTGTTGTGCTTTAAGAACAGCACCAGAGGGTCCATCCAGCTAGGCCCTACCTCGACGCTGTGTACCCGAACACCGTTGGGCTCCTTTGTTGTTGGGCGGCAGAGATCTTCAACTAAAATAACCCGCGGAAGGGGTTGAGTCGAGGAGGTGGCCAATGTTGTGAGAGAATCCGCATGGGTGTTCCCACTCCTGGGTATATGCGTTAATTGGAAGCCACTGAAATGGGTCTGCAAGTGTTTAGCTCGAGCAAGGTACCCTTGCATTCTTTCATCATTCACCTCCAATTCCCCGTTTACTTGTCCTACAATGAGTCTCGAATCCGAGAATATGCTTGCGCATTTTCCACCCAATTTTCGGATCATCGACATTCCCTCCAACAGTGCCTCATACTCGGCTTCGTTATTCGTGGCCAAGAATCCGAGCCTCAACAACTTTTCTATGGTTATCCCTTCGGGACAGACTAGAACGAGCCCCACCCCTAAGCCCCTTTGGTTTGCTGCACCATCAATGTGTACTCTCCACCTATTGTGCTCATGCTGAAAAACTGTGCTGACCAGTTTCCCATCAGCACTTCGTGACCCCGACATTTCCATCCCTTCTAGGGTGGGCTCCGCAAATTCAGCTACTAGATCGACGAGGACTTGCCCTTTTATGGCGGTGCGAGGCATGTATCTAATGTCGAAGGCGCCCAGGATTGTTCCCCACTTAGCTTTTCTACCTATGTAGTCAGCGCTGCAGAGGACCGATTTCAGTGGAAGTTGAGTTAGCACAACTACTGTATGTGCCTGAAAATAGTGGGGGAGTTTCCGCGTGGCTTGTACGACGACCAATATAGCTTTTTCGAAGGAGAGATATCGGGTCTCTGCCTCCTGCAGCGATTTGCTTACGTAATAAACGGGCCGCTGCGTGCCGTTGTCTTCTCGGACTAGTACTAAGCTCACCGCATGAGAGGTTACTGCAATGTATGCGAATAACACTTCGTCGGCATCGGGACTGGACATGATCGGTGGTCGGGCGAGGTATTCCTTGAGCTGTTGGAAAGCTAAAGCACACTCTTCAGTCCACTCAAAGCCCTTCCACTTGTGCAAAAGGAGGAAAAAAGGCCTGCATCTGTCCGCTGAGTGGGAGATGAAACGGTTTAAAGCAGCTATCATGCCGGTAAGCTTCTGGACCTCTTTGGGATTCCGAGGAGGCTGCAAGCTATGAATGACTCTTATTTGGTCAGGGTTAACCTCTATTCCTCGGTGGGTCACCATATAACCCAAGAACTTTCCTGATCCTACCCCAAATGAGCATTTGGATGCATTCAGTTTTAGCTTGTACTTTCTTAGAATTTGAAACATTTCACCGAGGTCTCTGATGTGGTCGGCCACCAATTTTCTCTTCACTACCATGTCATCTATATACATTTCAACGGTCTTACCCATCTGCTGTTCAAACATCCTAGTCATTATCCTCTGATAGGTCGACCCGGCATTCTTCAGTCCAAAGGACATCACCTTATAGTGATAGTTGCCAATTGGGGTGACAAAAGCGGTATTCTCTTGGTCTTCGGCAGTCAGGGATATCTGATGGTAGCCTTGGAAGGCGTCCAGAAAACTCATTCGGGGGTGTCCGACAGTCGCATCTACTAATTGGTCCATCTGCGGCATTGGGAAAGGATCCTTCGGGTAGGCCTTGTTTAGGTCTGTGAAATCTACGCAGACCCGCCATTTTCCGCTCTTCTTTTTTACCATGACTGTGTTTGCCAACCATTCGGGGTAGAATACTTCCTTGATAGCCCCAGCTTTCTTCAATTTTGCAACCTCTTCTCTCACAGCGTCTGCATGTTCTTTTGACGAGCGCCGAGGAGGTTGCTTCTTTGGTGTTATGGCTAGATTAACATTAAGGTGATGGCATATGAGATCTGAGTCAACCCCGGGGGCTTCATAGGGATCCCAGGCGAATACATCCTCGTTCCGCCGAAGAAGATCAATTAGCGCTGACTTCTCCTGTGCTGGTAATTCCGAGCCGACCTGAAAAAACCTCTCAGGGTCTGATCCGACGAGTACTTTCTCCAGCTCCTCACAGCTCACCCCCATGGCCGGTCCTCCACTACGCGCAGTTGGGACCGGGGTCATTGATTGCTATAAGCCGTTCTCAGCAGAAGTGGAAGGTTCGCTATTTGGTCGTCGTGATATTGCCGACACCATGCATTGTCTGGCCATTCCTTGGTTCCCTATTATTTCTTTGATTTGACCTCCTGACGGATACTTTACCTTTTGGTGCAAGGTTGACGACACAGCCCCCAGTGCATGAAGCCATGACCGGGCCACAATAGCTGTGTAGGGGGAGTAGGAATCCACGACAATGAAGTTCACTTCTACTACGTCTGAGTCTGTTTGCATAGGCAGCCTAATCATACCCTTCGGGATGATGATTTTTCCTTCAAAGCTGACCAGGGGTGAATCGTATGGCGACAGGTCTTCCTGCTTCAAGTTCAACCCCTTATACAAATCCGGGTACATTACTTCCACGACGCTGCCTTGGTCAACTAACACCTTTTTCACATCATAACCTTCTATCCTGAGCGTCACGACTAGAGCGTCTTCATGGGGTTGAATAGTTCCTTGCTTTTCCTCCTCCGTGAACCCAATTAATGGCGTGGCACTCACTCTGGCTCTCTTGGATTCCCTTTTGTCTGGCTTCGTCGGGAACCTGCCCACTGACATTACTTTGAAAGGGCTGGAACCGGTTCTCCCAGGTGCGGCAAGAATGACATTTATTGTGCCAATGGGTGGCCTCAATGTGCCTTGTCTGGTTTCAACATTTGACTGTTCCTGCCATCCTTCAGGGCGGTGCAACAGATGCCTCAACGTCCCTTCTCGGACAAGACGATCCAAATAGTTTTTCAGATTCCTGCAATCATCGGTGGTGTGACCTGGCTCCTGGTGGTACGCGCAATACAGATTCTGATTGCGTTTTAAGGGGTCACCCGCCATCCTGTTCGGCCACTGAAAAAAGGGTTCGCACTTCACCTTCTCCAGGATTTTGTGCAATGGCTCTCGGAACACAGCGTGGACTGCCTGAGCCCCAGTAGGCCCGGACTGCTCCGCGTAGTCCCTTCTCGGCCTGTTACTGCTGTTAAAGCGGTCCGACCTGAAGTCCCTCCTCTCCTGAGGGACAACCTTCGCTTTACCCTTCCCCATTTGCTGGTCCTCCTCGACTCTTTTGTACTTGTTTATTCTGCCCATGAGCTGGCGCACGCTGGTGACTGGCTTCCCAGTGAGGGACTTTCTTAAGCCATGATCTGTCGGCAGGCCCCTTTTGAACGTACTAATGGCGATGTCATCGTAGTTTCCTTCTATCTCATTGTACATTTCCCAATATCTGTCCGAGTAGGCCTTCAGCTTTTCTCCTTCCTGCATGGACAAGGATAAGAGGGAGTCGAGGGACCGAGGGGCTCTAGTGTTGGTGATGAAGCGGGAGCCAAAAGCCTGCGTCAGCTGTTTAAAGGAATCTATGGAATTCGGTGGGAGGGCATCAAACCATCTCATCGCCAGGGGCCCCAAGCTGGATGGGAACACCTTACACATTAACGCCTCGTCCCTGGAGTGGACGGCCATCCTCTGGTTGAATTGGCTTACATGCTCCACTGGGTCAGTTCAACCATTGTATATGGCAAACGTTGGATGATTGAACCGCCGAGGAAGCACTGCCCTCTCTATTCTACGCGTGAACGGCGACTGGGAGATGCGATCCAGGGCCTTGCTCATGGCATCATTGGCTAGGCCTTGGTAAGACGAGCTTTTGTGGCTGAGTTTGCGAGGCCGCTTTTCCTCATAGGAAAAAGTCTCGCTTGGAGGGGTTCTTGACCTTCACCTGTATTCACCGTCCCCATCACTGCTAGTGTCCGAGGCGGGCAAAGGGCGTTTTCGCTGCGCTCGACGCAGCTTCCTCTTCAAATCATCAATCTCTTGCTGTAGGGCCTTTCTCTCGTTCTGCTTAGGGGATGCATGATCTTTCCCTTTTGAGTGGCTTCTACTCGTGTGAGAGGTGTTCACACTGCCCTCTCGTTGATTATCTTGGCCTTTCCCTCGCTCGAGATTTAAAAAGTTGTCCTGCCGTTGAGATTCTGCACGTCCGGTTTGGCGCGGACCTGATCCTTCCATCTCTTACTGTTTCACTTGTCGAGACACAAGTTCTCCCCACAAACGGCGCCAATTGTAGGGGCGGTATTTTGGGGCCCAGGCCCAGCAAGTAAATGGTTCTAGCCCAAAAGTCCCCAGACAATGAATTTGTAGAGAGTGGGCTACAGAGCTAGGATTAGACGAAGTGAACGTCAGTTAGATGTGCGCCATGCAACGTGTTGAACGTGAGAATACTCCATTTATGTTTAGTAGGATATCAATCCAAGGAGACGTATAAGTGCACCTTTTACTCTGTTTACAGACTATAGAGTTCTTTCACCTTTCTCTCTCTCTTTTTTTCTGATTCTCCGATCCCCTCTTCGTGGGGATCTCCTTCTCTTATATAGCCTCCTTGAAGTAATAAGGACCTTACACTTGTTAATCATCTGGACCTTCACTTGAGTGTCTGTCCCATCGGACATCTTCCCTATCTTTCTGTGAGTTGCACTGGCCAATGTAAAACTGTTTGCCTGTCTTCTCCACATTAATGCGGCTGAAAAAGTAGCTTCTTGCATTTAATGCGGCAGTTGTGGCTGTTCCCCGATGTCTCGCATTTTCCTCTTCTATGCTGTGCGAGGCTCACCCTCCTGCTCATGTTCGCCTGGATGGGTTCTTCACTGTGGAGGGGACGCATATTGGGCCCGTATTAGTGTGTCCGAGGAGGCATTCCTCCTTGGACGTTTTTTTTAGATCAAACCGGGCTCAACAGGGTTGGGCTAGGAATCACTTGGGCTCCTATTCCCCGTTGGGTCAGGGTTAGGCTTCGTGTGGGTCCCCAGGCCCATTCGCTGATTTTGGAAATTCCACCCCTACAACAAGTTTTTGTAAGTTAAAATTATGTATAAAATATAAATTCATAGATGATATAATAAATAATATAAGAATGATACAAACTTTGACATATATATTAAGAGCATAAAGAACTTACAATTCAACAATTAAAATTTTAAAATATATATTTATTTTTATTAAGTAAGGTTGTAGCCATAGGTTACAACCAATTTTGTAACTAAACTTTATCCATACTTTAATATTTTTAAGTTTTGTTAGTCGAGTAACTTAAAAACACAAGTTCAGGTGCATTTAATGCTATATCACATGACATTTTATACAAATTTCAAAAAATCATTTAAATATCCAATATCATATTACATGAAATTTTTATTCAACTTTATTATAAAAAAAAGTAACACAAAAAATAAAAATAACCACAATAATTTATACATACAAACTAATAGATTATTGACAATTGTATTTTTTTTTTTTTAAATATGCATTACAATTCATAATTTAATACTCCCTAGACGCTTGTTAACCATACTTTTTTTTTAATCTACTTATATTTATTTATTTATTTGAATTACAATGAAGGTAGGTAGGGGACTTGTCTTCGGGTATTTAAACCAATATAAATAGGCATGGCAACAGAATATGGCCAGATTGGTATGGGTGGGTCTGTCATCCCTTCTTCAACGCAAATAAGATTCGCAAGGGGTAGATTGGGCCAAAATGTGATGAATATATATTTTACCAATCCTAACAAGATGACACAAGATGACACCAATGTTGATGAGAGTGAAAGAAATGAGAGAGGAGAAGTGATAGTAAGAGTACTTAGAGAAGAATCCGAATTTGGTAAAGATGTTTTACATCATTCAATAAAAGATTGTTAAATCAGTATTTTACTTAAAATTGAATACATCCTACTACATTTAATAACATCTTAATAAACTCCCAATTTAGTTGGATTAATATCTGGGTATTAAAATTAATTGAATGTGATTGTGCTTATTCTTTCAAGTCCGAATTTGGTAAGGATAGGATGTAAAACCCATGTTTTACACTATCTAATAAGAGATTACAATATTAGCATTTTAATTAAAATTCAATACATCCTACCACACTTAATAGCATCTCAATAAACTCTCAATTTGGTTGGATTTATATATAGGTATTAGAATTGATTGAGTGTAATTGTGCTTATTCCTAAATATGTTATAAGATGATGTGGTATATTGAGATTGGAAGAGTAAAATATGAGTTTTACACCACATCCTTACAAAATTTAATCTCTATTCTTAAATATATGATAAGAAGATGTGATATGTTAAGATTTGAGGAATAAAATATGAATTTTGTATCACATCCTTACAGAATTTAATTTCCTTAGAGAAAGATGCGTGTTTTGGAAATTTTAATGTAATGTGTGAAAAAAGAGAATTTCATTGCAATATTAATTCACACATAATGAGCTAGGCTAGTAATCTCCCTCTTTGGATAAGAATAACTAAGTCAAGATGGAAAGAAAGATAATATCGAGTAATTATAGAATACTACTAGAAAACAACAAGTACATACTCCATCATCTTACATAATAAAAATTTCACATAATTAAATTCATGATAAGACCCACTTTTGTATTTTTTGTTTTTGCTTTTATAATCCGGCAATTGGGGGTAAGGGATTTACATTATGGTTCTCTATTAGAAAAACTAGTATATAACTCGTGCATAAGCACAGTACAATTAAAAAACAATTACAATTACACATATATATGAGTTCAAATTATATTTGGTGTAAGGGTTATACATTTTTTAAGTTATAGATGAGTTTTACTCTCTCCCCTCTCTCTCTCTCTCTCTCTCTCTCTCTCTCTCTCTCTCTCTCTCTCTCTCTTAATTTTTAATTATATATACATATGAGTTTACTTAGTCTTTTTTTATTTATTGGGTTTTTGATGACTTATTTATATTAGACTTTTAGTCTTTTGCACAACATTAACTCACCTAGAAAAAAGAAAAAAGAATAAAAAGAAGAAGAAGATAGGACACGTGTTGTAAAATTAGACAACAATTCGAATCCAATTTAATTTTCTTTCAACTTTGACTTTAATTATATATATATAGTCATGGATGAGTTTAACTCTCTCTCTCTCTCTCTCATTTTCAATTTTAGATTTTTTGGATATACACATGAGTTTACTTCTTTTATTTATTTATTGAGTTTTTGATAGTTTATTTATACTAAATTCTTTGTCTTTTTGCACAACATTAATTCAACTAGAACAAAAATTAAAAAAACTTAGATAGGACATGTGGCGTAAAATTAGACAACAATTAGAATCCAATTTAGAATATAATTATTCTCAAAAAACCTTTTAGAATATAATTGAATTTTCTTATAGTTTTGGCTTTAATTATATATATAGAAGTGTGTGAAAAAAGAAAATTTTATTATATTATTAATTTACACATAGAGGTCTAGGCTAGTAATTTCCGTCTTTAGATAAGAATAACCAAGTCAAGATGGAAAGGAAGATAATATAGAGGTAATTATAAAATACTCCTAGAAAACAGCAAATGCATACACCATCATCTCACATAATAGTGAATTTCACATAATTAAATTCATGATAAAACTCACTTTTGTAATTTTTTTTTAAATAATCCGATAATTGGGGGTAGGTGGATTTGAATTATGGTTCTCTATTAGAAACGTTAGGAGATCACAACTAGTTGAGGTCTTTTCTTTAGATAAAAATAGCCAAGTCAAGATGGAGAGGAAGATAATATAGGAGTAATTATAGAATACTCCTAGAGAATAATAGATGCATACTTCATCATCTCACATAATTAAATTCATGATAAGATTCCCTTTTGTATTTCTTTTTTATAATCCGATAATTGAGGTACTAAGCTCATGACTGTTAAGATCTTATGTGAGAGAAATGAGTACACATTTATCATACTCGTAGAGCATTCTATAAATTTATGAGAAGGTAGACATATTGCCATCCTACACATATGGATTAGGGTGGCTAAAGGGCTAATATGGCCATAAATAACTGAACTTTTTTATTTTGTGAAAAGTTTTGGGGTGTGAACTCTCTCAATGTTTCCTTTCAAAACGTAATATTGAGTTATTGACAAAATGAAAGTGCAATCATTGGGAGTAATTTGATCAAATGGGAATGGCCCAGCTTGGTAGAGATGGTAGGTACAACTATAGAATATCAAATGTGGCATCTTCATCCAAAAGCATTCTAACATTAACAGGAGGGGAATTAAATACAACAAATTCATTCTCCATAGCAGCACCAGTACTGGACACCTTTTAGAGAAGAGGAAGAATTACACTCCCAGTAAAAATTAAGTAGGTCCTTGCAAAAGTTTTCAAGTTATGGTTTTTAATTTTTTTATTTACTACTTTCTTGGATCAAGATCTATACTATTTTAATTTCCGTGCATTGGATTTTTCAATGATTTTATGGGATTTAATCTAATATATGAACAAGCAATTCAATGACACATTTTATATATATATATATATATATTTTTTTTTAAAAAAAAAAAAATTTATTAATGCAACATATTGTGATTGGTGTATATTAAAAGTAATTTTGACGATGATTCCTCATGAAAGCGATTGATTTTCAATCATAGGACCTAAATGTACAAATGTTTTTGCCCATAATGTTGCTCTGTGGACTCTCTTGTTCAGCTTTGGCCTTTGGTTGGGCATTTTACCATCTCTGTACTCACTGTCTGGTTTTTTTTTTTTTTTGGAAGTATTGTCTGGGTGTTTTCAAAGGGGGCAGGAGATGAAGAGGTCCCTGTAGGTGTTTTTTTTTTTTTTTCAAATAAATTTCAACAATATTATTGTTATTAGTTATTACTTATTGTTCAGGGGGTAAAAAAAAAAAAAAATTCCTCCATTATTTGTGCGAGCTGGGACCCTTTATGAAGGTCCAAAAGTGGTTTATAAAACTTCAAAATTCACTGTTAGAATATGTCACCTACCAACCATTTCACATTTCATTTCATATAGTTTTTTTTTTTTTTTTTTTTTTTTTTTTTTTTTTTCCGGGGGGGGGGGGGGGTGGGGTGGGTGTGGGGTGGGGGCTGCTAAACAATGAAGAGTGATGCCATTCATATATTAAATACAGAACTGATAATCAATTCTACGGGTAATGTTTTTGTCCAGTATTCCTCTGTATTGGATGGGATATGGGGACAAGCCAAACCTTTTTTTATTTTTTTTAAATGCTTTAATAATTGTAAAGATGGTAACCAGGATAGTTTAGGTAGAAAAGATAGGACAATGCATTCAATCACTTATGATGTAGTTGAAAAGTTCGATAATTTATGATGTTAATAATCTAAGAAGGTATGCCATACATCGGAGATGTCTCCATGGACTTAGAAATGTTGATTTCTCCACTAAAAAGAAGAGGCTTTTAACAGCAAGCACTGAAGACGTGAAGGATGAAGCTTTTTAGTCTCTTTAAATAAATTGATTTTAGCCAGAACATTCTTTGAAGACAGTGATAACAGTTTTTATGCATATAATCATGAATAACAAGCCTTCACTACCTACCTTAAAAGCAAGAAAGGCTTCACTGCAATTCAAAACTTCAAACTGAAAAGAGAAAGTCTAGGGAGACAACTTTTGCCACAAGTTGTCGAAATGGTTGACTATATATGAGTGGTAAAAAAAATGATAAATGCATGTAAAAATTATTATGCATCACTCACAATCAATCATTTTGACAAGTTGTGGAAAATGTTGTATTTTTCAAAGAACACATTCATATTTATCTTAGCCTCAGGCCTGAACAAACCCAGTCCAATCCAACCCTGTGCATTTGCATTTTTTACAATTATCTAGGAGGATAAAAGCAACATAAATTTGCTTCCAACCACTCTGTTGTCTCCTTTACAATTATTGGGATATAAAGAGGATGAGAAGCAAGCATAATAACCGCCAACCGGAGAGAATAACACCTTCAAAAATAACACTGAATGTAGATAGCAAAATCAGAAAAGGTTCTATATACTTCCACGTTCAAAATTATCCATACCAACACTGAATGTAGATAGCAAAATCAAATGCATCGCAGATAGTTATGCTTAAAATACCAATCTGGAACAAGTATCAGAAACAAATTTATCAGGCAAAGAACTGGATTTGGCCACAGATTATGACCTGGTAGGACACATTTGACAGTTACTCCATGTGGATTTTATTTTTAAATTTTCTTATATCATATAACCCGTCTAGTTAGTAAGCATTATTTTGAGGTTATTCAGGATGAGACTTTAATTTGAAAAATGTGTTTGACATAATTTGTAATGGACATAAATATTTATATAGATCAAAACCTTAAGGGGTGGAAGGACATTTATAAAAATCGGACGGAGTTTTTGACATTTCCTCAAACCTAGAGGAAGGTTATTGTAATATACCCTATCACTTGTTAACAATCTCAAAGAGGAGACAAAGCTTGGTCTTCTCAGCCTTGTCTTAGCTCATTTCCTAACACGTTTATGTGCATACTTTCTCATACTACCTGGACGCATGTTATATTCAACCATATCACATCTGTAACAAATTAACAATCACAAAAAAGTTTGAAGAGACCAATTCAAACTTTATGAATCAACTGTGGCTTAGCGAATATATGGAGTCAATAGCACTTACATACAAAAGAGACGTAATAGAAAATTCCAACCAAATGCCGAACATCATTCCTAATTGAATTCCTGTATGCAACACTATAATGTCAACAAGTAATTCATCTCAAAAATTTTCCCATTACACCATAATTAAAAAATGTGGTGGACCAAAATTGAGAATCCTATTGTAACAGAAAAGAACTTACAATATGTACACTTCAGACACATACATCAATAGTTCTCTCCCAAAAAACAAGTCAATCATGTGTCAAAACCAAACCTACCTGTGGGAGGATGTCTTTTGCAACACAAGTAAGACCATAAAGATGGCTGCCATTTATATTTATTCAGCAACATTTTATTTTGTTTCTAGCATAAAAGAAATATAATCACTAAAGAGAAAATATGATACAGCTTCTAATTTGTGGAAACACAATCTCCACATGTTCTAATCAAAGTGCAAGAGAGCTCACCTCATCTGCTTTCCACAGCCCTTCCTCGTATCTGTACCACCTCATGAGCCCTTCATCAATTTTGGTTCGCTGGCACATAGTGCATGAGTCATTCATGCATGTTAAAAATTCGCGTAACCGAGAGGCCTTTTCAATAATAGATTGATCAATTTCGCTAACAACTTTTTTAGGTCCAGGAGGTGGAAGGACTTCTATTAGAAGGCAATGTGATATGTTAAGCACTTCTAGGTGTGGCAAACTATCCAGGACAATGATCAGAGCTTCCTTATATAGCATTGAGCATCGGAGGCTTAGGACCTTCAAGGTTGGAAGGAATGTAGCAAGTGTACTAGCAAAGAATTTATCACAAGGGCCCATAATCTTCAGTTCTCTAAAGTTCTTGCAGTTCTTGGAAATTTCCTCCATGAGGTATGGAGGATTTGCAATTCCAGGCATTGTTAGGGATTCAAGATCTTTCCATGCACGAATGGCCTTGCATATTCCAGTCTTTTTTATTCTGTTCCAAGCCGGCAGAACAAGTCGTCTGAGCTGTGGGCACCTGCAATAAAGACAGTGGTTATTGTCAAT
Organism: Quercus lobata; assembly: GCF_001633185.2. Classification (NCBI taxonomy): domain Eukaryota; kingdom Viridiplantae; phylum Streptophyta; class Magnoliopsida; order Fagales; family Fagaceae; genus Quercus; species Quercus lobata. The sequence goes on along the minus strand of NC_044912.1, from coordinate 14,523,659 downwards.
TCAACATTGAGTGGTACTATAAGAGACATAACAACACATCTTAAAATATATAGCTTAGTACAACTATTGGCTATAGGGTATGGTTATATATATTCCATGCTACATTGACCCATGCATCACAAACAGTATTATTTTTTTAATTCAATGCAATAATGTGTTTGAATTTAATTGGAAAACCTAAGGTACAACACCTGAGGAAATGTAACTAAGTTTTGTCCAAAATAACTATTTAAAAAAAAAAAAAAACTTGCTTTGATATCTCAACATTTATCATTAATCATTATAAAGACATATATTTCAGAAAAGGAGATCAGCAATACTATCAGAAACCTTAAGGGTTAAAATATTCAGCTCGATAAACAACAAAATAACTGGAATTACCTTTCTGCAGTATAAGTTAACTGTTCATCACTCACGAATAGGTTGAAATGGAAAATCAAGGTTGTTATGTTTCCCCTGCTGAGACTCATAGAAATCTTCAATAGACGGGTTAATATCTTATCAGACCGTCCATCAACATAAACATATGGCTCTAATGGGATTTTTATGAAATTCGATTTCATCATTGATAAATCAAGTGTTTTCCAAAGCAGAGGATCACAGCAAGCCATACGCCATGCACTACAGACATGAGCGATACCCGAAGTTAACTCAAGGATGTCAAAAGACTGGAAAATCTTCACCAAAATATCAGTGTCCAGGTCCTCCCATCTCCTCCCAATATAGTAACCGTCTTCCATTTCACAAGCTTGTCAAAATTCTTAATGGATTTTTGATGCATCCAAATTTCTACATGAAGAATTACAAGGAATTAGTATAAAAGTTTAGTTCATCAAATTTTTATAACTCTATCCAAGAGATAATTCACTCATGATTACCAAAAGAAAACACAAGCTCTGGAAATACGACAAGATTTGCCAACTTGTTTCATAATTTTAATTGGCATACAAATCCCCAAATGTCATTCAAAAGTCACCTGATGCCTCTTAAAATATGCAGATCCAGACTAGGCTAATGCAGCTTGATGTAGGATCGTTCTTTAAGAATTCAGAACTAAATTAGATTTCTTGATGAGACCTTGAAGGGTTCTTGAATAAGATGTTTAAGGGTTTTGGTAAAAACAGATTGAAACTTGAATATATTGACTGTTTTTTCTTAACAGGGAATAGAATAAGAAATAAGATAGATAAAAACACTAGGCAATCATACCTAGCTTTTCCTAAGCAATCACACTTAGGGAGGAGAAGGCAATCATGCCCTCAAAGCTTAAAATAAGATGTTGGAATTGCATTAGAATCAATCTCACTATGAATATTATTGACTACAATATAGGCTATTGTTAAATCCTTTCCTACAAGGATTAGGACTTTAAATAACTTATTCCTAAAATGACTAGGATTACTAATAACATACAAAAAAAGGACTTCAGAACTTCTAAACCAAATAGGAAAAGGACTATAAACATGAAATAAGACTCATTACAGTCCATTCCAAAAAATCTAGAAATTACCCCAGCAACTTTCTAACCTTAAAACTTAATAATAAGGCTCAATAATAACTTAATACCAAACTACCCCTGTTTTAGTGATGATGTTTTCTAGAAAATGAGTCATTTTCTAAGAAGCATTTTCTATAAAACTATCTCATTTTCCAACGTTTTGTAGCAACTTTAAATGAGTTAAAAAAACTCCTAACTTTCCTTATTTAGCTTACTGTGAGATACAGAGTGCGTTTGGGAAGCGCGTTTTGCGCTTCCCATGTCTGCGTTGTGCACACCAGTGGGTCCCGTGCATTGTTCATGAGACTCACAAACTTCACTTTTCAGCAACTTTTTCATTAAAAATGAGTCCTACGGCACTATTTACACGTTTAAAAGTTATTTTGCTACAGTGTTTTCAGTTTTCAACAAAATAAGCTGTATCCAAACGGACCCAGAGTTGTTTTCTCAAAAAATTTAGTGGAAAACAATCTCTAAAAATAAGCCATACTTTTTATGTTGACCAAAGATCCTTTGACTCATCTTTTTTTGTGCTACCAAACATTGGAAAATACGGTAAACTATCTTATGTGTTACATAAAGTTTTCCATCGAAACAAACGGAGCATAATACAACCTATGAAAGGTTCCAAGAAGGCCTTGGATCAAAATTAGACCAAAATTCTTGAATTTTTGTACATTTAATCTTGTTTTTCCTTTAACTCTTCTTTACTGTCTGCATCACAGCAAACTTTATCTATGGGTGGAGAAATGGCCATAAAGAAAACTGCAGTAAATTTCCTAAATATATACCAGGATTATTTATTCTGCAATTTCAGTGCACAATATAAAAAAATAAATCATAATTGTATTATATATTTGGCTGAATGCCAGTATGGAGCAGTACCGTAATAGTAAATTATTAAATAAACAATGATAAGAATGATGATTAAACGAAAAAAGAAAAAGAATGATAACAACGACAACAACAACAACAAAAAAGCAACAACAAAACCTGTAACTTTTTCTGAACAACATAACCAGATTTGTGGGTTAAGAGGCAAAAGTCAACTCATACATATTCCAAAGAAGTGATCATAGAGAAGATTGATAAACCAAATAGTTGCTCACAAGAATGAATGCAAAAAGAAGTGCAACCATTGTCAATGAGCGTATCATATGAAAGTTCATAAGTAAGTGGCAGAATTGAGAAACTAGACAACAACCAAGTCTTTAGTCCCAAAATTTTTGGGTTCAGCTATGGATCCTCTACAGATTAGTCATGACCAGCCAAATGTATTCTTTTCAGTTATTCTATTCTATCCTAAGTCATTCTCTATGTTACTCTGATAGTTGAGAAATTATATTAATTAAAATATAACATGATCCCATCAGGCTTGATCTCATGCACCTATTACACAATCAGGATTAGCAGAAACCAATGGTTCTTTCTTTTTATTATATAAACACTTGTTGTGAATCAAATCTCTTTACATCCAATAAAAGAGGTCTTTATTTGCATAATTGAGTGCGAGCAAGATTCATAAAGGACGAATTGGATGGGTTTGTGCAGTGTATAATTCTCCACAAACTTGAATCTACACCATCTCATATCCTAAAATACCATGTTCCAAAAAGTTCTCATCTTGGCTCAAAACTCACTCCTGACAAGTAAAGTCCTTCAGTTATGCATTTAAATTTCAATGTTGGAACAATGACCATCTCAATTATTTCCTTGAACAGTCAACATACCCAGAAAACCTCAAACCTCATGATGCTATTTCCTCTTCTACATTGTGAAGGCTAGTAAAATGTCAATTTTCTAGCCAACAAAATAGTTCTATACCCTTCTTCTTAAACAAACAGTGCACAAAAACCAATGCCTGTGAGGTTGCTTGTAGAACCCAATCACAGCAGCTGCATTCTTTTAAATTGTAAGTGGAAACAACTAACGAGTGTAATGTACTGGCTAAATCTTTTACACTGTAGAACCAAATTAAGGTCAATGAGTGCATAATGCAAACCCAAGCTCAATATAGTTAAAGTTTGTACTAGTGCACAAGGCTCTTGCTTCTATGGGATCTCTGATAGTGATAGATAGTTGGTAGTCAAATTTACCCCCAATTTTGGAAGGAAATGGGTGCAACACGATAACTTCCTAGGAGGTCACCTATCCTAGTACTATGAAGTTCTAATTGGATTTAGTGCATTAGTGCTGTTATGATTGCAACATCAATATAGTTCTTAACTTTTTGATTTATTTTTTTTAATTTTTTATAAATGAATTGGCCTTGTCAAAGTTTGAAATAGTATGGAACATAAAGAAAATATGAGAAAGAAAGAACGAAAGAGATTAATGTGGTTGGGTAAATAAGATCTTCTTCCACACCAATGTAGGCCAAATGGCTACATCTTGCATTCACTTTGATTGATACACAATACAAGAAAACCCATATTTATAATGAGATTTATAGAATTTGAAAAGAGTCTGAATTTGGTAAAGATAGAGTATAAAACCCTTGTTTTACACCATTCAATAAGAAATTGTCACATCAGTTTTTTATCTAAAACTCAATGCATCCTACCACACATAACAACATCTCAATAAACTCCCAGTTAAGTTGAATTTTCAAATGGGTATCAGAATGCAAACTAGATGTTGAGAAGGCTTTTGATCATGTAAACTAGGGATTTCTTATGCAGTTACTTGAACGGGGTGGGTTCTCTACTAAGTGGAGGCGATGGATTTTCTTTTGTATATCTACGGTTTGCTTCTCTATTCTGATTAATGGCTCTCCTTGTGGGTTTTTTGAGAGTTCCAGGGGGTTGAGACAAGGTGACCCCTTGTCTCCTTTGCTGTTTGTCTTGGTTATGGAAGCCCTTGGAAGAATATTGGATAAAGCGGTCCATGATGGCCACATGTCAGGCTTTGGTGTGGGTAACTTAGAGGGAAGATCCTTGGCGATGTCTCATCTTCTCTTTGCGAACGACACTCTAATTTTTTGTGATGCAGATCTAGATCAGATATTGTTTCTCCGTATGATCCTTATTTGGTTTGAGGCAGTCTCTAGTCTAAAGGTAAATTTGGGCAAGTCAGAGTTAGTTCCTGTTGGTGTGGTGCATACTTTTGACTTATTGTTGAATGTCCTTAGCTGTAAACAAGGTACTCTTCCTATGAAATATATGGGTTTTCCTTTGGGAGCTAAATTCAAGGATAAGACAATATGGAACCCAATTCTAGAGAAGATAGAATGGAGATTAGTGGGATGGAAACATTTGTACTTATCCAAGGGAGGTAGAGTCACTTTGATTAAAATCACTCTATCTAATTTACCCACTTATTTTCTATCCTTATTTCCTATACCTGTTGCAGTGGCTAACTGAATTGAGAAACTCCAGCTGAATTTCTTATGGGTGGCATTGGTGACGAAGCAAAATTTCATTTGGTTAAATGGGCTACTATTTGTTCTCCCATTTCTTTGGGTGGCTTGGGGATAAAGAAGGTAATACTTTTTAATGCAGCTTTACTTGGGAAGTGGCTATGGAGATTTGGGATTGAGAATGATGCCCTTTGGAGGCAAGTTATAAAAGTGAAATACGGCTGTATATGGGGTGGCTAGTGTACCAAATTTGTTAATGGTCCATATGGTGTTAGTTTGTGGAAAAATATCAGTTAGGGATGGCCTTCTTTTTCTCGCCACAGTATATATAATATTGAGGATGGGCCTAGGGTGAAGTTTTGGCAAGACCGTTGGTGTGGTGAGACATCTCTTGCAGTTAGCTATCCTGAATTGTTTAGATTTTGCTGAGATAAGGAGGCTAGTGTGGCTGAGCTTATGAATTTTGCTAATGGAGTCCTCTTTTGGGATGTGAGTTTCTTTAGGGGTGTGCATGCTCGGGAATTAGAGGCATTGTCGGGTTTCATGGATACCATATATGGTGCTTTAGTGAAGGGGTTTGGTGAGGATAAGATGTGTTGGAAACCTAACAGAGAGAAGGGTTTCATGGTTAAGGATTTTTATAGTCTTTTAGTGGGCTCCAATGACTATTGTTTTCCTTGGAAAAGTATTTGGAAACAGAAGATTCCTTCTCAAGTAGCTTTCTTTATTTGGACTGTTGCTTTAGGGAAATGCATAACAATTGACAATTTATGAAAAAGGAAGGTTTGGATATTGGATTGGTGCTACATGTGCAAGGGTAATGGTGAATCGGTTGATCATCTTTTTCTTTATTTGGACTGTTGCTATAGGGAAATGCTTAACAATTGACAATTTATGAAAAATGAAGGTTTGCATATTGGATTGGTGCTACATGTGCAAGGGTAATGGTGAATCGGTTGATCATCTTTTTCTTCATTGTCCGATTGCTATGGACTTGTGGTCTGTGGTGTTTGGTTTGTTTGGAATAAGCTGGGTTATGCCGCAATCTGTAGTGGGACTTCTAGCATGTTGGCAAGGTAGATTTGATTGTCATCGAAATGGGTATATTTGGTTGATTGTTCCCCATTGATTATTGTGGTGTCTTTGGAGAGAGAGAAATAATAGGTGCTTTGAAGATATTGAGAGATCCATACCAAACCTGAAGTTATTTTTCTTTAGAACTTTAATGAATTGGTTGGCTACTTTACGAAACCAATCATTTTTTTCTTTTCTTGATTTTCTAGATTCTTGTAATTTTTGTCCTTGAACTGTTTGACCCTTGTACACTCCCTGTGTACTAGGGTGTTCCTTTTTTGATATCAATAAACTTATTATTTATCAAAAAAAAAAATTTGATTTGAGTGTGGTTTTGCTTATTCTTAAAATATGTAATATGATGATGTGGCATGTTGGAATTGGAGGGGTAAAACTTGGGTTTTACACCACATCCAAATTTAATCTTATTTGAGAACGGGTCAACTATCAATTTATTACATGATATTTTGATTTTGAATTTCATATCAATATAATTGATTGCTCCAATCCCTTGATTTACTCTAAGCAATCAAACCTTCGATTTTTTTTTTTTCTGCAATTGGTGGAACGTAAATCATACTTCCCAACACTCCCCCTCAAGTTGTGCACTAATCAACTTGATAGTTTTATGTTACACTAATGGCTTGTTTGGATTGATGGCAAGGGAGGGGGAATAAAGTTGGCCGGAAATTAGGCCAACTCTACTCTACTCCCCCTCCCTCCCCTCAACCCAAACAAGCCCTAAGGGGAATAAAGAGAAAGCAATTGCATACATAATAACTCCAGGCTTCTAAGTGAGAAACTATCCAGTGTAAAGAGTATCACTAAGAAGTTAAATGGAGATCAGAACCCTCAGAAAATGCTCAATGGGCATATACTAGTAAAATACATATATATATATATATATATATATCAGAGCTTCACAAAATGAATTCTTCTAAAAAAACCAAGAATTGTTCAGAGCTTGGGACCTAAATATGTTATACGCATCAAGAATTAAACTTTCTACAAATCCAAAAAGAAAAATCAATGAACCAATTAGTCATACAAAGTATAAAAATTGCACACCAGGCACAATTGTAATTCTCAAAACAAGATCTCGAAAATCCACATCAGAGTTTGAACAACTCAACTCCACAACCTCTGAAAACCAAAATTTTCATAATAGAAAAGGTAAAACACAACTACCAGAAACAAAAACACTTCTGGGTCTCATTATTTGCAGTCAGATCTTCCTATCTTGATCCAATTCCCATTCTATATATACAAACACAACCAAACATACATGTACACAAACATGCATATACATATACATATACATATATGTAAATATGTACAAACAGAGAGAAAGAGAGAGTGAGAGAGAAAGACCTTTATTCAGAAATCGTGTCGCTGGCTGTTTATTGATGAGGTACCTCTTCTGGGTTCGAAGTGAATTAAGAAAAGTTTGTCTCTTTTTTTTTTTTCTTTTTTTTTTTTTCAAAAAGAATGTAACCGAAGAGTGAGGATGAGAGAAATAAGCGATTCGAGACCCTGAAATTCCTTCTACTAAAAACAGCCTTGGCTTACAAATCTTAACCGTTTAGCTTTAAAATCTGGTTGATGATTTTGACAGCAGGTAATATTGGAGGTCAATGAACTAAGACACATGACAACAATCCTATGTCGTACATTAGCAAAAAAAAAAAAAAAAAAAAAAAAAAACAAATCTACTACTTGGGTTGTAAAGTAAAAACCACACTAATAACTAATACAAAAGCTTAAAGGGGAATCTGACCCACCAAAAATGGTAATAATAAAAATGCTGAAGGGTATGTGGCAGGCAAAAAATCTGATGTCATTAAAGTTCATATCCTTGTGTATTTTTGGGGAGTGATAATACGATTGTAGCGTAGAACTAAAGGTAGAGTTTGAAAAAAATATACTGTTATTAAAAAAAAAAAAAAAAAAGAGTTTGAACAAGATACAATTACATCGTTTTATTTGCTTTAAGGTATTCTACGTCTTATTACTGCACACCTTTGATACGATGATTACTCCACAAATATAAGTGCTTATGAGATATGGGGGATAAGGGTCAGTTCAAGTCCTAAGAAGAAGTTCTACACATATATACACTTAGATTACCATACAGTTAACCTTTTTTTTTTTTTTTTTTTTTTTTATAATAAAGATATATAGTTAAAGTGGATATTGAGTTATTTGACTTATTTGATAAGTATATGATTTATAATAATAAATGATAAGTTCTAGTTAGTTAAACTTTATTGAGATCTTGGGTTTTAACTCTACTTATACCAAAAATTAATTGATGTTTTGGTTTGATGATAAAGAGTAGGACTAAGCACAACTCGGATCGGGTTGAGCTCAACCGGATAAAAAGGACGTGAAACCGCTCTCACCCAAACTTGCACATTTGGGTCAGGTATTGGGTAGGTAAATCAGGTCTCATTCTCTTTTCTTTCTTTCTATTTTTTTTTTTTTTTCTAAATTAGTATCATCATTTGGGTCGGATATTAATCAATATATGTTTAATATTGATCATAATATAATTAGTCTAAACTAATTAATTATAGTTAAATTTAATATCTATCATGTCGCGCTATTTCCAAATGTTATAATTTTATTTACATAATGTATCACCAATATACAACCTGCAATAATATTAAAAAGTCTAAACTAACTATAGCTAAATCTAATATTTATCATGTCATGCCATTTCCAAATGTGACAATTCTATTTATATAATGTACTGACAATAATATCAAAAAAATTCTAAACACATTATTCCATTCCAATGCATGATTTTCATTCTTAGGCTTCATTTGAGAGTTCATAAGGGAATGGAATGGAATAGAATAAAATGATCATAAGGGAATAGAAAGAAATGGAATGGAATGTATTTAAGTATGGGAAAGGAATGGAAAAGAATAGAATTAAGTAACCTTGATCGGATGTTTTAAAATAAAGCAATAGAAATGAATGAAAATGAATAGAATGTAAGTAATCTTGTTTGAGAGTAACATAGAGAGAATAGAGTGAAATCATTTTATGACAATATAATTATTAGACCCCAATTTTAAAATAAATGGTTGAATATATAGGGGAATTTTGAGAGTTTTAGTAAAAAATTGATTAAATCTAATTTCATTCCCTCACATTCCTCCAAATTTCAGGGGGAATGAAAAATTGAGGTTTTAAGGGAATAGAGATGAATGAATGTTCCCTCCTACTTAAACTTTTAAACAAAGGAATGAATTTTCCTTTTCCTCCATTAAAACTTTCAAACAAAAGAAGGGGAGAATATTCTAAAATTATTATTTTCATTCATTTCCATTTTCTCCTCCCAAAAGGGGGCTTAATGTTTAATTTAAATTCAATGCATTGAAAATTCATGGCAAGGAAACTGGCAAATTCATATTGTATTTCCAAATATAATCAGGTTAGTCAATGTTGAATTTTAAATTTGATCTTAAAATTCAATTTGGAAATTGCAAAGGCTTTAATGAGGTGACTATAGATAAAATCTTTCCATTAGAATTATTTAAATTCAAATTTAAGTTGACATTTCTATTGGGAAAGTTTTTAATAAGTGATTAAATATTTTCTCAAATAAGTTGGGTCATTAATATTAAGAGATTTCTTTTTAAAGTTTATTTAAAATTTGAATTGAAAATAAAATACGGAAAGTATAAAAGATGATAGAGTCTTAAATGAGGAGATTAGGTCAGGTTTGAAATTAAAAAGGAAATAAGAAGGAAATTTATAATAAGAATTCATTTTTTATTTATAATTGGAAATAAAAAATAGTGTATAATTTCTAAAGACCATTTTTTTTTATTGGGGTTTGAGAGCACTATATTAGGGAATATAGCATCAAACCTGCTAAAGGTGTTAAAAAAAAACTAAAAAAACTAAAATTGGGTGGGTCTTAGAGCAAGACTCGAACCTAACCCACCCAAAACCCTTTGGTTCGAGTCAGGTTGGGCAAGGTCCATGCTCAACCCTAATAAAGAACAATTATCATGGAATGAACACTATAAATTAAAATTTTATCATATCTAAATATCTCTCTCTCTCTCTTTCTCTCTCAGTTATGTGGATTCCAACCTATGCCGTGATGATAAGAGCGATCATCATGGAGTGGACACAATAGGTTTGATGTTAACTAATGTGGCATAACTTTACTCTCATTCTAACTGATGTAGCTTAGGGCGTATAGAAGCATAATCTATAACATACCAAACTTAAATTCTACTAAAAAACTAGGCCAATAAGCAAAATAATAAAGAAAATCTTTTAAAAGAAATTTTTATTAATAAAAAGCCTAATTTGAGAATTGCAATTTTAACTATGCCTAAAATTCAACTTCCCATCATCCCCCTAATTCCAAAGACTATTTATAGGAAGCATTCAATCCTTCAAGAGATGAAATAACATAGTCCTACTTCTACTAGAGAATGGAAATCAACCTAATTAAGGGGGGGAAAAAATAAAATCCCAATTGAACTAAGGAAAAGAAAATTATGGTCCAACTAAAAAAGTATATGTAAGGACGCAATTTGTGACGACCCATAATAATGTTGGGTTCGCATGTAAAAAGGCCCAAACAATATCATTTATAGAGCGTGAGTTTGAGAGGCTAGGCCTTGGTCACCAGACGGTAGTTTTTTCGTGGTGTTTATGCATAATTAAATCGTGTTCACCCTAGGAGTCTTTCTCCTGGAGGCGGGCTGGGAGGTTCTGATTTTTGGCCATTTTTCCTTGGCCATTTTTCCCAGCCCCTTCCTCTGGATGCTTACTTTTCCTTTTATACTAGCCTGTATCTCTTATCCAACGTCCATGTGTGGGTTCGATTTTCCAGGACTGATACTTGTCCCATCAGCCCATACCCAGAGTGGTTGGGGGTGGTTGTAAAAGCTGAAGAGTATGGCTCTGTCAGGTGCAGGGTATTGAATGACAGTAAGGGCAGCTTTCCCTTTGTTTTTGGTCGTTATACTATCCAGCGTACCCTTCTCTATTGACCTAGATATTTTTAGATTTTTTTTCAAACTGTTCCTATACCGTTTTTGCCCTTCCTTCCAGGGATACCTCGGATATGCCGAGGACAAAATCATCCTCGGCTGCGTCTCAAGACTATTTGGACTTTTGCTACCTATCCTCGGCTATAACCTTCCTCGGCTCGGGCCTTGGGCCCCAATGTAAAAATGGGCCAAGGCCACAAATTATTGGACCCCACAATAGCCCTTCAAAATCCTGCTGTCCGACCTCTTGGTCGGAGAGGAGAGTTTTGGTAATGTCACGCCTTTATTGCGGTCTGTTTAGATCTGCCCTTCATCAATGTGGGTGTCTCTTCATCTATCCAGGAAATATACCGGGCTACGAGATATTCCTTTGAATTAATTTATGATGTGTTCCTGTCGCTTCATTATCCAAAACGCGCTTTTAATGATTTCCCTTTACGAGACCATTTAAATTCGACGGTTATTGACGGCGTGGGGAAGTGGAGTGGGCATATTCTTGTTTACAGATTTTCTTGGAAATTTGGACAGATTAAATGCCTCCCGTTTTGCCCTTCATATAAGAAGGAAAGCAAGAGGTTACCTCCCTCACACAGAGACCTTTCAATCCTATTAAAGTCTGAAAACCCTTAGCCTCCCCCAGAGTTTCCCTTATCCGCTCGCTTACACCTTGAATTGTGATACGTCCAAGATAGGAGTGGGAATGAAGAGACCATACCCTTCCTAGAAATGCTACGTTCTTGTGAAGCTCAAAATGGCTCGGTCAGGGCAGGGATGGCAGAGACTCAAGATATTTCTCATCCTCCTTTAAGCCAAAATCCGAAGCAGGGGCTCGTCGCATCAAACTTTTGGCGCGACTGAGTTGGGGTCACCCATTATCAGTACCAACCGCTCTCTTATGAGCATAGCTAACATGGCACCAGCGTGTTAAGAGTCAGGACTGACGCAGGGACAAAGTATTCCTGCTTCTTCCTCTCTTCCTTCACTGGTGCCTCCTTTTACCTCTCCTTCTTCTTTCCCATCACCAGATCCATCCTGGTGCTTTTTCTTCTTCCTCTTCTTCTCCTCTCCCCCCAAGGAAGGTCCTCCTCTCAATATGGGTGCTACTGGGGCAGATTTTGGAAAGACTTGGGAGCAGAGTTTAAAAAAATTTCTGGCTGTTTGCTTGTTTTGTTGTTGTTGTGTTTTTTTTTTTTTTTTTTTTTTTTTTTTTTTTTTTTTTTTTTTTTTTTTTTTGGTAACTCGTTTTCTATATAGGCTTGTTTAAGCCCTTCATTGTACGCTGTAATATCTCTTTATATTAATAAAATTCGTCATTGCTTTATTTCGTATATTCTATCTCTTCTTTTTGAAATGGTTATGCCGTGAATAGACGTACTATCCTGTGATTTCTTTTTTATTTTTATACTATGAACGATGCTCGGGGCCGAGATCCCAATTAATAAAAAGACCTTGCTCTGTGCTTATTGAAACTATCCGGCATAATAATGCCGATTTGAACAAATGATACTTTGCGCAGAAATCCTTACTAAGAAGAAAAGAAAAATGTTATTATGAACTCATTAGAGGTATCGTATATAATAAGACCGACCTAAAAATGGGTTGTATACCCCAAACTTGAACGAGGTGATGGCTGAATGCTCGATGCCATGTAGGAGGTAATCATCCGAGGATATATAACCCAAAAATGTATAGCCCCTGTAGGTTGCTGAGTAATAAGGCGTTTCGACATCTTCCTAATAACTTTCATAGCCTTAACCTTTTCTGGTATTTGGTCCGAGAACTGAGCGACTTAGAATTCTTCTTAAGTAGCTCACTTCTCCATAGGTTTGAATCCGAGGACCATGCAATACCTTGGTTTTGTCCAAAACTTGATTTCTAAGTAGTTGGTTTCCCCATAGGTTTGAGTCCGAGGACCATGCAATACCTTGGTTCTGTCCAAAACTTGATTTTTAAGTAGTTGGTTTCCCCATAAGTTTGAGTCCGAGGACCATGCAATACCCTGGTTCTATCCAAAGCTTGGTTTTTAAGTAGATGGTTTCCCCATAGGTTTGAGTCTGAGGACCATGCAATACCTTGGTTCTGTCCAAAACTTGATATTTAAGTAGTTGGTTTCCCCATAAGTTTGAGTCCGAGGACCATGCAATACCTTGGTTCTCTCCAAAACTTGGTATTTATAAGTAGTTCGTTTCCCCATAGGTTTGAGTCCGAGGACCATGCAATACCCTGGTTCTGTCCAAAACTTGATATTTATAAGTAGTTGGTTTCCCCATAGGTTTGAGTTCGAGGACCATGCAATACCTTGGTTCAGTCCAAAACTTGATATTTAAGTAGTTGGTTTCCCCATAAGTTTGAGTCCAAGGACCATGCAATACCTTGGTTCTGTCCAAAACTTGATTTTTAAGTAGTTGGTTTCCCCATAGGTTTGAGTCCGAGGACTATGCAATACCTTGGTTCTGTCCAAAACTTGATATTTAAGTAGTTGGTTTCCCCATATGTTTGAGTCCGAGGACCATACAATACCTTGGTTCTGTCCAAAACTTGATATTTATAAGTAGTTGGTTTCCCCATAGGTTTGAGTCCAAGGACCATGCAATACCTTGGTTCTATCCAAAACTTGATATTTATAAGTAGTTGGTTTCCCCATAGGTTTGAGTCCGAGGACCATACAATACCTTGATTTTGTCCAAAACTTGGTATTTATAAGTAGTTGGTTTCCCCATAGGTTTGAGTCAAAGGACCATGCAATACCTTGGTTCTGTCCAAAACTTGATATTTAAGTAGTTGGTTTCTCCATAGGTTTGAGTCCGAGGACCATGCAATACCTTAATTCTGTCCAAAACTTGGTATTTATAAGTAGTTGGTTTCCCCATAGGTTTGAGTCCGAGGATCATGCAATACTTTGGTTCTGTCCAAAACTTGATATTTAAGTAGTTGGTTTCCCCATAGGTTTGAGTCCAAGGACCATGCAATACCTTAGTTTTGTCCAAAACTTGATTTTTAAGTAGTTGGTTTCCCCATAGGTTTGAGTCCGAGGACCATGCAATACCTTGGTTCTGTCCAAAACTTGGTATTTATAAGTAGTTGGTTTCCCCATAGGTTTGAGTCCAAGGACCATGCAATACCTTGGTTTTGTCCAAAACTTGATTTCTAAGTATGATTATGGCGTGGGACCTTGGTTTAGGGGGATTAGCTCCTCGGCCAAGCCCTTAGAACCATCCGTGCTGCTGACGCTACGAAGCACAGCCCCTAGTGAAGAAACGTAGCCCCTAGTGAGACTTTATGCTAAAACACTACACCTGGCTGTTGGAAATGATGTGAGTGATTGTCTCAACCCACCACCTGTGCCAAGACACAAGCCTTCCCACAGACGGCGCCAATTGTAAGGACGTAATTTGTGACGACCCATAATAATGTTGGGTTCGCATGTAAAAAGGTCCAAACAATATCATTTATAGAGTGTGAGTTTGAGAGGCTAGGCCTTGGTCACTAGACGGTGGTTTTTTCGTGGTGTTTATGCATAATTAAATCGTGTTTACCTTAGGAGTATTTCTCCTGGAGGCGGGCTGGGAGGCTCTAGTTTTTGGCCATTTTTCCCAGCCCCTTCCTTTGGATGCTTACTTTTCCTTTTATACTAGCCTATATCCCTTATCCAACGTCCACGTGTGGGTTCGATTTTCCAGGACTGATACTTGTCCTATCAGCCCATACCCAGAGTGGTTGGGGGTGATTGTAAAAGCTGAAGAGTATGGCTCTGTCAGGTGCAGAGTATTAAATGGCAGTAAGGGCAGCTTTCCCTTTGTCCTTGGTCGTTATACTATCCAGCGTACCCTTCTCTATTGACCTAGATATTTTTAGATTTTTTCCCAAACTGTTCCTATACCGTTTTTGCCCTTCCTTCCAGGGATATCCTTGGCTATAACCTTCCTCGGCTGGGGCCTTGGGCCCCAATGTAAAAATGGGCCAAGACCACAAATTATTGGACCCCACAGCATAAAATAGTGGGGATATCTTGGAATCATGCAAGAAAACTCAGTTTCAAGTTTATTTAATTAAGATATCTCTATTAACTTCTAGTTTTTATTTATTTATTTATTTTTTCTGTAGTAGTACACCTTCTCTCCTATACACTAGATATAATTAAAGAGAGCAATAATTTGAGATAAAGTAATTTTTACATGAATCAACATCCAAACTATTACTTTAGGAACAAGGGAGAGAAAAGTGTGCTAAACAATTGTAGTTCATTCTTAACAAAGTTAACTGTATATACAATAATGGCGGAGATATGAACACCATCAAATAAAGACTTCTCTTTCTTCCTTCCATTGCATCTCAGCACCCTCCTCTAGCATGAACTTACCTCCAGTTATTTCACTTCCAATCCAACCATGTGTTGCAATTTTTATTCCAACATCATCTTTCACTTCAAATCTCAGTGTCTCATAGAAGTTTACAAGAGCTGCCTTTGCAGCCTAGTGGTTCAATTTTCAAAACACCAAAAGAAGAAGAAAACCAGTAAGTGCTGTCATTTATTAAGGGAAAATGGCATCCAGTGAGATGGAACAAAGACAATGCAAAGGAGAAATCAAATTGACCTCATGGACTTGTGTGTGTGTGTAACCGTGTGCATATGATACCGATTGGTTTTGATAAAATCTATGATAACAAAGTTAGGAAGACCATGAAATTGAATCATCATATTCATTCTTCTAAGACATTTCTAGCTATGAGTTAATGACATGCAAATTTTCTCCTTATTATGGTGCTGTATAAACAGTGAAGCTTACACTAAGGTCTTGCATAGTTTTTATTCTGATTTTATCCTCTACATAATATGGTAAATTTATCCCATTAGAATCTTTTTTTATGTTAATAATAATTGCAGACTCACACGATGCGTGAGAATAAATAATTATTTTGTATTGTAATATAATGTATAATTTTTTTATCTAAATTTTTTTAAAGATAATTTGTTCTCTCTAAATATTAAACAATTTTTATTCGGTCCAATTAGGTCTATTTCGGTTCAATTTGGTCAACTCGGTCAATTTTGGTCTCCCTTCAGTTCATTTTAGACTAATTGGGCCTTAAATTGATTTTTTTTTTTTTTTGTAGGTTTTATTTTTGATTTCAGCTCAAAAAAAAAATTTCTTGATTTTTGGGTTGAAAAGTATGAAATTTTATTATATTTGGGTTAAACACTTTAGTTTTGAGTTAAAAAATACAAAAAAAAAAAAAAAAACTAAAATAGACATTATATATTAGAAATATGAGCCTTAAAAATGCAATAAAAATTATAAATATTCAAAAGTGTTATTTGTTCCACATCGGTTCTATTCAGTTCTCTTTGGTCCAATTTGGTCCTATATAGTCCATTTTGACCACTAAAGTTAAATTCGAACGATTTGGTCGTATTCAGTTCACTTCGGTACATTCAGGTCACATTGGACCTATTCGGTCCACATTGGTCCTATTCAGTCCATTCTGTCTACTTTGGTTCTATTTGGTCCATTCTGTCAACTTTGATCCACTTTAGTCCTATTTGGAACATTCGGTACTTTGGTTCTATTCGATTCATTTCGTCCACTTCAGTCCAATTTGTCCACATTGGTCCTATTTGGTCCACCTTATTCCTATTTGGTCCTATGTCCATTTGGTCCATTCGGATCACATTGGTTCATTTTGGTCCATCTCGATCTATTTTTGTGCACTTACATAATGAGAAAGTACATGTTTGGGTTGAAAGCACCTAGTATAAATCCATATTTATTAAAAAATATATATAAATCTCAAACTCATAATTTCTAAAATTTTAAGCATAACATTTATTGTGAATGTCGTTCAATGAACAAATTAATTAAAATTCATATGTAAACTAAGGAAAAGGTATCCACTTGTCACAACTATGGTTTCTAAAACCATATTTTTATTATATAATATAATATAAATGATTTTCTGACATCATGTTCAATTTAAGTTCTTACTTGGCTAATGTTTGGTCGCCATTGACCAAAATTTTCATATTAATACTATAGCTTGAATTGTGAGTGACGGTATATTTTTTGCTCGATTCATGTAATTTTCTGATTTCATACTTTCATGTACTTCTTGTGTTTGTTTCCATAGTAAGTTGGAGATTAATGGATGCTTGGAATGACAATTCGGTGTTTCGAAATTCATAATTTACCATTTTTGAATTTGTTTTTTTATTCAGGAAAGATACTTCATCAATATTTGAAGGCTGTAGCTGCTATACATGCCAGAACCATAAAAAGCATACATTAATCACCTACTCAATGTTCACGAAATGATGGCTTAGACACTAATAGAAATGTACAAGTTTTCATTGGTCCCAATAGTAATGATAATTATTCCTATTGTTGTAGTAATAATCATAATCCTGTTCTGTTTATTAAAAAAAAAATCATAATCCTGTCCTTGATGTTGCAGACATTACACACTAACATTTTTTGAGATTCTTCAGCACAATAAGAGAATAAATTTAAGGCAGGAAACTTTGAGCAGTTTCACAGACAGTTTAATGAGGAACTCAAGTTTGGTAAATAGGAGGGACTGAATCCTAGATATTAATAAGTGAAGGGCTTCTAATTAGATTTCAATTGGAGTCTAGTTTTGTCATAATCCTGTCCTTGATGTTGCAGACATTTCACACATCATTTTTTTGAGATTCTTCTGCACAATAAGAGAAGGAATTAAGGCAGCTAACTTTGAGCACTTTCACAGTAATCTACGCTTTTTTTCTCCTTTTCATTACAAATTAAATTGAAGCTTCATTGCATAAGTTGGAGTTTATAAAGAAAATGTTGAGAACCAGTAAGAAGATGGAATCTAGGTAGGTAACTTCAAGGGGACCTGGGCCTCCATAGCTGAGAGAGAGAGAGAGAGAATTGCACAATTATATTCATCAATGAGTAGTTACAGTCCAAGTGTACCTTCTTATATCAGACTTGGATACTAACTAACCCCCAGATTATCATCTAATTAAGCTAACCAACCCAACTAACAAATGCTAACTTGTCATACCAGTCAATCACAGCCTCTATGTTACTACACAACCCACACACAACAGATTCCTAACAGAAAACTAAGGCAAGAGAAGCACAAGAATTATGAAAGATAAAGACAAGATGAAGCAATAATTAAGGAAGACTTATGTTAAAAGGAAACTTAACACGTTCATGGCAGGCTACAGCAAACACTTACAATTAAATAGGCTTTTTAGCCAAAACAAGCCATCAATGCTTGGCTCAAATAATTTTTTTGCCTTTGTTTATTTTCTCTAGTAATTAACAATGGTGATCATTTAAATATCACCATAGAAAGAAGTGGATTATTGTTTTCGGTATGATTTTCATGTATGCTAGGGCCATACTTCTCTGAGGATTCTAAATAGGACCTTCAAAGTTCATTAACTACAAACTTTCTTACAAGTGGGAAAAAGCATGCCACAGGACACGAGCAGGTTGCAAGTTTCATGCTCATTTTCGTACATTCAATACAGGTTACTAGACATGCTTTCATATTACAAAGGCTTTTAGACAAGGCAAAGCTTACTAGCTTTTAGCTGATTACTCCGTGGTCACGTCCCACTTCTTATAGATTTGAGATACCTATTCTGAATTTTCAATTAAGAAACTGCATACCAGTAGCAGATAGATGCCTACGAGCATGCAAATATAATATCAAATGTCATTCTGGCGAAGGTGCAAAACTGGGTTGAGCTGTAGTAGCTTTTGCAAACATAATGAAGGAACCAACATAGCCTAGCCCGGTGATGGGTTTAACCATCACTGTCCTCACACAACCTTACAACAGTATTAATTAATAAAGTTTAACATTTTGTGTCCTAAACATACTTTTGTTTTTTTTTAGATGAATGGGAATTTATTTCTTAAAAACAATTACAGCAGTATCAAGACAAGCAAACTACCATAGAATCAAAACCATACAAAGATCCCTATAAAAAAAAGGGGATAAAATACTACAGATAACAGGACAACATATCATCGAAAGCAAACAGAAGAATATACCAATCCAATTGTTAAGACTTAAGAATCAGATAGTCTCCTATTTATCCAAAAAGAAAAAGAAAAAAGAATCACATAGTTTCCATCTACCCTTTGTTTCTAGATGAATCCTCGATATGCCAGCTTGATGCCAGTCTCCATCTAACCTTTAAGACAATAATATTGAAGATAGTTTCCTCATCTTTAGATTGTTACCATGCCATTGAGTGTTTTCTCCATCCAACTGTGATATAAATGAGCAATCCAAGCAACTTTAGGAATGAGAACAACAAAGTTCTTTTGCCTTTTAGAACTCCAATTGCCCAAGCTAATTCTGCATCCCAAGTACCAGGTTTTCTAGGAATGGAACAAAGCTTAATAGTTACTCCCAAATATGTTCTAATATCCAAGAGAATAGAGAAGATGATCTCTACTTTCTCCATCTTCTAAAAATGCAATGAAGTACATCATCTTGGTAAATACCATTGCAGCCACCAATCCCTAGTGGATAATCCTATTCTTAATAGCTAGCCAGTAGCCAAGCAATGAAACTATGCTTGCGAACAGATTCAGAAAACTACAGAAGCTTGCACTACTAAATTTTCGGTAGAGTAACTCAAATAGCACTCCATGTTTCCTAAAATTCGAATATTACAGATTTTGCAAGTTCTGAAGTGACATTTTCTTTTGTATTCTTAATTTCTTATCGATGTTTCACCTTACTATACCTGCCTTGAAGATACACCAGAGCCGCAAACGTTGGCTAACTGCCAACTTTCTTCGATGAGGGAGGAATCATCTTAATTTTTTTTTTCTTCCCTGTTTTGTGTTCTGCTCTGTTTCTTTAATGAATATACCATTTCATCATCATCACTAAAAAAAGAAAAAAGAAAAAGAGGAACCACAATATGGCAATCATCCAGCCAAAGATAATTAAGTACCATTCCCATCTTCAGTAAGATGTATGAGAAATTGTCCACCTAAATAGGAGTCTGAAAATTTATAAAACTTCCACATGACAAATAGCTAGTAAGTGTCCAGAATCCCTTACAGTACCTTTTCACTACTGCCCCTCTGAAAGAGTGACATGATATTAAATGAATAACATTTCTCTAAATAAATGAATCATCCAATTTTAAATATCCCAAAATTAAAGGAAAGCACTGCTGAGAGACATGTTATTTTGAAGAAAATTAACTATTATTTGGAACACGAAAACAAAAGTGTAGAAGTAAACTTACTATTGTATCAAAATATTGTGTACAATTAATGAACATTTCAAGAAAAAAAAGTAGAAAAACTTGAAAATCAGGATCCAAGGTAATTTTAATTTTTTCTTTGAGATTAAAGAAAATAACTCTGAGAATATTCTCCTCAAACATCGAAGGCCAAATTTGGCAGGGGAGAAGAAAACTTTAGAGACCCCCTCTTTTGCAGCCTAGGCTTCCTTCTTAGAAATGAGTTGGAAGAGATCCAACAGATAGCCTTGGAATTTGTTACAAACAGCATGTATAGCTTGCGTAGTCATGCACAATCTTGATGTCTTTCGTTTAGAGTTACAAAATGATCACTAAGAGATTTTAAAGAGAGCTATTATAGCTAGACGAACCCTTAGTTCATCTATGGAGGTAATATATCAACTTTTATTTTCAAAGTACACAAAACAAAGACTAGCTGTCATTTTAAATTATAGTATACTGCATTTAATGAATCAGTTGTTTGTATGAACAAAAATTTATTTACACTTCTAATCTACAGGGTTTAAATGAAACTAGAAATCGGATTGCCTTTGACATTCATAGGAAGACACACCATATTCATATATGCCAATGGAGTAATTTAACTAATAATCTAAGTATTAACTAACACAAAGATTCTATAGTAATCATCAAAATATTGATTAACACGATCAAATCACAGTTGCACTAAATATTAGAAATCTTACAACATTTACTTACAATGAAACAATACTCTTAAGCTTATACCCTAAGTGATCTAGGAATTGAAAGTACATTATTCTCCATGGCTTGTTCAATAGTAAAGAACTACAAACACCCCAAAACCCAACCACAAATCCAAGTGCCATGCTCACATAGAACCAATCCACTTCAAGTCCATTAGTATCTTTACTCGTAGTGTTTTCATAGTTGGGTTTTACACCATTTACAGTACAATTGTCCTTAAGTGGTGGTCCACAAAGATTGTTTCCAATAAAACTCGATGCAGCGAGGCTTTGTAGCTGAGTACTTAAAGGGATTTTCCCCGACAAATTGTTGTTTGACAAGTTCAAATGACTTAAAAATGTCAAACTTGACATGCTTGAGGGAATTTTACCTGAAAGATGGTTCATAGAGAAATCAATAGATTCCAATAGTACCATAGTACCTATATTCATAGGTATACTTCCATTCAAGAAATTACATGACAAATTCAATGATTGTAATTCTTGAAGACTGGTCACTTCTTTGGGGATCTCTCCTAATAAATTGTTCTTGGAAAAGTCTATACTTTTTACCAGTTGGAGAATGGTGTTATACTCTCGAATGCTCCCTTTTATCACTAGCAATGCACTTTCAAGTGGGAGAATTTCACCATACCGAATACTAGCACGATAAGAATTCAAGTGCTCATTTGAAATATTATTTGTGGCCATGGCTCTAAAATTTTTAACACATCTAGGTATGCTTCCAGATAGCTTATTATGTGAAAGGTCTAATATTTGGAGTGAAGTTAGAGCACATAGTTCTTTTGGTATGTGACCATGGAAATAGTTTGAGCGAAGGCTAAGAACCATCAAGCTTGTACATCTATGCCCAATCCATGAAGGTATGTTTCCAGCAAACCTATTTTCAGCAACATCAATAATTACCAACTCTTCACAACTTTTCAAAGATGATGGTAATATCCCAGAGAATGTGTTGTTGCATAGGTGCAAAGAATTAAGGTTAGTCAAAGATCCTATGGATGCTGGAATACTGCCACTGAAATTGTTGTTCCCCAAATTCAAGACCACCAAGTTGTTCCAATTCATCAAACAATCAGGTATTATTCCTGATAAAAGATTTTTTTCAAGATTGAGATGTCCTATGTTTTTTGTCTCATTCACTCTAAAACAAAAAAAAGTGAGAAATAGATCTGGAGAATGAATTGTTAGAAAGATCTAGCACATACACATTCGAGGATATACAAGATAACAGACCTTTGAAATGGTTTGAACTTAAATCAATCGCTAAAGCAAACAAAATCACGGGACTGTTTGGAATTTCTTCATTGATTAGATTGTGGGAGAGATTTAGATATCGGAACTGTGAAGACAAGTTCCAAAATGAAGGAGGAGCCATATCTGAAATCTGTGTGTAAGAAATGTCTAGAGACAGCATACGCCTTTGTGAACAAAGCCATGGGGGAAATTTTGGCCCTAAATTCCATGATCACAAGAATAAAGACTCAAGCTGAAAAGGAGGAATCCAATGTGGACTTGCTTTTAAAGTCAGTTGGTTTTCAAATGCAGAAAGCACCGTCAAACTTGTTAAATTGGCAAAATGAACTTCGGACACAATACCTTTCAACATATTAGAATAAATATATAAAGCCTCAAGTTTGGAAAGCTGTCCTAAATTTTGAGGGAGGGTTCCTTTGAATTGATTATGCCCAAGATTCAGGATTGTTAGAGATGAAAGATTTCCTAAAGACACCAGAAGTGGACCTAAAATTGAATTATTTTGAAAAAAAAGCTGGACTAGATTTTTAAATACCCCAAGTTCATCCGTCAAATGACCATGAAGTTGAGAATCACTTAAGTCTAAGATCTCTAGTCTATCTGAAAGACACCCTGATAAACTTTCTAAGATTTCAGATATCTCTTGACTCCATTTGTTCCATGACAATCTGATTTCCCTTAAGTTACAGAGATTACCCAACGATCTTGGCAACTTTCCTCCAAGTTCATTTCTTGACAAGTCAATACTAATGGCAGATGTTAGGTTTCCAATGGCACTGGAGATTGTACCTTGCAAATTATTGTAGCGAAGGTTGAGAAACTCAAGACGACTAAATCTATACAACCAATTGGGAGTTGAAGAGTTGAAATTGTTTCCAGATAGATTGAGGTGACTAAGAGAAGTCATGTTTTGGAGATCAACAAGGATTGGACCTTGAAAGTAATAATTGTAAGATAGATCAAGAGAAACAAGATTACGAAGACCAAAGATCCATGATGGGATCAAAGTGTTTTCAAAATAGTTCTTTGAAAGATCGAGGGTGACTAGAGATGAAAAGTTAACGGTGGGTGTCGGTGGAATGGAATGAAGTAGGCAAAATGACAACCGCAAGTCAAACTAGGAAGGGAGTGTGTTTGTGAGTTGTAGCCAATCAGAGGCTTTGCTAAGATTAACAAAACTCATATCGAGATGTTGTAGCAAAGGAAGACCAGAAAGCCATTCAAGGTTATTCACATATAAACTAGAAACACTAGAACTTTTGAGATTGAGATAGAGCAAATTGGAGAGATTTCCAAGTTGATGAGGTATGAGTCCCACAAATCCTGCATTAGAGAGATTAAGAGATGTTAAACTGTTCATTGAACCGAGAAATTCGGGAATAGGAGAAGCAGAGAATTATTGAAGCTGAGGTCAAAGTAATTCAAATGCTTCAAATCAAGCAGAGAAGGATTTAGCTTACCACCAAACATTGTCCGCCGATAAGCTTCATATTGTTCTCCATTTTCAAAATCACCTTCAGGATAAGAGGTTCTGAGATGGAGTTCATCTACATGACCAGTAAGGTTGTGGCAGACAACACCAAGCCAGTGACAGCAATCCCCATCAACAGTCCAAGAGGAGAGTCGATTTAATGGATCAATAAGGTCTTGCTTGAAGGTGAGAAGGGCGTGTCGCTCGGTATCGATGCAACGAAGGTCAGAAAGTCCGGTGCAGAAGAAGAAGAAGTTAGGAAGAAAGAGAAAGGCAAGGAAAAGGGAAAGGAATGAAAGGGATCTGAAGGAAGCCTCCATTATGAGATGAGATGAGATGATTAGAATTAGAAGTAGAAGTAGATAGTTGTGAATTCAACAATAATACTAATTGGTGGGTAATTTATAGGAGAGTGATGATGACTGGTGAGGGTCTATTGCAAATCAGTTTCTTTCAGCTCTCTCTCTCTGTTTGCTTTTGCCTTTTGTTTTGTTTTACGCTTAAAATTTTACACATCATTATCTCCAACCACTACCAGGTCTATGACTATTCGTAGTAGTTGAGCATTGACTGACTTTTGTAAGTAATGATAAGTAGTAGGACCCTCCATTTTTATGTTGATAGGGCCACATATCATATCAATTAGCTTACCTACCAATACGGAAATTTCATTGGTCAATGTCAATAGGCATTACTCGCAACTTTTATAAAAATTCATTAAATTGAGTTTTTTTTTTGGGGATGGGCGGGAGCAATAAATTTTAATGGAATATAGAAAAAACAATTGAGAAACTTTTGTTTTTTTATAAAATATATTGAGATTTGAGAAGCGCATTTAGAGCATCCACATCCGGATTTTAAATCCCATCTTATTTTACCATCTCAAAAACCTACTTTATCAATTATACAATATCATTTTACAATACACCCAACATCCCAACTTTTATTTTCCTATTCTACTCATTAAAATAATATTTTTACACAATAAAATAATATAAATTCTACAATAAAATAATATTTAAATTTTATCTATCACTCCTCTCACTCTGAGTATCTGTCCCTCTCTCAACAACCAAACAACCCAATTATCACCGCACCACCACCACCATGCCAACCACGCCACCATGCCCACTGCCCACCAAATCCACCGGAACCAAAAACCCAAACTAAGGAAAAAAAAAAAAAAAAAAAAAAAAAAAAAAAAAAAAAAAAAAAAAAAAAAAAAAAAACCAGATCACTGCCACATCCAACCCATCTGAACCCAAAAGATAAAACCACACAAAACCCACACAAAACCCAGATCGGCGAAACCATTTGACCCACGGCGCCACCAGATCAACGCCGCCACCAACGCCGCCAACATCAATCCATGCCTCACTGCAAAACCCACACAAAACCCAGATCGGCGAAAGCACAAAACCAGATCGGCGAAACCATTTGACCCACGGCGCCACCAGATCAACGCCGCCACCAACGCCGCCAACATCAATCCATGCCTCACTGCAAAACCCACACAAAACCCACACAAAACCCAGATCGGCGAAAGCACAAAACCCACCAATCTCCACCGATCCATCATCGGCGACATTGGCAACCCACCAATCTCCACCGATCCAAACCCACGCCACCACCTGACCCATGATTCACCGATACACCGATCCACCGATCTCCATGCCGTGACCACGAACCAAACCCAGCTATAGTGCAAGCCTTGAACGAGAAAGAGAGATGTGAGATGAGAGAAAGAGTGAGGAAGGAATCCATAACAAACCCATCGGAATTTATAGCAGACTGATCTGAGATTTTTTTTTTTTTTTTATATGGAAACAAACTGATCTGAGATAGAGTAGAGAGCAGAACGAGAGGAGGAAGAGAGAGAAAAGAAAGAGAAATAACGAGAGAGGAGAGAGAAATTCCCGGGTTAAATGAGAGAGGAAAGAGAAATGAGAGTATTAAAAAATTATTTTTTTTATAACATTCAGCTACAGTACCATCTTACATTTGAGATGGTACTGTAGCTAAATCCCAAATTTGGAATTGGCATATTGCATATGGCCTTCCCATTGTTGAGTAGTTTTGGGGCTTAAATGCCAAATGTTCCTAACATTTGGCATATAGAAGCCCCACTGCTGATGCTCTTAGCATGCTAAATTGCATATTAAAATGATTAGTTAGTCAGGAGTTTAGCTAGATTTTACAGCTTTTTTGGTAAAAAACAAAAAAAAAAATTTATTATTATTATTATTATTACAATTAATGGTAAAAATGTTATGGGTGAATAGCCTCTCTTTATAAACATTATTTAAGCATTAAAATATCACATTTTGCACTAAAATTGATTATATCACATTTTGCATTGAAATGGCTTTGAAAACACGACTTTATTATAAACACATTTTACACTAAAATTGCTGAAGTTTTGATACAAAACATGATTTTTTTTTTTTTTTAAGAGGCAATTTTTCAGAAAAAATTTTCAAATAAAATAATATTATTTTTTCAAAAATCTCTACATTTTACTTTAAAAGTGTTGCAAAAAATGGGAGTATAAAAGGTAACTGTATGCAAAATATTACTTACTGGTGTATTTTGAAAATATATAGTTATATTATGCAAAGTTCGAGCATAATGAACTTAGCTCGAATGGAAAGGGCACAATAACAATTTTATCATCGAGAAAACCTACAGAATAATTATGAATGTGCAAGTGTTTAAATCTTCAAATTTTTGGGACATTAATTTCTAATGATGCATAAAAAATAGAAATATTCCTTATCAATTACCATCTCCAATGTTTTTGAAATCTTTCTCTAGACAAAAGTTTCTTAGAAATGCAGTTTCTTACTCATACCAAATATATTCCCATTAATGCTTTATTATAAATATTATTATTATTATTATTATTATTATTACTGATAGGTCAAAGACTTTAATTATTTTAATTAAAATTGAATCAATGAATTTTTAAGTATAAATACGGAACACATTGTGAATTTCAATTAGCTCAATTTGTAAAATTTCTTGTTGTTGAATAAGAGATTTGGACTTTAAACCTCGCTTACACCAAAAACTAATGGGTATCTTGGCCTATTCATAAAGAATAATTATCATAGAACGAATACTATAGATTGAAATTCAATTTCATGTCTATATATATATATATATTGTACGTTTTTAGACCCCTTAAACACCAACATATTAACCTAATTATTTAGCCAAGTGATTAACTTAGGTAAATTATGCAATTCTAGTTTAACATATATAAATCATATTATTGAAATAGTGCTGAAAATAAATAACACAACGATATGAAAACCCGGGAAAACCAAACCGCTAAAAAAACCTAGAGAGAATTTAACCTAGCTATCCTCAAGGTAAAACAGATCTACTATGAAAGAATTGAAGTTTACACAATAGCGACTTAGACCATTAACATCTTATTACTACCCTGAGTAGGAAATTTACTACCACGACCACGTGACAGCTCTGAGTCCACGAACTACTTCTTTCTCAGATCCACAACATCCACAAATACTCCCACTTGTGTTTTATTTAAGCCTTTATGCAGCAACTGAAATGATCGTCAAGCTCTCGACATAATCTTGATTCTTGATAATCCTAAGTATATGTGAAGGCAAACACCTTGAGATCTCATAAGAGATTCACATACACAGCATAAATAACAACATCAAAACGTGGCTAGGGTTTTTCCTTTTATACTTAAGGCAAAACATAAAACTCTACACGTCATACGGGCTTGGGTTGAGTTGGAAAATTCTGCAGAAAAACAATCTGCACGAGCTTTGATCGATCGAGTCTAATTTTCGATTAATCGAACCAGACAAATTTACACAATAAATCTTGCAATACACTCGATTCCAACTTTACACATAAACATACTTTGAGCAAGTCTAAAACAAGACTAAACGTCTTGATCATGGTTTGCCGACATTACAAAATGAAGTTCTAATACATTTAAATCTAACGTCTTAGAACCCAACATATATATATATATATATATATATATTACGATGAAGCCATGCCAAAGTGATCCTCTCTAGAGTGAGGAAATGTAAATGTTAAGGAAATCTAGAATTGATAATATATATAAAACTAAAGTTGTTTGACTTTTGACTAACCACATAAGATCATGCTATATAAGCTTTTGAGACTTCAATTTATAATATAGATAATTATCATGGAGCATATACTATAGATTTTCAATTTACTTCCTTCTAGATGCCTAGAAATTTTATATTGTTCTAATTAATCTGAATTGTTTCAAATGCCATTTTTTTGGAACTTTATAGTTGATTGATGACATGTTTTCTATATTTCCAACTCAATGCTTTCCGGGAAATGTTCTTCATAAAGAATTGGACGAAGAGTTGAGCTTGATGGTTTAGGACTTGTATATATTTAAAATCCAAATGATATGAAAGACAGTCCTCCAACTTGCAAAACGTAATAGAGACAATTGGTCTTATAGTAATTACAAAATTATGACTATTTTTTATTTGCAAAAGAAAAGATAAAATAGAGGTTAAACAAAATATCCAAAACTTTGAGTCTCCATTTAAAACCCAAATTAGATTGGCTCCTAACCATAATGGGGCTATTATGCTGCCACCATTGTGACCAAGATCAAAATACAAAATGATATTTCTGAATTTGTGATTATTCAAATAATGATAAATTCATTTTACTACTTTTTTTTTTTTTTAAGGAAATTATAAATGTCTAGATTTTTCTAGAAAGTGTCATTCAAGAAAATTAAAGCTTGATTGTGAGGCCTTAGAATCTTGACAGCAAACAATAGGAGACCTCGAAATCTAATACCGTGTAAACTGGATTTTCTTTGTTGACAACTTGAAATTTTGGTAAGGTATGAGTCCCTAAGTAAAATGATAATAAAAAAGTCTGGTTAAAATTGTTCAGTGTCAAATTGTCAATTAGTTTATGCATGGAGTATCTTTGATTTTTTTACTTAAGTTGTTTTGGTTTAAATCGATTTGAGGTTATGGCAAACAACACCCTCCCATAGATAACAATCCCCATGGGCAGTCCAAGAGGCGAGCCGGTTAGAAAGATCAATAAGGTCTTGCTTGAACTTGAGAAGAGCATGTCACTCGGTATCGATGCAATGAACCTCAGAGAGTCCGGTGTAGAAGAAGAATAAGTAGTTAGGAATAAAGAGAAAGGCAAGGAAAAGGAATGAAATGGGTCTTAAGGAACCCTTCATCATCAGATTATTATTATATTATTAGCTGCAAGTGCAAGGCTTACTCATAAAAAAATTACACTAAACGTTGGATGCTAATTTATAGGAGATTGACGACAGTCTTGTGTCGATCAGTTTTTTTATTTGTTTAATATTTATTTTTAACCCTTGGGATTCACCTGATGATGAATAAAATATAAAAATATAGCATGTTTAACATAAAATAAATAATAAAAAAGCAAGTCTCCTAAAGTCTTCCACTCTAAAAAGTTGTGTGTTTTTCATTTTTCTATAAAATAAAATTTATTATTTTGTTTTGTCAAAAAGAAAAAGAAAAAGAAAATTATTGTTTGGAATTGTCTAACACAATTGATGGGGAGTATGCTCAATAAAATAAGAAGGATGTTAGTTTAAATCTCTCATTTTTCCTTCCTTGAGGCCAAACATTTTTTTAATAAAAAATAAAATAAAACAAAAGGCTTGTCTTCCACTAAAAAAGTAAAAAATAATAATAATTTTGTCTTATCAAAATCATTAATCAATTCATGATTCATGTTCATAGAATTTAGACTACAAAAAAAAACAACCACAGTCATCTTTCTCACAAGTCACAAAACATAAACCCTTTTGCATAGTCTTCCACTGCAAAAAAGAAGTCTTCCACTATAAAAAGCAAGTCTTTCATTTTTAAAGACATTAATTGCATGAGGAATATTATAAACACAACAGTTCTTACAATAGTTGATTAGACAAATTTTTATCAATTCTTATCTAAGCATGTCATAAATATCGTGTTTTCACTTATCAAATTATTAAAATAATTTGTCTTTTCGATAGTTGTGATTTTTTTTTTTTTGTGTGTTTCATTAGACTTATTTGAATTCTTCTTAAGCAACACAAGTTTGAATTTGAGTAACACAAGTGATTAGGGAGAATCCTTCATAAAACTAAGTCATTAGTTTGAATCTCTCATTTTTCCGGAAAATGAGTGATTAATTGATGGTTTATTTGTTTATTTATTTTTTAACGGATTAATTGATGACTTAGGACTTGTGTGTGTGTGTGTGTGTGTATTTTTTAAAGGAGTCCTCTAGTTTGCATAATGTTAATAGAGACAACTAGTCTCATAGTAATATGAAAGGAAGTACTAAATTTGCTATCAAAGTTTCTCTCCTCTCTTCCCCCTAATTCAGTACCGCCAATGCCAAATTTTTGTGGAATTCAACACTTAGGGTAGCGAATTCTCCCAACTCTCCTCTCAATTACCTAAATTAGTTGACACAATCAACATAACACCTATAAACAAAAATGTTAATAATATTTCGTTGAAAGAGTCATAAAATTTGAAGAAAAATAACTAAGACTTTGAGTCTCTTATTCAAAAACCCAATTTAGATCAAATGCCTCCTATCCATAATGGGGTTGCTATGTTGCCACCATTGTGATCAAAATCAAAATACAATACGATAATTCTAAACTCCTAATTGTTCAAATAATGATAATTCAATTTATATGATTTTTTTTTTTTGAAAATTACAAATTTATAATCCAAAGACTTTGAACATCTAAAGTCTTAAAAGAGAGTTTTGGAAACTTCGTTTTTCTTTTCCAAAGTTTTAGAGTCTCCTTTACATTGGGCAAAACTTTCCACACATTGGTGTCTAGTTTTCTCCACTGTATAGTTTTTCCAAGAAAGTGTAGTTCTAGTAAAGTAAAGCTCATGGGTCCTCAAAATTTTGTCCACCACCTAGTTTTTCCAAGAAAGTGTAAAATTTCCACACGTTTTAGACTTTTAGTGTCTAGTTTTCTCCAAGAAAGTCTAGTTCTAGTAAAGTAAAACTTATGGGTCCCCGAAATCTTGTCCACATCTAGTTTTTCCAAGAAAGTGTAAGCTTTCTACACGTTATAGTGTCTAGTTTTCTCCAAGAAAGTATAGTTTTAGTAGAGTAAAGCTCATGGGTCCCCAAAATCTTGTCCACCTAATTTTCCACACGTTAGTGAAAGTGTAATTCTAGTAACACTAACGTTTTCTTTTTTTCATAAATAATAACACTAATGTTGAATACATTCAATAGCATTTTTCTCCATTTAATTTTTTAGTTAATATAGCTTATAAATATATTTAACCTAAAAAGCTAAAACCCAACATATATGAGCTCAATTATGATATATTAATCACTCATTCCTTTTATTATTATTCGGTGTTGGACTTCACTTGCACGTGTACACCCAACATCTAACACTCATATTAAAAAAAAAAAATCTAATTCTCGAGTTCTAAGAAGTACAAAGCTGATGTGGATAAAACATCCATGTAGAACTTAAGTCTTAGAGACTCAAGTTTCTTAAAATAAATTATAAGATTGTTATAACTTATAAGAGAACTTAGTCTTAAGGATTTTTATAACATTTATAACTTATAAGAGAACTTGGTCTTAAGGATTTTTATAACATTTTAGTTTCCTTTAAGGAATTGAGACTCGAATTCCTTGTGAATTTTTGTCTGAACTCGAGTCTCCACGTTGATTTTTTTATCCACATCATATTTGCCACCTCTTGGAACTTGAGTCATCGAGACATGAGTTTCTTGAGTGAACTCAAGTCATAGAGACACGAGATGCTTCATAACTAAAATGTTTGTTTTTCGGCCACATAACAAAATTGTTAACAAAAACTGTCCAAAGGGAAAAAAATCCAGGTTTTCTTTGCTGATGGGGTGAAATTTTGGTAGGGTACTGAAAGTCTAGATATAATTCCCCAAGTCAGAAAAAAAAAGACTATTAAAATGTGTTAGTGTCAATTTGTGAAATGCATGGAGCAATATAGGCATCTTTGACGTCTTATGTTAATCGTTTTGGATAAAATGCTTCTAAATTAGGATAAAAGTATCTTGTTTCATTGTCTTTGGTTTCTTTCTCTCTCTCACAAGTGAATCTTTGCGGAACGTTAAAAAGGCAAGCAAACCTGTGACGATTATGATGGACCAAGTGAAAAAGGATGCTCTGATGAACTACCACACCCGGCCACTAAGGAATGAAAGGTTCACATACTTTGTGGCCCATGGTGACTATGAATGTGAGTAGTACTTGGAATGTGGTGGCTTGGAAGGTTGATGGAATTTGGAAAATGGGTTCAAATACTCTGTAAATCATTGGATTTCTTGAATCCAAATTAATTCTTATTTTTTATATTGATTATTGTTGGTTGCTGCATTATCATTTTTCTTTTCCTTTGGCATATACTCTTTTCTTTTTTAGGAAACTGTCTTGGGTTTTTTTTGGTTGGAGTAATTTAATTTAAAAACAAAACTATATAAATTATTTTGTAAAACAAACTCTTATAAAATAAAGCAACTTTGTGTTAATTATTTGTGGTAATTGCTCACTTCACGTAAGATTATTGGACTTGTTCACAATGAGAAACTGTCACACAGCTAGGAGACAAGAAGACAATTGCAATTCATTGTAGGCTAATGATTCTCATTCTCTTATATTCAAAGCTAAAATCAGCACTCTTGATGCCCATACTTATTAAGTGATTTAAAAATTTTCAAATTGTAATATATGCATACCACTGCAAACAATATAATTGGAATTAAGTTCTATGTCTTTACATATGACATGTGAACTCATATCTAGATTGCAATCAGATGACAATGCCAATGCAACTTGGTCATAGTAATTGGAAAGTACAAGGATTAATAATTTAGATAGAGGTAGCATCTAGCTTCCTCCCATGCATAAATACACATGTTAAATATTTTCCACAGTTGTGTACTAACCTTCAATCAAAGAAAATCTTATTTTTTGTTTAAGAGAATAACTTACTTTTGTATTTGTTAGGGGTCTTTGTGCAGTAGTGACATGCGTCTCGTTTTGAATCTTTTGATATGTTAGTGGCTAGACTTTGGTTTTTTTGGGTAGTCAAGTTCGGTACTCATGCCAATGGGTTGTCCATTGCTCGCTACCTTTGCGATTTCTCCTAGGCAAAAGACAGTATAATGAGTAATGAAAATAATAAATTAATGTGAAAAATAGTTTTCTCATGTATGGATTATTTTAGCATGATTTGAGTTATGAAGCATATATAAATGTGAGAAAATATGTTAGGCTATGAAGTATATACGAATACATATGAAGAAAATATGTTTAGATAACTATAAGCAAGTCCAAGCAAGTATCTTTGACAATATTAAACAAATATATTTGTGTATGCCCAAAATAATTTATGTATAGTTTTAAATCCATGCCAAGAAATACATTAAGCAATATTATATGTAGATTATATTTCAGGCATGGTTTTACTATGTTTATTATAAATCCCCAAACCCAAAATTATGTTCCACCACAATTCTGATGATACATGTTGTTGATGATCATTTTTGGAAGCCCAATAGAAAGAAGAAGCCCAGCAACGTGGGCAGAAAAGAGTTAGTAAGTTGATAGAAAAACCATTAAGCTCAAATGGCAGGAATGATGGATTGTAGGCCCATAAAATAAGCAAATGGACCTTGAGGAAGTAGACGGGCCTAAAGGAGCCCGGAAAGAGAGAAGAAGCAAACTCATGGGCAGTATGTGATGTAGAAAAGTGAGAATGGGCCACAGCAGGCTCGAAGTAATAAAAATAAAGAAAGTAAGGGGTTGATGGAAAGTCCATGAACCCCAAAGATGAAGGATAAGGTAATTAGGCCAGGAAAGCCTAAAGGAGTTAGTAAAAACCCATGAGAATGTAGAGCTAGGAAAAGGGCCAAAAAGGCACAAGGAAAGTAAATGGGCCAAA
Organism: Quercus lobata; assembly: GCF_001633185.2. NCBI lineage: Eukaryota > Viridiplantae > Streptophyta > Magnoliopsida > Fagales > Fagaceae > Quercus > Quercus lobata. Next base: position 14,489,987 of record NC_044912.1, on the reverse strand, counting down.
GATGCCCAACGTAACCAAAAAGGCTCAATAACTATACTGAGTCATTGAGGGAAAATAAGTCACAAGCCCAAAGAGGCCCAGTAGGCTTGGGTCAAATAACGCCACGGCAGGAATGGCAGAGCAGTACGACAGGACACACAAAGATTGCAGAAAAGAACAAGAGAGTGGGTCGAAGGAGGAAAAGCTCACGGCCAAGCAAAAGCCCAGCCTCGAAAGGAGCAGGCTTTAAAGAATGGGAAGCCAGAAAATGGTTCACGCCATAAGAAGCCAAAGGTGGGCAGCATGATGTACAGACAAGTCTCCAGACCATGGCGGACGCGTGAGCAGTAAGTAGATTTCGGACCCAGACATCACTAGCCTGTACCCAACCAATACAGGAGGTGGTGAGGTCATGGGTCAGACGTAAGAGGGCATGGTCTAGTGGTGGGGAGAGGGGAAAACCTATTCTGGGGTTCCTGCTCAGGCTCTTTTGGGGGATACGTCCTGCTGGGATGACATACCACCAAAAGAAAGCAAGGATGAGCTGGGACCACTAGGTGCATGCCATGAGGGATAGGAAGAAAGAGGGATCACTCACTATAGCAAGACAGGTAAACAAACAAAATAGCCTTCTTTGTCTGGTATCATGGCCAGCGCAAGTTAGTGGTGGTGGCTGGCAAACCAGCAAGTGGTCGGCAAGGATGCCCAGACCAGACAAAGGTTGTTAAAGGCTAAAATAGTAAAATCCGGTCACAACAAACACTATAAAAAGGGGCTTTGCCGTGCACAGTAAAAAGGGGGGAGACAGGGCATGTCAGGATCACAATCACAAAAATGCTGTAATAGCAACCTCCAGGAGAGTATCCCAACAAAAAAAATAAGAGAACACGGAGAAAGAAAAAGAAGAAAAAAGAAAGAAAAGAAAAACTAGGAAGAATAGAGAATAGAAAGTATAGAATGGCAGGCATGCATCAATAGGTTGATCTCTTCTCTCCCTCTAAGGCCCTGCTCTCTATCAAAAAGACAGAGGATCACCCATCAAATATAAACCATTCAGGCCCATTCCCTCAAAGCAATTAATTTCTTTCCCCTAAGAAATTAGTCACATTGAGGAAATGGTTTACCTTTTTGGTTTCAACTCTGCGACATTACTTGGCATGGCAGATCGATTTTCCCATCTTTAATACAATAACCCCATTATTATTATTCCTCTTTTATTTCTCTATTTTCGACCTACGGATTGCCTCTTGTCACTCCCTTTTATTCATTTTGTCTATCATTTTTCTTGTATTGTCTTTATCATATTTGCCTGTTATAACTTACCCACAACAGTTCTGCCTGCTTGGCAAACGGGGCATAGTTTGTGCACAAGCTAGACCAAAGTGAGTTACAGTTGGACCGGTCCCGACTCCCTTACTCAAAACATTTGGGCTTAATACCGTAGGAGGCAGCTCGGCCCAACATTGTAAAAAAGGCCCACTACACATCTTTTGTATTTTCTATTTAATGTTGTTAACCATTTCTAATTTTTATAAGATTTTTCTCAAAGAAAATGTAGTGATACACATTGAGAAGACTTTGAAGCCCAGTGGCATTGATTTATTTTGTTGTCGAAGACATTAGAACTTAAAAAAAAAAAAAAAAAACCAATGTCATTTCTTAAGAAAGCAGTTTTTTTATTTTATATTTTTATTCTTTGGTTTAATAATTGATTATTATTTTATTTGATTTCTCAACGTTTATGAATATTCTATGAAACTTAAATTTACAAGAAAAATAAGCTGAATAATAGAGAAAACTTTTCAAAAGAAACTTTTAATAATAATAATAAAAAAAAAGGCTACATCGCAAATTGCATTTTCTAACTTTGCTTTAAATATAACTTCTCATCATCCTTCTCATTCTAAAAGGTATTTTTAGGAAGGATTTAATCCTTTAAGAGATGAAATAAGTCCAATAACACAGTCCCACTTCTTCTTAGAGAAGAGAAAACAATTTTTTTTTTTTTTAGAGATTTTCAACCTATGGCGTCCGCTCCTGATGATATATCTTTATCATCAGATTAAAACATTGATCAGTTTTTGGTGTAGACGGGGATTGAACCCTAGATCTCTTATACAACCATCAAAGACTTTACCAATTAAGTTAACTGGAACCCACAGAAGAGAAAACAACTTAATTTGGAAAAAAAAATACTAATTCAACTAGGAAAAAGGAAATTCTGGTCCAACTAAGAAAGCATTAAAAAAAAAAAAAAAAAAGTCCAGCCCAAAAGAACCAAATTTTGTAAAACCATAAAAAGGCCCAAATCTGATCCATTGGGTCCAATCATTCTCTCTAGTCACTCACCATGTTCAGTACACAAGTTGCAGAAGAACCCGCACAAATCACCTTCACCATTTTCATATTTTTAACGGATAAATAAAACTTCAGAGTTTTCAAAATTCCCTCTCTGTCTCAGTCTCAGTAGTTGGTATGGGTGTGAAGAACTTGTGGGATATCTTGGAATCATGCAAGAAAACTCTACCACTTCACCATCTCCAGTAAGTTTCCCACTTTTCTTTTCTCTTTTTCTCGCCAACCAAACAGACCCTAATGGTTATTTTTCTTTTGGGATTTATGTTTGGTTTTAAAAATTTTGAATTATGGGTTTTTAGGAATAAGAGGGTGTGCATAGATCTCTCTTGCTGGATGGTTCAGCTTCAAAACGTTAGCAAATCACACTCTTGTATAAAACAGAAGGTTTATCTCAGAGGTCTCTTTCACCGCCTCAGAGCTCTCATTGCTGTTAATTGCACCATTGTTTTTGTTACAGGTACTTAATTCATATGCTTTTGTGTTTCTGGGTTTTCTTCAATTCTGTCATTTACTTTTAAAACTTGATGTGGGTTTTTTAATTTAATCTTTTACTTATTGTGAAGATTGGGTTTTTGGTTATTTGTCAAAGAATGACTAATGGGGCACTTGATTTTTAGGAATAGTTTGCATAGATGTTTGTGTTGGTGATTTTTCTTTTTTAGAATGAGACTCTTATAATGTCACTTTTCTCTGTATACACACTATGTACATGGGATTTGGCCCCTTTATGGTTAAGGTATGAATTTTTGCTTATCTATGAAGTATATGAAAACGATGTATTCAGTTAAGATGTTATTGCTTTCAGAACATGGCATTTGATCACATATCTTAATTTTAATTAATCTTTGCTGCCTGTAGATGGATCCATTCCTGCTATTAAGTTATCAACTTATAGACGCCGCTTAAATTCAGGAAGTGAGGTGAGAAACCTTGTGTGCAAATGCAATCACTGTATGTTGTTTACTTTCTTTTAATCTTATTTTGGGTCTTTTTTTTTTTTTTGTGTGGAAAGTTCTTCATACTAACTTGATTTGGTTTATGAAGGCAGGTTACTCAAGATGATAGAAACTTGCAAAATGTTACCTCCCTACGAAGAAATATGGGATCTGAGTTTTCATGCATGATAAAAGAGGCTAAAGTTTTGGGCATGGCACTTGGCATTGCTTGCTTAGATGGGTAATGTCTACTGCTAAAGTAAAATTTTTTAATATAGGATTATAGAAGCAAGAACTCACTATTTTTTTGTCAAATAAAGGAATATGAAATTTATCTGCATGAATCTTTTAATGGGTTTAATGAATAAAAAAGTGTAACAAATGGAAACCAAAAGAATGAAATAAATATAAAAAATTTATTTTATCTTATTAAGCTAACCAATCTTGAAAAAAAATTTCTTGTCTAATCTAGACTTTTCAGGTCTAGTAAGGTTTATTTTGCATGATATTATGGTAAATCATGATGCGCCACTTTATTTAATAAAAATATATATGAGAATTTGTTTTCCTTAAAAGAGGAGAGAAGGGCTTCGATTCATGGAAATGCTTTTGTGAAAAAATATTAGCAACCCCCCCACCCCTTTTTTTCTTCTATTGTAAACAAAAAGACCTGGACTAACTCTATATGTTTTTATTTTATTTTTCTAAAATTTAGGATTGAAGAAGCTGAAGCACAGTGTGCATTACTAAACTCAGAATCATTATGTGTGAGTACACTTTTTACTGTCAGTCATGTCGGGACTATTCCATAGGAGATGCATACTATGCACTATCATATTCTCACCATAAAAAATCACTAACATTGTTATCATCATTATCATTTTTCATTAACATTACTATAACGACCATTAGGATGGATGTTTCACTTCGGACTCAGATGTCTTTCTTTTTGGTGCAAGGACCGTGTACAGAGATATATGCCTTGGTAGGTAGATTCACACTTGGTTGCATATTGAAATTCCTTAGAGTAACTTGTTTTTTGTGTACTAATTATGCATCCATTTTGTTAATAAATTAGGAGATAGTGGTTATGTCACTTGCTATGAAATGACAGACGTAGAGAGACGGCTTGGATTTGGAAGGAACTCATTGGTAAGTTTCTAATTGTGAATGTGAAATATTTATGAAGCTTTTTAGAAGAAAAAAAATGATAATTCCTTTGCTATGCAATTGATTAACAATGACAACAACCGAGCATTAGTCCCAATTGTTTTGAGCTTGGCTATGGATCCTTAACAGATCAGTCACGGTCAGCTATATGTATATTTTTCTGCCATAGGCAAGTGCATCCATAATACTTAGTAATATCTTCAAAGTCTATCGTTCACCTAATGCAACGATAATGAGCAACTTCGAGAGAAGGCCAAAAGGGTGATACTAAGCTGCAAAAGCATTTACATCTTGGCTTTAAGATATGATAAGAAGCCCTCCTTCAACTCCTTTAGGAAACTATGTTCTTCTATGTTACAAGACCTGAAATGATATAGCTCTGTTTTAGGAATTGTTGTTCATGAGAGCTTCTCATATGGAACTGATCACATGCGTGTGCGTGCGTATATGTTTGTGTGGATGCATGGGTGTCTAGCTTTGTCTCAATAATATTGATCGCAATTTGCTTCATTTTCTCCTTAAGAAATGGCATTTATAAAATCTTTTATCTAAGAATCTACTTTTATATATTCCATTTGAGTCAAGCTTCCTCCTCTTGTAACAAGCTAGGTGACTTGGTAACTTTTTGGATAAGTAACTCAGTAACTTGTGATCTTCAGATTACTCTTGCACTACTTCTTGGCTGTGACTACTCGCAAGGAGTTCATGGTCTAGGTCCCGTAAGTTCTAAACCTGTTCTTTCTCTTTGGTGGACTACATTCTTCTTTATGTACCTATCAGATCTCATTTAGAATGGTGAATGGAAGCTTATGCTGTTGTACTAAAATTTCCCTGTCTTCAGGAGTCCGCTTGTCAGATTGTTAAATCAGTTGGAGACAATGTTGTCCTTCAAAAAGTTGCCTCTGAAGGATTGTCCTTCGTAAAAAAGAAAAGAAGTTCAAAGAAACAGGGGGCCGTTTCCAAGTGCAATAATAGCAAGGAGAACTCACTGGATCATGATATGAATGTTAATGGTGAATTCTAGAAACCTTCTATAGTTCATGTAACAGGCCTGCATGTGGTTCTATTATGCTGTTTTGAAACTTTTTTGCAAGCTAATGAACTCTGTCTCAAATGACACTTTCTCCTCCAATAAGAATGGGTGGAGGGTCAGGTTATGGGTACAAACCCATTAGGTGTAAGTGTGTGCGACAACAATAACCAAAATAATAACAAAGCCTTAGTCCCTAATTTTGGGTTGGCTATGGATTCTCAACAAATTAGTCAAGGTCGACCACATGTATTATTTTTCTCCATTCTATTTTATCGGTCTTTGTAACTTCCTTAATTGACATTTCATGTTTTACTACTTCTAATAATGTTTTTCTTTTTTTTTTTTTGGGGGTGGGGGGGGGGGGCGTGTTCATGGGTGTGCTAAATTTGAATTAGGTTTACAATTTAGTTTTGATTGAGTAGCATTATTGGATAATGATTTTTGATCTTTGAGAAAAAAGGTTTTGATAAAATTGGGTTTTTGGGTGACTTTAATAAATCATTTATAAAATGCTTTAGTGGCTATTTTGACACAAAAAATAATTGCTATATATATATGTGTGTGTGTGTGTGTGTGTGTGTGACTGTGTGTTTGGACTTTGTGTGGACATTTTTCTCATGCTTTTATAGGATTTGCATATTAAGTGAGGGACTTGTTTTATCTTCTAGTTATATTTATACATAAAAAATGTGAAAAGGGGTAGAGGAAGACCTAAAATAATGTTGGTAGCCTAGGAGGGTAGTTGATTTTTTATCTAGGTGCAGGATTTGGTTTGGGATGCACTATTCGGTGATTTGGAATTTTTCACCATTATGTTTGATGTGGCTAGAGGTCGGGACATGGTGTGATGACAAGTGCCTTTCACCAAAAGTTACAAGTCGTGGTGTTCGAGTCCAAGAAACTCTCCAAAACAAATTAGAAGTAAGGCTACCTACCATGATCTTTCCAAGATGCCCGCAAAAAAATGGGAGTTTTGTGCACTGGGTATGACCTTTTTAAAAAATAAAAAATAAAAAATATATTTTTGATGTGGCTATTGTGGAAGGAGCACAATCATTGGGTCTTTAAGGATAAAGTCAATTTAAAGAACTAGCTTGAAGTCTTGCTACTTCAATCTTTGTTTGATTGGTCATGTGTGTGGAGTCTCAAATAATACCTCTTTTGTGTAAGTTTGTAATTCTTTTTGGTTATGGAGTACTTATCATCATGAGTCGGTCGAAACCTTTTTCATTAATAACTTATTTTGCCATTGTTGCTATTGTTTTATAGCTATGCATGTGTTTTGATCATCAGTTCCAAATATTTGGTTTTACAAATGGAAGACTTCACATTGATGTTACCATTGAACATTTTTTGGTCTTGTAGGAAGTAAGCATGATTCAGAAAGGGATGATCGGCACTTGCAAGTTATTGATGCATATTTGAAGCCCAAGTGCCACTTGGCAGATTCTGATGCTGTGCATAGGTAAAAACATCAGTTCTGTTGTTTGTTGGGACTAATACTTGTTGCTGCATATGTGAGAGTGTTTAGATATGTAATATGTTTGGACCTTTTTTGTTTTTTCCCCTTTTCATCCCTTCGTGTAACTTATAGATGATTTGTTATACACCATCTTTCATTTCTTTCTTCTGCTCCAGTCATGTCTTAAACTCTAACAAATTCAACCAGTCAACCCCCTGCCCAATCCAAAATCTGAACAGCAGCTGTAAGGTTGTGGCTTTTGATCATTTTACGGATATGGGAATGCAACATGTATTTATATGAAAGGATCAATTAGGTAAAATTCTTTAAAAGAGCCTAATCTTTCTGATTCCATTAGAGTATTGGAAATAATGATAGTTGTCCCCCCCCCCCCCAAAAAAAATCCAATAGAATGTCCTGTCTTTTTCCCTGGCTTTTCTGATAAAAGCACATATGATGTGATATTACTCCCAGCATGACAAGCATTGCTGTTTTAAAAATCTACATCCCCCCCCTGTGATAGGAATGCATATTTCATTATAATTGAGACTAATATGCAACTTCATTTGGTTTTGGCAAGCCTTATTTACTCAGCCAAAATTCTATATACTCTGGCTGATTCTGCCAAGTGTTATGTTAAACGTCTATGATAGCATTTTGAACTGGAAGTTTGATTATGTCAGTTAAGTATTTGGCCCATGGAAAATCTTTTAATGAGAGAAACACTTTAATGCAATGAAGCACTTATCTGTAGATCAGTTCCATATCATCTAGTCTCTAATATTATTATGGTAAGAATATTTTGGTCTTTTTAGAATTAGTTGCTTAAGAAGACAAGTTATATGTATACGACAAGTTACTTATAAACTGGGAGAATTTTTTTTTTCTTTACCAGTGGGTACTATAATTAATGAGCTTTTGACAAGATAATAAATAAAGGGGATGAAAATAGACATGAATACATCTTTAAATTTATTGTTTGCAAAGGCTTAGCATGTATCTCATGCAAAATGCTACATGAGTGTCCGCACCTGATATCTGCTCAAAAATCACCATGTAATAGTGCTGGAGTTGGTAGTACCTGTTAACCTCAATTTCCTGTAATGGGCCATAGCATGTATATCAATCTGAACCTATGCATGGTTCAATAGGGTGCACCAAAAGCAGTGAAACTCAAGCTCTTAGCTTACCATCAGCTGGGTAAGTTTTAGCTTTTCCTGCACAGCCTGTATTGTTCTTAGCTCATCTAGAACTGGATTTAGACTATGGTAGTGTGGTGCTTATATTGCATAATCTTGGGAGTGAAGTACTGAAGTTGCTTTTTTATTGCTTTGCCGTTGTAGGGCTCTTGCTCAATATCCTTTTCAACGTGCCAAACTTCAGCAGATATGTGCTCAGTTTTTTGAGTGGCCTCTTGAGAAAACAGGTTCTTCATTCATTCCCTTGTTCATATTTCATGCCTTATATGCTCGTACACACATACATGAAATGTAAGAATTTATACAAGCACATTGTTGATTTTGGTTGTCTTAAATAGTCAAAGTTTGTAGTGGCTAAATGGAAGTCAAGGATTTTGGCTATTGTCCGGTAACTCCCAAAGCAAAATTCTCATGTGAAGTCAGAATGTCGGATCTTTCCAATGGTTAAAATTTTTGGTGTGTTTTTTTTAGTGGTTAAAGTTTTAAGTTGTTCAAGTCTTCTAATTTGGATCTAAAATTTGGTGGATTAGGCAAATATGTTGTAATTGTAGGATGCTTATATTTGAGAATTGTCATGCCAGATGCTTCAAGAGCATGAACCCTGTCCATTTGTGTGCATCACTTGTTTGTAGTCCGAAAGATTTGCAGAATGTTATGGGTTCTATAAATCTTAGTTAAAAACTTACTACATATTGAACAAGCTCAAGTATTTCACCAAGAGTCTTGCGGCTTAGTGGCATTGCCTAGTCTGCTTCCTGAGGAGAACCAGGATTCGAATTCCCCCTCCCCCACTTGTTGTAACGTTTGAATTAAAAAAAGAAAAAGGAAAAAAAAAAAAAAAGCACAAGTAATTCAAAATGCCTGCCATATCTATATCTAATATATATGAGATATGAATATGTGAAGATCTTGGGTAGGGCATGGATATGGCACGTATTGATTTGAGGTAAAATTAATTGTTCTTAAGGAAAAATAGGGATTTCAACAGATATAAGTGAGGATATATTTTACACCCCTTGTACTTGTTCTATTTTCATAAAGTCATTACACAAGAAAAAAAAAAGTTTTAGACCTTCAAAATTCTAAATCTTCGTAAATGTCTAGCATGGGTTTGGATCATTTAAAAAAAAAAAAAAAATCTTCATAGTTTGTTTAATTATATGTAGCTATTTTATGCCTTTAAAGTTTGTTATTCATCTTTTAAACTAAAAATTTGGCACATCTATTACAAAATATTAATAAGCTTAACCCTGTCATATCATATCCCAGATTAAAGAAATGAAGTATTGCTGGTATCCATATTGTATCATATTGACATTTGTGCTTGATGCTTCACAGATACTTAGTTATTGTTTTCTCAGTTTCTACCCATGGTCTTCACAATGGATTAATTCATGGTTAATATTAGACATTCGCTAAGACAAAGATGCTGTGTCCATATTTCTAGATTTTTGGGATTTTCTGTCAACACAATTTGCTTGTGTCCAAAATCATAGAAAATATGGGAATTTTTTGAGGTTACAGGGTGTCATATTATATGTTATTCCAGTTTTTTTTTTTTTTTTTGGGCCTTCTTATTTTTGTTTATTTTACCTTATTCATGATTCATATCTCAGATGAGTATATCCTTCCAAAGATTGCTGAACGAAACTTACGGCGATTTTGTAATTTGCGATCAACTTCATCAGATCTAGGATTGAAGCTTCCATTACACAAGGTACTACTGTTCTTTTTTTTTTTTTTTAAACACTAATTCCTTATTCATTAATGGTTTACTCAAGATAAATTATAATGATAGAATTCTGTTTGGTCACTCATGTCCTTTAAACTTGCACAGTTGCACCATTAGTACTACCCTGGAAGATTTTAAAAGTAGCATGTAAAGAATGAATGTCAATTGTCATTTGCATTATATTGAAAGCTATGCTCTATCCTTCTGCTTGGACTATTTTTAAAATTGGAGCCACTAGCTCTTTTGATTTCATGATATGCCAAGAAGCAATTCTGGCATAAATTTGTTGTAGTTACTGTTGAAAATAAGGTAACTGATTATATGTACTTTATAAAAAAGTGCAATGACTTTACCCATAGGACGTATAAATGCCCCCTTTTCACATTTAAACATAGTTGATAAAATCTGAGTGAATATGTTGTTTGTACTTTTCTATCTTTAACCATTTTGTGGCATATTATGTTTACGATTCCTCTTTCATTTGACTAGTAATATTTCCCAATTACAGATACCAGTTAAATGCCCTGTCTCTAAAATTATCAAGCATCGAAAGGTTCAGGGAAGAGATTGTTATGAGGTCTCATGGGAGGATTTAGATGGACTTAAGACCTCCATAGTACCAGCGGATCTTGTAGAGAGGTAATGAATTTTATCCTTTTGTAGTGACTTTAAGTATAATGTTGGGTGGTGCTACATCTAATCCAAGATGGATTTTGTGTTGCATGCACATTGAAAGATTTTGTTTGAGATTGCACTTAAAATAGGCATGGAATCTTTTCTAATGAAAGCTTAGGTTTTTTTAGCAATCAATCAATAGAGTATGTTTCTGTTTTCCCCTTTTTTTTCTTGGAGTTTAGACCAATATGTAAGTAGAAAAAAAGAACATATCTAAGTACAACAAATATTCTTAAATAATGCATTGAGAGGACCACATCAAGAAGACCGTTCATATTCTATAGTTATTAATGAATTTCTGGTAAAAGCTTAATGCTGTGTAAATGTTTTTTTTAACATTTTCATGGCCCATACAGAGGGTATCCAGTTCTACACCTGGAACTGAGCAAACAAAAAGTTCTGCAATCATTTTTCAGATATTTCTTAGGAGTATTCTGGATAAGCAAATAGGATTTATCTCCGTTTTTATTTTAATATCTTTTAATACTGGAAAATTCGTTTTCCTTATCCTTTATTCCTTTTTGTTTGTCCAAAGTGCTTGTCCTGAGAAGATTGTGGAATTTGAGGAGGAAAGAGCTGAAAGGAAGAAACAAAATCACAGGAAAACAAGGCCAAAGAAATCAGAGAAGGGATCTTCTCTGACTGAAATTGATCTAAAACTCCAAAGACTATTACTTGACATCGAATTAGAAAGCAGTTCTGTTCACAATGCCTCCTTTTCTTCAAATGTGGAGATATCAGAAAGCCGTACTGCTGCACCAGAATTTGATCTTACAAACCAAGATCTGTGGCTTGATCCAAAGAGCAGTGATGATATATCTTGCAATGAAGTTGGTCCAAGTACTGCTAAAAGTGAGGTCATTGATCTCTTAAGCCCTTCCCCGCCAAGACAATCCCGTATAGTATCCAAATTTCCAAAATCAAATGGTCAATGTATTGATGTAATTGATTTGAGTGAATCAGAAACTGATGTGTCTCCTGAACATGAGAGGAAGGCAAGAGAGTTAAGATTGTTCTTAGCCAGCATTAGGGATGAAATCTCTTGAACAGCCATGAAGAAGTCTAATGTAATCGCAGTTTGGATTTTCCCAATGAAACTGATTCCATGTCATGTACCTCTTCAGTCTCCTCTTTGTGGTTAGTGGAGATAGTGTGGTGTTTCCTTGTATACATCCTGTGTACTAAGGTTTGTTCTTTTCTTTTAATGAATTTTTTGCTTATAAAAAGAGTGCGTACTGTACAACAATCATATTTAGATGTATTAACAAGGATACTGGATAAATTAATCTGAAGTCTCAAACGTAGGATGTAAAGTTCAAATTCTTTCATTCTCAAATCTATAGTTCTTGGCTTTAGACCTTTCTGGTAGTTTGTGATTTGGTTTCAAGCTAAAGATTGTATTCCATACTTCAATTTTGCCTGTGGATTTCAAGCTTTTTACTTTTTTTTATTATTAATTATATTTTGCATATTATCAATGACAAATCAATTTCAACCTTATCAACATCATAAGCATAATTTCAATCTTAAGAGGGGGTAAGGAAACTTTATTGAGCAGCACAGGAACTTGGGCTTGATTGGTTTTGTGTTATAAGAAAGTATTATGAAAAGTATGTGAGAACTTAGGCCTAATTGGTTTGTGTTTCTAGTTTATCCCCATTTCAAGAACATGGTAGGAAGATTCCATTTTGTTCATATATATATATATATATATATATATGGGGGCCGGTTAGTCACTAGGATTATTAAAGTCAAGTTAATTGGGCCTGTGGCCCATCCGAGGATACAAAACTATCCGAGGAGGCCCATATCAAGCTGTAGGGGTAACCAAACGAAAGGAAGAGTGAATATCACGAAAGGTGAGTTCAGTATTCGTCCGAGGACAAAATCCTTCTCGGCAATATGAGTCTGAGGACAACTAGAACGCCACCTTGTTACAAATGTACTTCAGAGCTACATTACCACTAAAGGTGGGATAAGGGACCAAGGGTAAGAAAGAGAAGGCAAACAAATATCTATAACAACAGCTGTCTCCGCATTAATTGCCTCTCAACCAACTCTCTGGTCGCATTAATGTAGAGGTGATGCCTGAACAGTGATGAAGCAGCCTTACAGCTGCTAGTAGGAGGTTCCAGAAGGTGTTAGATGGGACAGCGAGAGATCTCTTGAACCCAACCTACACGTGTGTGGTGAAAATGATATGAATAGGGCAGTATATAACATGAAAGACAAGCATGCCAAAGAAGGGGGATCGGAACATAGAAAGAGAAAACAGAGAACACTCATGAAAAAGGCTTAGAAACCAAAGAATTGTACTTGTTTCTAGTAGAAACTAATTGTTATACCGGTGCTAATCCATTTATAAACATGAGGTTGAATCGTTTTCCTTTTAAAGTTAACCTAGTTCTTGAACACTCACGCTTTACAAATTTTATTGTTTGGGCCTTAAACGTGCGAACCCAATACCAGTTTGGGTCGTTACAAATTGAGTCTTTACAATATATATATATATATATATATATATATTACATTTACAGTGATTTTTGTTTTGTGATCCCCTGCCCTCCGCAGCCAGTTAGCACCTGAAGAAAAGCCAAACAATCCACCCTCATTCCTGTAAAAACCAGTTGGATTTTCTTAAGCTCATGCTAGCTTACGTTACTGTTTTCTCCCTTCATCCCTTCTTGTATATTTCCATGGTTTGTCACTAGTAGTTATATTTGAAGGTCTGTTTTTGAGGAGCTTTGTACCAGCACCTCACCAGTTCCTCCATTAACATTGCTTCATGTTAGTAACAAGGATTTAACGAGTGATGTAGTCTGCTTGCTTTTCAGTTTCAATCTTTGGTTGAATATGCCAGTAATAATAAGCTTGCTTAATGTGCTCCCTTTTAGTACTTCCACCCTGCCAATTCACTGGGTTCCTATTTGTCTTATCAAAGCAGAGAGTTTCTTAGGCAGACTTTTTAACTTCAACTTTAAAATGAGAACCACTCCATAAACAGAGAACCTAGTGGGAAAAAAATCAGTGATTGGAAATGTAGCATCTTAAAAAAAAAAAAAAAGGTAGCTAATTTTTTGCTGGTAAAGAAAATACTAATCAAATTAATGTTAGGAACAAAAAAAGCTAGACCTTTATTTCGGATGAAGTTCACATTTGCTGCGATGAACAAACCATCAATTCTTCCTCCACTTTTTCTTTCATTTGTTTTGTTCACCCTCACAAAAAGATTGTAATACTTCACCAGGTAGGCATGGAAAGAAAATTAAACATATGAATCACAGAATTTCTAAGTTTCAAATATCTGTCTTCCTTTTTTTTCTTGGTCTGCATTTTACAGCAATAAAATCACAGACGAAGTTAACTGAATTGCTGGGTCTACATAATAGAAAATTCAAGTCAAGAGAGGTGTCCTTATCAACCACATCCTAACCAACAAGAGCAGCGGTTGACAATTCCCATGGGCAATTAGATATCATAAGCTACTGCACAAGAATAAAACGATCACTTCCTCAAATATTGTAGCAATGAACTGCTGACAAGAATTTGTAAACCACTGCATGCCCTCATGCTGACCAGGTTGGCCAGTGCCTTTAAGCAGAGACAAATTACTGCATTTCAAAAGGGCTGGAACAAAAGCAAATAACAAAGATAAAAGGGAAGATTACAAGATATTTCTATGCAATTCTTGCCTCTCCCTCACTGTCAGAATATTTTTTAGAGAGAGAGAGAGAGTGTGAGAACACCATTAGAAAAACTTAACAGTTAAAAATTAGACACAACCCATCGCATTCAATGCACCAAGTAAATGCTTGACTAACTGAAAGGAAACAGTGGTAGAAAAGCCAAAATGTTGGTGCTGCCACTTTAGTTAGTGTCCAACAGTTCAGCACTTGTTTTGGGTGAAGGAATAGGTTTCAGATTGCTCTCTGGTGTCTGCCTACAATGTGTTGCTGTAGCTGGCATGGGTATGCATAACTCCTTATTTTGCAACCCATGTTAGCTTTTGAAAAGAAATTGCATTCCTTGTCTTCCAATTTTGATATTCTTGCAATCCTAAAGAGTGGTATGTGGCTGAATTGATGGTCACTGTTATTGGGAACTTGAGAAAGTGATAAAAGGGATTTTAACTTTGAGTTTTTACGTATAGAATGGAGACAAAATTCGAACAATGAGACTTGCACTAATAATAAATTACTTGTCCCAGAAATGAAAGTATAAGTTGTTAAGAAATTGTGAATTTAGCATTTAATCATTATTCTAATATTGAGAAAAGAAGAATTATTCTTTCATAAGCTGAGTACTTGAATCCCAATTTAAATAGAGGCCCCAACTAGTAAATGTAATGGATAAAATTGGTTTTACGTTTTAAATCTTTTAAAACAATATGCTTATTCCTACATGATCATAGAAACGCAAACCCCATGCTGCAAAATGATCCAATAACCAATTCCAATCACAGTTGATTTACGATTATTCTTATTTAATAATTGATTTAGTTTTACATGAGCCATCTTATTTAAAAAAATTTTCCTCATAGGTACAATATGATTTAAATATATAAAATCTGCTTCGTGATTTTTTTTTTTTTTAATCATTAATTCAAAACTTACTAATGGATAAAAGTAATATTAATGGTGAGTTCATGTAAAAATAATTGCATAGCACTCACAACTTGGTATCTTAAAAAGTTGTGAAAAAATTGTGAAATAAATTGTATCCATACTATAGTTGTATAGTCAACTATTATGTGAAAATAACATTAATAACTACATGAGTAATACTATAGATACAAAATTTTACAAATTATGTTTGGTACATCACTAGCATATGGATCCACAACTAACACATTTTTTAATGTTCACCAACCACAGCTTGCCAACTCAATGGCTGTAAGCAACGTTTTAAATTACTTATTCCTAACCCATATTATTACTAAGCCTTAATCAAGATTGAATTTGGGCCCACACTTTACAAAATGATGCCCAGGTCAGCGATAAACTTCTTTAAGTATCTTGAACGCTATCATTTTAGCATGAAGGCCCAATGGTCCGCTGGACTCAAAAAATAAATTTTTAAGGAAAGAAAAGATTCATTTAGAATAATAAATAAATAATCTTCCATACTTCAAAGAAGGAAATCCTAACTATCTATATAATATAAATTCTAGTAAACATTGAATACTAGACGTATATTGATCGATGAGTAGTTAAAGTCCAAGTGTACCTTCTTATATCAGACTTGGATACTAGCTAACCCCCGGATTATCAGCTAATTAAGCTAACCAACCCAACTAACAATTTCTAACTTGTCATACCAGTCACTCACAGCCTCGATGTTACTATACAACCCACACACAATACAACTTGTACATATTCCTAAAAGGAAACTAAGGCAAGGTGAAGCAATAATTATGTTAAAAGGAAACTTCCCATCATCCCCCTAATTCTAAAGAGTATTTATAGGAAGCATTCAATCCTTTAAGAGATGAAATAACATATAGTCCTACTTTCGCTAGAGAATGGAAATCAACCTAATTAAGGGGGAAAAAAAAAACATAAAATCCCAACTGAACTAAGGAAAGGAAAATTATGGTCCAACTACCAAAGCATAAAATAGTGGGATATCTTGGAATCATGCAAGAAAACTCAGTTTCAAGTTTATTTAATTAAGATATCTCTATTAACTTCTAGTTTTTATTTATTTTTATTTTTTCTGTAGTCCACCTTCTCTCCTATATTCTAGTTATAATTAAAGAGAGCAATAATTTGAGATAAAGTAATTTTTACATGAATCAACATCCAAACTATTACTTTAGGAACAAGGGAGAGAAAAGCGTGCTAAGCAATTGTAGTTCATTCTTAACAATGGTAACTGTATATACAATAATGGCGGAGATATGAAAACCATCAAATAAAGACTTGCTTCTCTTTCTTCCTTCCATTGCATCTCCGCACCATCCTCTAGCATGAACTTACCTCCAGTTATTTCACTTCCAATCCAACCATGTGTTGCAATTTTTAGTCCAACATCATCTTTCACTTCAAATCTCGGTGTCTCATAGAAGTTCACAAGAGCTGCCTTTGCAGCCTAGTGGTTCAATTTTCAAAACACCAAAAGTAGAAGAAAATCAGTAAGTGCTGTCATTTATTAAGGAAAAATGGCATCCAGTGAGATGGAAGAGGGCAAAACAAAGACAATGCAAAGGAGAAATCAAATTGTACTCTGCATATTCATCATATTCATTCTTCTAAGACATTTCTAGCTATGAGTTAATGACATGCAGATTTTCGTCTTATTATGGTGCTGTATAAACAGTGAACCTTACGCTAAGGTCATGCATAGTTTTTATTCTGATTTTATCCTCTGCATAATATGGTAAATATATTCCATCAGAATCCTTTTGTATGTTAATAATAATTCAGACTCACACAATGCGTGAAAATAAATAATTATTTTGTATTGTAATATAATGTATAATTTTATCTCTAAAATTTTTTCAAGATAATTTGTTCTTTCTAAATATTAAACAATTTCTATTCAGTCCAATTAGGTCTACTTTGGTTCAATTTGATCCACTCGGTCAATTTCGGTCCCTCTTCAGTTCATTTTAGATTAATTGGGCCTTAAATTGATTCTTTTTGTAGGTTTTATTTTTTATTTTAGCTCAAAATTTCTTTATTTTTATTTATTTATTTTTGAGGTTGAAAAGTATGAAATTTTATTATATTTTGGCTAAATACTTTAGTTTTGAGTTAAAAAATACAAAGAAAAATACTAAAATAGACATTAGAAATTAGAAGTATGAGTCTTAAAAATGCAGTAAAGATGATAAATATTCAATAGTGTTATTCTGTCCGCATTGGTTTTATTCAGTCTATTCTGTCATCTTTGGTCCTATATAGTCCATTTTGTCCACTAAATTTAAATTCGGCCCATTCGGTCGTATTCAATCCACTTTGGTCCAATTCGGTCCATTCAGGTCACATTGGACCTATTCGGTTCATATTGGTCCTATTCAGTCCATTCTGTCTACTCTAGTTTTATTTGGTCCTATTCAGTCCATTCTGTCCACTTTGATCCACTTCAGTCCTATTCGTAACATTCGGTCTACTTTGGTTCTATTCAGTCCATTCTGTCCACATCAATCCTGTTCGGTCCATTTGTTCTTATTTGGTCCACCTCGTTCCATTTGGTCCTATGTCCATTTGGTCCATTCGGATCACATCGGTTCATTTTGGTCTACCTCGATCTATTTTTGTGCACTTACATAATGAGAAAGTACATTTTTGGGTTGAAAACACCTAATATAAATCCAAATTTATTATAAAAAATATAAATCTCAAACTCATAATATCTAAAATTTTAAATATAGCATTTATTGTGTATGTCGTTCAATGCACAAAGTAATTAAAACTAGTCGCGGACTCGCGCGTTGCGCGTGATAAGTTTGTTTATGATAGTTTTATTATTATACATTATACATTATTAATATTTTTCTATGTATTGCTACTAAAGCTGCATTATATATGATTGACCAATATATTACAGGATTCATGGTGGTTGGAGGGTTTGGTGATGGAATTAATTTTGTATTATTAGAGATTTGTATTCGGAATAGAATGAGGATATTTTATTATAGATTTTTATTTTGGAAACAAAATTTCTACCATATTTGGTTGGCTAATTTGTACATTTCCAAGTCAATTGAGCACATTTTGCATGTAACATGTAATTCTTTGTTTCTATAAGGGTAAGGTCTCATGATCCCAATGACCCACTCCATTTTCTTGCATGCTTGGCTTTTTGGAATGCAAAATGTGTTTGTTCCAAAAGTTGTACGCCGAAGGATTTGTCAATAGTTTTGCAGCAATTGTTTTCCATTTGGTTGGTTTGGAATTAATTGCAATATTGGATCAATGAAGTCAAATTAAAAAAATAAAAATAAATAAATAACAATGACTCTAGAACAATGCACAACTTCATTGGATAAAGTTAATAGAAAGAGAAAAGATTGGATTACAATATTTTGTGGCACAATTTTGGACGTGGTAGATTGTGATTAGTAGAGAAAAATTAGTTTACGTGAAAGTAACAGACATAAGTTGTGAATTTAAAATTGTGTACCTCATTTTGATGTTGCCTAAAAATTTTGGCAATTGTCTTCCAACATTGGAAAATATTTCGAGCAATAATTCTATAGGTAATTCATGTTGTATGCTCATTTTCATGATTGTGTAGAGAGTATTTTAATGAAATTTTTTGTTTGTATTTTGAAGTTGTTTAGGATTGTAATTTATAGTGCTTTGCTTGTTTTATGGATGAGTGATTGTTTAAGTTATTAGCAATTATTTTTATTTTATTTTATTTTATTTTTTTGAATAGAAGCCTTTCATATACCCTCCACTATAAAGCTTAAATGTTATAGTATTAAATATATAATTCAATTGTAACTTACGTTTAATGTTCTCCTCCATAAAGTATATCATTATTGAGATGTCTTGATTTGAATTGATTTGTGCTGCATAATTTTGATCCGCCAACCTAGCAATGTCTTAAACAATTTTATAGAGTTTTCATTAGCAATCACATATTCCATGTATCTAAATGATCAACAAATGATGAGGGTATCAAATAAATTAACATGTGTTAATTACTTTCATTAATGGTAAAATAACAGTTGTGGAGCAACCGAATAGACATCCACAACCTTGCTTTTCTGTTCTTTAAAGTAGTGTAGAGAAGGGGAGAAGTTTATTTATTTATTTATTTTTTTCTGACTGATACAAGATAGAAATTCTACTTTAGCCTAATCTAATTATATATGTGTGTGAAGTTCCCACCTAAAGACTTGAATCCCGACCTTTGCCCCCAAGACCCCACAAACATTTATACTTGTGGAGTAACTATTACACCAAGGGTATGCGGTGGTAGAAGGTGAGAAGTTAATATGACCCCAAATGATTCTATTTCTAATGGCTAATGCTATCATTTATCTTACCTCCAACTGTAGGACTCTTTTGTAATTTGAATTTCTAAGATATCGCCATATCACAACCAGCATGAGTTTGTTTTTCAATTGAATAACAATTCTTACCCTTAACAATTAATTAGTATTAATTTTATTTTATAAAAAATTCTAAAATTATATCACTAATAACTGTATATAAAACTATATGTCACTAACTTAAATTGGATATCTATTGATGATAGTGCAATCATTGAATATTGCAAGAAGAAACATAAAGAGAGCCGTCCAAACATAAACCCTGCATAAGTTGTATATATAAATAAATTATTAATAATTTTGAAATAGCTAAAAATTAATTAATATCCAAATCAGTTATTGAAGACAAAAGAAGAACCACTCCATATCTCATTTTGGAAGGAATGATTTCTTTGCAGTCCATAGCTTAGACATTAGATTTGAAACCTCTCAGAACAATCAAATTAAAAGGAAAATGAAAAAGAAATCAATTGGAGGAGTAATTGTTCTTTTAGTGCTTTCCTTTTCACCATATTCTTTGGAGATAAAAGAACTCCATATGAACCAGCTTTTAGAGGATAAAAGTTAAGGGCCCCATGAGAAAAAGAATTTTTGTAACAGGATTTAGTCATAAAGAGGAATGATAAAAGAAATCAAATAAACAAAACAAACAGAAAAGTACTTTTCCAGCGCTAAAGAATTATTAGTTCACATTGGCATAAAGTTCAATATAATAAATCCATCACTAACCACATACATACCCTAACTGATTTCTAGAGCACCAATGTATAGGTTGAGAAGACAATCGTTGAAATGGCATGTGAGGGATGTTCTAACGCTAATAACATAAAAACGCTTGCACAGTGACTTGAGTTTCACGAATTCACAAATTCTTGAAATTGAAACCATGAATATTAAATCATGTCTAAACCAAAGGCCATGATAAACAGAATTATGCAGGAAAATTACTGCAAAAAATTTAAACACCAGGAATCATGTGCTGTAAGAGTAGCTACGATGTGCATATATGCTGACAGTGCTGGTGATAGTGAATTGCATCTCAAAATATTATATAATTTCTCAAACCAGATACATTAACTGATTCACATCTAACCCGTTTATGAATCCAAAAGTCCAATTAATAGAAGTCCAATTCAACGATAAACGGTTAGCAAAGAAGTTTAGGTCTACCCTCTACCTCAACTCAGCTAGTCCATTAAGATTGTATTCAGCACCTGTTTCAATATCCACACCCACAACAGTACCAATATGCCAATTCTAGATCACATTTTGAATTGAGCAAACAAAAATGAACAAAAGGGAAAAAAAAAAGTGACAATAGCCAAATAAGAACAAATCATTACTTTTTTAATGTTCACCTTCACAACACATTGAGAGCAAAACATTACTCATTATAATGTCACCAATGTTGAAAAGCAATTTCTTAACAACTTCCTAGGCAGTAGGTCCATTAAGATTGTATTCAGCATCTGTTTCGGTATTCACACGCACAATAATACCAACACGCCAAATCTAGTGTTATTTTAGTGTCATTGAGAGCATAACATTACTCATTTTAGTGTCACCAATTTTAATCACATTAGCACATTGATGATTGAATGGACGGTTGTCCCATAGCGGAACAGTTTCATCACTACTGTCGAAATAAACCATGTCTAAACCAAAGACCATAATAAACACAATTATGCAGAAAAATTACTGCAAAAAAATTCAAACACCAAGAATTCAGAGTCACACTAAACAAACAACGGAAGTAAACACCACAACACTACACTAAGAACTCATAGTCACACTAAGTTGTTTGAATCACATAGAATTTAAAACCCAGCAATCTAAAAACTCAAAACGAACAGACCCAAAAGAGGTAGAAAAAGCCATCAATAAAAAATTCAATACCCTAAAGCACGAAAGAGGCCGTAAGAAGGGAAAAAAAACATCAAGCAAAATAACAGAGCACAAAAGGAACTGAGATTTAGAGATACCTTAGCAGCTTTTCTCAGTATTTATATAATGTGAAAAGAGGAAGATAGGAAGGAAGGAAGATAGAGAGGCTGTTGCCAGAAGGGAGTGAGGTTAATGTGAATTTAATGTGAAACCGTAGAACAAAGAGTGGGGAAGGGGAAAGAATTAAAACATGGGGAGAATGTGAAACCGTTGAAAGGGAAGGGGAAAGAACTAAGATGTGGGGAGACAAGAAACTGAAACCATGTAACAAAAGGAAAGGAAAAATAAAAAAAAAGTTTAAAGCGTGAAAACAAAGGGTTTTAGAGAGGATTTCAGTTGAAAAGGCTTTGGGTTTGGGCTTTGTGGTGGAATTAAATTTAGAAGAAGTGGGCTTTATGGTGGAGATAGGGTTGAAATTTATTCTATATTAATTAGCATTTTAAAATTATTTTAAAGAAAATGACGTGGCAGCTGATGTGGCGCAACGTGAAAGTAGCAGAATTAAACGCTACGTTTCAGCTTTTAGTAATATATTGATTCATATGTAAACTAAGGAAAAGGTATCCATTTGTCACAACTATGGTTTCTAAGACCATATTTTTATTATATAATATGATATAAATGATTTTCTAACATCATGTTCAATTTAAGTTCTTACTTGGCTAATGTTTGGTCGCCATTGACCAAAATTTTCATATTAATACTATAGCTTGAATTGTGAGTGATGGCAAATTTTTTGCTTGATTCATGTAATTTTCAGATTTCATACTTTCATGTACTTCTTGTGTTTGTTTCCATAGTAATTTGGAGATTAATGGATGCTTGGAATGACAATTCCGTGTTTCGAAATTCATAATTTACCATTTTTGAATTTGTTTTTTTATTCAGGAAAGATACTTCATCAATATTTGAAGGCTGTAGCTGCTATACATGCCAGAACCATAAAAAAGCGTACATTAATCACCTACTCAATGTTCACAAAATGATGGCTTAAACACTAATAGAAATGTACAAGTTTTCATTGGTCCCAATAATAATGATAATTATTCGTATTGTTGTAGTAATAATCATATCCTGTTCTGTTTATTTATAAAAAATAAAAAAAAACATAATCCGTCCTTGATGTTGCAGACATTGCACACATCATTTTTTGAGATTCTTCAGCACAATAAGAGAATAAATTTAAGGTAGGAAGCTTTGAGCAGTTTCACAGACAGTTTAATGAGGAACTCGAGTTTGGTAAATAGGAGGGATTGAATCCTAGATATTAATAAGTGAAGGGCTTCTAATTAGATTTCAATTGGAGTTCAGTTTGTCATAATCCTATCCTTGATGTTGCAGACATTTCACACATCATTTTTTTGAGATTCTTTTGCACAATAAGAGAAGTAATTAAGGCAGCTAACTTTGAGCACTTTCACAGTAATCTACGCTTTTTTTTCTCCTTCTCATTGCAAATTAAATTGGAGCTTCATTGTGTAAGTTGGAGTTTATAAAGAAAATGTTGAGAACCAGTAAGAAGATGGAATCTAGGTAGGCGCTTCAAGGATACCTGGGCCTCCATAGCTAAGAGAGAGAGAGAGAATTGCACAATTGCAGTATATTCATCAATGAGTAGTTACAGTCCAAGTGTACCTTCTTATATCAGACTTGGATACTAACTAACCCCCAGATTATCAGCTAATTAAGCTAACCAACCCAACTAACAAATCCTTCTAAAAAAAAATCCAACTAACAAATGCTAACTTGTCATACCAGTCAATCACAGCCTCAATGTTACTATACAACCCACACACAATACAATTTGTACAGATTCCTAACAGAAAACTAAGGCAAGAGTAGCACAAGAACTATGAAAGATAAAAACAAGATGAAGCAATAATTAAGGAAGACTTATGTTAAAAGGAAACTTAACACGTTCATGGCTGGCTACAACAAACGCTTATGATTAAATAGGCTTTTTAGCCAAAACAAGCCATCAATGCTTAGCTCAAATAATTTTTTTGCCTTTGTTTATTTTCTCTAGTAATTAACAATGGTGATCATTTAAATATCACCATAGAAAGTAGTGGATTATTGTTTTCGGTATGATTTTCATGTATGCTAGGGCCATACTTCTCTGAGGATTCTAAATAGGACCTTCAAAGTTCATTAACTACAAACTTTCTTACAAGTGGGAGAAAGCATGCCACAGGACACTATTGACTTGACTTGCAGGTTGCAAGTTTCATGCTCATTTTCGTACGTTCAATACAGGTTACAAGACATGCTTTCATATTACAAAGGCCTTTAGCCAAAGCAAAGCTTACTAGCTTTATCTGATTACTCCGTGGTCACGTCCCACTTCTTATAGATTTGAGATACCTGTTCTGAATTTTCAATCAAGAAACTGCATACCAGTAGCAGATAGATGCCTAGGAACATGCAAATATAAAATCAAATGTCATTCCGGCGAAGTTGCAAAACTGGGTTGAGCTGTAGTAGCTTTTGCAAACATAATGAAGGAACCAACATAGCCCGGTGATGAGTTCAACCATCACTGTCCTCACACAACCTTTAGTTTCGTAAACATCTTCTTCTTCTTTCTTCCACCCCCCCCCCCCCCCCCAAAAGTGAATTAGAATCTATTCATCACAAACAATTACAACAGTATTAATTAATAAAGTATAGCATTTTGTGTCCTAAACATATTTTTGTTTTATTTTTAGATGAATGGGAATTTATTTATTAAAAACAATTACATCAGTATCAAGACAAGCGGACTATCAAAGAATCAAAACCATAAAAAGATCCCTATATAAAAAAAGGGGATAAAATTATACAGATGACAGGACAACATATTATCAAAAGCAAACAGAAGAACATACCAATCCAACTATTAATACTTAAGAATCAGATAGTCTCCTATTTATCAAAAAAAAAGAATCAAATAGTTTCCATCTAACCTTTGTTTCTAGATGAATCCTCGATATGCCTGCTTGATGCCAGTCTCCATCTAACCTTTAAGACAATAATCTTGAAGATAGTTGCTTCATCTTTAGATTGTTACCATGCCATTGAGTGTTTTCTCCATCCAACTGTGATATAAATGAGCAATCCAAGCAACTTTAAGAATGAGAACAACAAAGTTCTTTCGCCTTTTAGAACTCCAATTGCCCAAGCTAACTCTGCATCCCAAGTACCAGGTTTTCTAGGAATGAAACAAAGCTTAATAGTTACTCCCAAATATGATTTAATATCCAAGAGAATAGAGAAGATGATCTCTACTTTCTCCATCTTCTGAAAAAGCAATGAAGTACACCATCTTGGTAAATCTTATTGCAGCCACCAATCCCTAGTGGATAATCCTATTCTTAATAGCTAGCCAAGTGATGAAACTATGATTGCAAATAGATTTAGAAAATTAGATGAGCTTGCACTATTCAAATTTGGTAGAGTAACTCCAATAACACTCCAAATTTGAATATTCCAGATTTCACAAGTTCCAAAGTGACATTTTCTTCTGTATTCTTATCAATGTTCACCTTAGTATACCTGCCTTGAATATAAACCAGAGCCTACTTATCCAAGAAAAAAAAAAAAAAACCCAGAGCCTCAAACATTGCTAACTGCCAACTTTAGGCACCCACAATATACCAATTTTGTTTCTTCCCTGTTTTGTGTTCTGCTTTGTTTCTTCAATGAATATACCATTTCATCACATCATAAAATTTAAAATTAAAAAAAAAAAAAGGGGGACCCACAATATGCCAATCATCCAGCCAAAGATAATTAAGTACCATTCCCATCTTCAGTAAGATGTTTGAGAAACTGTCCACGTAAATAGGAGTCTAAAAATTTATAAAACTTCCACACGCCAAATAGCTAGTAAGAGCATCCGTAGCAGTCGTTGTAAAAATTATGCCATTTTGCCACACCAAAAGCCTACTTTTTTTTTTTTTTTGAAAGGAGCCTACTTTATTATTTTACCACATCATTTTACAATATCTCATTTATTATATGTTCTATATTTTTACCACTTTCATTTAAATATTATTTTTTAATTCTTTTTAATTCTTATTTTATTCTTTCTTCCCAACGGTAACATTTGTCCTACAATAGTCATATTTTCAAATCTCATCAATTCTAACGGTAACATTTTCCTCTTAATTCAACTGTGATATTTTTAAAAATTAATATTTTCTTAAGCATTTAAAAAAAAAATAAAAAAAACTTAGAACCTGTCACCTTCAAAAAAAAAAAAAAAAAATCAGAACCTGGGAACTTCAAAAAAAACCTCAGAACCTGTCACCTTAAAAAGAAAAGAAAAAAAAAAAAAAACGTTGAACCTGTCACTGACTGAGAGCAAATGGGCAAAATTAATATTTTCTTAAGCATTTAAAAAAAAAAAAAAAAAAAAAACTTAGAACCTGTCACCTTCAAAAAAAAAAAAAAAAAAAATCAGAACCTGGGAACTTCAAAAAAAAACCTCAGAACCTGTCACCTTAAAAAGAAAAGAAAAAAAAAAGAAAAGAAACGTTGAACCTGTCACTGAGTGAGAGCAAATGGGCAAAAGAAGCTGTCTCCAGTATCAAAGAATTCAAACTGATCAAAACAAGACCTATCTAGAAACCAAGAACTCAAAAAGATACTGAGTCTGAACAAACCACAAGAGAAAAAAATGAACAAACACCTGAATTTGAGAAATTCAAGAGAAAAAAAAAAAATGACAGACTTTGAGAAATTGGGCAGCAGTTTCTTGACATAACATACATGCTACACCTGAATTTTACATATTGATAACTTGCTCTGAATAGGAAGGACCACAAATGAATAAACAGCAGACCACAAAGTTCGTACAGGTAAGTGTCCAGATTCCCTTACAGTACCTTTTCACTATTGCTCCTCTGCAAGCGTGACATGATATTATATGAATAACATCTCTCTGAATAAATGAATCATCTGGAAAGCACTGCTGAAAGACATGTTATTCTGAAGAAAATTAACTATTATTTGGAAGACAAGAAAATAACCTGAGAATATTGTCCTCAAACCTTGAAGGTCAAATTTGGCAGGGGAGAAGTAGACTATAGAGACCCACTCTTTCGCACCCTAGACTTCCTTCTTAGAAACGAGTTAGAAGGGATCCAACGGATAGCTTTGGAATTTGTTACAAACAACATGTATAGTTTGCGTAGTCATACACAATCTTGATGTCTTTCAATTAGAGTTTACAAAGTGATCACTATTAAGAGATTTTAAAGAGAGCTATTATAATTTATAGCTAGATGAACCCTTAGCTCATCTATGGGGGTAATATATCAACTTTTGTTTTCAAAGTACACAAAACAAAGACTAGTTGTCATTTAAGGTATAGTATACTGCATTTAATGAATCAGTTGTTTGTATGAACAAAAATTTATTTACACTACTAATCTACAAGGATTAAATGAAACTAGAAATCGGATTGTCTTGACGTTCATAGGAAGACACACCATATTCATATATGCCAATGGAGTGATTTAACTAATAATATAAGTATTAACCAACACAAAGATTCTATAGCAATCATCAAAATATTGATTAACATGATCAAATGACAGTTGCACTAAATATTAAAAATCTTACAACATTTACTTACAATGAAACAACACTCTTAAGCTTATACCCTATGTGATCTAGGAATTGAAAGTACATTATTCTCCATGGCTTGTACAATAGTAAAGAACTACATACACCCAAAAACCCAACCACAAATCCAAGTGCCATGCTCACATAGAACCAATCCACTTCAAGTCCATTAGTATCTTTACTCCTAGTGTTTTCACTGTTGGGTTTTACACCATTTACAGTACAATTGTCCATAAGTGGTGGTCCACAGAGACTATTTCCAATAAAACTTGACACGGTGAGGCTTTGTAGCTGAGTGCTTAAAGGAATTTTTCCTGTCAAATTGTTGTTTGACAAGTTCAAATGACTTAAAAATGTCAAATTTGACATGCTTGAGGGAATTTTACCTGAAAGATGGTTCATAGAGAAATCAACAGATTCCAATAGTACCATAGTACCTATATTCATAGGTATACTTCCATTCAAGAGATTACATGACAAATTCAATGATTGTAATTCTTGAAGACTGGTCACTTCTTTGGGGATCTCTCCTGATAAATTGTTTTTGGAAAAGTCTATACTTTTTACCAGATGGAGAATGGTGTTATACTCTCGAATGCTCCCCTTTATCACTAGCAATGCACTTTCAAGAGAAAGATATTGACCATAACCAGATACATAACGATAAGAATTCAAGTCATTTGAAATATTATTTGTGGCCATGGCACTAAAATTTTTAACACATCTAGGTATGCTTCCAGATAGCTTGTTATGTGAAATGTCCAATATTTGGAGTGAAGTAAGAGCACATAGTTCTGTTGGTATGTGACCATGGAAATAGTTTGAGCGAAGGCTAAGAATCATCAAGCGTGTATATCTATGCCCAATCCATGGAGGTATGTTTCCAGAAAACCTATTTTCGGCAACATCAATAATTACCAACTCTTCACAATTTTTCAAAGATGATGGTAATTTTCCAGAGAATTTATTGTTGTGTAGGTGCAAAGAACGAAGATAAGTCAAAGATCCCATGGATGCTGGAATACTACCACTGAAATTGTTGTTCCCCAAATTCAAGACCACCAAGTTGCTCCAATTCATCAAACAATCAGGTATTATTCCTGATAAAAGATTTTTTTCAAGATTGAGATGTCCTATGTTTTTTGGCTCATTCACTCTAAAACAAAAAAAGTGAGAAGTAGATCTGGAGAATAAATTGTTAGAAAGATCTAGCAAATGCACATTAGAGGATATACAAGGCAACGGACCTTTGAAATGGTTTGAACTTAAATCAATCGTTGAAGCAGACAAAATCACGGGACTGTTTGGAATTTCTCCATTGATTAGATTGTGGGAGAGATTTAGATAGTGGAACTGTGAAGACAAGTTCCAAAATGAAGGAGGAGCCATATCTGAAATCTGTGTGTAAGAAATGTCTAAAGACAGCATACGCCTTTGTGAACAAAGCCATTGGGGAAATTTTGGCCCTAAATTCCATGATCGCAAGGACAAAGACCCAAGCTGAAAAGGAGGAATCCAATTTTGACTTACTTTTAAAGTCAGTTGGTTTCCAAGTGCATAAAGTATCCTCAAACTGGTTAAATTGACAAAATGGACTTCGGACACAACACCTTTCAACATATTAGAAGAAATATATAAAGCCTCAAGATTGGAAAGCTGTCCTAAATTTTGAGGGAGGGTTCCGTTGAATTGATTCGTCCTAAGATTTAGGATTCTTAGAGATGAAAGTTTTCCCAAACACACTGGAACTGGACCCGAAATTGAATTATTATAAATAGAAAGTTCGACTAGATTTTTAAATACCCCAAGTTCATCCGTCAAATGACCATGAAGTTGAGAAGAACTTAAGTCTAAGATCTCTAGTCTATCTGAAAGACACCCGGATAAACTTTCTAAGATTTCAGATATCTCTTGACTCCATTTGTTGGATGACAATCTGAGTTCCCTTAAGTTACAGAGATTACCCAACGATCTTGGCAACTTTCCTCCAAGTTCATTTCTTGACAAGTCAATACTAATGGCAGATGTTAGGTTTCCAATGGCATTGGAGATTGTACCCTGCAAATTACTGGAGCGAAGGTTGAGAAACTCAAGACGACTAAAACTATACAACCAATTGGGAATTGAAGAGTTGAAATTGTTTCCAGATAGACCGAGGTGACTAAGAGAAGTCATGTTTTGGAGATCAACAGGGATTGGACCTTGAAAGTTATTGTAAGATAGATCAAGAGAAACAAGATTACGAAGACCAAAGATCCATGATGGGATCAAAGTGTTTTCAAAATGGTTCCCTGAAAGATTGAGGGTGAGGAGAGATGAAAAGTTAACTGTGGGTGTCGGTGGAATAAAAGGAAGTTGGCAATATGACAACCGCAACTCAAACAAGGATGGGAGTGTGTTTGTGAGTTGTAGCCAATTAGAGGCTTTACTAAGATTTACATAACTCATATCAAGATATTGTAGCAAAGGAAGACCAAAAAGCCATTCAAGGTTATTCACATATAAATCATCAATCCAATAACCTTTAAGGTTGAGATAGTGCAAATTGGAGAGATTTCCAAGTTGATGAGGTATGAGTCCCACAAATCCCGCATTAGAGAGATTAAGAGATGTTAAACTCTTCATTGAACCAAGAAATGAAGGAATAGGAGAAGCAGAAAAATTATTGAAGCTGAGGTCAAAGTAATTCAAATGCTTCAAATCAAGGAGAGAAGGATTTAGCTTACCACCAAACATTGTCCGCTGATAAGCTTCATATCCTTCTTGAGATTCATAATTAGGAAAGCTTCTGAGATGGAGTTGATGGACGTGAGCTGTGAGGTTGTGGCAGACAACACCAACCCAATGACAACAATCGCCATCATCAGTCCAAGAGGAGAGCCGGTTTGAAGGGTCAATAAGATGTTTTTTAAACTTGAGAAGAGCCTGTCGCTCAGTATTGATGCAACGAACATCAGAAAGTCCGGTGCAGAAGAAGAAGAAGAAGTTAGGAAGAAAGAGAAAGGCAAGGAAAAGGAAAAGGAATGAAACGGGTCTGAAGGAAGCTTCCATTATGAGATGAGATGATTAGAATTAGAAGCAGATAGTTGTGAAAACAATAATACTAATTGGTGGGTAATTTATAGGAGAGTGATGATGAGGAGGGTCTACTGCAAACCAGTTTCTTTCATCTCTCTCTCTCTGTTTGCTTTTGTTTTGTTTTACGCTTAAAATTCTACATATCAGGTCTATGACTAGCCGTAGTTGTTGAGCATTGACTGAGTATCTCCAACGACTACCAGGTCTATGACTAGTCGTAGTTGTTGAGCATTGACTGAGTATTAAGTAGTAGGTTCCTCGGTTTTTTTTTTTTTAAATAACTATACAACCCAAACTATATTATTAGTTAGGCAAGTTTTGAAACAAATTTGAGTCCACTGGACTCGGTTTTTGTTCAAACACGGGCACCATGCATGAAATAACTTAACCCCTGTTTACTCTCCACAAAACAGAGCATACCGAATCACTTTTGTACTGCAAAACTGGATGGCAGACCCAATTTCAGTTGTGCAAGAGATGTTCTCTGAACTGAACTGAGTGCAGTTTGTACCTTGAGTGAACATATCAGATACCAAAGTTTCTGGTAGAGGAGAGACCCAAGAGTGAGAAAAAGCTCTTTGTGCCATGCTCAAAATTATTGCTTAGGAAATGTGATAGACAAAGTCATCAAAGTCAGGCTATGAAAAATCACGGTCAAATATAACCTGCCATGTTATTTCATTCTGACTTTGATTTGGTCATAGCTTGGTTTTACAATTGGGCCGCCTAAGAAGTTTACATTTCCTATACAAGGATTTTACTTTTCGTACATAGGGAGGGAAAACTTGCTAACTAATCTTTTGTGGTTTGTTGCCATGTCACATGTATAATGTCTAGCCATGTTAGCATATAGCAAAGTTGTAATTGATTTTGTTATGACCTTGTTGTGATTCGGTATGCTCTGTTTTGTACAGAGTAAAATAGGAGTTAAGTTATTTGCATGGCGTCCGTGTTTGAACAAAAACCGAGTCCCACAGACTTGATTTCTATGAACAAAAACCGAGTCTAGCAGACTCGATTTCCATGTACAAAAACCGAGTCCAATAAACTCGATTTCCAAGTCTACATGGACAGCTTGTCCAGCTCAGCTCCCCAAAATCGAGTTTTCTAGACTCGATTTGTTAAAAACCAAATTTGTTTCAAAATTTGCCTAACTAATAATATAGTTTGGGTTTTATAGTTATTTTAAAAAAAAAACCTAGGTTCTTCCATTTTTATGTTGATATGGCCACATATCATATCAATTAGCTTACCTGTCAATACGGAAATTTCATTGGTCAATGTTAATTGTCATTACTTCATAACATAATAACATTCATAAATTCTTATCAATAATTTCATTGTTAATTGATTAAATTTTTTTTTTTTTTTTTTTTTTTTTTTGGGATGGGTAGGAGCAATAAATTTTAATGGAATATAGAAAAAACAGTTGAGAAACTTTTGTTTTTTTGATAAAATATATTGAGATTTGAGAAGCACATATAGCATGCTAAATTGCATATTAAAATGATAAGTTAGTCGGGAGTTTAGCTAGATTTTACGGCTTTTTTGGCCAAAAAATATATTATTTTATTATTATTACAAATAATGGTAAAAATTTTATGGGAGAATAGCCTCTCTTTAAAAACATAATTTTCAGCATTAAAATATCACATTTTATACTAAAATTGATTGTATCACATTTTGCATTGAAATGGTTTTGAAAACACAACACAACTTTAGTATAAACACATTTTACACTAAAATTGCAAAATTTGAAGTTTCAATACAAAACATGATTTTTTTTTTTAAGGGCTATTTTTCAGAAAAAAATTCCACATAAAATAATAATATTTTTTCAAAAATCTCTAGATTTTAATTGTTGCAAAGAAACTTGGTATAAAAGCTTTAACGATATTGTATTTGTACGTAGAATACTACTGCTGGTGTATTCTAAAAAAATATAGTTATATTATGCATAGTTCAAGCATGATGAACTTAGCTCGAATGGAAAGGACAGAATAATAATTTTATCATCGAGAAAACCAACAAAATAATTTTTTGTGTGCAAGTGTTTAAATCTTAAAAGTTTTGGGACATTAATCTCTAGACAAAAGTTTCTTAAAAATGTAGTTTCTTACTAGTACCAAATATATTCCCATTAATGCTTTGTTACAAATATTATTATTATTATTGATACAAGGGTCAAAGACTTTAATTATTTTAATTAAAATTGAAACAAGGAATTTTTAAGTATAAATATGATATACATTGTGAATTTTAGTTAGCTTAATTGATAAAATCTCTTATTGTTGAATAAGAGATTAAGGGTTTAAACCATACCTACACCAAAAACCAATTGGTGTATTAGCCTATTGATAAAGAATAATTATCACAGAGCAAATACTATAAGTTGAAATTCAAATGCATGTGTGTCTATATATATATATATATATATATATATATTATAATGAAGCCATGACAAATTAATCATCTCTAGAGTGAAGAAATGTAAATGTCAAGGAAATCTACAATTGATAATATATAAAAAATTGAAATTGTTTGACTTTTGGCTAATCATGTAAGATCATACTATATAAGCTTTTGAGACTTCAAAATATATATAATTATCATGGTGATAGGCCAAAAACGAATTGACCCCTTATGATAAATTAATTGATTAATTACCTAACTTTATTAATTAATCAAATTAACATGCAAATGTGTGGTAGCACAAATAAATCACCAATTAAACTAAGTATGCAGCAGAAAATAAATTGACACAGTGATTTGTTTATAAATGGGGAAAACCTACACGGCAAAAATCTCACCGGGTGCTTTTAAGGTCACCACTCTCGAAATTCCACTATTATCATAACAAGCGGTTACAAGTAAAGGAATCCCAATACCTTACCCCAACCTATAGTTGAACCCTTACCCCAATACCCAATTGGACTTGTTCTATAGTGACAATTTCTCCTTTCGATGCATGACTTCCAGTACGTGACTAACTAATTGTGTGGATCCCAGTACGCGACTTCAATCACCAACTAGAGAAAGTTGTTGGCTGCAAAGTTCTTCAGTTCATCCCAACAATGAAGATCAAAAAGATGCTTGGTCACAAAACCCTACGGTGCACAAACACAACAACTTCTTCACAAGAACTATGAACTAGGGCAAATTTTGTCTCTGGTCATAATTTGCTTGAACAAACTTTGCTCAACACTTGTGCAACTTGTGAACACTTTGACGGCCCTTAAAATAATCTTTTTATATGTCTAGGATTGTGAGAAAAGAAAACCCAAACACATAATCATGGATTGGAGTCAAAACAGAACTAGAATTTTGTTTTTCATAAACCTCGATAGATGCCTATCTGTCAAGTAGCTGTTGAGTCATGGGACTGGAACAGCTTCTTAAGCTCGATAGATAGCTAGCTGTCGAGTTAGCTGTTGAGCTTTAATGACAGACACTTCTTCAGCTTGTTTTTTGGACAGACTTGCATGTCTTCAATACTTGATCTTGAAACATAGTTTCTTGAAGTATTAAACACATCCTAGATTTACTCAGATACAAGTAAAGTGTGTTTTGTCAAAGGATTAGCCAATTATATAAAATAGTGACATATGTTCCTAACAAGTGAATCACATATATCCTAACACACGGAATATACACTATAGACTTCAAACCCATAAAAAAATGTTAAGAAGCCTCATTATTATAGTATGCAAGGCTAGCGGGCTATGTTTAAAATCCATTGTAATATTCTGATATGGTCGTGTCTTAATTTCATGTGGCTTTTTCCACCTAAAGTCATGTATCCTTTTTGCTTTAACAAAGACAATAATTTCATAACTAGTAGCCAATGGAGTGATTAGACGTCAATTCATGAAACAAAAGTTGATAGTTTGAATCTCTCTTTTCCCATTCTAGCTCTTTAAGACCAACACTTATCTATATATCTATATATATAATAATAGGTAAAACTGTGAGAAAATCCAATTAGATTTCAAATTGGAACTAAATTAGAGTCTAATTTTATGCCATACGTCTCATCTAATCTAAATTTTTAAATTTTTGCGTCAAGTGAGTTAATTCAATGTAAAAATTGGATTTCAATTAGAGTTTAATTTTGTGCCATGTGTCTCATCTAATCTAAGTTTTTTAATTTTTGTGTCAAATGAGTTAATTCAGTGTAAAAAACGAGGAGTCCAATATAAGTAAACTATCAAAAATATAATTTTTGAATGATTTTATATTTATGAGCTTTTTTTTTTTGTATAACTAAAAACAATTCAAGTTTATAAGTCATATATATATATATATTAATAGTTAAAATTAAGAAAAAAATCCAATTAAATTCTAAACTGGAATCTAATTTTGTGGCACGTGTCTCATCTAATTTTTAAATTTGTGTTTCAAGTGAATTATTAGGTGCAAAAATTAAAGAGTCTAAATTCAATTAGATTCTAAATTGAATTTTAATTGGAGTTCAATTTTGCGCATGTGTTACATCTAATTTTTAAAATTTTTGTGGCAAGTAAATTATTGAATGCAAAAATGGAAGAGTCTAGACGTAATTAGATTCTAAATTATATATATGTAATTGTGGTTGTTTTTAAATGTATCTGTGCATATGCACGAGATTACACACTAGTTTATATTAAGGAAAAAAAAAAAAAAAAAGCTTCGCTTCTCTATGAAAGAAGATTGTCTTCTCTAAACCATTCAAACTTTCCAATCACTTTCTAATCCTTGTTCTTAGGGCGTAGATTTGAGAAAGCAACATAGACATTTTCTCACTACATGTTTGACACGTTTGCTCAGTATTCTACTAACAAAAAAAAAAAAAAAAAAAAAAAAAAAAAAAGAAGAAGAAGAAGAAGAAGTCTTTTGTACCATTAAAATTTGATTAGACTTAGAAAACTTAATTGAAGTGCTCCTTTTTTTTTTCTTTTTTCTTTTTTTTTTTTGTGGGAAAACAAGTGCTCATTAAATTCACACAACCAGAGAGAGAAAAAAGAAAAAAAGAAGAAGTTCAAGCTTGCAGTTTTTTTTTTTTGATAATAAGTTCAAGCTTACAATTGGTTGATGCGGGACCTGTTTCCTATATGTCCATCTCATTGCTTTTTGGAAAATGTCCTTAAAAAAAAATAGACAAGGAGTCTTCTTAAGGCTTTCATTAATTGATGATTTATTTATTTATTTTTTGAGCGGATTAATTGACAGTTTAGGACTAATAAATATTTAAAATTATTGTTAGGATTAATCAAAATGATTATGAATGCCATTATTTAGAACCTTATAGTTGATTGATTGATGACCTGTTTTCTATATTTTCATCTCAATAATTTATGGGAAATGTCCTTATAAATAATTGGACAATGAGTTTGACACTTTGGGCATAATTTAATTGATGGTTTATTTAAAAATTTTTTGATCGGATTAATTGATGGTTTAACTGTTTAAGATTCATATATATTTAAAATCCAAACAATCAATAAGGGAGTCCTCCAGTTTGCATAAAGTAAGCAAAGACAATTGGTCTTATAATAAACTAGTCGCTAACCCGTACTATGCATGAAAACCTATCTATTTGTGAGGTAGACTAAGATAATTTTATAAAAAATTTAAGAAACTACACCATTGCATGATTTACTTTTGTATGACTTCAATTTGTGTTACAAGTCAGATTCGGCAAAAAAATAACTAAAAAATTCAGATATTGAAACTTCTGAAAGACCAAAAAATATTAAAGAATAAGATGATTCATTGCTTAGAAATTATTGAAACAAAACAAAATATATATGACTAAACAATAGAGAAATATAAGACAAAGATGTGTTACATTCAAAAGAATAATTTCAATTATTGCAAGTTTTTTTATTTTGTAAAAACCGATTAAAGAGAATTTGGTGGTTCATGTATGAAAATTACTTTTTAAAAAGTACATGAAAAACCATAAAATATATTTTTTTAACAAAGTAGAGAAGAAGAAAATAACATAAGAAGAGCTCATACCTTTACTTAGCTTTAAAAAAAAAAAAATACTGGGTTTTGCTTTGCTTTTATAGCATTCATGATTAATCTCGCAAATTTGAAGATTAGAAAAAACAATTGAGAAACTTTTGTTTTTTTTGATAAAATATATTGAGATTTGAGAAGCACATATAGCATGCTAAATTGCATATTAAAATGATAAGTTAGTTGGGAGTTTAGCTAAATTTTACGGCTTTTTGGGCAAAAAAAAAAAATATATATATATATATATATTATTTTTTATTATTATTACAAATAATGGAAAAAATCTTATGGGGGAATAGCCTCTCTTTATAAACATTATTTTAAGCATTAAAATATCACATTTTGCACTAAAATTGATTTGATCACATTTTGCATTGAAATGGCTTTGAAAACACAACTTTATTATAAACACATTTTACACTAAAATTGCACATTTTGAAGTTTTGATACAAAACATGATTTTTTTTTTTTTAAGAGGCTATTTTTTAGAAAAAGATTTCACATAAAATAATATTATTTTTTCAAAAATCTCTAGATTTTACTTTAAAAGTGTTGAAAAGAAGGGAGTATAAAAGGTAACTATATGCAAAATATTACTTACTGGTGTATTCTCAAAATGTATAGTTATATTATGTAAAGTTCGAGCATAATGAACTTAGCTCGAATGGAAAGGGCACAATAACAATTTTGTCATCGAGTAAACCTACAGAATAATTATGAATGTGCAAGTGTTTAAATCTTAAAATTTTTGGGACATTAATTTTTGATGATGCATAAAAAATAGAAATATTCCTTATCAATTACCATCTCCAATGTTTTTGAAATCTTTCTCTAGACAAAAATTTCTTAGAAATTCTGTTTCTTCCTCGTACCAAATATATTCCCATTAATGCTCTATTATAAATATTATTATTATTATTATTACTAATAGGTCAAAGACTTTAATTATTTTAATTAAAATTGAATCAATGAATTTTTAAGTATAAATACGGTACACATTGTGAATTTCAGTTAGCTCAATTCGTAAAATTTCTTTTTGTTGAATAAGAGATTTGAAGTTTAAACCCCGCTTACACCAAAAACCAATGGGTATCTTCACCTATTCAAAAAGAATAATTATCATAGAACGAATACTATAGATTGAAATTCAATTTCGTGTGTCTATATATATATATATATATATATATAATAAAGCCATGACAAAGTAATCCTCTCTAGAGTGAGGAAATGTAAATGTTAAGGAAATTTACAATTGATAATATATATATATATATATATATATATATATATATATATATATATAACTGAAGTTGGTTGACTTTTGGCTAACCACATAAGATCACGCTATATAAGCTTTTGAGACTTCAATTTATAATATAGATAATTATCATGGAGCATCTACTATAGATTTTCAATTTACTTCCTTCTAGATGCCTAGAAATTTTATATTGTTCTAATTAATCAAAATTGTTTCAAATGCCATTTTTTTTGGAATTTTATAGTTGATTGATGACATGTTTTCTATATTTCCAACTCAATGCTTTCCGAGAAATGTTTTCCATAAAGAATTGGATGAAGAGTTGAGCTTGATGGTTTAGGACTTGTATATATTTAAAATCATTTCAAATCCAAAAGATATGAAAGAATCCTCCAACTTGCAAAACGTAATAGAGACAATTGGTCTTATAGTAATTACAAAATTATGACTATTTTCTATTTGCAAAAGAAAAGATAAAATAGAGGTTAAACAAAATATCCAAAACTTTGAGTCTCCATTTGAAAACCCAAACTAGACTGGCTCCTAACCATAATGGGGTTACAATGCTGTCACCATTGTGACCAAGATCAAAATACAAATCGATATTTCTGAATTCGTGATTATTCAAATAGTGATAAATTCATTTTACTACTTTTTATTTTATTTTAGGAAATTATAAATTTATAATTCAAAGACTTTGAACCTCTAAAGTCTTGAAAAAAGAGTTTTGGAGACTTTGTTTTTATTGTCCAGTCTTTGGATTCAGCGTACTCCATACGTTAGGTATAACACCCCGACCCAACTTTATAATTAAACTATGTGTGAGTGGTTAATTACTACTTTAAGCCACTTTCTTTTTATAATTAATAGAAGAGTATTTAATACACATATAATTTTCTATTGCCATTGAATAAGAATTGTAAAGATTATAACTAATGGAATGGCTAATTGTATTATAAATATACACTAAGTATGTACAAAATTAATTGTATTATAAATAATTGCATAGTTGGTGGTGTTTTAATTAAGTATGATGCATGAGATATTATAGTAGATTTCCACCCACACATGCAACCAATGAAAATTCAACACAAGTAATATCAATGTACCATGCAATGGCCAAGCTCCATCTAATCTCTTCTTGACTTTTCAAAGTAACTAGAGCTTCCAAGGAACCCTCTTTCTCTCATTTCCCATGGGTCCATGCAAATCAGAATTTTCTCACCTAACTTTGCTCTCTTTTTCTCTTAAGGAAAGAGCTAGGAAGCTCTCTTGAGTCTTCTCTTAAACCCTTGGGTCAACACACCAAAAGAAAGAGAAAGCTCCATCTCATTTCTTCTTCGTACTCTCTCAAAGAAACTAGGAAACTCAATACTCTCTTAAGCTCTCTACCTCTCATACTTTCGGGTCCAGCCACTAGGAAAGGGAAATCCTTTCATGCAAGAGTGATTTTAATTCTATTTTCCCCTCAAGAACCTGAAACTTAGTAAGGGTCTAGCTACTCTCACCTTAGAATCCATAATTTCTTCATGGAATTTTTAGTAATGGTATTTGTGGTTTGTGAAATTAGGAAATCATGAATTTATAAGTCTATATATATATATATATATATATATGCTGTTTTAAGAAGCTTTGAAATTGTGTTGGTGTTTTTTTGAAGGTAGATTAGGCTTTTTATTAATTAATGATTTTATATGATTAAAGAAGTAAGAAAAAGTTAGGATGAGTACTTTTGATGTTACTGCTGGGATTTTGTTGTATGAAATTTTGCTATAAATGGTTAAATGACTGTAAGTAAGTGATCTCTAACATGTCCAATGAGTGTATAAAAATCCCCATATGATAATAAGACTATTTGAAATCATTTTATGATTTTACAAGAAAATGTTTCAAAGCTGCCTCTGTAACAGATTCTGTGTTTATGCATGATAAATTATGTATTAAATTGTATACAATGAATTAGGATGCTAGGAGTAGTTCTTATGAATTCTAAGACATATATGGTCTTATGGAAGTGGTCTCACAGCATTTGGATCAATATAAAAATAATGGTTTAATTTCTAAGTTGCATGAAATTCAGTCAGGACAGATTTGAGCACGTTGTCTTGTATGATTTTTAATAAATCATGGTTTTAGTTTTTGACTCCGAAATTTTTATGGTATATACTAGACATACAGGGGAGTGGTTTTGTAAAATTTCATGAGATTTGGATGTTTACAAACAACTCATTTGTATTTTAAAAATGGGGCATACGCTGCTAAAATGGGCAGTGAACAACATATGTTACACCTGACTTTGAGGATTTAATTCCAGAGTTAGGGTGAATGTTTTGAGTTATAATTTAATATGCTTATCTTTTAGTATGTCTAGATCCTAGATTAATTTTGTTTAACTTGGTTCAAGGTTTAGTACGTTTAGTACTCAAAAGAGGGATTCTAAACCATCCTACTGTTGTTTTTATGAAGCTGTCTTGTTCAATGCGTTGTATGTGCCATGTGAGTGTATATGGTTATATGAGCATGCTTAAAAGAGTTTATGTTTATGCATGCACCTTTGCTTCTAATCTCAAAACACCTTTTGAAATGAAGTTGGCTCTTCTAGAGATATAAGATTAATGTGAGAATTTTGATTTCTCTATGAATTAGTACATCATGATGTTTGATGAATGTATTTTGTGTTTGTGGGAACCTCGTTGAAGTGGAATTAAGACTTCCTTAATTTTAAGAGATAGGCTTTGAGATGAATGTGTAAGTTTATGATAAGGAATAATTGATAGTAAGTAATAAGTTTTGATATTTGGTTTAGGTGTTATCAGTTCCCAAGTCTAAGTTCCTTTGACTTTAGGCTCTCGGTTCCTCTGCTTTTAGGTAAGGGATAAATTATATGAGTATTTGGTAAGTCATAAGGTTATTTTAAAGTATATTATGCATTAAAAGGTTTTTGATTAGAGATATGGCATGTAATCATGTTTGAGACAAAGATATGTTCGTGAGCTTTCGAAATCCTATGTATATGATTTGAGCATATTGATGTCATTACTAATTCCACGAACATGATTTTTAAAGAAAAGAGTGGAAATGATATTATTATGAAATGTTATGCAAAATAAGAAATTTCAGTATGATGTATAAGTATGAAATGATTTCGGGTTATATCCTCTGGTGATCTGAACTTGGCCAATATGGGTTAATTACTGGCTTTTTATGGAAAAATGTTATCTGTTTGGCCATTTAAAGTAGTGGAAATGAGGCTGCCCGTAACTCTAGGTCATTTAAAGTAGAGGAAATGGGGCTACCTGTAACTCTAATCTGAATAAGGCCTTCTCCCCAATGTATACGGACGGTGGGGAGGAATAAAACCTTGAGGAGATGTGCCATCAAGCCTCTCAAAGAAGACAATATCATGCACACGAGGGCACCCAAATGTGATGAGGTCTTCTCTGTATAGACTTATCAAATATGAATTAACCAATATATTATGAACAACTATATTATTTTATTGATCATGAGAGAATGATTTGTTTAAATGCATTATGAAAAGTTAAAAACTCTCATGAAAGGAAGTTTATGATGAAAAGAAAAGCTGTTTTTTAAAAATAAGAGTTTCTGAAGTTTTGTTGTGCTTTAAAAATAAAGTTTCTGATGAAAGTACAAGTTTATGTTTAAAAGTTATCAGATATCTGTTCTTATGAAATGTTAAGTTTTATGACTATGAAAGTTATAATATTTTACGAGAAGAAGTTTATGAAGAAAAGTTTTGTTATTTTTTAAGAAAAATGAGAAAAATTATTTTCCTATGAAGAGCATATAAGTTATTATTATGAATAGTATAAAATACTAGGCATGAAAAAATGTTCTCCTACCTGAACATTTACGGAATAAAATTATTTGATTTATATGCATCCTTATTAAATTCTCATATATCTTACCTTTATTGAGCTGTGTAGCTCACCCCTTGCACTCTGTCAGTCAACATGTTTTATTTTAGAGCAGAGAGAGCCTTAGTCGAGTTTTGGAAGAAGCTGGTTTTAGTTTTATATGTATAGATCCTAAATTAGCAATATGATGTTTAGATTTGTAGTATGGTGTATTTTAGGATCTAATGAAAGTTGTGTACCTTAAAGTATTAAGAGATGTATTATGTGAAAGTGTGGAAATTGAATGACTGGTGGTTTATGTTATTCTTGAAGTACAGTGTAGATGCTCTGAATGTCAAGTGAAAAGTTACATCATTTAAGTAAGGAAACAAGGATGAAAATTAAGAGGAAAGCTTTTGTAAACGTTAAGTTGGTTCTTGTTACTACCAGGCTTAGGCTTGATATTAACATGCCGGTCATGGTCACAAATCCGAGTATCAGGTTTGGGGCGTGCCATTAGGCAGAACTTCTCAATTTAGAAAATTGTTTCTTTAGTACCTACTTTTCCACACTAACAATAGCATTTTTGTATGTCTAGATTTTTCTAGAAAGTGTCTTTCAAGAAAATTAAAACTTGATTGTGAGGCCTTAGAATCTTGACAACAAACAATAGGAGACATCGAAATCTAATGCCGTGTAAACTGGGTTTTCTTTGTTGACAGCTTGAAATTTTGGTAAGGTATGAGTCCCTAAGTAAGATAATAATAAAAAAGTCTGGTTAAAATGGTTCAGTTTCAAATTGTCAATTAGTTTATGCATGGAGTATCTTTGATTTTTTTACTTAAGTTGTTTTGGTTTAAATCGATTTGAGGTTATGGTAGACAACACCCTCCCATAGACAACAATCCCCATGGGCAGTCCAAGAGGCGAGCCGGTTAGAAAGATCAATAAGGTCTTGCTTGAACTTAAGAAGAGCATGTCGCTCGGTATCGATGCAATGAACCTCAGAGAGTCTGGTGTAGAAGAAGAAGAAGTAGTTAGGGATAAAGAGAAAGGCAAGGAAAAGGAATGAAATGGGTCTTAAGGAACCCTTCATCATCAGATTATTATTATATTATTAGCTGCAAGTGCAAGGCTTACTCATAAAAAAAATTACACTAAACATTGGATGCTAATTTATAGGAGATTGATGACAATCTTGTGCCGATCAATTTTTTATTTATTTATTATTTATTTTTGACCCTTGGGATTCACACATGATGATGAATAAATTAATAAAATATAAAAATATAGCATGTTTAACATAAAATAAATAATAAAAAAGTGGGTCTCCTAAAGTCTTCCACTCTAAAAAGCTGTGTGTTTTTCATTTTTCTATAAAATAAAAGTTTATTATTTTGTTTTGTCAAAAAGAAAAGAAAAAGAAAATTATTGTTTGGCATTGTCTAACACAATTGATGGGGAGTATGCTCGATAAAATAAGAAGGATGTTAGTTTAAATCTCTCATTTTTCCTTCCTTGAGGCCAAACATTTTTTATATTTTTTTATTAAAAATAAAATAAAACAAAAGGCTTGTCTTCCACTAAAAAAGTAAATAATAATAATAATTTTGTCTTATCAAAAGCATTCAAAATTTCTAATCAATTCATGATTCATGTTCATAGAGTTTAGACTACAAAAAGCAACCACAATCATCTTTCTCACAAGTCACAAAACATAAACCCTTTTGCATAGTCTTCCATTGCAAAAAAGAAGTCTTCTACTATAAAAAGCAATCTTTCATCTTTAAAGACATTAATTGCATGAGGAATATTATAAACACAACAGTTTTTACAATAGCTGATTAGACAAATTTTTATCGATTCTTATCTGAGCATGTCATCAATATCGTGTTTTCACTTATTAAATTATAAAAATAATTTGTCTTTTCGATAGTTGTGATTTTTTTTTTTTTTTTTGAAGAATTTGAGTGACACAAGTGATTAGGGAGAATCCTTCATAAAACTAAGTCATTTGTTTGAATCTCTCATTTTTCTTGAAAATGAGAGATTAATTGATGGTTTATTTATTTATTAACAGATTAATTGATGACTTAGGACTTGTGTGTGTGTTTGTGTGTGTGTATTTATATATTTAAAGGAGTCCTCTAGTTTACATAATGTTAATAGAGACAACTAGTCTCATAGTAATATGAAAGGAAGTACTAAATTTGCTACCAAAGTTTCTCTCCTCTCTTCCTCCTAATTCGGTACCGCCAATGCCAAATTTTTGTGGAATTCAACACTTAGGGTAGCGAATTCTCCCAACTCTCTTCTCAATTACCTAAATTAGTTGACACAATCAACATAACACCTATAAACAAAAATGTTAATAATATTTAGTTGAAAGACTCATCAAATTTGAAGAAAAATAACCAAAACTTTGAGTCCCTTATTCAAAAACCCAATTTAGATCAAATGCCTCCTAACCATAATGGGGTTGCTATGTTGCCACCATTGTGATCAAAATCAAAATACAAAACGATAATTCTAAACTCCTAATTGTTCAAATAATGATAATTCAATTTATATGATTTTTTTTTTTTTGAAAATTACAAATTTATAATCCAAAGACTTTGAACATCTAAAGTCTTAAAAGAGAGTTTTGGAGACTTCGTTTTTCTTTTCCAAAGTCTTTAAAGCCTCCTTTACGTTGGGCAAAACTTTTCACACGTTAGTGTCTAGTTTTCTGCACTGTATAGTTTTTCCAAGAAAGTATAGTTCTAGTAAAGTAAAGCTCATGGGTCCTCAAAATTTTGTCCGTTGTATAGTTTTTCCAAGAAAGTGTA
This sequence comes from Quercus lobata, assembly GCF_001633185.2. Classification (NCBI taxonomy): domain Eukaryota; kingdom Viridiplantae; phylum Streptophyta; class Magnoliopsida; order Fagales; family Fagaceae; genus Quercus; species Quercus lobata. Next base: position 14,445,859 of record NC_044912.1, on the reverse strand, counting down.
GTTCTAGTAAAGTAAAGCTCATGGGTCCTCAAAATTTTGTCCACCGCCTAGTTTTTCCAAGAAAGTGTAAACTTTCCACATGTTATAGACCTTTAGTGTCTAGTTTTCTCCAAGAAAGTGTAGTTCTAGTAAAGTAAAACTCATGGGTCCCCAAAATCTTGTCCACCATCTAGTTTTTCCAAGAAAGTGTAAACTTTCTACATGTTATATTGTCTAGTTTTCTCCAAGAAAGTATAGTTTTAGTAGAGTAAAGCTCATGGGTCCCCAAAACCTTGTCCACCTAATTTTCCACACGTTAGTGAAAGTGTAATTCTAGTAACACTAACGTTTTCTTTTTTAGATAAATAGTAACACTAACGTTGAATACATTCAATAGCATTTTTCTCCATTTAATTTTTTAGTTAATATAACTTATAAATATATTTAACCTAAAAAGCTGAAACCCAACATATATGAGCTCAATTATGATATATTAATCACTCATTCTTTTCATTACTATTTGATGTTGGACTTCACTCACATGTGTACACCCAACATCTAACACTCTTATTAAAAAAAAAAAAAAAATCTAATTCTCGAATTCTAAGAAGTGACAAAGCTTATGTGGATAAAAAATCCATGTAGAACTTAAGTCTTAGAGACTCAAGTTTCTTAAAATAAATTATAAGATTGTTATAACTTATAAGAGAAATTTAGTCTTAAGGATTTTTATAGCATTTTAGTTTCCTTTAAGGAATTGAGACTTGAATTCCATGTGAATTTTTATCCGAACTCAAGTCTCCACATTGATTTTTTTATCCACATCATATTTGCCACCTCTTGGAACTCGAGTCATTGAGACATGACTTTCTTGAGTGAACTCGAGTCTTAGAGACATGAGATGCTTCATAACTAAAATGTTTGTTTTTTCGGCCACATAACAAAATTGTTAACAAAAACTGTTCAAAGAGGGAAAAAAATCCAGGGTTTCTTTGCTGATGGGGTGAAATTTTGGTAAGGTATTGAAAGCCTAGGGTGAAAATAGCCAAATACCACGTTTTGGCAAAATTTGTGGCAAACTAGCACTATTTTGGAAATATTTAGCAATCTAGCAATTTTTTAGTACTCGACTTCAGTGAACTCGAGTTTTTAGTGAGTCGCCAACGTGGCACTGCTGACCTAGAATTTGTGTAATTAAAAAAAATAATGTGGTACTCAATATTACTAAAATCGAGTATCTCTTTATAGTACTCAAGCTTAGTGAAGTCGAGTACCTTTTTTTTTTTTTCCTACTTTTTTTTTTTTTTTTCCTGTTGGAATGGCTTGAATAGTCAAACTTAGTGGCTTGACATTAGCCAACAAACCATTAAATGGCTTGCATGCCTATGTCAGGAAGATGCATGATATTCAAGAAGTTTCATGCATAATGAAATGCAAGAGCTTGCATTAAATGTTCTTCATGAATTGTCAAAGAAGATGGCCAGGAACAACACCTGACATGCAAACTAAATTCATGCTTCTTTTCTTTTGGCCAAAATGGATGACACTTTGGCCATAAATGCTTGCCATTTTCTTTGACTTGACAAGTTTCATGAAAGTGCTGAAGCTTTGGAGAATAGGCAACCTTAGTTTGGTGGACACAACAATCACAATAGGAAGAAGCAAACAAAGAAAACCATTGAGTTAGATATGTGTCAAGGATGAGAATGGCATATAGCTTATATAGCTGTATATATAGATAGAGTCAACACAGTAGTTGTACGGAAAACAAGTGAACGTTTCCTAAGTAAAAGTTGTGTACGAAACAAAAAGTAGAAAAATGAAAAAAAGAAAAAGAAAAAGAAAAACAAGGTACTCGACTGTATGAAGCTCAAGTACTATAAAGGAACTTGATTTCAGTAATATTGACTACCACATTATTTTTTTAATTACACAAATTCCAGGTCAATAGTGCCATATTGGCGACTCATTAGGAACTCAAGTTCACTGAACTTGAGTATTATTTAGAACTCGATTTTGTGAAACTCAAGTACTAAAAAAAGTGGTAGATTGTTAAATATTTCCGAAACAGTGCTAATTTGCCACAAATTTTGCAAAACGTGATATTTGGCTATTTTCACCGAAAGTCTAGATATAATTCCTCAAGTTAGACAAAAAAAAAAAAAAAAAAGACTATTAAAATTTGTCAGTGTCAATTAGTGAAATGCAAGGAGCAGTATAGGCATCTTTGACGTCTTAGCAATTGCATTAGTCTGGCCAAATTTTTCCGTCTATTTTACACTAAAAACTTACTTTTTCTATTTTACACTACCACTTTTTCAAAATACCCACATCAGTTCATCTATTTTTCCATTTATTCTATTTAAATAATAATATTTCTATAATATTTTATTATTATCTTATCCTTTTCAATTGTCCTTATCTTTTTCTTTTGTCCTTATCCCAGTTCATTTGATCTCATTTTTTCACTCTCATCTCCACTCCTCTGCTGTTTATGTCAAGACTCTTCATTTCATTTGATCTCATTTTTTCACTCTCACGGTCAGATTACCTTTCCACCACAAGTCAAGCACAACCATCTTCTTCTTCTTTTTCTTCCTTTTCTTTTTTCTTCTTTGTCTCATGGTCAGATCAACTCTCCACCACAAGAACCAATCTCCACCACAAGTACCGATCTTAAAGATCTGAAGAAATCCCTCTCTAGCAAAGCTTGCATGGTTGAATCTCTCTCATCTATTTTCAAGCATTCTGCCACCATTGAGTTCGTATTTTGATTCTGATTTTGGGTTTGGGTTATGGGTTTTCAGTTGATGGTTTAATTTTAAGTTATTTTTTGGGTTTGGGTTATGGGTTTTTTGTGGATTTTGGGTAGATCAGGTTTGATTTTCGTTGTATTTTGGGTTTCCGTTGTTTTAATGGGTTTTGGTGGTGGTGGTGGTTGTTTTAACGAGTGATGGTGGTGGTGGTTGGGTGGTGATGGTTGGATAGTGTTGGGTGGATGGTGGGATCTGCATTTTGGTGGTGGTGCTCTTGCAGGTTCTGTGCGTCTGTGTGGGTGTGTTTGTGTTTGTGTGTATCAAAGGAAGAAGAAGATGGAGGTAATGTGCAAAATAGCTGTGCAAAAGAATTGTATATAGTTAGTTAGGCAACGTTTGAAACAATAAAGGAAAGTAGCATCTCGAGTTTTAGAAACTCGAGATCCATATTAGAACTCGAGTCCAAAAGACTCACTTTACGAGTGTGAAAATGTCACATAGATCTCGAGTCTTTAAGACTCGAGTTTCATGCAAAAAAAATTTCACCTATAGTGGCGTTTTTAAGCCTTACAGTGACGTTTTAAAGCCCTATAACGGCGTTTTCCTGCAAAATTTTTTTTTATAAGTACAGGTTTAGGGAGTCCTATAGTGGCGTTTTTAAGCCCTATAGTGGCGTTTTTAAGCCCTATAGTGACATTTTATAGCCCTATAGCGGCGTTTTTATTCAATTTATGGAAATCGAGTCTTTAAAACTCGATTTTTAGCTTGATTTTTCCCACTTTAAACTAATCCACTTACAAATCGAGACTTAAAAACTCGAGTTTTATCTTGGAACTCGAGTTTTAGACACTCGAGATGCTAATTTTCAACATTGTTTTGAAACGTGACAACTAACTAAATTTTTTTATATTTATTGTTATTTAGAAAAAAAATTCGAAGAAGATGATGAGTCTAAGTTGGTTTTGTAGATGGAGAAGAGAGAAAAAGAAAAAGAAAAAGAAAAAAGAAGAGCCAAACGTGAAATTAATAAAGTAACTGTGTATATATGCACGGATACTATAGTAAATGTATAAATATACACAATTTTAGATGGACTGATATGAAAGATTTTTGGGACAAAATGGGTAAAATTGGTTACTTTTTGCATTTTGCAAACTTTTTCATCCGCTCTTATGTTAGTCATTTTGGATAAAATGCTTCTTAATTAGGATAAAAGTATCTTTTCTCATTGTCTTTGGTTTCTCTCTCTCAGGGGAATCTTTGCGGAAAGTTAAAAAGGCAAGCAAACCCATGACGATTATAATGGACCAAGTGAAAAAGGAAGCTCTGATGAACTACCACACCCGGCCACAAAGGAATGAAAGGTTCGCATACTTTATGGCCCATGGTGACTATGAATGTGAGCAGTACTTGGAATGTGGTGGCTTGGAAGGTTGATGGAATTTGGAAAATGGGTTCAAATACTCTGTAAATATTGGATTTCTTGAATGCAAATTAATTCTTATTTTCTATATTGATTAATGTTGGTTGCTGCATTATCATTTTTCCTTTCCTTTGGCATGTACTCTTTTTTTTTTTTTTAGGGAAGTGTCTTGGGTCATTTTGGTTGGAGTAATTTAATTTAAAAATAAAACTTTCTAAATTATTTTGTAAAACAGAGTCTTATAAAATAAAGCAACTTTTTGTTACTTATTTGTGGTAATTGCTCACTTCATGTAAGATTATTGGACTTGTTCGCAATGAGAAACTGTCATACAGCTAGGAGACAAGAAGACAATGGCAATTCATTGTAGGCTAATGATTCTCATTCTCTTATATTCAAAGCTAAAATCAGCACTCTTGATGCCCACACTTATAAAGTCATTTAAAAATTTTCAAATTGTAATATATGCATACCACTGCAAACAATATAATTGGAATTAAGTTCCATGTCTTTCGTCTTTACATATGACATATGTGAACTCATATCTAGATTGCAATCAAATGACAATGCTAATGCAACTTGGTCACAGTAATTGGAAAGTACAAGGATTAATAATTTAGATAGAGGTAGCATCTAGCTTCCTCCCATGTGTAATACACATGTTAAATATTTTCCACAGTTGTGTACTAACCTTCAATCAAAGAAAGTTTTATTTTTTGTTTAAGAGAATAACTTACTTTTGTATTTGTTAGGGGTCTTTGTGCAGCAGTGACATGTGTCTCGTTTTGAATCTTTGATATGTTAGTGGCTAGACTTTGGTTTTTTTGGGTAGTCAAGCCCAGTACTCACGCCAATGGATTGTCTATTGCTCGCTACCTTTGCGATTTCTCCTAGGCAAAAGACAGTATAATGAGTAATGAAAATAATAAATTAATGTGAAAAATAGTTTTCTCATGTATGGATTATTTTAGCATGATTTCAGTTATGAAGCATAAATAAATGTGAGAAAATATGTTAGGCTATGAAGTATACGAATACATATGAATAAAATATGTTTAGACAACTATGAGCAAGTCCAAGCAAGTATCTTTGATAGTATTAAACAAATATATTTGTGTATGCCCAACTTAATTTATGTATAGTTTTAAATCCATGCCAAGAAATACATTAAGCAAGATTATATGCAAATTATATTTCAGGCATGGTTTTACTATGTTTATTATAAATCCTCAAACCCAAAAGTATGTTCCACCACAATTTTGATGATACATGTTTTGTATTTTCTATTTAATGTTGTTAACCATTTCTAATTTTAATAAGATTTTTCTCAAAGAAAATATAGTGATACACATTGAGAAGACTTTGAAACCCAATGGCATTGATTTATTTTGTTGTCGAAGACTTTAGAACTTTAAAAAAAAAAAAAAAACCCATGTCATTTCTTATGAAATCAGTTTTTTATTTTTTTATTTTTTATTCTTTGGTTTAATAACTGATTATTATTATCTTTGATTTCTCAATGCTTATAAATCTTCTACGAAACTTAAATTTACAAGAAAAATAAGCTAAATACTAGAGAAAACTTTTCAAAAGAAACTTTTGTTAAAAAAAAAAAAAAAGTTAGCAAATTGCATTTTCTAACTTTGCTTAAAATACAACTTCTCGTCATCCTTCTCATTCTAAAATGTATTTATAGGAAGGATTTAATCCTTTAAGAGATGAAGGTTGAGTTTGGATTGCATTGAAAAATCAAAGCTGGAGCGTTTGGCTTTTTTTGTGGGTCCCATGTACTATTCACGGGACCTGCAAGTATAGAAAAATGCAAATGTTAAGTTAAAACTGGGTCTCATAATACTATTCACACATTTAAAAATTATTTTACTACAGTATTTTTAATTTTCAGTAATAAATGATATCTAAACAGACCTGAAATAAGTCAAATAACACAGTCCTGCTTCCTCTTATAGAAGAGAAAACAACTTAAATGGGAAGAAAAAAAAAACATAAAATCCTAATTCAACTAGGAAAAAGAAAATTCTAGTCCAACTAAGAAAGCAAAAAAAAAGTCCAGCCCAAAGGTACCAAATTTTGTAACACCATAAAAGAGGCCCAGATCTGATCCATTGGATCCAATCATTCTCTCTAGTCACTCACCATGTTCGGTACACAAGTTGCCGAAGAACCCGCACAAATCACATTCGCCATTTTCATATTTTTAACGGATAAATACTAAAACTTCGAGTTTTCAAAATTCCCTCTCTCTCAGAGTCTCAGTCTCAGTAGTTAGTATGGGTGTGAAGAACTTGTGGGATATCTTGGAATCATGCAAACTCTACCACTTCACCATCTCCAGTAAGTTTCCCACTTTTCTTTTCTCTTTTTTCTCTCCAACCAAACTGACCCTAATAATTATTTTTATTTTGGGATTTATGTTTGGTTTTTAAAATTTTGAATTATGGGTTTTTAGGAACAAGAGGGTGTGCATAGATCTCTCTTGCTGGATGGTTCAGCTTCAAAACGTTAGCAAATCACACTCTTGTATAAAACAGAAGGTTTATCTCAGAGGTCTCTTTCACCGCCTCAGAGCTCTCATTGCTGTTAATTGCACCATTGTTTTTGTTACAGGTACTTAATTCATATGCTTTTTTGTTTCTGGGTTTTCTTCTATTCTGTCCTTTACTTTTAAAACTAGATGTGGGTTTTTTAATTTAATCCTTCACTTATTGTGAAGATTGGGTTTTTGGTTTTTTGTCAAAGAATGATTAATGGGGCACTTGATTTTTAGGAATAGTTTGCATAGATGTTTGAGTTGGTGATTTTTCTTTTTTAAAATGAGACTCTTATAATAATGTCACTGTTCTCTGTATACACACTATGTACTGGGAATCGTGATAGATGCGCTTTGTTGATGGCTGCACAATAATGCGAGCAACCCCAGTTGTTGTACCTCCTCGTCCACTGTATAAAAGTCGAGCACAGTGTGATGGGGTCAATGGTGTCCTTCTCTCCCATTTGTTGCAAGTCTCAGATAAAATCCCAACAACTCCATTCCCAAGCATGGTTGTTGCTTATGCTTTTGTCTTCTTTTTTTCTCTTTGTGTTGTTGTTGTTGTTGTTGTTGTTTTGTGATCATAAGAATTGAATTTGAATTCAATCCAATTGAGAACAATGAAATCAAAGAAAGTAAAAAAGGTTTGCGTGAATTTTGAAGAAGTGCTTGGACTGAGGTGATGGAAAGAGAAGAGTGTGGTTGGACGCTCTTTTCGCTTCTGCAAATGGTAGTTTTAAAATGTTGGTTTGTTTTGTTCTGTTTTGTTTGTTTTTATGGTGTGTGTATGAGTGAGAAAAACAAAGGATGAAACGAATTGAAATGATTCAAATGAATATATATAGAAACAGAAAAAAAAGAGTCCAACGTCTTATGAATGCTTGTGGGGGTGTGGGGGCGACGGTCGGGGTTAAAATCTCCAAGAAGGAACTTCACACACATATATACTTAGATTAGGCTAGATTGTATAAAAAAAAAATTCTAAAAAAAATAATTAAAAGTTAGTTAAATAGTATAATATGATATATAAATAGCATAAAAAAAGTATAATAAAATCTGTAAAACAAGATTTGGGTCACAATCATTAGGGTCAGCATCATCATTGAAATGTAAGACCATTAGGAAAGAAGGAAAAGTTAAATAAGTGATATATTGATTGGGAAGCCAGGTGGGTTGGCCGAGTGGTTGTGCACTTAGTTTTAAAGTGTTTGTCCCAGGTTCGATTGGATGTGCTCTCTAATTCGAGTTCGGGTACCTGCACTTTGAAAAAATTCCCTGGGCCAACGATTTACTCCTCTAAGACCCACCAATCGCGAACAGTGATTAATCTCTGGTTGAAAGCTTTGAAAATACATGGTAAAAAAAAAAAAAAAAAAAAAGATATACTGATTGGGTACTTTTGGTAGGTACATTATATATACATAGATAAAGGTCCTGTCAGTGTGTGAGTTGTCTAGATTAAGACATAATAAATATTAGGCAGAGTATATCCACATAAGTGTATATTTAATTAAAATTTATGAGTATTTAAATTAATAATTTTACATATTTAATTCTACTATTAATGTATGAATTCTTGCTTATCTTTGAAGTATATGAAAACAATGTACAGTTTAGATGTCATTGCTTTCAGAGCATGGCATTTGACCACATATCTTAATTTTAAGTAATCTTTGCTGCCTGTAGATGGATCCATTCCTGCTATTAAGTTATCAACTTATAGACACCGCTTAAATTCAGGAAGTGAGGTGAGAAACATTGTGTGCAACTGCAATCACTGTATGTTGTTTACTTTCATTTAAACTTATTTTGGGTCCTTTTTTTTTTTTTTTTTGTGGAAAGTTCTTCATACTAACTTGATTTGGTTTATGAAGGTAGGTTACTCAAGACGATTGAAACTTCCAAATTGTTACCTCTCTATGAAGAAATATGGGATCTGATTTTTCATGCATAATAAAAGAGGCTAAAGTTTTGGGCATGGCACTTGGCATTGCTTGCTTAGATGGGTAATGCCTACTGTTAAAGTAAATTTTTTTAATATAGGATTATAGAAGCAAGAACTCACTAGTTTTTTGTCAAATAAAGGAATATTAAATTTATCTGCATGAAATCTTTTAACGGGTTTAATGAATAAAAAAGTGTAACAAATGTAAACCAAAAGAATGAAATAAATAAATATAAAAAATTTATTTCATCTTATTAATCTAACCAATCTTGAAAAAAAAATTCTTGTCTAATCTAGACTTTTCAGGTCTAGTATGGTTTATTTTGCATGATATTATGGTAAATCATGATGCACCACTTTATTTAATAAAAATATATATGGAATATGTTTTCCTTAAAAGGGGAGAGAAGGGCTTCGATTCATGGAAATGTTTTTGTGAAAAAATATTAGCAACCCCCCCCCCCCCCCCAAAAAAAAAAACCCATTTTTTTTCTTCTATTGTAAACAAAAAGACCTGGACTTACTCTATATGTTTTTATTTTATTTTTCTTAAATTTAGGATTGAGGAAGCTGAAGCACAGTGTGAATTGCTGAACTCAAAATCGTTATGTTTGAGTACACTTTTTACTATTAGTCATGTCGGGATTATTCCATAGGAGATGCATACTATGCACTATCATATTCTCATCATAAAAAATCACTAACATTGTTATCATCATCATTTTTCATTAACATTACTATAATGACCATCAGGATGGATGTTTCACTTTGGACTCAGATGTCTTTCTTTTTGGTGCAAGGACTGTGTAGAGAGATACATGCCTTGGTAAGTAGACTCACATTTGGTTGCATATTGAAATTCCTTAGAGTAACGTGTTTTTTTTTTTTTTTTGTACTAATTATGCTTCCATTTTGCTAATAAATTAGGAGATGGTGGTTATGTCACTTGCTATGAAATGACAGACGTAGAGAGACGGCTTGGATTTGGAAGGAATTCATTGGTAAGTTTCTAATTGTGAATGTAAAATATTTATGAAGCTTTTTAGAAAAAAAAAAAAAAGATAATTCCTTTGCTATGCAATTGATTAAGAATGAGAACAACCAAGCCTTAGTCCCAATTGTTTTGAGCTTGGTTATGGATCCTTAACAAAGGAGTCACGGTCGGCTATATGTATACTTTTCTGCCATAGGCAAGTGCATCCATAATACTTAGTAATATCTTCAAAGTTTATCGTTCACCTGATGCAATGATAATGAGCAACTTTGAGAGAAGGACAAAAGGGTGATACTAAGCTGCAAAAGCATTTACCTCTTGGCTTTATGATATGACAAGCCCTCCTTCAACTCCTTTAAGAAACTACATTCTTCTATGTTACAAGACCTGAAATGATATAGCTCTGTTTTAGGAATTGTTGTTTGTGAGAGCTTCTCATATGGAACTGATCACGTGTGTGCGTGCGCGTCTATGTTTGTGTGGATGCATGGGTGTCTAGCTTTGTCTCAATAATATTGATCGCAATCTGCTTCATTTTCTCCTTAAGAAATGGCATTTATAAAATCTTTTATCTAAGTTTCTACTTTTATATATTCCATTTGACTCCACTTGTAACAAGCTAGGTGACTTGGTAACTTTTTGGATAAGTAACTCAGTAACTTGTGATCTTCAGATTACCCTTGCACTACTTCTTGGCTGTGACTACTCTCAAGGAGTTCATGGTCTGGGTCCTGTAAGTTCTAAACCTGTTCTTTCTCTTTGGTGGACTACATTCTTCTTTGTGTACCTATCATATCTCATTTAGAATGGTGAATGGAAGCTTATGCTGTTGTACTAAAATTTCCATCTTCAGGAGTCTGCTTGTCAGATTGTTAAATCAGTTGGAGACAATGTTGTCCTTCAAAAAATTGCCTCTGAAGGACTGCCCTTTGTAAAAAAGAAAAGAAGTTCAAAGAAACAGGGGGCTGTTTCCAAGTGCAATAATAGCATGGAGAACTCACTGGATCATGATATGAATGTTAATGGTGAATTCTAGAAACCTTCTATAGTTCATGTAACAGGCCTGCATGCGGTTCTATTATGCTGTTTTGAAACTATTTTGCAAGCTAATGAACTCTGTCTCAAATGACGCTTTCTCCTCCAATAAGAATGGGTGGAGGGTCAGGTTATGGGTACAAATCCCACTAGGTGTAAGTGTGTGCTACAACAATAACCAAAATAATGACAAAGCCTTAGTCTCAAATTTTGGGTTTGCTATGGATTGTCAATAAATTAGTCAAGGTTGACCACATGTATAATTTTCCTTTATTCTATTTTATTGGTCTTTGTAACTTCCTTAATTGACATTTCATGTTTTACTGCTTCTACTAATGTTTTTATTTTTTTTATTTATTTTTTTTTTTTTGGGGGGGTGGGGGGGGGGGGGGGGTTTGTTGGGGGTTCATGGGTGTGCTAAATTTGAATTAGGTTTACAATTTAGTTGTGATTGAGTAGCAGTATAGGATAATGATTTTTTATCTTTGAGAAAAAAGGTTGTGATAAAATTGGGTTTTTGGGTGACTTTAATAAATCATTTATAAAATGCTTTAGTAGGTATTTTCTGACACAAAAAATAATTGCTATATATATATATATTTGTGTGTGTTTGGACTTTTTGTGGACATTTTTCTCATGCTTTTATAGGATTTGCATCATAAGTGAGAGACTTGTTTTATCTTCTAGTTATATTTATATACAAAAAATGTGAAAAGGGGTAGAGGAAGACCTAAAATAACATTGGTAGCCAAGGAGGGTAGTTGATTTTTTATCTGGGTGGAGGATTTGGTTTGGGATGCACTATTCGGTGATTTGGAATTTTTCACTGTTATGTTTGATGTGGCTAGAGGTCAGGATATGGTGCGATGACAAGTGTCTTTCACCAAAAGTTACAAGTTGTGGTGTTCAAGTCCAAGAAACTCTCCAAATCAAATTAGGAGTAAGGCTACCTACCATGATCTCTCCAAGATGCCTGCAAAAAATGGGAGTTTTGTGCACTAGATATGACATTTTTAAAAAATTAAAAAAAAAAAAAATGATGTGGCTATTGTGGAAGGAGCACAATCATTGGGTCTTTAAGGATAAAGTCAATTTAAAGAACTAGCTTGAAGTCTTGCTACTTCAATCTTTGTTTGATAGGTCATGTGTGTGGGGTCTCAAACAATACCTCTTTTGTGTAATTTTGTAATTCTTTTAGGTTATGGAGTACTTATCATCATGAGTCAGTCAAAACCTTTTTCATTAATAACTTATTTTACCAATAAAAAAAAAAAAAGTGAAAAAGGATATGATAATTAAAGACATGACAGATAGCATGATTTTGGATAGGATAATATATGTGGCCTACCCTAAATTAGTTTATTGAGATCCATAGCCAATCCCCAAATTTTGGGATTAAGGTTTTGTCGTTGCTATTGTTTTATAGCTATGCATGTGTTTTGATTATCAGTTCCAAATATTTGGTTTTACAAATGGAAGACTTCACATTGCTGTTACCATTGAACATTTTTTGGTCTTGTAGGAAGTAAGCATGATTCACAAGGGATGATCAGAACTTGCAAGTTATTGAAGCATATTTGAAGCCCAAGTGCCACTCGGCAGATTCTGATGCTGTGCATAGGTAAAAGCATCGGTTCTGTTGTTTGTTGGGACTAATGCTTGTTGCTGCATATGTGAGTGTTTAGATATGTAATATGTTTGGACCCTTTTTTCCCCCCTTTTTGTCCCTTCGTGTAACTTATAGATGATTTGTTATACACCATCTTTCATTTCTTTCTTCTGCTTCAGTCATGTCTTAAACTCTAACGAACTCAACCAGTCAACCCCCTGCCCAATTCCAAAAGCTGAACAGCAGCTGTAAGGTTGTGGCTTTTGATCATTAAAATCTACATCCCCACCCTGTGATAGGAATGCATATTTCATTATAACTGAGACTAATATGCAACTTCATTTGGTTTTGGCAAGGCTAATTTACTCAGCCAAAATTCTATATACTCTGGCTGGTTCTGCCAAGTGTTATGTTAAACGTCTATGATGACATTTTGAACTGGAAGTTTGATTATGTCAGTTGAGTATTTGGCCCATGGAAAATCTTTTAATGATAGAAACACTTTAATGCAATGAAGCACTTATCTGTAGATCAATTCCATATCATCTAGTCTCTAATATTATTATGGTAAGAATATTTTGGTCTTTTTAGAATTATTTGCTTAAGGAGACAAGTTATATGTATAGGACAAGTTGCTTATAAATTGGGAGAATTTTTTTTTTTCACAAGTGGGTATTATATTTAATGAGCTTATTCACAAAATAATAAATAAAGGGCATGAAAATAGACATGAATACACCTGTAAATTTATTATTTGCAAAGGCTTAGCATGTATCTCATGCAAAATGCTACATGAGTGCCCGCACCTGATATCTGCACAAAAATCACCATGTAATAGTGCTAGAGTTGGCAGTACCTGTTAACCTCAATTTCCTATAATGGGCCACAGCACGTATATCAATCTGAACCTATGCATGGTTCAATAGGTTGCACCAAAAGCGGTGAAACTCAAGCTCTTAGCATACCATCAGCTGGGTAAGTTTCAGCTTTTCCTGCTCAGCCTGTATTATTCTTAGCCCATCTAGAACTGGATTTAGACTGTGGTGTGGTGCTTATATTGTAAAATCTTGGGAGTGAAGTACTGAAGTTGCTTTTTTATTGCTTTGCCTTTGTAGGGCTCTTGCTCAATATCCTTTTCAACGTGCCAAACTTCAGCAGATATGTGCTCAGTTTTTTGAGTGGCCTCTTGATAAAACAGGTTCTTCATTCATTCCCTTGTTCATATTTCATGCCTTATATTCTAATGCACACATACATCAAATGTAAGAATTTATACAAGCACATTGTTGATTTTGGTTGTCTTAAATAGTCAGAGTTTGTAGTGGCTAAATGGAAGTCAAGGATTTTGGCTATTGTCCTGGTAACTCCCAAAACAAAATTCTCATGTGAAGTCAGAATGTCGGATCTTTCCAATGGTTAAAATTTTTGGTGTGTTTTTTTTCAGTGGTTTAAAATTTTAAATTGTCCAAGTCATCTAATTTGGATCTAAAACTTGGTGGATTAGGAAAATATGATGTAATTGTAGGATGCTTATATTTGAGAATTGTCATACCAGATGCTTCAAGAGCATGAACCCTGCCCATCTGTGTGCATCACTTGTTTGTAGTCCAAAAGATCAGCAGAATGTTATGGGTTCTATAAATCTTAGTTAAAAAACTTAATACATATTGAACAAGCTCAAGTATTTCACCAAGAGTCTTGTAGCTCAGTGGCATTGCCTAGTCTGCTTCCTGAGGAGAACTAGGATTCGAATCCCCCCTCCCCCACTTGTTGTAACGTTTGAATTAAAAAAAGAAAAAGAAAAAAAAAAGCACAAGTAACTCAAAATGCCTGCCATATCTATTCTAATATATATGTGATATGAATATGTGAAAATCTTGGGTAGGGCATGGATATGGCACATATCAATTTGACGTAAAAATTGATTGTTCTTAAGGAAAAATAGGGATTTCAACAGATATAAGTGAGGATATATTTTACACCCCCTGTACTTGTTCTATTTTCATAAAGTAATTACACAAGGAAAAAAAAAAAGTTTTAGACCTTCAAAATTCTAAATCTTCATAAATGTCTAGCATGGGTTTGGATCATTTTTTTAAAAAATCTTCATAGTTTTTTTAATTATTTGTAGCTATTTTATGCCTTTAAAGTTTGTTATTCATCTTTTAAACTAAAATTTGGCACATTTATTACAAAATATTAATAAGCTTAACCCTGTCATATCATATCCCAGATTAAAGAAATGAAGTATTGATGGTATCCATATTGTATCATATTGGCATTTGTGCTTGATACTTCACAGATACTTAGTTATTGTTTTCTCAGTTTCCTACCCATGGCCTTCACAATAGATTAGTTCATAGTTGATATTATACATTCACTAAGACGTTTGCTGTGTCCATATTTCTAGATTTTTGGGATTTTCTGTCAACACAATTTGCTTGTGTCCAAAATCATAGAAAATATGGGAATTTTTTGAGGTTACAGGGTGTCATAAAATATAATATCTATAACGTTTCCTAGATTGTATGGCACATTGGTCTATTATATGTTTTTCCAGTTTTTTTTTTTTTTTTTTGCCTTCTTATTTTTGTCTTTTTACCTTATTCATGATTCATATCTCAGATGAGTATATCCTTCCAAAGATTGCTGAACGAAACTTACGGCGATTTTGTAATTTGCGATCAACTTCATCAGATCTAGGACTGAAGCTTCCATTACACGAGGTACTACTGTTTTTTTTTTTTTTTTAACACTAATTCCTTATTCATTAATGGTTTACTCAAGGTAAATTATGATGATAGAATTCTGTTTGGTCACTCATGTTCTATAAACTTGCACAGTTGCACCATTAGTACTACCCTGGAAGATTTTAAAAATAGCATTTAAAGAATGAATGTCAATTGTCATTTGCATTATATTGAAAGCTATGCTCTATCCTTCTGTTTGGACTATTTTTAAAATTGGAGCCACTAGCTCTTTTGATTTCATGATATGCTAAGAAGCAATTCTGGCATAAATTTATTGTAGTTACTGTTGAAAATAAGGTAACTGATTATATGTACTTTATAAAAAAGTGCAATGACTTTATCCATAGGACATATAAATGCCCCCTTTTCACATTTAAACATAGTTGATAAAATCTGAGTGAATATGTTGTTTGTACTTTTCTATCTTTAACCATTTTGTGGCGTATTAGGTTTACGATTCCTCTTTCATTTGACTAGTAATATTTCCCAATTACAGATACCAGTTAAATGCCCTGTCTCAAAAATTATCAAGCATCGAAAGGTTCAGGGAAGAGATTGTTATGAGGTCTCATGGGAGGATTTCGATGGACTTAAGACCTCCATAGTACCAGCGGATCTTGTAGAGAGCTAATGAATTTTATCCTTTTGTAGTGACTTAAGTATAAAGTTGGGTGGTGCTGCATCTAATCCGAGACGGATTTTGGGTTGCATGCACATTGAAAGATTTTGTTTGAGATTGCAACTTATAACAGACATGGAATCTTTTCTAATGAAAGCTTAGGTTTTTTTAACAATCAATCAATAGAGTATGTTTCTGTTTTCCCCTTTTGTTTCTTGGAGTTTAGACCAATATGTGAGTAGAAAAAAGAACATATTTAAGTACAACAAATATTCTTAAATAATGCATTGAGAGGAACACATCAAGAAGGCCGTTCATATTCTATATTAATTAATGAATTTCTGGTAAAAGCTTAATGCTGTGTAAATGTTTATTTTTTTAACATTTTCATGGCCCATACAGAGGGTATCCAGTTCTACACCTGGAACTGAGCAAACAAAAAGTTCTACAATCATTTTTCAGATATTTCTTAGGGGTAAGCAAATAGTATTTATCTCTGTTTTTATTTTAATATCTTTTAATACTGGAAAATTTGTTTTCCTTATCCTTTATTCCTTTTTGTTTGTCCAAAGTGCTTGTCCTGAGAAGATTGTGGAATTTGAGGAGGAAAGAGCTGAAAGGAAGAAACAAAATCACAGGAAAACTAGGCCAAAGA
Organism: Quercus lobata; assembly: GCF_001633185.2. Classification (NCBI taxonomy): domain Eukaryota; kingdom Viridiplantae; phylum Streptophyta; class Magnoliopsida; order Fagales; family Fagaceae; genus Quercus; species Quercus lobata. The sequence goes on along the minus strand of NC_044912.1, from coordinate 14,429,546 downwards.
AATCAGAAAAGGGATCTTCTGTGACTGAAATTTATCTAAAACTCCAAAGACTATTACTTGACATCGAATTAGAAAGCAGTTCTGTTCACAATGCCTCCTTTTCTTCAAATGTGGAGATATCAGAAAGCCATACTGCTGCACCAGAAGTTGATCTAACAAACCAAGATCTGTGGCTTGATCCAAAGAGCAGTGATGATATATCTTGCAATGAAGTTGGTCCAAGTACTGCTAAGAGTGAGGTCATTGATCTCTTAAGCCCTTCCCCGCCAAGACAATCCCGTATAGTATCCAAATTTCCAAAATCAAATGGTCAATGTATTAATGTAATTGATTTGAGTGAATCAGAAACTGATGTATCTCCTGAACATGAGAGGAAGGCAAGAGAGTTAAGATTGTTCTTAGCCAGCATTAGGGATGAAATCTCTTGAACAGCCATGAAGAAGTCTAATGTAATTGTAGTTTGGATTTTCCCAATGAAACTGATTCCATGTCATGTACCTCTTCAGTCTCCTCTTTGTGGTTAGTAGAGACAGTGTGGTGTTTCCTTGTATACATCCTGTGTACTAAGGTTTGTTCTTTTCTTTTAATGAATTTTTTGCTTATAAAAAGAGTGTATTGTGTAACAATCATATTTAGATGTATTAACAAGGATACTGGATAAATTAATCTGAAGTCTCAAACGTAGGATGTAAAGTTCAAATCCTTTCATTCTCAAATCTATAGTTCTTGGCTTTAGACCTTTCTGGTAGTTTGTGATTTGGTTTCGAGCTAAAGACTGTATTCCATACTTCAATTTTGCCTGTGGATTTCAAGCTTATTACCTTTTTTTTTTTTTATTAATTATATTTTGCATTTTATCAATGACAAATCAATTTCAACCTTATCAACATCATAAGCATAAGTTCAATCTTAAGAGGGGGTAAGGAAAATTTATTGAGCAGCACAGGAACTTGGGCTTGATTGGTTTATGTTATAAGAAAGTATTCTGAAAAATATGTGAGAACTTAGGCCTAATTGGTTTGTGTTTCCAGTTTATCACCATTTCAAGAACATAGTAGGAAGATTCCATTCTGTTCATATATATATATATATATATATATTACATTTTACAGTGATTTTTGTTTTGTGATCCCCTGCCCTCCGCAGCCAGTTAGCACCCGAAGAAAAGCCAAACAAACTACCCTTATTCCTGTAAAAACCAGTTGGATTTTCTTAAGCTCATGCTAGCTTACATTACTGTTTTCTCCCTTCATCCCTTCTTGTATATTTCCATGGTTTGTCACTACTAGTTATATTTGAAGGTCTGCTTTTGAGGAGCTTTGTACCAGCACCTCACCAGCTCCTCCATTAACATTGCTTCATGTTAGTAACAAGGATTTAATGAGTGATGTAGTCTGCTTGCTTTTCACTTTCAATCTTTGGTTGAATATGCCAGTAATAATAAGCTGGCTTAATGTGCTCCCTTTTAGTACTTCCACCCTGCCAATTCACTGGGTTCCTATTTGTCTTATCAAAGCAGAGAGTTTCTCAGGCAGACTTTTTAACTTCAACAACCTAGTGGGAAAAAAATCAGTGATTGGAAATGTAGCATCTAAAATTTAAAAAAAAAAGGTAGCTAATTTTTTGCTGGTAAAGAAAATACTAATCAAATTAAAGTTAGGAACAAAAAAACGCTAGACCTTTATTTCCGATGAACTTCAAATTTGCTGCGATGAACAAACCATCAATTCTTCCTCCACTTTTTCTTTCATTTGTTTTGTTCACCCTCACAAAAAGATTGTAATACTTCACCAGGTAGTTATGGAAAGAAAATTAAACATATGAATCACAGAATTTCTAAGTTTCAAATATCTGTCTTCCTTTTTTTTTTTGGGTCTGCATTTTACAGCAATAAAATCACAGATGAAGTTAACTGAATTGCTGCAGTCTACATTATAGAAAATTCAAGTCAAGAGAGGTGTCCTTATCAACCACATCCTAACCAACAAGAGCAGCGGTTGACAATTCCCATGGGCAATTAGATATCATAAGCTACTGCACAAGAATAAAACGATCACTTACTCAAATATTGTAGCAATGAACTGCTGACAAGAATTTCTGAACCACTGCATGCCCTCATGCTGACTAGGTTGGCCAGTGCCTTTAAGCAGAGACCAATTACTACATTTCAAAAGGGCTGGAACAAAAGCAAATAACAAAGGTAAAAGGGAAGATGACAAGATATTTCTATGCAATTCTTGCCTCTCCCTCACTGTCAGAATATTTTTTAGAGAGAAAGAGAGTGAGAACACCATTGGAAAAACTTACAGTTAAAAACTAGACACAACCCATCGCATTCAATGCACCAAGTAAATGCTTGACTAACTGAAAAGAAACAGTGGTAGAAAAGCCAAAATGTTGGTGCTACCACTTTAGTTAGTGTCCAACGGTTCAGCACTTGTTTTGGGTGAAGGAATAGTTTTCAGATTGCTCTCTGGTGTCTGACTACAATGTGTTGCTGTAGCTGGCATAGGTGTTGATGTTGCTAGTATAGTTGTTGTTGGTGTCATAAAATATGTCTCAAATCTAGAACTAGGCTAATCTGGATTACCAGGGAACCGTGCGATCAAACCACCTGATGTGGATTGAATTTAGTTTGAAGAGTTGGAAGATGAATGAAGGCTGCTACAACCAGGTAAATCAGAGAGGCTTGACAAGCCTGGCGGAGGAGCAAAGTCTAAGCCTTCACTTCTAAGGACATTAACATGCTCTTCATAGATAGAGGATGAAAGAAAATTCATGCCATGGCTTATAGGAAAGGGGGTTAGAGGCATAGACAGTATTGAACCTGGTGTCCACCCAAGTGAGCTATTTGGCCTGTGTCATTTGGAAAAACTGGTGGAGGCCTTCGGTATGGTGAATGATGGCTCAGCAACAAGGATTCTGGTGCTGCCCCAGCTATTCTTACTGCCAACGCATGTCCATCCATTCTGTACCCATTCAAATGTGCAATTGCTGCAGCTGCATCAATTTGATTTTCAAATTTGACAAAGCCAAAGCCTTTACTAATTCCAGTAATTCGATTCTTCAAAACTCTTGCTTTAGTAATCTTACCAAATAGAGAGAACAGCTCTATTAATTGGTTGTCATCCACATTTTTTGGTAGGTAGCAAACATAGGTAGGATATTCTTTCACCGGTATGTAAAGTTTCTTAAACAGCTTCGAGGACTTATTCTCCAAAGGCTGTTGAAGAGTGGGATTCTTCTGAATCAACTTAGGTATGATATGTTGACGTTTTTGGAGAAGTTTCTGATGGAGCCGTTCTTGGCATGTATTTATTCTGATACCAAAGTAATTGTACACTGGTTCAAGTGAATGAGATCTTTCCTCCATAGGCCTGTCATCATGAAGCTCAGATGCCTGCAACTTTTTGCTTATGTCTACTAGTTCAGCTTTCAACTTCTGAATCTCTTACTCCAATTTTGATCCTGCAACAAGCTCTTTCCGGAAATAAGGCAACTGAAGTGTACCTATCTGTTTCAATTGCAAATCATCACTAATCCATTTAGTTTTCTTTCCTTTATTAGCCTGATCATTCTCTACTTTGTCCCATCTACTACGTCTTCGTTTTCCAGAACTCCCTGTACCTTCTTGTTGTTTAGAAGAACCTTTATCATCAAGTGTCATGGCAAGCCTAGAGTGACCATGGAGATGAGCATAATACCAAGATTCTGATTCTCGTTTAAAGGATTCCTCTTGCCTATATTTCTTTTGTGACTGATAACGTTGCAAGGAAACTGACTCGCCAGTTAACGCATCCGGTGATCTCTTCTTCTTGTATGAACTGTTAGGATCAGTGCCTGAGAGGCATTCAGATAGAGATGGTTCTAGTGGAACCTCAACTAGTTCTTCACTCCAATTGTTGTTATGGTTAAAAAAGGACTGAGCATCACATTCTGAAGGCTCCTCAATTTGTTCCAACAGCACCTCACTTGCTTCCTCTTCCAGTTCCTTAATTGGATCCTCTTTTGGATTCTTTTCCAAGTCATCGCTTGGTTCTTTTTCTAACTTATTTCCTACTTCCTCACTTGATTCCTCTTCTGGATCCTCTTCTACTTCACTTGGTTCCTCTTCCGGATCCTCCTCTACTTCACTTGGTTCCTCTTCGGACTCCTCCACAAATGGCTCATTAGCAATATTATTCCTGTATGAAGAAGACTGAGGAAGACATTTACCGGCTGCTGACACTAAAACTGCTTTCTCCTCTGATCTTTTTTCTTTGATGTCATTCCTTGAAACTCGTGAAAACTTTTGGTTCCTCATTGCACTTAGGTCCTTACCCTGTTCCTACCACAACATAGTTTTTTTTATAGAGAAAACACCTCAAATCAGCGTTATTGCAGCAGCTGAGATTTCAAAATGCACCAGAAAAATGAAACAAGGAAAAGACTAAAGCAAAACAATCCTCCTAAGCAAAATTAGCGACAAGGAACACAGAAAAGGAAGGAAGACAAGCAAAATAAATTTATTTTGATACACAAAGAAATATTTTGTGATTTTTATTTTTCTAGTTACCTACTATTGCTAATTATACAAATGATATAACTGACTCCATATTACAGTTATCAATAAGTTAAGTCTGAATTTATGGATAGTGAAGTGAAGGGTCATGGCTTCCTGGTCACTTCAGCAGTTAGGAAGAGGATATATTACATCTAATAGCCTAGCTAAAATAGGTAGAAATGTCCAACCCCAATCATCTTCTTTGGATTGCTTTGTAAGTAACCACATTCCTTGGGCAATATCACTACCTCATTGCATATCGTTTTTGATAGATAAGATAGGATTTGAACCTATGACATCAACTCCATATCGATTACTCTTTACCATCATGCCTAGACAACATTTTTCCCAAACTGGTATCTTAACAATGTTAGAGCTTTGAACTAACTTAGGTGGACAATAAAATTAAAGAGCATAAATCAGCAATGCCCTACATGCCATTATCTTCAATATTAATGCAATAGATGAAGGGTATGAAGGAATAAGAGAAACCCTAATATTGATTTGTTATCTCTCTCTTGCTTTCTTAGCTCTCAAGCTTTCATATTTGTCATTTTTATCAAGGTTGAACAACTGGGTTAGCAAAAAGCAAGCATGTTTACTTCCTCATAATAAATTAAACAAAGCATTTAATGTAGAAGTTGATAATCAAGTCTAAAAATCCCAAAAAAATGAAAGTACGAAACAGGTCTATTGGCAAAAATAAGAGTGCAAAAAGAAACAACAATAACCCCTTGAAATAGTTTCAAAAAGAAACGAACCTTTGCTCTTTTGTGAAGCGAAACCAAGACCCAGAAGCAGAAACTACTCCTTCATTCTCTGTATTCTGCAATGGTGGTGGATGGAAATGGTGCTTTTTTCAGATCAATGAAATCATCTCTAAGAGACTGAATTCTAAATATGGAAAATTATGTACTATGTAACAACTGGCATGTCACACAAATGGGCTATGCAAATGGGCCCCACTTATTACACGTGGAGGATGTACCCAAGGCATTGGCTTAAGAATAGGCAATGCAAACTGTGCCTATTTGGTACCGAGATTTGAAAACAGTTTTTTGTTTTCAAAAACAGAAAAGAAAAAAAAAAGTGAGGTCCACCAATAAATCTTTTGTTTGACACTAATACTATTTTCAGAACACTTTTTTTTTTTTTAATTATTTAAAAAACACCTCTTGAGTTGTTTTCAATTTTCACAATTTGTTTTGAGTGGGAATTGTCTAATAAAATCAGCTTCTATTTTTTATTCAATTTTTTTAATTGTTTGTCATTTCTCTGTCTCTCTCTATCTTGCTTATTGACTGGATTTGGGCTGAGCCAAGCTTCGCTAAGCGATTTGATTATAAATTTATAGAACAATTTTATTGAGAAACAATAGATTAATGATTTAAGTCTAGATTAAGTCAAGCAATCATCTCTAGAGAGAGACTATAGAAAAAATGATGCATATAAATGTGTATTAATTGAAATTATATTAATAATTAGTGAGTTACATGAGAAAAATACATTCATTTTGCGTATATATATTGAGTAACTTCACCATGCACCATGTGTAGTGTGTAAATTTAATTATGATATATAACCAAAATAAATCAAAATAAGTATTAAAATTTTTTTTTGAGACAGTATTAAGTTTTTTCTTAAATTACCTTAAACATTGGAAGTAGAATTTTAGTTAAAAGTAAAATATTAAATTTTCTGTGATAGAGTTTTATGTAGTATAAATAATTGGTAATTAATAGTGTTTAATCTACAGTAAATTATTTTATAACAATTAATGATAGTGATTAAAAAAAAAGTTAATCAATGCAATCTATCATGCTCAAAGAGAGAAAACAGGAATCTAACTCAAAAGCCTATACCATAACTAAAAGGAAGAAAATTAAAATTGATGGTAATTAAATTATATAGATTACAACCTTAGATTGAGTATTACTTAATGAGTTTTCAACAATCGTGGGATCCATTGATTCTCTTATGACAACATTGAAAAAAGAAAAGAAAAGAAAATATAAAATAACATATACCAATAACTAAAATTGAAAAATACCTTTTAATTGCATTGATCCTGGTTGGGAATATAACCCAATAGCAATTCTATCTGCACCATCTGGCTTTTTGCATAAAAGCTTGTTGCCTTCCGCCCAATCCCATGATATTGGATCTCAGGCACATAAAGCACACACTCTATACCATTTTTTTTGTTTACTTTATACTCAATAATCAATATCTTTAATCAAAAAAAAAAAAAAATCAATATCGGTGTTTCTTCCAATTTGGGAATAGGTGGATAATCTTATCATATTTCCACCTAGTATCTCGCTACCAGTGGAGCAAAGATAAAATCTTCTAAATTATAATGATGGAAGGGAAAAATTTTATGAAAAAAACGTAATTGAACAAAATAAGTGAAGGAAAAAAAAAATTGATATGAACAAAACTAGAATCCTTAAAAAACTTATTATTATTTTATCCAAAGAAGTTAATAAGAACAAATAAGTTTTTTTTTTTTTTTTTTAATTATCTAAATTATATAGTATATAGTTTTTCGAAAACAGCCTTTATGAAAACACAACTGAATATGGACCTATAGGTACCAAATAGGCTCTTTATGATCAAATAGTTTTTTTTACAATTTTTTTTATCTTAACTTGATAATATGTGCAACTGTGAACGATAAAAATTAGAACAGTGATTGTTGCATGTTGGTGTGCCTATACACATTGATATGCAAAAGTATTACAGCAAAAATTACGTTCAAAGTCTTATAAAAGAGGAATCATTTTTCATGAGCTATGTCTGCTACTAACATGAACTAGGTTTAAGGAACCCTACTATCGAGATTCTTCAATTGACATGCATGTCCATTCAGCATTGCCAAAATTAATATTCACAAGAGAGAGGAGACACAAATATTCCAGGATGGGAACTCTTTAACCAAATTCAAATTACACACGATCTGTTTGTAAATTTACATTATTGAATTTGAAACTGACAATGATGGTGATGAGAGAAAAGGCAATAAAACAAATCATCTAGACCACCACACCCACACAAATGTTACAAACGGGTCCTGGCACTCATGTGAATAGCAGTGGCAAGATCATGATATCAACACCAACGTAATTGAATCCATCCAGTTGTAGAGACGCTAGATCCTGGATGTAGAACCTCTTCATGCAATTGCAAAGCTGATAATGATGGTAATCCCCACTACCTGACACGTAACTTGAAATATGAAAAGCATCAGTAATGCCTCCTAGCCTGTATGGCCAGGCCAATCAAGAAATGCTGAAAGAGTTCCAAAAAAAAAATCAATAAACAGATTAATGATTTTTTTAGGTATGTAACAGTTCATTAAAATAGAAGAAAACAGAGCCATACTAATGAAAAGCCAGATTGCTAATCTCATTAACCACGTAACTCATTATGTTTATAGAAATGATCGAAATAAATTGTGAAAAATATTTATAGAAGTCTTATGTTGCAAACATCTACTTACATACAAAGCGGTCACCCCTGGTTCTGAAACTTCCTCCACAATCTTGCCTTGTTCACTGCCATTGTTACGTAGATCCAATCCTTCAGGTTGTCCAAGAACAAGAAATAGGCATGTCTCCATGACTGCTTTAAAAGCAAAGAGCCGCACACACTCCAAAAACTCACAATATATCCAAGTCCTGCTCCAGCATAAAACCATTTTTTGAATTCATCTTTGTCCTTTTCGACATCTTTACTACCATCGTCAGTTGGCTCACTTTGGGATGGTGTTTCTTCACTTGGGCACTTTTGTGTGATTGGAAACCCACAAAGTGCCCAATTCCCAATAAAACGAGTTGCATCAAAGCCTTGGAGTTGAGTGCTTGAAGGAATTTTCCCAGATAAATTGTTGTAAGATGGGTCCAAGTGGCTCAAAAATTGTAACTCTGACATACTAGATGGGATTTCTCCTAAAAACCGATTCCATGACATATCAAGTGATTCTAGCTGCTTCAACTAACCAATCATTTGAGGAATTTCTCCAATTAAGTTGTTTTTGGATATGTTCAGTACAACCAACTCCAAAAGGCTCGAGATTTCACTAGGAAGTTTTCCTGATAGTTTATTGCTTGAAAGGTTAATGATCTTTAATAGTCCAAGATTTTTACCATACTCATACTCCCTCCCTTTTAGTACAACCATTGCACTGTCAACATATATTCCCATACAAACATAGCCTCCATCTGTGCCCAGGTAATCACCATCAAAGAGATTATTGGAAGATTTCCCTTTGTGAGCCATGGCAGTGAAATTATTGAGGCACTATGGTATAGTTCCAGATATGTCATTTAGAGAGAAATCCAAGATGCGTAAATATTTCAACTGACATATATGCCATGGTATGCTTCCATTGAACTTATTGGAACGTAATATAAGAACAATCAATTGTGGCAAGCCTTCGGCAATTCATGCTGGTACTTTTCCAGAGAATTTATTGTTTCCCAAGTCCATAAATTTCAAGGAGCTGCAATTTTTTAAGGATAAAGGAAAATCTCCTGAGAAATTGTTATTACGCAGACTCAATGTTACGAGCATTGACAAATGACAACAAGCCCAAAGAGCTTGGAACCTCACCAGAGAAATTGTTGCCAGCCAAATTCAAAATAAATAGGTTAGGCCAATGCATAAAACAATTTGGAAGTGCTCCAGATAATAGGTTATCAGATAGGTCTAGGAAACCCAACAACCCACCATTGATTTTACAAAGAGGCGTAAGTGAACCAGAAAATCAATTTTTAGAGAGACTCAAGGAGCTGAGATTAGTTGAAAAAAGTGGCAATGGACCCTCTAAATGGTTAGCATTCAAATCAATTGTATGAGCATTCAAAGGCATCTTCGACACATTAGGTAGCAGTCCATGTATTTGGTTGCAAGAAAGATTTAAAAGTACTAATTTAGGAGGCAAGTTCGCAAACCACTCTGCTGGGATGGTATCAGAAATTTCAGCATGGGAGATATCAATGGTGGTAACATTGCTTTGGGTTAGGATCCAATTTGGAAATGTTGGCCCCAACTTGCAAGATCTCAAGTACATTTCATCCAGTTGGAAAGGGGGAGCCCAATTGAAGTCGAATTCAAGAGTAAGAGAATTATCAGATAATAGCAAGTGCCGTAATTTGGAAAGATTTGAAAAATGTGCTTCAGATATGACTCCTTGCAAAGAATTTGAAGAAACATCTAAATGTTCTAGCTTATGAAGGCTTCCAATGGTTTTGGACACAGTCCCATTTAATTTGTTGGAAAAAAGATTTATTTCTTTTAATGATGGAAACATTGCAAAATCAGGCAATGATCCGGTAAATTGATTCCTTGCTAATTCCAAAAAACCTCTAATGAGTCTTTTGCACATCTAGACAAGTCATTGATATGCTCAACGAGTTGTCCATCAAGATTGTTACCCGACAAATGCAATTCACGTAAAGTACATATATCCCCAAAGAATTTTGGAATGCCACCTTTAAGTTGATTATTTTCAAGATGTAGACTTTCAAGAGAAGTAAAATATTTCAAATGAGGAAAAGATGAAGGACTCATTGGGGGAAGATCACACCATGCCATATTCAAGGTTGTTAAATAAGGGAGACCACTCACAACTTCTATCCAATCATTGGCAACATGGAGGTTTGTGAAACTTAAGTCAAGGTCTTTTATTGAAAAGAGATGAGACAACCATTCAAGATTTTCAATAATTGTCAAATTATTGCAGCTAAGATTGAGATATTGCAAATGAGAAAGGTTTCCAAGCTGATGTGGAATTGGCCCACTGAGTTTGGCCCTAGAGAGATCAAGGTATTCTAAGTTACCGAGAGATCCAATGAACTCAGGGATATGGTTATGATTAAAATCATTGTAACTGAGATCCAAATAGGTCAAATATGGCAACTCAAGTAGTGAAGGATTAATCATACCTCCCAAATAAGAAAAACCAAGCCTTAGCTCAAGTACATGGCCTGTTTGGTTGCTGCAGTGAACTCCTTTCCAATTGCAGCAATTCTTATTTTCATCTCCGCTCCCCCAAGAGGAGAGGTTGCCGTAGGCATCAAGAAAGCCTTTTTTGAGCTTAAGGAGTGCTTGTCTCTCCCCATCTAGGCACCTGATGTTGTCACTGTCAGCATCTCCAACACTTGAAATGAATCCAAGTGCTGGTCTCAAATGCAATAAAAGCGAAAAAAATACAATTGCCTGAAGAAGTTTTAGGGAACTTCCACCCGTGAACGTGATCACTGTCATTGCCAAATAGCCAATGAGGAAAATGATCAATTTTACAAATGAAACACCCAATGCTGCAAGTATGTTTTTCGAATAAACAATTTGTTTTGAATAGAAAAAGGCTTTATTGCTTTGAGCTAGCAGCAAATGACTTTGACCCGGACTTGAAGTTTCTAAGAAACAATGAAGAAGCCTTTTATTTCTAAGGCCTTGACATTTTAGTTTAGACTCTTATACAGAGTACAGACTTCACCGGAAGTATTCAAGTCTCGGTGGCAGAAATTGGATATTCAATGAAAAAATTCCCTTGTGACAACTGAAAAGGACGGATATGGTGGAAACTGGAAATTCAACTAATAGGTTGAATTTGTTGTGTTATATGAAAACCATTGGAAATGATAATCTCATTTGATATGATATGGTTAAATCACATTGGTATCGGTCCTAATCCACTACCAAGAGGTTATGTGTTTTTTATTTCTGTTTTTGACTTGGAGCTCTGATGATGATCTTTCTCATTTTGTTTCTTCCTCTCTCCGTTCCCTTCTCAAGTCCGGAGGGGTGGTATTTATAGGTGGTACATTTCTCTCACATTCCTTTGTCCCACACATGTGAGTCCTACATTACATTTTATAAGAGAGATGTCTCATGAGATATTTTCTTAGTGCAATAAGTATATTCCTATCACCCCAACTATTCGAATGAATCATTTAGAATTTAATATTGGGTGGTTATCCATATATAAGGATAACATCGATAAATGCGGAGAATACAAACTTAAGTTAATGACACACTCAAATTTAACTTCTCATTCAATCAAAAAACAGAATGTGAGTCTGGTGCAGGTTATGGACGTGGAGGAGAATAAACATGATGTTTGGCCTTTTTTATGGCTAATTTCTAGTAGACATTTCAATTTTTGCAGGTAATTAAATTATTTGGTACAAAAACTAAACAAATTAAATATGACATGTGATGCAAAATTGGAATCCAATTGAAGATTTTAGTTAGAATAGATTTCCTCTTAGGTTATCTCTAAAATTTAGAAGTGTTTGGATTTTACACTATGAAGTTTCAAATACAAACAAACTTGTAAGGATGAAGTGGAAGAGCATGCAAATTTGTTTATTCTTGATTGGTCCCTTTTAGTTAAAAAGAAAGGAGGAGGAGGAAGAAGTAATTTGCTGACATATTTATATACCTTTTTTTTTTTTTAGGAAAAAATATTTATATACTTAGTTCCAAATTATTAACATAATTTTTTATTGTAATGCAAAAAATTTATATGATGTCTATTTTTCAAAAATATATTATAGAATTTGAGTTTGTAAAAATATATTAATAATGAATCATCAATTTTATTTAGAACATATTGTAAAATTTTTATAAAATTACTATATTTATTTTAAATATTGATTAAATGCTTATTTAGTGTTTTTTTTTTTTTTTTGGAGAATAAAGAGAAGGCAATTTCATTAATCATGAATAGGAATATCCAATATTATAAAAAAATAAAAAATAAAAAAAATCTGGAGGAACAAACTCCATCCAAACTTCTCAAGGAAATGATAATCTTACTCTCTGGGCTAAGGCGTGAGCAATAGCATTACTTTGCCTAACAACGTGAGAGAAAGAACAACTCTGAAAAGAGCTTACATAAGACAAAATTTCTTTTATAATATGACCACAAATTTAGGTTAGGTAATGATATCAATTAGGAAAATTATTAGGTACTCTTGGAGTATCATAAATGCATACTCCCCCCTCTCACATGAATAGTGGGTCCCATCATGAATTTAATTAATGGGACCACCATTCATGTGAGAGGAGGGAGTACGCATTTATGGTACTCCGGGAGTACACAATAATTTTCCTATCAGTTATATATTTTCATTGATGGCATGATCAGCTTTACTATTCAAATATAGTGTTAAACTGTTAATGCATCAGTTTTTCTCTCCTAAAGACTTTCTAATTTGAAAAAACTTCTCTTTATGCGTTGGATGTACACTCAATGTTAGTGACTAAATGAATATTATTATTGAATCAATTTATTTCCATACGTTACTAGCCAATTGGTTTTGAATTTTCAAGGGGTTTTGAATTCCTAATATATAACCATTTTCAAAGCGAGAATGGTAACATTACTATCTAGGCTTCCTTATTATAATTTGGGAAAAGTTAACGGATGTTCTAAGGGCATTAGTTTATAAAATATATTTAAAAACTTTCTAAGGAAAAAAAATAATTAATTTTTTCGATAGCTTTTTATATTTCTCATAAAAGTAGTACCAAAACTTTTCTAAAATGATTTATTATTAACAAATATTTTAAGGACACCCGTTAATTAGACTCTTATAATTTTAACTAAAGACTCAAAGAGTCAAAGTAATAAACATGAAAAATTATTTCTAACGTATATCTCATTCACTGTGTTTTCAAATTGGTATGGATTTTTTACTCTATATAGATTTCTATATACGGCTATAGAAGAACAAAATTTAGTTACAAAATTTGTTATAGCCTAAAACTACAACCTAACTCAATATCATTAATGTAAGGACACAATTCCATTGCGGCCCAATAATGATGTTGGGCTCGCATATGAAAGATCCCTCACAATATGATTTGTAGAGAGTGGGCTTGAAAAGCTAGCCGCTGGTCACGGGGCGATGCCCGGTCATGGTTTTAGAGGAATTCATGTAGAAAAAAGGAGTTGGGCTTGAACATTTAAGCCCTAAGGCGTCACACCCTATGGGATGGGACTCCTCGGAGTTGATCCGAGGACCATTGAGGTTTTACCCCGGTTACCCAACGATGGACTTTTTTCAGTGAAGTCCGGTGTTGTTGAGATGTTCTCCCCCATGTAGTCTTTCTTTTTCGGAGGTGGGATGGGACTCTCCCTTTAGATTTACTTACTTTCTTCTTTTATACTCGTCTGCGTTAACTGTCCTTCGTCCACGTGTAGGGTCAATCTTTACAAGACTGATATTTGTCCCATCAGTCTAATCCCAGAATTGTTGGGGATGGTTGATAAGGCTGCAGAGTACGGCTCTGTCAGGTGCAGAGTCTTATCTGGAAGGGTAGTAAGGATAACTTCCCCCAAGATATTTTGGATCTCCTTACAAATTCGTCCCTATACCAGTTTTACCCCTTTATTCCGGTGGGATTCTGGATTTGCCGAAGACTGAACTGTCCTCGGCTGCCTCCCAAAACTGTTTTGTGCTCTGTACTATAGAGCTTAGGCCACAGCTCTCCTCGGCTTGGGCCTTCGGATTTTCCAGGAGCAACTGGGCCTGGCCCTTAAATTATTGGGCCCCACAATAGCCCCTCAAAACCCTGCTACCCGACTTCTTGGTTGGAAAGGAGGGTTTTGGTAAACCCGGGCCTTCAGTATGGCTTTATTTAATTCAGCCCTGCATTTAATGTGGGCGGTTTTCCACCTGTCCAGGAAACTCGCCGGTTTACCAGGTATTCCCTTTAATCCGTTCGTAATCTACTCCTGCCGTTTGGATGTCCAAGATGCGCCTTTAATGACTTCCCTTTACGAGGCTAATTTGCGTTCGGCGGCTCATCTGATGAGGTGGGGAAGTGGAACGGACACACCTTTATTCTTCAGATTCCTTTTGGAAACCTGAATGAATTTAATTCCCTTTATTTTGCCCTTCCTATAAGAAGGCAAGCAGGAGGCCATCACTTTCGTGCAGACTCCCTTCCATCCTTCTGAGATTTGAAACCCCTAGCCTCCCTTAGCGTTCACTTAACCCCATTGTCATACACCCAATCAAAATGCATTTACCATAACGAATGATGAAGGAACCATACCCCTCCTCAAAGCACCGTGTTCTAATAAAGCTCAAAATGGCTCGGTCAGGGCAAGGCTGGCGGAGACTTAAGATTCGTCTCACCTTCCCTTCGGCCAAAATCCGAAGCAGGGACTCATCACGTCCAACTTTCGGCGTGATTGAGTCGAGAACTCCCATCATCATAACCAACCGCTCTCTTATGAGCTCACCTAGTATGGCCCCAGCGTGTTAGGAGTCAGGATCGAGGCAGGGACTAAGTGTTTCTGCTTCTTCCTTTCTTCGTTCACTGGTGGCCCTCTCCGCCTTCCTTTCCTAGTCTTCCCAGCACCAGATCCATTCTGGCGCTTTCTCTTCTCCCTCTTTTGCTCCTTTTCTTTCTTTTCATCTCTTCTCTCTTCTTCTCCTCCTTCTTTACTCATGTCCTCCATCTTCCTCATTCATCTCCTCCATCTTCTTCATTGATTTCTTCCTTACTATTTCCTTCTCTTTCATCTTTTTCCAAAGAAGGTTCTTATCATAATATGAGCAGCATTGAGGCAGAGATTGGAGAGACTTTTGAAGACGAGTTTAAAAGACGCCTGACTGTTTACATATCTCTACTACGGATGTTATTGTTGCTTAGGCAGTTCACATTTTGTATAGGCTTGTTTAAGCCCCTTTTTGTACGTTGTAATAATTTTTCATATTAATAAAAATTGTTATTATTTTACTTCGCATGTTCTGTCTATATTTTACAAATTTGCAAGCGCTGCTCGGCACAATAATATATCATTTGAATCAATGATAACTAAAGCCAAAATATTTGTTAATAAAAAGATGTCACCATAACTTTAATAAAATTGTTTGACATAGCAATTCGTACCTGTAAATAGCGATACTTGCCCGAAACAAAGCTGAGATTAGAACTGGATGTTCTACGTAGTCTAGGAAGTAATTATTCGAAGGCATATCACCCGCAAAAATGAACAGCCCCCTTAGGCTGCCGAATAACGGAGCGTCCCGCCATCATCCTAACACTCTTATTGACCTTAACATTTTACATTATTTGAGCCGAGGACTTTCCCTATCCGAGCAGTTGGTTTCCTCATAGGCTTGAGTCCGAGGACCATGCAAGGCCTTGGTACTGTCCAACACTTGTGATTTTTCTGTGTTTTTTTTTTTTACTTGGTTTCCCCCATAGGCTTGAGTCCGAGGACCGTGCAAGGCCTTGGTACTGTCCAAAACTTGTAAGGTTTATTTTTTGTACTTGGTTTCCCCATAGGCTTGAGTCCGAGGACCATGCAAGGCCTTGGTTCTGTCCAAAACTTGTAATTTTTATTTTTTGTACTTGGTTTCCCCATAGGCTTGAGTCCGAGGACCATGCAAGGCCTTGGTTCTGTCCAAAATTTGTAATTTTTATTTTTTGTACTTGGTTTCCCCATAGGCTTAAGTCCGAGGACCATGCAAGGCCTTGGTTCTGTCCCTGGGCCCCTATGCTGTACGGGCCTGAGCCGCGAATTTACTAGGCCCACAAATTAAAAGGCATTTCCGTACTCTTTGGTCACGCGGTACTTTTTGGTGTCCCAGTGTTCGAGGTGCGCCTTCTCAAGGATCTTCAAATCCTACGGCTGAGGATGAAGTTGGAAATTGAGCCAAGTCTGCTTCACCCGTAGCATTCCTTGGGAACTTGCATGAATCAAATGCCACCAGTTCACTTCTGGGTACAAATAGGATAGAGGATCACTTCACTTGCACATGAACTCTCCTGTTCCCTTCAGAACCATATTTCTTCCATATCCACGATCTCTCTTTCTAGTGCCACTGCCTCAAAGCAAGATGTTAGAGGCGTGGATGGGGATGGAAGGTCTCCGCACGCTTCAGAGGCACCGAACCCTCAAGGTGATACGGTATGGACAAGGATGGCACAGATTCAAGCCAGTCCTCCGTCTTGACGGGAGGAAGATGGTATTCCTCCCTCTTTTAGTCAAAATCCGAAGCAGGTTCTGGTCATGCCAGATTTTTGGTATGTCAGAAGAAGGAATTTCCGCCATCAGCGCCGTCTGCCTTGTAGCAGGCAAATTTTTGCGGGAGCTTCCCAACTTCCGGCCCCCTGCACCTTTTCTGTAGATGGTGTTAGCCTGAGGTCAGATTCCCTGCACCTTTTCTTCACCGGTGTCAGGCTCAAGTTGGGTTCTTTTGCTGCCTGAGTTATGGGCGTGCAAAAGTATTGAGGAGGAATAAGGTCTCGAAGCAGTAGCCAACCTCTCCTCTGAGCCACCTCCTCGGCTTTATCTTCACTCTCTTGTATTTTTCTTTTACTTACGTAGTTAACTTTAATGTAAGCTTGTTTCAGCTTGTCATTGTACATTGTACTGTTCCTTTGCCTTAATAAAAGATGTGTTTACTTCTTTATACATACTTTTCTTCTCTGCAACAACTACTTTGTGCATGAATATTAAATCTAAGCTTGCCCTTAATGATATTCCGAGCAGAAAAATGCCTTAACACAGATTCCTACTAGTTTAAACTCACAAATATTATCAAGTATAACAATGGTAATCCTCAATAAATTAAACTCTTGGGACTAACTGAGATAACTGCTAAGTGCTGCGCGATGCACGCTAGGCCAATGTCCAAGAACGATAAACTCCTAAATAATTCATCCGAGGGGGTAGCCGAGCAATGAGGGACCTCAATCGTGTTTTTGGTAACATATTGCTCTATGTTGCATCAGTCCCTTTGGTACTGAGGATCCGAGGGTAAACTGGGGAATCCATTCAGTATGGGGATTAACCCAACTGTTAATGGGTAGATCTCGGATAGATTCTAAGGTTCATGTAACGTGATTTTTCTTTTAAGTAATTGGTTTCCCCATGGGCTTGAGTCCGAGGACCATGCAAGGCCTTAGTTCTGTCCAAAACTTGTAAGATTTCTTTTTTGTACTTGGTTTCCCCATAGGCTTGAGTCCGAGGGCCATGCAAGGCCTTGGTTCTGTCCAAAACTTATAAGATTTCTTTTCTGTACTTGGTTTCCCCATAGGCTTGAGTCCGAGGACCATGCAAGGCCTTGGTTCTGTCCAAAACTTGCAAGATTTCTTTTTTGTACTTGGTTTCCCCATAGGCTTGAGTCCGAGGACCATGCAAGGCCTTGGTTCTGTCCAAAACTTGCAAGATTTCTTTTTTGTACTTGGTTTCCCCATAGGCTTGAGTCCGAGGACCATGCAAGGCCTTGGTTCTGTCCAAAACTTAAGATTTCATGCAAGGCCTTGGTTCTGTCCAAAACTTGATTTCTTTTTGTACTTGGTTTCCCCATAGGCTTGAGTCCGAGGACCATGCAAGGCCTTGGTTCTGTCCAAAACTTATAAGATTTCTTTTTTGTACTTGGTTTCCCCATAGGCTTGAGTCCGAGGACCATGCAAGGCCTTGGTTCTGTCCAAAACTTGCAAGATTTCTTTTTTGTACTTAGTTTCCCCATAGGCTTGAGTCCGAGGACCATGCAAGGCCTTGGTTCTGTCCAAAACTTATAATTTTGCTCTCTTTTTTTTTTACTTGGTTTATTTTTTCAACCATAAGCCCCTACACCAGGGCGGGGAAAGTTGGCTCGAGGCTGGAACCCTCTAGAGATGCCCGCGCCCTTAGTACTGCGAGGCGTAGCCCCTAGCAGAAGTTTTCGTCGGAGCGACAACTATATGTCGCC
This sequence comes from Quercus lobata, assembly GCF_001633185.2. Lineage (NCBI taxonomy): Eukaryota > Viridiplantae > Streptophyta > Magnoliopsida > Fagales > Fagaceae > Quercus > Quercus lobata. The sequence continues at coordinate 14,411,273 of NC_044912.1, read as the reverse complement.
GGAGATGGAGGAGACCACAGAAATTTCTGCTTGCCAAAGAGTTGATTCCACCGCCACCTGCGCCAACGCGCAAGCTTTCCCACAGACGGCGCCAATTGTAAGGACACAATTCCATTGCGGCCCAATAATGATGTTGAGCTCGCATATGAAAGATCCCTCACAATATAATTTGTAGAGAGTGGGCTTGAAAAGCTAGCCGCTGGTCACGGGGCGATGCCCGGTCATGGTTTTAGAGGAATTCATGTAGAAAAAAGGAGTTGGGCTTGAACATTTAAGCCCTAAGGCGTCACACCCTATGGGATGGGACTCCTCGGAGTTGATCCGAGGACCATTGAGGTCTTACCCCGGTTACCCAACGATGGACTTTTTTCAGTGAAGTCCGGTGTTGTTGAGATGTTCTCCCCCATGTAGTTTTTCTTTTTCGGAGGTGGGATGGGACTCTCCCTTTAGATTTACTTACTTTCTTCTTTTATACTCGTCTGCGTTAATTGTCTTTCGTCCACGTGTAGGGTCAATCTTTACAAGACTGATATTTGTCCCATCAGTCTAATCCCAGAATTGTTGGGAATGGTTGATAAGGCTGCAGAGTACGGCTCTGTCAGGTGCAGAGTCTTATCTGGAAGGGTAGTAAGGATAACTTCCCCCAAGATATTTTGGATCTCCTTACAAATTCGTCCCTATACTAGTTTTACCCCTTTATTCCGGTGGGATTCTGGATTTGCCGAGGACTGAACTGTCCTCGGCTGCCTCCCAAAACTGTTTTGTGCTCTGTACTGTAGAGCTTAGGCCATAGCTCTCCTCGGCTTGGGCCTTCGGATTTTCCAGGAGCAACTGGGCCTGGCCCTTAAATTATTGGGCCCCACAATTAACATTACTACATATTTCAAAAATCTAACCGTTAGATTACATGTTCTTTATGCTCTTAATACACATGTCAAATTCTATACTAATCAAAGATTATTTACTATATAATCTATAAGATTATATTTTATGCATAATTTTAAACTACAAAAACTTGCAATTTAAACAATTTATTGATGAGATAATTATTGATCTTTAATTTTCTAGAAATTTTGCAAGTATGAAGAATATACGAAGAAAATATAATCTAATGGTGAATTTGTCAAAATTCACCTCCAATCAAAAGATATGGAGTAAGGTTGTAGTCTTAAGCTACAATAAATTTTGTAGCTATACTTTGTCCGCAATAGAAAGTGAGAAAAAAGTGTTCTCTTCTTTTCATCGATAGTAGCAGACTTTCTTAATCAACAATTTTGCTGTTTTTCTAGACACTTGCTCGTCAACTTCTTCTTCACTTTGAAGAAATATTTTCTCATCTATTCATATTTCTGGAAAAAGAAAGTAGACTATTGAGAGCTTCTCAATTGATAAATTGTGTAGATTTGTAAGGATATACAACTAGGTGGTTGGGTTTGTTGTTATTACGAGGGCAGCACGCAAAATCTTTGGCTTAATTCACCAAAAAATTCTATAGATGACATGTATCATCTAAAGAGAGCAATATAGTCCGAGCCTCAACTCCACCACCTATTATTGATAATTTCATTTATACAAATTTCAAGTAATTTCAGGAAATATCTCCTCTTATTTTCAACATGATAAAATGTTTCAATGAAATTTATACTTGAATAAACAATAGGTTTTGGTAATAAAATTTAGATTAGTTTCAAATGGGTAGAAGTAATTTTATATAGCTTAAGTTGAAAGAACTAAAAGTATAATCAAATGGGCTTGAAGTAGTTTTTAATATGCTAAAAATAGCTTTAAATTGGAGGGATACTAGCAAAACATTAGATCATGTGAAATTTTAAGTGTCTATTACCTCTATCTCTAATAATAATTTTAAATTGCAGGCTGCAGTTGGGCTCTTGTGACGTGGTATTAGGGGTATGTACGGGTCAGGTTGGGCGAGTAGAGAACAATATTTTTAACCAACTCGTCAATGGCGGGTTGAGAAAATTACAATCCGCCATCAACCCACAAATTTATAAATCTGGCGGATTGGTTGAAAATCATAATGGTTTTAACTTGACGGGCTGCTCTTGCTGAAATCATCACTCTTCATTCTTCGGCCTAGCAGTGGAAGAAACAAATATATAAATCATTCGGTTATTGGGTTGGTAAATTCAATTGACTAAATAAAATTATTTCAATTAAATTGGATAATTGTTTTCTTCCTCAAATAAAAAATAAATTAAAAAAGAAAGAAAAATTTTAGTTTTTTATTAAAAATAATTACAAATACTACATTATTTTTATAAGAATGACTAAAGTTTTATCACATTGAAAAGAAAAACATCTCATCAGAATCTGAAATTTGACGTGTACATAGAGTAAGAATAATAACAAAATCTTAGAGAAAACGGCTGGAGTTTATTAGAGAAGAGAAATGTGAAAATGAAAAAAATAAAAAGATGAAAAAAGAGATAAGAGAAATGAAGTGGGTGAGGATGTGAGTGAGATAAAGTTTGCAACATGACAAAGTATATATATAGGCTATCAGGTTGGGTTGTGGTTGGTAGAAATATCTTAACCCACTATTCAACTAGACCCATTAAACTATTTATCTAACCTGCCCAACCTGACCCGCCTCACGTAATGTCTCACATGGGTTGGGTCAGGTTAGTGCAAGTTGGGCGGGTAGTTGATTTTTTTGCACAACCCTAGGTAGTAGGCAAATTTGCGGTGGTATGAAATTGTGGTGAAATTTTGTTATAACCTTAATTTTATTGTGTATTGTAAGGACACAATTCGCGACGGACCGTAACAGTATCGGGTTCGCGCCACGTAAAAAGGCCCAAACAATATCATTTGTAGAGCGTGGGTTTGAAAGGCTAGGCCTTGGTCGCCTGGCGGTGGGTTTTTCGTGGTGTTCATACAAGGTTAAGTTTTCCTTCACCCCTGGAGCCTTTCTCCTGGAGGTGGGCTGGGAGGCTCTGGTTTTTGGCCATTTTTCCCAGCCCCTTCTTTAGGTTGCTTATTTTTCCTTTTATATTTGCTTGCGTTCAATGTCCTTCGTCCACGTATAGGATCAACCTTTCCAAGACTGATACTTGTCCCATCAGCCCATATTCAAAGTCGTTGGGGGTGGTTGTAAAAGCCAAAGAATGCAGCTCTGTCTAGTGCAGAGCATTGAATGGCAATAAGGGCAGCTTTCCCCGGATATTTTAGATTTTCTTTCAAACTTAGTCCTATACCGTTTTTGCCCCTCTTTTCGGTGGGACGTTGGGTTTGCCGAGGACAGAACTGTCCTCGGCTGAATCGCAAGGCTATCCCACCGAGATTGGGCCATAGCCTTTCCTTGGCTTGGGCCTCTGGCCCCCTTCACGATTAAACGGGCCCGGCCCACAAATTATTTGGGCCCCACATGTATATTTTTCAATAAAAATTCTGGTGCTTCTAATTTTATTTATTTGTTAGGGTAAAATACTATTTTGACTCATAAACTTTACTAGAAATTTGTTTTTCGTTTCTAAAATTCAAAAAATTCTTTTTTTTGTCCTTAAACTAATAAAAAGTTCGTCTTTCGTCCTTAACTATTACTTTTTGTCCTTGAATTTTATAAAATTAAAAAAAAAATTCTTTTTTTCATCCCTAAATTAATAAAAATAATTCTTTTTTCATTTCTATTTTTGTCACTAAACTATTAAAAGAAAGAAAAAAAAAAGAAAAAAAACTATTTACAAAGTTTAAGAATGAAAAAAGAACTTTCTAAAATTTAAGGACAAAAAATAGGGATTTTTTAGAAAATAACAACAAAACCCAAACAATATCATTAGTTAGGAAACGTTTTAAACTATTTTGGTTTCTAGCAATTCGAGTTAAGCAGGGTCGATTTCTGGGTTTTTTATTTTATCATTTACCAGCAACTCTCAGTTGGCGGAGTGGCCATGTAGGCAAAAATCGAGTTCAACGCTGTCGGTTTCTAAGCCTGAAAAACAAGTTAAATGAACTCGGTTTCCAGGCTTGGAAACCGATAGCGTTGAACTCGATTTCCAGGCTTGAAAACCGAGTTCAATGACTTAGAAACCGACAGTGTTGAACTCGATTTTCAGGCTTAGAAACCGACTCCTTTGAACTCAGTTTCTTTGTCTGCAAAACCACTCGTTCCTGACTCAAGAATCAGAAGGTGCAGGCAAAAATTGACAAAACCAGTCGTTCCAACACTCAATAAGAACAAGAAAAAATGAATTGCAATTGATTAGAAGACTCAAGAACAAGAAAAAATGAAATCAGAAGGTGCAAGGAAGAAAAAATGAAATCAGAAGGTTGAAATTCAACACTCGTACTGCATTAGCGTAACCGAGTCCAATGGACTCGGTTTCTAAGCTTGAAAAACGAGTTCACTGCACTGAGAGTTGGCAGAGACTGAGAGTGAGAGGGAATGAGAGTTTGAACTTAGTTTTTTTTTTTTTTTTTTTTTTTTTGTGTTTGGTGTGTGCTGATTCTGCTGAAGTGCTTTGTGTGTGTTTGGTTTTTTTGAGTGCGTGAGTGGCCTGCGATGGTTGACGACACGTACAAGGAGGGTGTTTTTTTTTTTAAACAAACCGAGTTCAATGAACTCGGTTTGCAAGAATGGAAACCGAGTTCATTGAACTCGTTTTCCAATCTTACAAAACGAGTTCATTGAACTCGATTTATACGTATCAAAATTTACTTCAATAAACTCGGTTTGCAAGAATACAAACCGAGTTCATTAATCTCGTTTTCTAGTCTTACAAATCGACTCCTACGAACTCGATTTCTGGCATATCAGACCCACCTTGAGGACAGTGCAAAATAGGAAAATCGAGTAAACCATACTCGATTTTATAGCGTACAAATCGTCCCCTCTGAACTCGAGTTGTTATATTCTAAATTAGTTTCAAACGTTTCCTAACTAATGATATTGTTTGAATTTTATTGTTATTTTCTAAAAAAATCCCAAAAAATAAACTTTTGATAAAGTTTAGAAACCAAAATAATATTTTATTCTATTTAATATTTGTTATTATTCAATAGTTACGACTTACCACCAACGAATGGAAAATTCGAATCATTGATGTCTTTTTACAAACAGAAAAATATTTTAGAAATAATATTATATGACTTATTGGATTTGAAAATATCCTTTTGGAATGACTTCAAGTCCAGGTCCCACTCGCTAATAAATGTTACATCGTAAATTGATTGGGGTTGGAATTCTTTCCAGTGCACCTTAAATTTTCTTCTACAAAGCTTTAATTTTCTTTGTCCTTGCATTAAAATATAAATAATAAATAATAAATAATTTTCTTTGTCCTTTACCATAATTTTCTTTGATGAGTCGGACCACTTGCTGTGAAAGAGAAAAACATATACCTTACACAAGATATACCTTCTCCATGATTAGGGCTAGGTATTAGGATAAAATGCTAAATCTCATTCTAACTTAACGAAACCCTTAAATACATAAGAAAATTTTGAAATCTTAAATAAAAAATTTAAAAAAATTTAAAAAAAAAAAAAAAAAAAAAAAAAAAAAAAAAACAACAACAACAACAACAACAACCTTCTCTGAAATAGTGTAGGCCCTTACAAAACTTATTTTCTAAATAAAAATATTCCTAAATTGATCCCAATTTATACCCTACCATAAAAGGACTCTAATTTGATTAGGAAAGCCTTAAAAACTCCTAAAATTAAAGAAATAAAACCCTAAATACTAAAATAAAAAAATTACATAAAATTTAAAAAATAAACAAACTACAAAAATTAAACCCATATCTTATCCTACATTAATATACTCCCATCACGACCATACTGATTTACTTACATATTTTGTGTAATGAAAACGTCCATCCTAAGCATGCATCATGATTCTTATGATTATTTTGGTCTGAAATAAGTGCTTTTTCCTAATTTTATGCTATTTGTTAAAAATGCTTTCTTTTTACCCAAAATTTGATTCCCACATGCTATAGCATAAACTTATTCGAACATGCTACCACTCTCTTCTTCTTTTTTTACTCCCAAAATTTAATTAAAATTAGAATTCTTCTAAGGCACAACATTTATACAAGCTGAGTTGTTGTCAACCCACTATTAAGTCAAAATATAATAAAATAAGATTATATATTTATCTTACCACAACTCAAAACATAGGTGTTGTCAAAAATGTTGTGAGATTTTGTTATATTCCTATACTTTCTCTTAAATATTTTGCATTAACAATATATTGCATATGAACCTGTACAGAGATGTCCAACCAGAAGAATAGAGAAAATAACCCCACCCCTCTTCATATAATGATAATAATTTACATCTCAATTCACTAATTAGTTTCTCTAGATGCTTAAGTACATAGGACTGAAAGGAGAATCTTGTGCTAATTACAACATATGGTAAAAACAGAAAATGACACAACATTTAACTAAAAAAAATGAGAGAAAGAAAAGGAATGATGGACTAAGTGTCCATTTGAGAACATCTTATTTAGCTGAAATTAAAAACTTTTTACTGGAAATATTGTAAATAAAGGTAAAAATTAGATGAAATAATATAATAGGACCCATGAATAATTGCAAAAAGTGCAGTGAGATCCATGAATAGTAGTAAAAATAAGCTAAATAGTAAAATAAACTGACAAAAATAATCAATGCCAAACGCACACTAAATACAAGAATTTTACGCAAACAAAACTGAAGAAATTCTTCATTTGAACACAGCCTCAACTGCTATATAATGTTGCTCCCCTCGCCATAATTTGCAATGCCATCTTACTTTCAGGAATAGCCTTTTATCTGGGTAAAAACAAAAGGAACAAAATTCAATTGATATTTCACATCAACTCCGTAATGCAATTTGCAATAAACTACTATCACCAACAGCAAGGAAACAAAGCTTGTCAATCACAGCATGAAAATATGTTAGTCTCTCTCTCTTTCTTTCTTTCTTCCTTTTTTTTTTTTTTTTTTTTTTTTTTGTTTTTCCCTTTCTAGAAGTGAAGGGGGGACCTGTGGGGTGTGGGAGAGCATGGAAGTACCACTTGAGCCAAAGGCTCAATGATATAAAAATACGTTAGTCACCAGCATGAAAATCAATTAACATCACCACCAAAAAGAACATAAATTTCTTTCTATTCAAGGGGAGAGGGAGCCAAGGAACTCCATCTTAACCTGCTTATTAATTCTTTTGCAATGATTCAAGCATGGTTTAAAACTGAAAGCTTCTTGCAACTATTATCAGATATGTCTTTTAAATCCCCTGTCCCTCTCGCACGGAAACCCAGCAGTTTCCAACATCTTCATGATCTGTTATTGAATGCTCCATGTCCATATCTTTAATATCCTAAAGTGAGGTCAGATATGACACATGGTATGCCCCCACAGAGCCTAGAAATTCAGTTCTAATATCAGCAATTTTTTCGGTAGTGGCTGAGAGAGAGGATCATGCATCTTTTCTGCTCTAGTAGATAATGGAATGTAGCATAAGCAATAGCTATGCCATCATGCATACTTGTAGCTCTTCCAAGTTCATCAATGATAACAAATGAACATGGTGTGCAATTATGGAGTATATGTGAAGCCTCACTTAACTCTTCCAGAAAGGTGCCTCTCCCTTGTTGGATGCTATCAGAAGCACTCCTTTGGGTGTAGATACCACCTAACACATGGAGTGTTGCTGATAATGCCAGTACAAAGGAACCAACCTAGAGAAACCAGAGCAAATTTCCATATAAACAATCGCTGTAAGAGATCCAGTATGTCAAACAAAACAAGTAAGAGGGAGATTTCAGACATTACAAAAAATATTTAGCAATCAACACTAGCAGAAGAGAATTCAAACAAAATCTTGTTTCAGAACATTATTAAAATAAATAAAGAGATAAAGAAATGACCAATAAAAAGTATTCTGCTTGACATTCATACACCCAAACCAATTGCAATGTTCTCAATACTTAGCCTTCTTACTAACAATAAAGGATTAGATTATATAAATGCATAGATATGTATCTGAACAGGTTCATCATCATAGAACATAATTCTGCAACAAACTAATTGAGAGGTGTACACAACATTGTAAAATCAATTTTAAGTTGCAGATATAGTGGAAAATTTTACTCCCTGTGTCCATGATTTTACACTTGACAAAGACAAATTTAAGAAATAATAAACACATTTCTTCCGGCTCATCATTATGGGCTACTCAATGTTACCCTTACTTTTTTAAATATTAAAAACTGAAATTGCATCACATTATATGCGAGAAATTGATAAGTGTTATGTGGGAAAATGCAGGACTTATTTTCTTGACATTTTGACAGTAAACAATGATTCTGAAACATCCAAAAGGGATATGTTGACTAATTTTGGGACAGAGGGTAATAGTTTCTCCAGGAGTATACCTTATTTCTGCAAAGAATGGAAAGTGAATGCAGACAATCCAAAGTAGCCAGTGCTTGAACAGCCGCTTGGAACTCGGCATAATATTTACTGAATCCCTTTAGAAAGCTATCCCAAGCAGCTTGACAGGCAACATTTAGCTTCTCATTCTCCAGGAATAACTGGTCTAAAGCAGTCAAAACTTCAGGTGGGTCATAGAGAATCGATTTTTTGGTACTATTTACTTTTAACTTGGGCTTGATTGGTTTATGTTTTTAGAAATATGATTCAAATCCAGAACTAGGGTAATCTGGATCACCAGGGAACTTTGTGATTAAACCACCTGATGAGGATTGAATTTGGTTTGAAGAATTGGAAGATGAATGGAGGCTCCTACAACCGGGTAAATCAGAGAGGCTTGACAAGCCAGATGCAGGAGTAAAGCCTAAGCCTTCACTTTTGAGGACATTACCATGCTTTACAAAAATGGGGGATGAATGCAAATTCATGCCATTGCTTATAGGAACGGGGGTTAGAGGCACAGGCAGTATTGAGCCTGGTATCCACCCAGACCAAGCCATTTGGCTTGTGACATTTGGAAAAATTGGTGGAGGCCCTTGGTATGGTGAAAGATGGCTCAAAAACAAGGATCCAGGGGGTACCCCAGCTATTCTTACTGCCAACATATGCCCATCCATTCTGCACCCATTCAAATGAGCCATTGCCGCAGCTGCATCAATTTGATTCTCAAATTTGACAAAACCATAGCCTTTACTAATTCCTGTGGTTTGATTTCTTATAACTCTTGCTTTGGTAATCTTACCAAATGGAGAGAAAAACTCTAGTAATCGGTTGTCATCCACATTTTCTGGTAGGTGGTTAACATAGAGGTTTGTATTATCAATTTCTTTGTTAGGTCTGTCTTGAGTTTTTGTAGTTGAGCCAAGGCTGGACCCAGAACCCTGCCCAGATTTGCTCTGTGGAGACATTGCTATCACCCCACAAGTTTCTGTGGGATGTTTGTAGCTGCCACATTTGTCACAGCATACCATTTTAAAAGTAGATTGCCGTTGCGGGCAGGCAAAACAGTGGTGCCCATGCTCATGACAAATTCTGCACATATTTGCCTTCAGTGTGGCAAGCTCTTCTAACTGGACCCGCTTATGCTCATTCATTGCATCATCAATTGGATTTAGTAGTTTCTCAACCATCCCAACTGCTGCATCCAATGATTTTTGGTTGTCTGCCTCTATATAGACATGCAAGTCTTCATCATTTTTCTGTGGATTTGTTGTTTTGTCTTTACCCCTTAAACGGATCTTAGCCCCTGTTTCCTTCTCCATTCTCTTCTGTGTTTTCCCAAGAGGGCCAATTATAAGTCCAACAAAGTTATAGTTAGGATATTCTTTCACCGGTATGTAAATTTTTTTACACAGCTTCGAGGACTTATACTCCAAAGGTGGTTTGAAAGTGGAATTCTTCTTAATCAACTTAGATATAATATGTTGACGTTTCTGGACAAGTTTCTGATGGAGCCTTACTTGCCGTGGATTTAGTCTGATACCAAGGATATCATGCACTGGTTCGAGAGAAGGAGATCTTTCCTCCATAGGCTTGTCATCATGGAGCTCAGATGTTTGCAATTTTCTGTTTATGTCTGCAAGTTCAGCTTGCAACTCCTGAATCTCTGAATCCAAATCTGATCCCACAACAAACTCTTTCCCAAGGTCAGGCAGCTGAAGTGGACCTAACAGTTTCAGCTGCAAATCATCACTAATCCACCTGGTTTTCTTTCTTTTACTAGCCTGATCATTCTCTACTTTTTCCCATCTACTATGTCTTCGTTTTCTAGAACTCCCTGTACCTTCCTGTTGTTCAGAAGAACATTTATCACCAAGTGTCATGGCAAGCCCAGACTGACTGTGGAAATGAGGAGCAGCATACGAAGATTCTGATTCTGGTTTTAAGGATTCCTCTTGCCTACATTTCTTTTGTGACTTATAACCCTGCTGGGCAACTGACTCACCAGTTGATGCATCCAGTGACCTCTTCTTGTATGAATTGTTAGGATCAGTGCTTGAGTGGCATTCAGCTGGAGATGCTTCCAGCGCATTTTCAACTGGTTCTTCACTCCCATTGTTGCTGTGGTTAAAATATGACTGAGCATCACATTCTGAAGGCTCCTCAATTTGTTCCAACAGCACCTTACTTGGTTCCTCTTCCAGTTCCTCAATTGGATCCTCTTCCAAGTCATCGCTTGGTTCTTTTTCTAGCTTATTTCCTATTTCCTCAACTGATTCCTCTTCAGGATCCTCCTCTACTTCACTTGGTTCCTCTTCTGGATCCTCCTCTACTTCACTTGGTTCCTCTTCCGGATCCTCCTCCAATAGCTCATTAGCAATGTAACGCCTGTCTGAAGAAGACTGAGGAAGACATTTACCAGCTGCTGACACTAAAACTGCTTTCTCCTCTAATCTTTGGTTTGTTTTATTTTCTTTGATGTCATTCCTTGAAACTTGTGAAAATTTATGGTTCCTCATTGCACCTTAACCTGCTTCTACACATATTACATTGTCAGCATTTATAGAGAAGACACCTCAAATTAGTGCTATTGCAGCATCTGAGATTCCAAAATGCACCAGAAAACACAACCGAAGAAAATTAGTTACTTCCATGCCATTAACTGACAGAAGATAATGTATTTAAGAAGAAGAAAAAGACAATTGCAATCTGCATAGTCACAGAGAAACCATGACTCATGAGCACTGCTGATAATTATATATATGTGTTGTTGATACTTCAGTCAAGAAAAACATAAACAGCCATAAGATATCCTCAAACTCCATCAACAAATTAACCCCAAAAAAAAAAAAATGTAACGCAATGTTATAATAATTGTCCAATGCAATAATCCAGAAAGTAACAAAGGAATTCATCCATCCCCCAAAAAAGAATATGTAATAAGGAAAAGACTGAAGCAAAACAACACTCCTAAGAATTTTCTTTTTATAAGTCAATAGTTGGGGTAGGGGGGATTTGAATCCTAGATGTGTAGTTAGAAACACTAAGGGGTGTCAACCAATTTAGCTACAAGGCTCTTGGCAACACTCCTAACTAAAATTAGCTCCCTAATGTAACCCCTTTTCTTATCTTTCATCAAAATTATATTGCAATCAAAATACATATTTTGATGCACAAAATAAATCTTTTGTGATTTTTACTTTTCTAATTATTGATCATTGCTAGTTAAACAATGCAAGAATTGACTTCATATTAGTCCTGATAAGTGAAGTTTGGCCGAAAGCCTTGTAGCCCAACGGCATTCCTTGCTCTCCTTTACAAGAAGAATTATGGTTCAAATATGCCATCCCCCATTGTTGTAACTATCAAATTATAATACATCCAGTGTTCAAAACCATCACGACACCCTCCCCAACTATCTAACTATCACTTCTCAAAAATAAAAATTTAAAATATACACACACTTATATATATATATATATATATATATATATATAATTAAAAAAAATCAGCTACTTAGAGAAACTCCAAAATTGATTTGTTATCTCTACTTGCTTTCTTAGCTCTTAACCTTCCATATTTATCAAGCTTGAACAAATTCGTTAGCAAAAATCAAGCAAATTCCTTTCTTCATAATTACTGAATCTGAGAGCATTCAATATATAAGCTGATAATCACGTCTAAATATCCACACACAGGAAAAAAAAAAAAAAAAAAAAAAAAAAAAAAAAACCAATTTTCAGGTCTGTTGGCAAAAATAACAGTATGAAAGAAACAATATCAAACCCATTAAATAATTCTCAAAAGAAACGAACCTTTGCTCTTTTGTGAAGCGAAAGCAAGACCCAGAAGCAGAAATTACTCCTTCATTCTCTGTATTCTGCCATGGTCATGCTGCATTGGTGCTTACCATATCATCTTTGAGACTGAGAGCTGTGTGGCAAAATATTGACCGTGTAAGACCATAGCATAAAAGCCCCCAAACCTTAAAAATACACTCATCGGTTTTTTTACTCATTAAGCAAAGTAAAATTTGGTAATGTTTGTTTTGTCCAAACTTAGAAGATACTGTAGTTTATGCTTCTTTTTTTTCTTTTTTCTTTTTTTTTTTAATGGGAAGCTTATGCTGTTTTTTTATTCCTTCTTTCTCACCCAAGTAAATACATTAAGCTTGATTTATTTTGTAAAAGGTTTTGCTCCAAATGTTTATGTTTGAAACTACCTTTTTCCATCTATCTAACTCTCTGGAGATTAGAAAGATCATTCATGTGTAATTTTAGTTAGATAATTTTGTTAATAAACCATGTAGTCTGTTTAAATAATACATATATGGATAGTCTAAATCATTATGTGAAAATATGTCTCCAAATATGATTGGAGCCAAATTTTGTTTATTTACTTTTGTCTTTAACAGTCGGGTGTACAGTAGGAGAAATTATAAGATCCACATGGTGGATAAGTGATGTGGTCTACAATTTTACTAAAAAACTTCTACCTGTTTAAAATTGTTAGTTAGAAAATTTTTTAAAACAAAAATTAATTACTGACTTAGCAATTTTAAACAAGTGGAAGTTTTTTAAATAAGTGGAAGTTTTTTAGTGGAATGGTGGACAAGTGACGTGGTTCACCAGAGGACTCTATAATTTCTTGTACTGTGGATGATTTGGAGAAACAACAAAAAATGAAAGAAACAAAAATATTTTAATAACATAGGCAATAGAATAGAGTATAGACAATCAAATGTAGGTGTTTTAAAAATTAGTTAGTTAAAATAGAAAAAGTAAATTCTTATTGCATAAATAAAGAAAAGATTTTAGATAAATAGATGTAAATGCTTTAACAACGGGATTTGTCACTTTTCTTAAAAAAAAAAAAAAAAAAAAAAAAAAAAAAAAAAAAAAAAAAAAAAAAAAAAAGGGAATTGTCACCTCAGGTTTTGGTGTGTCACAAAAGGACAATGCAAATGGGCCCTACTTATTACACTCGAAGGTGTACCTCCCATGACTGGAAAAAATAATAATAATAATAATAAAGTAAATGTCATTTCCTCAATTACATAAAGGCAAGCTAAGATTTGGTTATGGCTATAAATGAACAAAGTTGTTTATGAACAATTTAAGTTTGGTTTAGGAAAAAGTTTTTTTTTTTTTTTTTTTTTTAAGCTTTACTAAATATTGTTGCAATCTAAGCGGGGTTTGTTGGTTGTGATTGATTCTGGATTTGGCGGTTCTAGGTTCATTGCTAGGTTTGGTGGTTCTGCCAACAAGCATAATTTATAAGTTTAATTTTTTTAAAGGGATATTAAAAAACAAAAATACAAAAGTGCCAAACAAGTTTTGGGAAGAAAAATCCCTAAAAACTGTTTTTGAAAACTATAGGGACACGATTTTGGTTAACCCGGTCCTGGACGGTCAGGCCCTGGCCCAAAAAGTCCCGCACAATGAATTTTGTAGAGTATGGGCTGAAGAACTCGGTTCCAGTTAACTTAGACGGTTCGTTGCATGTTCTTGGCAGATGTAGAAACGTGAATCAAGAAAATAGATATGAAAATGGAAATTTTATTCATGGCTCTGCATTCATACAATGAATCCTTGATTTTTCTCCCTTCTCTCCCCTCTTTTTCTCCGTCCCCTTCTTCTGAGGGGCTCTTACATATTATATAGGCCCTCCTTTATCATCTGGGCCCTACACTTGTTGATCATCCAGACCCCCACTTGAGCACCTGTCCCATCAGACGCCCTTGCCAGTTTTTTGTGAGTTGCAGTGACCAAGGTAACACTGTTCAGGAGTCTTCTCTTCATTAATGTGGCCAGGAGAGTAGTTGTGGTGCATTTAATGTGGTGGTGACAGCCCTTACTGGGATACTTTGAGCCTTCTTTCTTTTTACGTGTTTGGAGTGAGGGTTACAGTAACTGGGATGCGTCATTGACCTGGACTTTGGAATATCCGAGGAGGAGTTACTCCTCGGACGTGTTTTCTTCGCCCTAGCTGGTTTGGGCAGGGATTATGGGCCGCGACGTCTCCTCGAACAAAATGGTCCTCGGATGGGCCCAAGACCCAGCCAACTTGTTATTCTGAGCCGGTCCCCACAATAGCCCCTCAAAACTCCGGTTTTGATCTTCCCCCGAGGAGAAAAGCGGGGTTTTGACATTTATAAAGGATGGAACGGATGAAATCTTGGTCCGCGAGCGTGGGCGGTTACTTTTGACGCGCCACAATTTACGAGGCGCGGCCATTTACTCCAGACAGCTTTATGTCTCCTTCATCCAACGGCGAGATGTGGATCTAACGGCCAGCATTGCTCCTTGAATTTGTAAGCGGGAGGGATTTTTTTCTCTCTCTCCCTCCTGCTATATAAAGCGCCTGAGAGGCTCCTTTTTTCTTTTTTATCTGCATATCAGAACAGAGAGCTCTAGAGAACTCCAACGCCCAGAAATCCTTGTGCACCTCCGTTCTTCAAATCTCCATAATCGTTTTTGTGAAGCGCCCTTCCTAGAAGAGATTTCCGATCACCGCACCGGTCATTTGCGAGGGTATCCGTAAGTTTCGTTTGTTTCGTTGCTTCGATTTTCTCCTCGGATTTTACTTTTCTCCTCGGTCCTCATTTCCATTCCTCCAGTCCAGCTTAGATGGGTAGATTCAAAAACCTAGTAGACACTCCGGCCGCCATGGAGGCTTTTAGGGCAAAATATCATATCCCGCAGGGGGTGGTTCTGCGGTACTGTCCCACAGAAGGGGTACCGTTAGATAAAGATGTGGGTGAAGTGGTCATTCCCATGGTTGCCTTTATACAAGGGGGAATGACACTTCCCATGCGTAGGATTACCCGGGACTACTTGTTCCACCATAGGTTGACACCACACCAGTGCGCTCCAAACATGTTCAGGGTATTAGGCTGCATAGATGTCCTGAACGAGCGAATGGGTCTGGGTCTGACCTGGCATGACGTGGTACACATGTACGAGTGCCACTACGTCGAGAAGGGAGGATATTACCTTAAATCTCGATCCGAGGTGGTTAGGCTAATCTCCTGTCTCCCCATATCCAATAAGACTATGAAGGATGACTTCCTCATTGCCTCAAGAGAATGGAGCGATGGTTTTCATTGTCCAACTCAGGCAGGAATTCCAGGTGCGACGCCTTTAGGCCCAATCCTTTTAGGGAAGGGGCTTAGCTCCTCGGATTTACTCTCTTTTTTGCCTGTCATAAATTTTGTAGTTTAATTCTAATTTCCTTTTCGGCTGTGTTGCAGATAGGGCTTTGGTTGCTCCCAAGCTGAGCCGCGTGAACGTTCCGGCCCTAAATTATCTTTTAAGGTCAGAAATTTACGTCCACAAGGACGGGCAGCTGCATGCGTGTCATCTGGTTTTGGGCTATCGACCACTAACCCACGCTTTCCAAGCCATTGGCCACGCTATTAGAACTGGTAGCCCCCGATTGGCTAGGATTGACGTGTCCAAGCCTAAGTTTCTGGTCCGAGTAGATCTCAAGCCAGTCGTGCTACCTGGTGTTCGGGATCCTCCACCGGTCGTGCAATTGCCTCCGAACGACCTTGAAGCCGTCGTGCCAGCTGAGGAAGAAGCCGAATCATCTCGTCTTTCCCTTGAGGAAGAAATAGACGAGTTTTATTTTGAAGAGGAGGTTGACAAAGCCCCCGTAGTTGAGCTCTCGGACCCTGAAGGAGAGCAGGATCGCAACTCCATGGCTGGCGGTCCAATCATTATAAGTTGCTCGGACGATTCTTCAAACGAGGAAGTAGGCGATATGGCTGGTAAGGGAAAATCTTTGCGAGAACTGATGTCCAGCCGAGGAAAGGGTCAGTCCTCAAAGGCGCCTGCTAAGGCACAAACCCAGGACCCTCCTCCAATCGCCCCTCAAGTTCTTTCCGACCCTGGCCTCAAGGTTAACCCTGACCTAAAAAAGAAGAGGCCGGTTGACGTTCCTGAGGAAGGTGAAGTGGCCCCCCGCCCGGCCAAACAGCAGAAAGCCACTCGGGGACAGAGGAGTAAGAGGGCTAACTCCACGGAGAGCCGGGATGAGGAGAATCGGGCTGAGGTGCACGTTAATCCCCGCGCATGGAGTCCGAAGATGGAGCTAGACGGGGTTGCTATCCCCTATACTGCCTCGGTTCGAGAGTACAACAGGGGCAGAGCGGGTTATATAGCTGAGGCCCTGGAGCAGCCAGTGCTCCTTCCTCGGGATATGGAGGCCTACAGGCGGTTCTCCCAGCCCGAGCTTTTTCTGTCCCTTAAGAGGGACCTTGCGATGGTAAGCCCTTCTTGCATCCTTTTATTAAGCCATCAACATTGTTGCATTCTATCCTAATTTTGGTTTTGTTTTGTTGGCAGATCACCCAGCAGGTGTTTGTGGCTGAGGAGTTCTGCTGCAGCAACCGCAGCTTGGCTGAAGCTGAGGTTCAATCTCAGGCTGAGGTGGAGAAGACCGTGGGGTCCCTCAAGCAAGAAATCTTTGAACTGGCGGAGAAGTTCAAAGAGTCAGAGAAACAGCGCAAGAGCGCGGAGGCTGGCCTGAAGAGTGCTAAAACCCAAGCAGAGGATCAGCACCAGAAATTGCACGTAACTGAAACCAGTCTTGCTACTGAGAAGCAGAATGTACTGGAACTTAAGGCCGCTCTACAGAAAGCTGAGGATGAGATAAGGCTGGTTAAAGAAGAGGCCCAGCTGATCCGAGAGGCTGCAGAGGCTGAAAAGAAAGCTTCTCATCAGCTCGGGATCCAAGAAACAGAGGCCAGGCTATCCGAGGAGATCCCCGAGGTGTGCAGGGACTACTGCAGCATCTCATAGGCTCACGCCCTTGATGCCGCAGGAATTCCTGCAGATTCAGCGCTGAGACTGCCTGAGAACGTCTTCTATCCTCAGGAGATCCGAGAGAATCCTGATGGCGCCCAAGCAGCTTCTGAGCAGGACTTGGCGGTGCCTAATGCCGTCCCTGTGCTTGATAAAGCGAAGGATCCTGCCATGGACTCTATCTCCGAGGCTTCTCCTCCTCAGCCAGAGCAGAAGAAGGATCCTCCTACTAAGGCTTAGCTTTTAGGCTTTTAATTTTTGTACTTCCCCCTTTTTTTTGAATGAGAGTCGTCCTGTTTTTGTGTTCTTTTGTAAGGACCTCTCTTTGTATTAACCTCGGAATATTAATATAGAATGTTCTCTTTGTTTTCTATGGATGTATGCTGGTACCATCCCTTTATTTAACTTTTGCAATGATATAAATAAATATAAACGGTCGAGATAAAAAGGATGTCGTGTAGCGAATTTGAATAAGGGTTGCAATGATGCTAGACTGCGCGCACACCTTGAAATGATTTCCCTTAAGTAATAATTTCCCCTAAGTCTGTGGTCCGAGGAGCCATGCAGGACTTAGGTTCTGTTTAAAACTATGAATAGTTGTCATAAGTAATAATTTCCCCTAAGTCTGTGGTCCGAGGAGCCATGCAGGACTTAGGTTCTGTTTAAAACTTGGATAAATTGTCATAAGTAATAATTTCCCCTAAGTCTGTGGTCTGAGGAGCTATGCAGGACTTAGGTTCTGTTTAAAACTTGGATAAATTATCATAAGTAATAATTTCCCCTAAGTCTGTGGTCTGAGGAGCCATGCAGGACTTAGATTCTGTTTAAAACTATGAATAGTTGCCATAAGTAATAATTTCCCCTAAGTCTGTGGTCCGATGAGCCATACAGGACTTAGGTTCTGTTTAAAACTTGGATAAATTGTCATAAATAATAATTTCCCCTAAGTCTGTGGTCTGAAGAGCCATGCAGGACTTAGGTTCTGTTTAAAACTATGAATAGTTGCCATAAGTAATAATTTCCCCTAAGTCTGTGGTCCGAGGAGCCATGCAGGACTTAGATTCTGTTTAAAACTTGGATAAATTGTCATAAGTAATAACTTTCCCTAAGTCTGTAGTCCGAAGAGCCATGCAAGACTTAGGTTCTGTTTAAAACTTGGATAAATTGTCATAAGTAATAATTTCCCCTAAGTCTGTGGTCTGAGGAGCCATGCAAACTTAGGTTCTGTTTAAAACTATGAATAGTTGCCATAAGTAATAATTTCCCCTAAGTCTGTGGTCCGAGGAGCCATGCAGGACTTAGGTTCTGTTTAAAACTTGGATAAATTGTCATAAGTAATCATTTCCCCTAAGTCTGTAGTCTGAGGAGCCATGCAGGACTTAGGTTCTGTTTAAAACTATGAATAATTGTCATAAGTAATAATTTCCCCTAAGCCTGTGGTCCGAGGAGCCATGCAGGACTTAAGTTCTGTTTAAAACTTGGATAAATTATCATAAGTAATAATTTCCCCTAAGTCTGTGGTCTGAGGAGCATGCAGGACTTAGGTTCTGTTTAAAACTATGAATAGTTGTCATAAGTAATAATTTCCCCTAAGCCTGTGGTCCGAGGAGCCATGCAGGACTTAGGTTCTGTTTAAAACTTGGATAAATTGTCATAAGTAATAATTTCCCCTAAGTCTGTGGTCTGAGAAGCCATGCAGGACTTAGGTTCTGTTTAAAACTATGAATAGTTGTAAATAGACCAGTGGGCACAGGATAATCACGGAACAAAACATGGGCAAAGCCATTTTCATTAATAATAGTATCTTCTTAGGTTATTTACATTCCATGGTCGAGGTACATTTTTTTCATCCAAATCTTCTAGATAATAAGCATCTATCCCGGCCACGGAGGTGATGCGATACGGTCCTTCCCAACTGGGCCCCAGCTTGCCCCAAGAGGGGTTTTTTGCGCTACCGAGAATCTTTCTCATCACGAAATCACCCGGACCTAAAGGTCGCAGTTTAACATTGGCATCATATCCTTGTCTCAGCTTCTGATGATAATAGGCCATATGGATCGTTGCTTTTTCCCTTCTTTCCTCGGCTAAGTCTAGACTTCTTCCCAATAACTCGTCGTTGCTGTTTGGGGTAAATGAGTTAGACCTCAGTGTGGAAAAGTTGTTCTCGACTGGGAGCACGGCCTCAGCCCCATAAGTCATCGAAAAAGGGGTTTCCCTGGTTGACCGTCGCGGCGTTGTCCGATAGGTCCATAAGACGTGTGGGAGCTCTTCTACCCATCTCCCCTTTACCTCATCCAGCCTTTTCTTCAGTCCATTCACTATGACCTTGTTCACGGCCTCAACTTGCCCATTTCCTTGGGGGTAGGCAGGAGTGGAGTATCGGTTAATGATTCCAAACTCGCGGCAATACTCCCTAAAGTTCTTGCTGTCAAATTGGATACCGTTGTCCGAAATGAGTGTGTGTGGAATTCCGAAGCGGGTAATAATGTTCTTCTAGATGAATTTCTGGGCATCCACGTCCCTAATGTTGGCCAAAGGTTCAGCCTCCACCCATTTGGTGAAGTAATCGGTTCCAACTATTATGTATCGCTTGTTCCCCGCAGCTTTGGGGAAAGGACCGACAATATCAAGACCCCATTGTGCGAACGGCCAGGGGCTGGAGAGGGGGTTGAGGACCCCTCCCGGTTGGTGGATATTCGGGGTGAATCTCTGGCACTGATCACACTTCTTGGCGTATTCTTGGGCCTCTCTTTGCATGTTCGGCCACCAGTATCCTTGGGTGAGTGCCCTGTGTGCTAGCGACCTCCCTCCGGTGTGACTTCCACAAATCCCCTCGTGTAACTCTTCAAGTAAAGACTCGGATTCTTCTGGATGTATGCAGAGTAGGTAGGGCCTAGAGTAGGAGCGCCGATATAGTTTGTGGTCCTCCGATAGCCAGAACCGATGAGCATTCATTCGTATCTTCTCGGCCTCCAATTTTCCCTCTGGTAGGATGTCGTTTTGGAGGAAGTTTTTTATGGGATCCATCCAGCTGGGACTCTTTCTGATCTGATGGACCTGGGTCGGGTCTCTTCTAAAGGGAATCGCTTGGACTAGATCTTCAACCAGGATCATTCGCGGCAGATTATGCGCCGAGGACGTGGTGAGAGTAGCCAGCAAGTCTGCATGGGTGTTTACACTCCTGGAAACGTGTGTCAGATTGAAGGATTCAAAACTCGACTGTAGGCGTTTGACTCGTCCTAGATACTCTTGCATCCTAGCATCTCTAGCTTCCAACTCACCCATCACTTGGCCGACGACCAATTTAGAGTCCGAGAATGCTTCTATTATCCTTCCACCCAATCTTTGAACTATCGTCATCCCTTGAAGTAAGGCTTCGTACTTGGCCTCGTTGTTCGTAGCCGAGAACCCGAGTCTCAGTGATTTTTCAATGGCAGCACCGTCCGGCGATATTAAAACTATCCCGACTCCAGATTCTCTCTGGTTGGCCGCGCCATCCACGTAGACCTTCCAATGCGAGGTCCCCCCTGTTGAAATTGTACCAACCTATTTTCCATCCATGTCTTTCTTCTCGGTTATTGTTTCTACAGAGGGTTCAGCAAACTCCGCGACCAAGTCCGCGAGGACCTGACCTTTGATGGAGGATCTGGGCATATATTTAATATCAAAGGCCCCCAAAAGCGCACTCCACATGGCGATCCTTCCTATGTAGCCGGCGCTTCGAAGCACCGCTCGAAGGGGAAGCTGGGTTAGAACGATGACCGTATGCGCCTGAAAGTAGTGAGGGAGCTTCCGTGTGGCGTGTACTATCGCCAGAATTGCTTTTTCCAAAGGTAGGTATCGCACCTCGGCCTCATGTAATGATTTGCTCACATAGTAAACCGGTCGCTGCACCCTATTATCATCCCGTATCAGTACTAGGTTTACAACATGGGGAGTTACAGCAACGTATGCAAACAGTACCTTGTCTGCCTCGGGGCTGGACATGATGGGTGGTCATGACAAGTATTCCTTGAGTTGCTGGAAGGCCCGAACACAATCCTCCGACCATTCAAACCCTTTCCACTTATTTATCAAGAGGTAGAAAGGTCGACATCGATCCGCTGATCGGGATATGAACCTGTTTAATGCTGCGATCATGCCAGTGAGCTTCTGCACTGCTTTCGGATTCCGAGGAGCCTGTAGGCTGTTAATTGCTTTGATTTGGTCGGGACTTACTTCTATTCCCCTGTGGGTTACCATATACCCTAAGAATTTCCCGGACCCGACCCCGAATGAACATTTGGAAGCATTGAGTCGCAACTTATGCTCCCTTAAGATAGTAAAGATGATCCCAAGGTCTTTCACGTGCTCGAACACCATTTTTCTTTTTACAACCATATCGTCTATGTAAACCTCAATGATTTTGCCCAGCTATGGCTCGAACATCCTGGTCATCATCCTTTGGTAGGTTGACCCCGCGTTCTTTAGTCCGAACGGCATCACCTTATAGTGATAATTTCCGATGGGTGTCATGAAAGCCGTCTTCTCCTGATCCTCTAACGCGAGGGGTATCTGATGATAGCCCTGGAAGGCGTCCAGGAAACTCATTCGAGGGTGGCCCACGGTTGCATCCACCAATCGGTCAATTCAAGGTAAGGGAAAAGGGTCCTTCGGGCACACCTTGTTTAGGTCCGTGAAGTCCACGCAGACTCTCCACTTCCCTGTTTTCTTCCTTACCACCACCGTGTTTGCCAACCATTCAGGGTAAAAGACCTCTTTAATAGCCCCTGCTCTTTTCAGTTTTGCCACTTCGTCTCTTACGGCACTAGCATGTTCCTTTGAGAGGCGTTTGAGTGGTTGCTTCTTCGAAGTGGAAGATGGGTTAACGTTCAGGTGGTGACAAATAAGGCTAGGATCAACTCCCGGGGCGTGGTAGGCGTCCCATGCAAACACATCGACATTTCTTTTGAGAAATCCGACCAGTTCCTCTTTTTCTTGAGAAGGCAACTCGGAGCCGACCTGGAAAAATTTCTCCGGGTCGTTGTTGACAGTGAATCTCTCTAAACTTTCACACCTTATCTCCTCGGCTAGCTCATTGTCTTGCCTTGTCGAGGCGGCTGGTTGCTATAAGTTCCCGAGGGCCGAGGACTCAGCATGGGACCGATGTAAGATGGCGGCCACCATACACTGCCTGGCCATGGCCTGATCTCCACGAATCTCTTCTACTTGACCTTTGGATGGGTATTTTACTTTTTGGTGAAGTATGGAGGATACGGCTTCCAGGTCGTGGATCCATGGCCTGGCAACTATCGCTGTGTAGGGTGGGTACGCATCGACCACGATAAAATTTACCTCCACCACCTCCGATCCAGTCTGTATGGGTAGTCTGATCTGCCCCTTTGGCGTAACAGTCTTCCCTTCGAAGCTGATAAGGGGGGAGTCATAAGCTGTCAAATCCTCCAGCTTCAGGTTCAGCCCCTTGTATAGATCAGGGTACATTATCTTTACTGCACTTCTTGGGTCTACTAACACCCTTTTCACATTGAAGCCTCCGATTCTTAACGTAACCACCAAGGCATCGTCGTGAGGTTGGATAGTTCCTCTCTTATCCTCGTCCGAGAATCCTAGTATCAAGGAGCTTCCCTTTTTGGACCTTTTAGGTTCCCTTTGCCTGTCCTCGGAGGGGAGCCGACCAACAGCCAGTACCCTGGAAGGGGGTGGCCCAGTTCTTCCTAGTGCGGCGAGGATGACATGTATCGTTTCGGTGGGGGGTCTTAATAACACATCCTTTCGAGGCTCTTGCATTGCTTGACCGGGATGGCCGCTCGAGGGGTGCAAAAGATGACGTAGTTTCCCTTCTCGGACCAGCTGATCTAGGTGATTCCATAGATTCCTGCAATCCTCAGTGGTATGCCCATAGTCCTGATGATAGTGGCAGTACAGGTTCTGGTTACGTTTGGAAGGGTCTCCAGCCATCTTTCTCGACCATCTGAAATAGGGCTCGTTCCTCACTTTCTCCAGCACCTGTTGCACTGGCTCCCTGAACACGGCATTCACCGTTTGCGTGTTACTCTGTCCAGCCTGTCGCAAAAAATCTCTCCTCGGCTGGTTATGGTTATATCGTTCCGATCTAAAATCATTTGCTTTGGGGGGAAGGATCTTCTCTTTTCCCCTTCCTTGCAGCTGATCTTCCTCCACCCTTTTGTACTTATCGATCCTATCCATTAACTGATGAATGTTGGCAACTGGTTTACCAGTGAGAGATTTCCTTAAGCCATGCTCGATGGGGAGACCGCTTTTGAATGTGCTGATAGCAACATCGTCATGGTTGTCATCTAACTCGTTATACACCTCCCAATATCTATCCGAATATGCTTTCAGGGTCTCTCCCTCGTGCATGGATAAGGATAATAGCGAACTAAGGGGTCGAGGGACTCTGGTATTTGTAATAAAGCGGGAGCAGAAAGCCTGAGTGAGTTGCTTGTATGAGCCTATGGAATTTGTCTTCAGGCTGTTGAACCACCTCATCGCCATTGGTCCCAAGCTGGATGGGAAGACTTTGCACATTAGGGCTTCATTTTGCGAGTAGATAGCCATTTTTTGGTTAAACTGACTCACGTGCTCTACTGGGTCTGCTCGGCCGTTATAGATGGCGAACGCTGGTTGGTTGAAGCGTCGAGGCAGCTTAGCCCCTTCGATTCTATACATGAAGGGTGACCTTGAAATCTGGTCTAGCGCCCTCTTCATAGCGTCATTTCCTGAACCCTTGCTGGATGGGCTCTCGTATTTCCGTACAGGGCGTGATTCCCTTTCGTAAGAAAAGGTTTCACTTGGGGGGGTCC
The DNA here is from genome assembly GCF_001633185.2 of Quercus lobata. Taxonomy (NCBI): domain Eukaryota; kingdom Viridiplantae; phylum Streptophyta; class Magnoliopsida; order Fagales; family Fagaceae; genus Quercus; species Quercus lobata. The sequence goes on along the minus strand of NC_044912.1, from coordinate 14,387,258 downwards.
TTGACCTCCGTCGATAACTCGCATCCTCCCCATTAGAGGACTCGTTTGAGCTAGAGGGAGATCGTTTTCGCTGCACACATCGTAACTTCCTTTTCAGGTCATCTATCTCTCGCTGCATGGCCTAATGACTATTTCGCCTTTGGGATACGCGACTACCTATCTAAGTGTGACTCTGGCTCGTCTGAATAGTATGCACGCTTCCCTCACGATTCCCTCTGCCGCCTGGGTTGGCAGGGTTGTTTTGCCTCTAGGACTCAATGGGTTGTGTCTGTTGGGAGTTAGCCTGGTGAGGATTCTCCTGGTGTGGACCTAGTTCTGCCATGCTCGACCGTTGTGCTAGCTGATACCTTAGTTCTTCCCACAGACGGCGCCAATTGTAGGGACACGATTTTGGTTAACCCGGTCCTGGACAGTCAGGCCCTGGCCCAAAAAGTCCTGCACAATGAATTTTGTAGAGTATGGGCTGAAGAACTCGGTTCCAGTTAACTTAGACGGTTCGTTGCATGTTCTTGGCAGATGTAGAAACGTGAATCAAGAAAATAGATACGAAAATGGAAATTTTATTCATGGCTCTGCATTCATACAATGAATCCTTGATTTTTCTCCCTTCTCTCCCCTTTTTTTCTCCGTCCCTTTCTTCTGAGGGGCTCTTACATATTATGTAGGCCTTCTTTTATCATCTGGGCCCTACACTTGTTGATCATCCAGACCCCCACTTGAGCACCTATCCCATCAGACGCCCTTGCCAGTTTTTTGTGAGTTGCAGTGACCAAGGTAACACTGTTCAGGGGTCTTCTCTTCATTAATGCGGCCAGGAAAGTAGTTGTGGTACATTTAATGTGGTGGTGACAGCCCTTGCTGGGATACTTTGAGCCTTCTTTCTTTTTACGTGTTTGGAGTGAGGGCTACAGTAACTGAGATGCGTCATTGACCTAGACTTTGGAATGTCCGAGGAGGAGTTACTCCTCGGACGTGTTTTCTTCGCCCTTACTGGCTTGGGTAGGGATTATGGGCCGCGACGTCTCCTCGGACAGAATGGTCCTCGGATGGGCCCAAGGCCCAGCCAACTTGTTATTTTGGGCCGGTCCCCACAAAAACAATTTTCCAAAAACACCCTAAAAATGGTTTGTGAAAACACAAAATTGAATATAGTGACCAAACAAGCAACTATAAACAAACAGTTCTACTGTTCACTCTTTCACTCACCAATCACAACTTCTCGTTTCAAATATATTGTGTACACAGATTTATTAAAACTCGCATTTTCGAATGTACATCATCAATGGGTTCGTAAAGAACTGATATCTCTGATTCTTTGAACTGAGTCCAAGTTTGGATGTTGATAGATATTGCTCCGCCACGGAGTATGGCAGGCATGTACTTTTAGATCTTGTGTTGTGTGTTGTAGGCGGAACTGGCATGTAATTTGGGATTTCTGAGTTTCGACCGTTTTGTTTCATGGCAAGATTACATGGAGCATGGCATGAATGTAGTCAAAATTAATGAGTAACCATTGGCATAGAGCATGCAAGAAGCCCAGAACATGGTTTCATCACATGCACACTCATTGCTATAACATGAACTGATTCTAACATTCTACCACTTTTTCTTTTTCTTCGCTCCCAAAATTTGATTGAAATTATCATTAAAAATAGATTGCATATGAAACTGTACAAAGATGTCCAACTCCACAGAAGAATAGAGAAAAGAACCCCCACCATCTTCATATAATGATAATATTAGTAATAATTTACATCTCAATTCACTAATTAGGTTCTCTAGATGCAACTTGCAAGAGTGCATAAGAGAATCTTGTGCTAATTACAACATGCGGTAATCAGATAAATAGAAAACGAGACTATATTTGACTAAAAATATTGAGAAGAGAGAGAGAGAGAGAGAGAGCAGGAATGATGTACTAAACACAAAATTATTATCTACAAAACTGAAGAAATTCTTCATTTGAACTAGCCTCAATTGCTATAAATGTTGCTCCCCTCTCCTATACATGCCGTCTCACTTTTCAGGAATGTCCTTTTATCTGGGAAAACAAAAGGCACAAAATTTAATGGTAACATCAAGTCCGTAATAACTACTATTGCCAACAGCAAGGACACAAAGCTAGTCAATCATGGCATGAAAATTCGAAAAAGAGCACAAATTCCTATCTATTCAAGGAGAGAGAGAGAAAGAGAGAGAGAGAGAGCCAAGTAATTTCATTTAAACCTGCTTATTAAATCCTTTGCAATGCTTCGAGCATGGTTTAAAAACTGGAAGCTTCTTGCAAGGTCATCATCAGATATGCCGGCTTTCAAGTTCAGAAAAAATTCCTTGTAAGCATTATATATGTCTTCTAAATCCCCTGCCCCTCCTTGATGGAAGCACACAGGAGTTTCCAACATGTTCTCTTGTGATTTTTGTTCATTATCAATCAGCAGTTTCTCTAGCAACCGCTTATTTTCCAATCTATTTCCTGTCCTGCAGCTTTCCAGCACTTCCAACCTGGAAGCCATGACAGTGGCTCGACTAACACATGAAGAAGGTAGCTGCAAAACAGTGTCCAATTAACATCAACTGTAAAATTGCCCACCCTCATTGTGTAAAAGTAAAAAAGAATTACAACTCAACCAAGATATATATATTTTTTTTTTCTCTCTTTTTTTGTAAAATCCAAATTTTAAGATCACATTGTCGTTTACCATGTATAGGTGATTTACTGATTTCCAGTAGAAATCTAGTTTAATACAAGTCGTTTCATAGGGGATAATATATAGTATTTATCACAACAGAAAACGTGGATAAACAGAGCCAAAGAGAGATTTCAAGTTACCTGTGCAAGCTGAGCAACTTTAAATCCAAAACTTCTCTCTGAAACACCAGTCACTAGCTTATATAGGTAAATAACATCTTCATGATCTGTTGTTGAGTCAACCATATCCGTATCTTTAATATCTTTATGTGAGGTCAGATATGACACATAGTACGCCCCCACAGAGCCTGGAAATTCAGTTCTAATATCAGCAATTTTGGGGTAGTGGGTGACGAAGAGGACCATGCATCTTTTCTGCTCTAGTAGATAATGCAATGTAGCATAAGCAATAGCTACACCATCATGCGTACTCGTGCCTCTTCCAAGTTCATCAATGATAACCAACGAACGTGCTGTGCAATTATGGATTATATGTGAAGCCTCACTTAACTCTTCAAGAAAGGTGCTTCTACCTTGTTGGATACTGTCAGAAGCACCCATTCGGGTGTAGATACCATCTAACACATGGAGTTTTGCTGATGATGCAGGTACAAAGGAACCAACCTAGAGTGACCAGAGCAAATTTCCTTAAAATATTTAGCATTCAACACTAGCTGAAGAGAATTCAAACAAAATCTTATTACAGAACTTTTTTTTTTTTTTTGGAGAATCTTATTACAGAACATAATTAAATAAATAGAGAGATAAACAAAATGACCAATAAAAAGTACTCTGCTTGACATTGAAACACCCAAACCAATTGCATTGTTCTCAGATACTTGGCCTTCTTACTAACAATAAAGAATTACATTATATAAATGTATGGAGTACGAGTTTAACAATCCAAAATTTACAATGACTTTTGAAATCCAAGTGGAAAATTTATTCCAGAACGTGCAACTTTGGAGACATGAAGGCGAAAACAAGAGGACCAGACATTTACCTCCCACTTGTTTAGATGAAAATAATTAAAAGATACCATGCAAGAATTTTCAAGGAATGTTAAGTAATATGATATGTTCACAGTGTTTTACGGTCAATCCTTTTTTTTAAAGAAAAAAATGACACCCAATTCTTAAAACTAGGTATAGCAGTTGGAGCTTTAATTTTACCTGAGCCATGATAGCAATGAGAGCAACTTGGCGAATATAGCAACTCTTTCCACCCATGTTGGGTCCAGTAACAATTTGGCAATACTCTCTGTCAGCATGCAAATTTGTGTCATTTGGAACAAAATTGTCTTGTAATGTAGTATCCAAAACCTGCTCAAAAGTAGCAGGCAGTAAACATGAGGCCATGACTTATAAGAAAATGGCCTTTCCTTAACAAATCAGTGACATAAAACTTGACTTACAAAACCAACCCCCCCACCCCAATCAAAAATAATAATAATAATAACTTTGCTTGCATATATTATGTCATATTATTTGCAATTCAACAATATTGATGAAACTATGATTTATCTGAGAACCAGTACAAACCAAAGGGTACAAGCTAGCTATATTCTATCAGACAATTGATTCATCCAATTATTTGCTAAAGGTAACTAGCTATGTCAACATAAACTACTAACTACAACCACCAAATAAAATTCACCCCCACCCTCACCCCTATCTCCCTAAATCACAGGTCCCGGAGGGCAAGTTCAGCTTGCCACCCAGAAGGTAGGCAGAAACCAGGAACCACGAAACATAATAGCTCACTGTGTCTCCCCCAGTTTAGAGAGAGAGAGAGAGAGAGTCAGGACTTGTTAATAATTATGCTTAAATATTGAAGAAAAATCACTTTCCAAAGCATTAGCTTGACTCATATAAACTAGAATGGAAGAGTTGGAACAATCAACCCCATCTTCACGAGCTACTTTCCCCCAGAAGAAAATGAGAACCATGGCTAGAAATATCAAATTTTCATTAAACTTAATTTTGACAAGAATAAACATTTCATCAATATAATAAGTATCGCCATTTCTCCTACATATACATCTTTAGAGAGTTGGAATATCAACAGCATTAATGTTTCTCTTTTTTTTGATAAGTAGCACTAATGTCTCTCTTTGAATAGAATCTAAAAGATGATCCATATTTTGAAATCCCAATTCTACTCACACATCAAATAGAGAGAAATTTCTCAACAAAACTCATTATTGTATCCCAGTAATACCCAGAGCCCCAAGATTAGATAGAGAGACTGTCATCAAACAAGTTGAATAAGACTCAGCGAATTTATACTAGAATGTAGTTCAAAGATCACAATACCTTGAGTGAATAAAAATATATTATCATTTATACAATAGTATCAGTTCAACAGATTTTACGTAAAGTTTATAAGATACCTGACTCTATAAAAATTGAATCAGTTTTAAACACATACCGGGTGCCGACCAGCATGGATATGAATCTGAACAGGTTCATCATCATAGACAAAATCTGGACGAACATAATTCTGCAACAGATTAATTGAGAGGATTACACAACAATCTAAAATCAATTTTAAGTTGCAGATATAGTGGAAAATTTTACTCCCCCAGTCCCTGAGTTTACACTTAAGACATAAATTTTAAGAAATACTAAATACTTTTCCACCAACTCATCATTATGGGCTTCTCAATGTTACCCTTACTTTTATACATTGAAAAGTGAAATTATATATGTGATAAATGGATAAGGGTTATGTGGGGAAATGCAGGACCTATTTTCTCGATATTTTGACAGTAAACAAGAATTCTAGAACATCCCAAAATGGATATGTTGACTAATTTTGGAACAGAGGGTAATTATTACTCCAGGTGTATACCTTATTTCTGCAAAGAATGGCAAGTGAATGCAGACAATCCAAAGTAGCCAGTGCTTGAACAGCTGCTTGGAACTCGGCATAATATTTACTGAATTCCTTTAGAAAGCTATCCCAAGCAGCTTTAGAGGCAACATTTAGCTTCTCTTTTTCCAGGGATAACTGCTCTAATGCAGTCAATACTTCAGGTGGGTGATAGCGAACCGTTTTTTTGGTACTATTTATTTTAACCCAACTCAAAGGCACCTTTAGATCTAAGGGCAACTGCAGCAAAGACAAACCAAGTCAGGTATACCAACTCAAGCTATATTTTTACAAGGGAAATAACCAAAAGTTAAGGCCACGCATATCTGTGAAAAATAAAGACAAAGGAACTAAACGAAAAACAATGGATAACCAATAGATATATGAATAACAGAAAGACAATAATGTAAAAATATTTCAGGTCACAAAAGTTTGAACTTTAAAAAAATAAAATAAAAAATAAAAGCTACTGTCAGTTTCATATAACTTAACCATTCACAGAACATTATGTAACTATTCCAATAGTTGTAGTTAAGACCAACATACATGGAATGTGTTGTAACTTAGTTTAAGAGTTAAAACTTAGCCCTAAAAGCACAACAAACCGGTCAAAAGAAAAGAAAATGGCACTCAAAGTACAAATTAGGAACCAAGGAGTAACTAGATGGGTGGAATCTTAAATTAAAAAGAAAAAATTGAAATCTAACTTGAATAAGGAATTATTTATATGAAATGTTTCCAGCTGAATTTCAACTCAACTACCTCTATCAAATGTGTTGTTCCAGACACACTAACAAATTCCAACTTGCGCATTCCAAGCCTTTTGCGATACAAATCAATCAGAGAATCCAATTTCTCCTTTGCCAATTGAACCTCTTTCCGAGCTCTAGCAACCTATGCATAATAAGCCATACCAAGAGGGCATAGAGATCATGAATAAGGCAAGATAAAGCAGAGAGAGAGAGAGGGAGAGAGAGAGAATTAATTAAGAGGATGAAACCCTTTGTAATAACAAACCTCAGGAAATTGGCCATTAGATATGATAATTAAATTTTGCAGATCATTTTCATCAGCTGCTTCTTTGTTAAGAGTAGACAACAGTTTCGCAGCATTGCCAATTACACTGGATGATGATGCAGTCAAAATCAACTTTCTCAACAGCCCGGAGTGCACTGTCTTTGCTCTCATATTATTGCTGTTGTCCTCATCTTCAATGTGAAGTTGCTGAAGTTGTTTTCCAGCATATAAAATAGCTTGAATAACTGCAATGAACTTAACATCCAATAATTCCTGTCAGTATGCTATACCCGCTGGGGGGGGGGGGGAGATGCCAAACTGGCTACAACTGTCCAACAATCAATTAGTAATTATCTGATAAAAAGTTTGTATTTTTGCTGAAGGGCTTCTTGCTTCTTTGACATATAATAAGATTTCAATGTAAGAGATCCCAGCATTGTAGACCATTATGACAGTCTGAACTGACAAAAAACACCTTCCTCACAGAAGATCACAAAAGAGAACAACAGTACTAGTTCATTCAACTATCCATTTATGATCCTTTTCAACACCAAACTTTGACCTTAATTAGAAATAGACCCTGGTTAGATCACTGTAGGGACCACACATAAGTAAATGCTTCTAAAGTTGATTAGAAAGCTAGCATTCAACAGTATTAGATGGAGATATTCCTTTATTAAATTGATAGGGAGGCAAATCATGTGGCTGTCCTACCTAAAGAAGCATATGTCCATGCAGCTGTGCTACAGAAAACTTTTCCTCTTTTTTTTAGGAAGGGAGATGAGGAGAGAAAGGCATGTAAGATATAAAATAGAAGTAACAACTTTATATGGGTTTTGGGTTGGGGTGAGGGTGAGAACATGCACTTTTAAGGCATAAATGTTAGAAGCATTGACCAGGAAGACAACATATAAATGGTGTGTGTGTGTGTGTGTGTGTGTGTGTGTCTATATATATATATATGAATACACAATAGCGGTCCAAAGGATGAGTGATTTATTACCTCAGATGGGGTGGCAGTCCGATGGAAGATTCTTGTTATTCCACGTTGAATATCAGGTGACCTTCCTAAATTTGTCAGAACTGAAGAAAGTATATAACTAAACTCAGGTTGTACAATTGTTATATCAGAATCTTCCCCATCTAGCCCTCCAATATTTTGTGAAGCTCTTGAAGACCCCATGGATTCTGAAATCTCAGAAACAGCATCCAGACGAGCAGAAATCATGTTTCTATCACATAGAGGATGAGTTACCTGTATCATGCAATGGAACTCTCAAATACTAGAGAAAGAAAGAGATAAACTGCAACCCAAACACATCAAAATCGCATCCATCTTATACCCATTGCCTGAGAAGCCTTGAACCAAATATAGTAAGAGTACGATTCAAAGACTGCAGCAAGGAGCCAGACTCAGACCCATCACTGTTATTCTTCAAAACCTACAGACAATGGAAACAGCCATCTATCGTTAATGTTCCTAATAAAGAAAAATCAATTAAAAGAAGCTGTTCAAACTTCCAGAAAATATAACATGCATAATGTATATATTATGCCAATAAAAAGTTGTGTTTGGATTTGAGGATTTAAAAGCAATGGATTTGAAAAAAAAAAAATTAAGTAGTATAAATTTCTTGATATGGATTTTAACAACACATGATGGATTTGAGCTTTGAAGATTTTGCACAAACAAAAACACTTCAGTTATGAATTTGAAACAACATCCTACACTAATATCATTTCAAATCCACATATTAATAAGGTTTAAATCCATCCATGATTTCATCAATTAAAAAAATGTACTTTTCATTCTTTATTCAAGACATTTAAACTAAAAACTTAAATCCACATTCTTCTTTTCAAATACTTCCATCAAAATGAACCATTAAATATTTAAAATTCCTTGCAATTTTGGTAAGGAAGTTCCTTACTCTTCCAACTAGGTATAAGTGATCCTACATTGGAGAGACAACCAAGAATTGCTGCTGCCAACCCACCCATGCAGGACATGACAAAAAAGTTACAAAAACATCAATGCTGGTAATTCAGCATCAGAGTGAGAAGATTTCCACTGGCCCCCTCACCCTAAGATCAACCTTTGTTGAGAATTCCTGCCAGGCAGTTGGTAGCAGAGGAGCCAAAAATGATACTGGCTAAAGCACTATTGGCAGTTTAAAAGATCAACATACTATTTTTTTTTTTTTTTTTTTTTTTTTTTTACAAATATCCATGCAAACTATTCAGAATAATAAAAACAGAAAATTACCTCCAGCTGTTGAAGTGTATTCGCTGAGAGGGTCATCTCTACATTGCTTGAGAAGGGCCTAAATGAAGCTCCTAGACACAAAATTCTTTCAAAACCAAACTGTTTTAGATGACGAATAGATAAGGCCAATGCTTGGACGACCAAATCTGGCATATTCATAATTCCCTTTAAAACCAAAATAATATGGTGTAAAAAAGTGAAATATGATAAGAAGTGCCAAAGCAACAATAAATAAGTACATAACTATTTAAAATTGATAAGTTAGCATCCAAATACAAACAGTAGCCTTACAAAGGCAGAAAATGAAAATATAATCACATTTTATTTATAACAGTGGAAGAAATTAGAATATTTTGCAGCAGATAGACCACTCATAATTTAACTAACCCCTAAGAATAAAAGTCTAAAGGTTAACTATCACAAGATCTGCTTAAGCTTGGGTAGCTACCAGTTAAAGAGTGCAATTCATGCCCAAAGGTTCACATAGCTTGCTGCATGAAGAAAAGATGTTAAAAATACCATACCTCAATTGCGAAACGATGGCTTCCCTGCTCTATAACTTCTGTGCTTTGTTTTGGATTATCTGCTGGATTATATTCACTCATGTTCTCATATAAAGACATCACTTCGGCAAGTGCACCACCATCTTTAAAGCACTCTAGCGAGGCATGCTCAACACGGACATTTGAGGCAGGTCCGGCATAAGCAAGTAACAACTAACAAAAAGTGCCATGATATTAGGCAAGCTTGGGAAGATAAACAATATTAAAACAATCACATTAAACTTATTTATCTTGTAAATGATGTTAGTAATAGTGACCTTATGTCTTTATGACAGATACATCAATAATTGGATATAAAGAGCATGTTAACCATTATTAAATAACATAAAGCTTCGTTGGAGGAAAAGGATGTTTTGGACCACCCCTTCTTAAAAGAAGCAACAGCAAAATTCATTTCCCAAATAGTAATAACCATTTTTTGATAAGTCAAAATAGTAATAACCATTGAAATACTACAAACTCTCTCTTCATTTTATGAGGGACTCTGAATTAAAATTATGAACATATTCTTCTAAAGCCTGGGATTTTGAAGTAGCTACTTACAAGCACATGCCTACCTTCTAGATAAGTATTTGGACGTTCAAATAACCAAAAAGAAAATATTACTCAGAGCTTTTGAATTCTGCAAAACTATTGTGCTTCTTGATTTGGTAGCATTTACAAGCTTACTCAAACCATCCCCCTCCCCACCCCCAAAAAAATAAAATCATTTTTAATCAGAATTAATTAAATTAATCCTTAAAAAAAAGTCTTCAAAATATACAAGAACAACAACATGAAAGCCTTAGTCCCAAATCTTTGGGGCCGGCTTCTTCAAATTTAGCTTATGAAAAAAAGAAAAGGAACCTGCCAATGAGCTATAGCTCAATTGGCACTTCCTCCACTTGCAAGTGCTAGGTGGAAGGGTGAGGTTGTGGGTTCAAGACCCACAAGATGTGTGTTTAACTTATCAATCAAAATAAAGAAAAGGAATAGGAAAGTTAATGCATATGAAAATGGGTTTTATTGATTGGGAAACACCATATAGAGTCGATATCAATGCAAACCAAAATAGAACAGAAGGCTAAGAAAAGTATATGGTAAAAGTATATATTTAATAGTGACAAAGTTTAATAATTTATCCCAAAAAAAAAAAATCCTTTAAATGCTCACAGATGTTGGTTTAAGCTAAAAATACCTTTTCAATTTGTTTAAAAAGGTGATTCTGAGAAGTAATATAGTAGAACACACACTTAGAATCATGAAACCAGTTCCCACAACAATTAAGTAATCAATTTACTCCCAAAAAAAATTTATTAAGCCACTTTCAGACATCAACCTATCAAAAACATCAAAATTCCTATTATAAGCTCCAATAAATAACCATTAAAACTATACCTTTTCTTTTAATAAGAAATTTTTTTACAATAGAGGGGTGTACATAGGATGTGTACACAAAGCTTACCAAAAAACTACAAAATTCAATAATGACAGTCAAAAATAAAGAAAATCAATTAACTGTTCAACATAACACATACCACTTAAACAGCCCCAAAAATGTTGAATTCAGTTCAACAACAAAGAGCTCCACACCATGAAAAGTACAATTTTTCCTTTTCCTCCAAATTGTCCACATTAAGTAAAGAGGGACTGCCTTCCAAATAAGTGAGCTACCATGCTTACCAAACCAATTCATCCACCATAAAGTACATCAGTTATTCTCCTAGGCATCACCCAATGGGCACATACCACATAACCCATAAACTCATTCTTTCTCTAGTCCATATACATCCTCCTCCTCCAACATCAGATCATGATCCAACTCATACCACTTGTTATCAACTAGGAAAACAAAAAATAAGGTTCATGAAGGGCTGGGATTAGACAAGAGGAACATAACGATTAACTAACTATTTGAAATGTTCATACAGACCTGAATTTTAACAGAACACCATATGAGTTTGATTTGTCAACGTAGATGGGTTCAGGAACGAAAGCAATTTGGCAAGATGAGGGGCAAGGATTTGCTAGTTAAACTTGCTTTCTGCAGTAGGTGAGTTAATCAGAGAACTAGGGAGAAGGGAGGGGGAGAGAAGAAAATGACACATCTAATGAAATCTATAGTTCCTGAAGCTATGTTAAAACACGAAGGGGCAGTAATGCAAAAAATGAAACAGGCAAATTTTGACATATAGACAGATAAGTTGTTGGGAAATTCATTACATGCACGAATAGTGAAATACAGTTTCTATCTACTTAAACCATGTGCTAGAAACTTCTTTAATGAAATAGTATTACTCCATTATACAGGGGTAAAGAATCTGAGGATACAGGACAGATTTTTACCAGGTTACTGAATCAAGAATTTTCTGCACTGACAGCCCTTTCTAATAGATTAGGTAGGAATTTTTTATAGATGAAATTGTTACCTACAATAAACATCTCATAAAAAGAAACGTTGTTTGAGATTACCTGAATTCATTGTTGATTTATTCAAATTTATTTCTAATGAACTCATGATCATAAAAATCTGCACATAATTTATTAAAATCTAAATGTTTCTTGCAAATGCTGTAGAACAATGACCTTGTTGCAGTCTGTTGGAGCATGAATTCTAGCTACTTTCCCAAAAGGAACCTAAAGAAATGGTCATGATTTTATAATGTCCTCACTCCTCATAAAACAAATACAACCTACCATTAATCTCAAACTAAAATGTGAGTTGATTGTCATGGTATATTTCATATGGATAAATGCTATAATGAGTAAAGTACATGTACACAAGCCCACCAACTCTATTTCAGAGTTTGTCAAACAATTACGATAGTAATTTTTTTGATTTATCACAAAAATAAAAGAAAAATAAAAAAAAACTAGATGATCACAAAACTTTCTGCTGAAATTCAAATGCAGCACACATTGACACATAAACAAGCCTCGTAACAAAAATGAGAAATCACATTATTTATAGACAAATAACTGATATTAAAATGCCCTAATAAGATATATGAAGCCTCTAACTAATATTAGCAAAAACCCAATACTGTACATTTCTCGAACATGAGTCAAATATGTTTCAATTCTTCTATAACACACTCTTATAATCATAAGATTCATAACTACCAAAGCTACCTTCTCTGTTTGCTTAGAGAGCGGCTCCCCAAGAAGCAACTCGGCTGGCAACAAGCTCAAAACCACAGCTTCAAGCCCACTCCTCATAAAATTATCATTGAATTCTGCATAAACAACGTCCCCAGTCGATATCTCCAGAGCCACCATTCCAATTTTCACATCAAACCCACTCTCCAATCCACACTCCATATTCTTTTCCAGCACACTCTTCTCCGCGACACACACCAAATAATTACTCTCTCCCCTACACCCCTCCTCCTCCCCCCCCAGATCCTCGGCCGCCTCCAGCGTGGCCTTCGTGTACAATGCTGATAATCCCCGGCAAAAGGGTCCCGCCCGGTTCTCCCCGTGCGCCTTAATAGCCGCAGTCTCAGTCTGCTTAACCACCCCAACCTTATACCCAGCACTCACAAGCCTCCTCACATGGACATTTAATCGAAAAGTTGGCACGCTTGCAGTCATGAAATTGCGATCCAAATGTGCATAAATCCCCAACACCCTGGCAGCAATTTCAGCATCCTGGCCGAAAAACCTGTACCTGTAACCAACTTCTACCATCAAAAGAACATCTGGGTACCTGTTCTTTAGGTCCACAACTTGTTGCTCCAATGGGGTGTATTTGGTTTTGCAGGAAGATTGGGTTTTTGGGGTTTGTTCCAAAGGGGTTGGAGAAGGCTCTAGAAGTTTGTCTAGGAATTTTTGGTGAAGGGAAGGGTTGGGGTTGGGAATGGGGTTTTGGGTGTGAGGGGAGAGTTTGGGGAGTTTTGAAGGTTTGGGATTTGGGGAGGAGAGTTGGGAACTACGGCGGCGTTTGGAGGGTGAGAAAGTTACTGTGGCTGAGATTTTGGGAGGTGGGGTTGGTGGGTTTCGGAGAGAGGGCTCTGCCTCTGGGTTTGAAGAAGAGGAAGGAGAAGAAGTGGAAGGGTTTAATGGGGTTTTGGATTTGGGAGCAAAGAAACGAGAGATCACTTGTTGTTTTTGCTTGCCCATTATGGTGGTGGTGGTGGTGGTGGAGGAGGAGGAGGAAGTGAGAGCAAATTATAAAGGAAGGGTTTGATGATTTGGCGCGCTTTTGTTCTCTGGACTCTGAAATGGATTCCACGTATCAAAAAGACAAAAAACTTACAAAGAAAAAGAAGAAGTTATTTTTGTGTATTATTTTAAATTTTTAAAGGAAATGTTTTCTTTCGTGTAGTTACATTATTCATTAGAAAAGTAACGAGCCTAAAATTGTATATTGATGATCTCTTGAATCTTCTTTTATAATGAGTTAAAATAAGATAATTATAAACAATTTTTGAGCCAAACTTCTCTTATTTATTTTTGTTTACGGAAGTAACTCTGAACCAATTTAGAATTATCTTCATTTAATTTATTATGCGACAATCAAAAAGATCATTAATGTATAATTTTAGTTACTTAATTTTTTAAATAAGTTATATAACTTGTTTAAATAATATACATAAATATTCTTATAAATTACCACATAATGTGTTGAAAGATATTACTCTAAACTAGTTTGAATATCTACCTCATTCATCTATATATATATATATACATAAAACCGAAATCTTTGAAACTCCTACAATTTTTCACATCATCATTTTAATTTAAAAAAATTTTAATTTTTGAAATTAAATAGTGAGAGAGTACTTTACAATATATAGTATAACTACAAGTATTGTAGTAAGTTTGCTAACTTTTTGTGTGGTTCAAAGATGTTATATTCTATATTATTTTAGATTATTAAGCTTTACCTTATGGAGACGTATGTACAAGTTTTCAATTCCTTTTGTGTGGATATTTTCTCACAGCTGTGGAGTAAGGTATATGCACTATATGTTATCTTATGTTTTCTCTTATGGTGTCATGCTTATTTGTTTATTAATTAAAGATTATGTTGGAAGCCTATATTATTTGCACCTTCAAAGTGTTCGACAATGTTTGAACCAAATTTTTCATCAATTAGGAAGAATTGGATAAAAAAAAAAATTAGAAAAACTTTCCATCCTTACTGAAATTGTCTCGCAATAATGACTTTTTTTTTATATATATATAATTTGTAGGTTCTGAATGTTTTGATTTTTAATTTTATTGTCTTTTGAAAGTTTGTCATCTAAATTTTTGGGTTCAACTTTTTGCAATATTTGAAATAGTTTAGCAAATTTCAACTGTTATAACTATGGATTATTCTCTTGAAGGTAACCTATCTTTCTCTTATTTCTTTATTTGGTAGTCATATATATTTTGTTTTGTTTCAATAATTTCTAGGCAGTGCTAGTAAATTTTCTGATTTTTTTCCCCTTTCGAACGTTTTAACATCAAAACTTTTTAGTTTTTTTTTTTTTTCAATATCTAAATTTGGCTTATTCATCAAATTGTAACTCAAAAAGATAGGAGCAATTCACGCAATAGTATAGCTTCATAATCAATTTAAAATTTTATAAAATTATTTTAGTCTATTATAAATAGGTAAGTTTCCGTACGTTACACGGGTTTCTGACTAATGAGTTATAAAGGCTTGGACATCACGTGCTCCTTGACCATCTTGCTGTAAAGACATTTTTTTCACCTTTTTTTTTATTTTTTATAACTTATAAAGGTGATAAGTTTGGACAAAAGCAATGTCTTTTTTTTGTTTTTTTATTTTTTGATAAAAATGTAATTTTTATTATGTATGGTTCTTCACGAGAATCTCAACCCAGGCGAGGATCGAATGAGTCTCTATGTATGATTCAACTAACTATATTTTTTACATTGAGAGTTTTATATTTTGCTTTTATTTGAGGTATAAAAGCAATAAAATCATAAAATAACTGAAAACGCTTTTTTATTACATTGAAAGATAGAACTACATTATAGCATAAAAAATATATAATTACAAGACTTTATTATAATTACAAGGAAAAATTACATGGCCTTGTCATTGAATTGTGGGATCTATGACATTGCAAAAAGAAATATGGGATTTCTACGAAGTTGAGGAGTTGTGCGCAGAGGCGGAGCCAGGGGGGGTCTAGGGGAGTTCCCCCCTGTCTCCTTGAAAAAAATTTCTTAAAGTAGGTATATTATGACCTATTCTTTGTTACTTTACCTAGAAAAAAAAGATGACTCCCACTTTAATACATGTACAAACCCTTAACACTAAGTAAGTAGGAAAAAATATCTTCTTCCACATACCAAATCATATAACTTTTTCACCAAATTTACTATTCTTATTCACCAAATTTACTATTCTTATTAGTTTTATCTTACCACGACGCCTTCACCTATTTCATTGTTCCTTTTTTCTCAATAATTATTTTCAGTTTACTATTCACAACACTTTTATTGTAAAGTAATGTTAAGAATACTATAAATTTTACAAATTGACATATTATCAATCGTAAAAAAATTCATTCAAACATTTATTTATTATATTGTTTAAGCATCATACATTCTTATCACATCAATTTGTGAGTTTTTTACAATATAATTTATAGTCGTTTTAGCTTTGAGAAATTCTATATCCACAATATTTTAACAATATTTTACAACAAATCTTAAATAATAGGTTGTTACTGGTTGTTATTGGTGAGCAAAAAATTAATTTCAGTGGTGGGTTGAAATTTGAACTAGTAGCAATTTTAGCAATATTGTGAAAGTATTGTGAAAATCTTGTTTATCACATTTTTTTTCATAGCAATTCAATTAGTGGTCCTCATAAGTAACACATAATTATTAGGAAAAAAAAAACTTAATGTCCTTTTAATACTATTTTAATCTTGTACCCCTCAACTAAAATTTTGGCTCCGCCACTTGTACTCGTGCCCGAATGAGTTCCACCTCTATTCGTTCTTGAATGGCCTCCATGCAGATTTTGAGCTAGTCCTTATTCCACAACTTCACCATCATTACCACATTCATGCAACACTCTTGTGCATGTGCTGTACTGATGACTCCATTTGACATGGAGGCATTCATCAACCAAGTTCCATCCCATTCTAACATCTCATTTCTAACATCTCATTTTACTCTGCTCTCTTTCTGTACACACCCAATTTTCGCAACCGTGAAACAAAACTTTTAATTTTCAGAGCAAAAATACCCAAAAGGGCAAAATATAATTTCTTCCATCCAAGGCTTTAAAAAAAATAAAAAAAAAAAGCACGCCATAGTGGGTTTATGGCAAAGTAGCAATTTTTTAAATGAAAATTTGAGTTTCAATAAAGCCATGTCATGTGAAATACTACTGATTTTCATTGGTCGAAAAACTAGTTCGAAGTAAGCATGAATACATGAACTTAAAATTAATTGAGTTGGTTCGGTAATTAAGAGGAGTAATGAATGTCAAATAAAATCTCAATTCTAATTGGTTGGTTCAATTGAAAGATTATCATTGTCATGCACACATTATAAAATGAACAAGACTTAGGTACAATACTTAGGTGTTGTTTCTTAGATTCCCATTTTAAGATTTCGTCATGTGGATTTTTTTTCATAGGATAGAAATGTATTTTTTAATTAAGTAGACATATGACTGAATCTTAAAAGATGGATCTAAGGAACAACACTTAAGATATTGTACCTAAGTTTTATCCTTATAAAATAAGGGAAAAATTAAAGGGAAGGTTTAGGAAATATTTTTAGAAATTTTGTATGAAAAAAAAAAAATTAATTGTTTTGATGGCTTTTTATATTTTCTATGAGATTGTGTTCAGCCAATGCGATTAAGGCAAGTATTAAGAAAGAATCCTAGTGCTGCAACTAAGATTTGGACCCTAAGAAGTAGGATTCAACACTCCAAGCCAGATGTCAAAGTTTAAGTCCACTTCAAAGGGTTCCACTGGAGATCCCTTTATACCCTCCAAACCACATGTTCCCAAATTTTCCCCTTTAGGATTCATGGGTTTGGCTCATGAATCATGTCTTGAACGTTTTTAACATTTATAGCATCAATTTGTTGAAATTTGGATGATTTGGTTTTAGCTCCTCTTCTGCTGGAGGTGCAGTCTTGAGGAAGATGATGGAGTCCCATCATCCTTTGGACTTCAGCTGATATAACAGCCTTTGGGCACTATTCACATCAGGCAAAGGGTGGCAGAAAACTAATGGGACAGCTCTTAGTTCATTCTCAAAGGCTTGGTTCTCTTGTAGGGGTTCTGTAAGGTTGAATTTAATCAACCATCTTGTTGACTTTATTCCGTACCAAATTTACTTGTAATTTAGCAATTAGTAACCTTGTATTTAGGTGAGAATCATGTAAGGGTAGGTGAGAGAGTGTGAAGAAATGCTCAAGACTGTGCAGTAAAGCAGAGACTCGCGGCTGGATCTCACGGGTGGCTCGCGGCTTGCAAGCCGCCAGAAGATGCACACTAGTGAAGCATGCAGAGAAGCTGAAATATCATGCCAACTGTAACACTACAGGACAAAAAGTCCAGACTGGCCATTCAGTTAGCTCATGGCTTGGACTCACGACTCAGTCCAAGTCGTCAGTCTACTCTGTTATGGAAAAACTGATTTTTCGCATTCCTTTCTCACTCTAGTATAAATACCTCTTATACCCACGAATCATTGAGAGCTTCTAGAGAGAATTTTGAGAGAGAAACCCTAGAGAAAAACAAGATTGACTCATCCATAATATTTACATAGTGATTCTTCAAATTCCTCAACTTTTACCCTCTTCATTATTATATTCTTGAGAGGTACATTAGCCAAAAAATTTTCTCACCATACTCATATCTGTGAGAAGGCTATTTGATGTTTGGGAGGCAGTTAGGAAGGGACTAATTGATATTGGTTAATACTATGGGTTATAGTAGAATCCGGTAAGTTAAAGAACACAAAAGTTCGGCGTAACCTCATTAGAGTAAGAAACTTGGAGGGCTTAGGTACACTTATTAAATTAGGCTTGGAGGGTCTTCTGCTGCTCATGTATCCCAATTTCATTCTTTAGTGGATTATTTACCGCTTGGAGAGCGGTGGAGAGATTTTATGCCGAGGGTTTCGGTTTCCTTTTCGATAACACATCGTTGTGTTGTCCTTGTGTTTGCATCTCTCTTCCCTTAATATTTGCCATTTAATTTCTGCTATGGATGTGATTTTATTTGGTTTAGATTGTTTATCAATTCTGTTCTAAGCTTATGTTCATATTCCGCATATACATTGTTTGATAATAAGCTTGAATTGGTAATTTGTATTTTGGGAGTCTAAACGTTCAAAATGCTTTATACGCTATTTGAACATTCAGGTCCCTAATTGTTTCTTTGGTTAGAAATGAACAATGGCTGGTTGCCCACTTTCAAGCCTCTTGCTGGGACCTTTTTAAGCTAGAACTTTACTCCATTTCAGCACTTTTAGTTGGACCACATGGCCCTTTCTTTGCTTGGGCTTGCTCCCTTCCCCACAAGATTCTTGGGCCTATCAAATGAGCATTAAAGTCATGCTGTGCCATGAGTTTTTTACTCCTCATAGGCTTTAGTTGTTAGTATAAATAAAATGAATCTATGAGCTTTAATAAATATTTATGATAGGTTTTGGGTATTAATTCTCATGGGTTTTAAATAACATCTCATAATTTTTACTATGGATTACTTTGTAAATGATATTTTCCTTAGGGCTTTTTTAAATAATGACCTCCAATATTTTTCTTGAGAATAATATTTATCATGGGTTTTAAATAAATATGGTAACAACCATTATAATGGAATAATGTGATGTTCTCATGAGTTTCTCTATAGATAATCATAATGGACATGTAAGATGAATAATTACCATGAGTTTTGGTAATAAATATTATGAATGTTGTAATGTAAGATGGATAGTAAACATGAGTTTATAATATCAAATAAATAAATGTCATGGGTCTAATAATTATATCTTTCCATGGGTTTTTATAAGATGATTACCATGGGTTTTGAGAGTAGATAATTCATAAATTTCATGAGTTTGTAATATTATGGTAATAGATTTAAGGATCAAAAGTATTGTTCATTATTGGACTTTTAAGTGAAATAATTATGATATAGTATTTTACCAAGTATTGATAACCTTGGGCTTTCGATAAATAGTGCAAAGTAGTTAGCTTGGGCTTTTAATAGTGCCAACGTAAGTTGGACTTTTTATTTTGCCAATGAGAACTTGGTTTTGATATTGCTAATGAGAATTGGGTTTTGAATATTGTCAGTGAGAATTGGGCTTTGATATTGCTAATGAGAATTGGGCTTTGATGTTGTCAATGAGAATTGGACTTTAAATATTGCCAGCGAGAATCGGGTTTTGATATTGTCAATGATAATTGGGTTTTGATATTGCCAATGAAAATTAGACTTTGATATTGCCAATGTAAATTGGGTTTTGGATAAATAAATCGCCATGGTTTCAAATCATGGGTTTTGATTATGGATTTGAATTCTATTGATAAAATTGTTTTGCCATGGATTTGAGTCATGGGTTTTTCAAATATTACCAAACATAAATATTCTTGGGCTTTAAATAAAATAAGATGTGTGTATTGGGTTCATAGGGCCAGTTTTGGGCTTAGCTAAATAATGATAATAAAATTAGATAAAATAGGAGTTTTTTGGGCTTTTTGTGATAGTTTATATCATGACCCAATTTAGATAATGAAATATGAAATATTTGTGATTAACATAATAATAGAGCCAAAAAATGTTTGGAAAAGCCCAATAACTTATAGTGGTATAAATAGGTGGTACTCGAATAAAATTATACGTAAAAAAAAAAAAAAAAAAAAAAAGTACCCTAACACATGACCCATAAAATAATACAATATAATTATAATTATAAAAAATTGATTAATTATTTTTCAAAAATAAATTATAGTGATAATTTGGAAGACTCAATCCCAATTAGAATCATCCCCATTTAAATAAAAGTCCACTAAGATATATTTATATAAAAATAAATTAAAAAAAACCCAAGGATTTTTCATTTGGAATCTAAAAAATAAAATAGGGTCAAAAAAATCATTAGAATAAACGTGACTTTAGGTTGGCTATGGCCGAGTTTTTTACACGTGGGTATAAGTCCTCTTTTTAATATATATATTTATATATATAGACTTTACATGCAAGCTAGGATGGTCAAAAGACCACCTTGACTTGCAAAAAAAAGTATATTTACACTTGCCAAAAAAAAATTTATATATTAAATTAATTTATTGTAACTACCCTAATGAAAATGTTGAACACTTTGACTTGAGAATTACAAAAAATTGGATTTAACAAAAATAAGAATAATGTTACATTCACAACATTTTCACAATAATTTTATAACAAATCTAATGTGTTAGGTTGTTACTGATTCTAATTTGGGCTCAATATTGATATTATTTTATTACCCACCAATAACACTTAGTATTACTCCAAAACTAATTTTGCCCCCCAAACATAATCTTTAATCACTTTTATATATTAAAAAAAAAAAACTTAAATAGCAACAATAAATATTAGCCCAAATAACAACAAACATAAACCAAACAAAAACAAGATGAGACTAAACAACAACATGTGATCTAACAAAAAGCCTACTATAAAACAAAAAGATAAAAACGTTAAACATTCAAATTTATAGCTCCTTCAACCTATTTAATAAAAATAGTATCTAATTTCACCCTAAAAAATGATACCAACAAAAATATTGTGGTTGTCAATTCTCCTTTTTTGGCTTTGAAGTCACAACAATATTATTCTCCTTAGTAACACAACTCCCAATTGTAACATATTTGGTTGGACCTACAGCCATGTTTTGTGAACATGGCAATAAGCCCAATTCAAAAAAACACAGCAAAAAATACTTAGAAACACGGCTATAGACTTAACCTATAGCTGTGTTATAAAAACGCAACTATAGATCATCAATTTAAACCATGTTACCTTGTAGCAGCGTTTTGGTAATGAGGCTAAAAACAACGTGGCTATAGGTCGCATTTTTAGTAGTTAAAAAAACTGTGGTTAAAAACTTAGTGCATATTAATATTAACACTTAGATCAGTATGTCAACATCTTACAAACACACAAGTCTTTTAAAAACTTAAAGTGCAGATTAATATTAACACTTAGATCAGTATGTCAACATCTTTATATATAAAATCTCGTTAATCTAATATTACAACATCTTTACAAACACAAGTCTTATCCACCAGGCCGGTTCTGTGTATCCAAAACTCAAGTTGGTTTATTGTAATACATTCTATAGTTTGACGATAAACTAGCTTTTCACTACTTTTTATCTCAGTTTTATTTTAAATAATTTAAATTTCAACTTTTTGAAAATAAGTTAGTTTTTAGTTTTTGTCTCACATTATATGAAACTAACTTGTAACCTCATACATATGCATGAATATACTTAAACTTGTATATACAATAAGATACAAAATATAATTCCTATATATATATAATTTAAATACTATTAATAGTCATTTTTATATTTTGTTAACTCTTTACAAAGAAATTATAAGGATATTATTTGGTATAAAATGTAAATTGTTCATTTTTTTTTTATAATTATTGTGAAGCATTTTTTTTTTTTTTTATAATTCATTTACTCTAAACTTTTTGGTTTTTGTACTTAATAACTCACTTGGATGAATAATTATGATGTGGTCCCACATTTAATTTTAAAATTAAGAAATAAAACTAATTAAGAAATAAAACTCTTTAAGAATAAATAATTTATGACACATGGCGCAAAATAATAATTCTAATATGGAATTCTAATTTGAGTTTCTCTTAATTTCACCTATTATAACCCCATGTATATATATCGATACACTTAAAAATATACAATAAGATACATAATATAATTCCTATATATATAATTTAAATACTATTAATAGTCATTTTTATATTCTGTTAGCTCTTTACAAAAAAATTGTAAGAATATTATTAGGTATAAAATGTAAATTGTCCATTTTTAAAAAAATTATTGTGAAGCACTTTTTTTTTTTTTTAATGATTCATTTACTCTAGACTTTTTGGTTTTTGTACTTAGTAATTCACTTGGATGAATAATTATGATGTGGCCCCACATTTGATTCTAAAATTAAGAAATAAAACTCTTTATAAATAATTTAAGACATATGACGCAAAATTGGAACTCTAATTTGGAATTCTAATTTGAGTTTATCTCAGTTTCACCTAATATTATTATTATTATTATATAGATAAGTTACGGAAATAAAACAGTTCCCAAAAATGCATATCAATCTAATTATATGTTTGTGAAATGACTGAATTCCAAAAAAAAAAAAAAAAAAAAAAATTTTTTTTTTTTTTGGTTAACCAGGTACTTGTATAAACAACAAAAGCAATTACAAAATGGCCACAGAGGCCAAAGTATTGGCAACAAGCCTATAATAATACAACTCATTCCTATCAGTTTCAAGCAATACATTTAAATCATCAGAGGGAGAGGTATCAAACACAAACAAAATTCTCCATCAAGGAACAACCCCTCTTAGCCAAAAGTCAACGCATTTATTCGCCTCTCTAAACTCATGCCCCACCCAAACCTACCTGAACTTGGCCATGAGACACCTGCAATCACACAGTAAAGTAGTAAAACTTCTGTTAGGACAGTTTGTATTTTTGAGCATCTCCACAATCACCTTGGCATCAAGCTCTATTTCTAGCTAGCTTATTCCCAATTGAATGGCCAAATTCAGGCCATTACGCAATGCCCACCACTCAACCATGACACTAATAGTGTGTCCAATTGATCTTGAAAACCCCTTAACCCAATCTCCATGACAATCCCTAATAACTCCTCCACCACCAACCTTACCTGGGTTTTCACATGACGCTCCATCCGTGTTAAGCTTATGCCAACCACCTAATGGCTTAGTACATTTGATAGGGATAGCAAATCGGGAAGAGACTTGGCAGCTTTTACTCTCACTGAAAAAATACAATGGGAAAAAAATAAGTTTTTCACCCACTGTGTTAATATTATTGTAATTTTTTTTGTTGCTGAGAACTATTATTATTGTACTTAGTACTTCGAGTTAGAATATCAATCATAGGACTCTGTGTCTAGGCGAAAATGGCCAACTGGCCTTAAAAACGAAACTATCTAGTTAGTAGGCTCTCTTTAGAAACATATTTCATTTATAGCATCTCGAGTCTTAAAGACTCGATTTTGAGCTTCAAAATCGAGTCTTTAAGGCTCGGTTTGTACGCTTGACCACGTCTGATGTGGCAGAATTGCCATCTGGCATTGACATGGAAATCGAGTCTCTTAGACTCAATTTCCATGTGTATTCCAACCGGAAATCGAGTCTTAGAGACTCGATTTCAATCCAAAAATTTTTTAAAAAATATTCTAAGTCTCTACATGCCAAAATACCCAAACGCAGATCAGATCAGAGGGAGAGAAAGAGAAAACACAGCTACTCAGATCAGATCAGAGGGAGAGAAACAGAGAACCTCACTGCCAAACCTCACCAGTGCGGCCAGGGGCTCGCGCGAGACTCAGGCCGTGCGCGACCCAGGCTCGCGCGAGCCCCAGGCCGCGCGCGAGCCCCAGGCCGCGCGCGACCCAAGCTCGCGCGAGCCTCAGGCCGCGCGCGACCCAGGCCGCGCAAGCCCTTGGCCGTGCTCGACGCTGGCCGGCGCGAGCCCCTGGCCGCCTGGGTCGCTGGTCAGTTTCTGGTCATGCCGCGCGCGCCTGGGTCTCCGATCTCGATCTTCTCTTCCTCTCTATTTCTGGTTTTCTTTTCTTTTTTCTTTTTCTTTTTTTCTCTGGGTTTTTCCTCCTCTGATGCTCTGGTGTTTGGTGTGAGGGTTATATATATGGGTTAGAAATCGAGTCTAAGAGACTCGATTTCCATGTCAATGCCAGATGGCAACTCTGCCACATCAGACGTGGTCAAGCATACAAACCGAGACTTAGAGACTCGATTTTGAAACCCAAAATCGAGTCTTTGAGACTCGAGATGCTATAAATGAAATATGTTTCTAAAGAGAGCCTACTAACTAGATAGTTTCGTTTTTAAGGCCAGTTGGCCATTTTCGCCCTGTGTCTATCTATAAACCTATACTTTTGGGATAAGGCTTCAGTGCAACTGGACCGCCAAGTCCCTACTTTTGTTAATCAATTTATACAGTAGACTAGCAGAGTACGTACGGTATTCTTCAAGTTTCCTTTTGTGAAAAGGACACTGTTATTATTAGAGTCGAGCTATTTTTGTAAGAGTTAAACACTCGAGCTTCTTTCAATTTAAAGTCCAATTTTTTTTTTTTTAATTAAATTTTGCTATTTCACAATATAGATTGGACCTTCAAAGACTCATTAACAGTGCCTCATTGAAAAGCCTCCTGGAAAATAGCAAAACTCGAATACTTTAAAAGAAGAAAAAAAAAAAAAGGTGAGTCAGATTGTTGAAACTTGTGGCCTTTAAGAACGACCTCACGGGCATATAGCATAGACGAAGGTTTTTCCATGTGATTATGTGCTTATGACTATGCATTCGTAAGGCTTAGAAGTTGGACAACAATTGGAGAGGACAAAAGGCTTGGCTTAGACCACGTAAGGCCGGGAACACAATGGTCAGTATCCACACCATTACTTTCATAAAAGTGAGGCACAAAAGCAACCAGCAACACTGTTTTGCTCCTTCACCACTAAAATATTAATATACATTTAATATCAGACCCATCCTATATAATGTATAATTTTCGGGTCTAGTTGGAAATTATTTTTTAGGGGTGTCCATTGTGAAATATCATAAATACCCACTTCACGTGAGGAGCAAATGATCAAAGTTTAATTGAAAAAAAAGAAGAAAAAAAACAGAAAATGGCAGTACCTTAATTAAGTATATAACTAGGAAAAAGTGTCTTGTCCCAGTTTGGACCTATGTGATTTTTTTTTTTCTTTTTTTGAATAAAAAAAATGAATCTTTGAAATGGACTCATCGACCTTACATCATGTGACAATATAATAAATAATACAGTAATACCATATTTAACTTTGATGAAGCTATCATCATAAGCACAATATATTCATTGGAGCTCATTCTCAACGTCACGAACTTACGTGTAACTGTTTGAACCTAAAAGTGTTGAAAAGTGTTGGCCCCCGAAGAAATTGAATACAAAAAAACTATAGCAATGAATGCAAATGCAAGTGTGATATTGACTAGACATGTATCTAATATGATTTAATTTGGTGGTGCTTTCATTGTCGAACATTTATCATTTTGCATTGTCCTAGCTCTTGTGCCTGTGTGTCTCTGCTCTCTACCCCTTATCTAATCTAACCAGTGCCAACCGCCAATACCAAACAATAGTAAGTGGTTTGTATCCAATGGAGGTCTCAATTCTCATATTACATTGCTTTGGAAAACCTCTTATCAATAGATAAATAAAATTTTAATTTTAATTTTAATTTTCTTATAAATTGATCTCCAAATATTTTGGATTGGCATCTAAAAGAAGGTCCAAAGTCAAAATACTGGGAGTTTCAATTTAAGGGAGAGAGAAGTATATTCTAAATTATGGCTAAAGGCTCATAGGCCATATCTATTAATATATTATTATAGGGTAAATTATTATTTTGATTTCTAAACTTTACTAAAAATTTATTTTTTATTTTTAAACTTTAAAAATTTCATTTTTCGTCCTTAAATTATTGAAAAGTTCATATTTCGTTCATAAACTATTGAAAATGTTTTGTTTATGTCCTTAAGCAAATATGCACATGCACATGTATACACAATTACACATACATTACATTTTTTTTTTGTCACTGAGTTATATATGATGTACTTTAAATATATATATATATATATATATTTTTTTTTTTTACATAGAAAAGTTAACAAATGTCCTAAGTGCATTGGTATAGGAAAAAAATTTACGAAAAAATAAAAAAAGTGATTGATTTTTTTTTTTTACAGTTTTTTTATTTTTTTTTTTAAAGTTATATAAAATTTTTTCTAAAATAATATATTAACAAATGCTCTAAGAAGCAAGGACACATGTTAATAAAGTCATTTTTTAAATAAACTTTCCTTCACCCCCTTTCTTCCTTTCCTCACAAATCCATAAACATCCCAAATTTAGAAATATCTCAAATCCATATCCATCAAGGCTGAGCTTGGAAACCATGGCAGAGCATTGCAACCCAAATCGGAGCTCGGTTCAACCACGAGTCTGTTGCGACCTAGATTGGAAATTCATCATTTATCTCCATCGATGAATGATGGTTCAGTGCATGAGCAACCAAGATCGAAAATCCAAACCTGACCTCTATTTCCACCAATTTGTGTGGATCGGTGCATGAGAGATATAGAGAGTTAGATGGGAAACCAAATAAATAAAAATTATTCTGTTGATACATTGATGATTATAGTACTAACTCAATAAGTGTTTTGAGGTATTGTTCACCAATAAATTTGGTAGACAAAATTATTGTGACTAATACAAACCGATTTTATTAGCTTTGATATAGTTTAGCTAAAAAGCTTATTTGTTTACCTTCTTTTTTTACCATAAAAGATTCTAGCGAGTAGCGAGCGAACAACAAAATTGCAAGAACACGTAACACGTGACTTTTCCTAACGAGGAAAGAAGCGGAAAAATGTACACCATACATTTTAGAGAATGGTGTTTATTGTAATTTTAGACAACGAAAAATAAAATAAAATAAATTCAGGTTGATTGTCTATTTATCCATATAATGTATAGAAAAAAAAAAAAAAAATACTGTGGGTTTAAAAGTTTGTGGGAGCCTTTCATTGGTCCAAAGATCCAAAAACCTCCAATGACATC
The DNA here is from genome assembly GCF_001633185.2 of Quercus lobata. Taxonomy (NCBI): domain Eukaryota; kingdom Viridiplantae; phylum Streptophyta; class Magnoliopsida; order Fagales; family Fagaceae; genus Quercus; species Quercus lobata. The sequence goes on along the minus strand of NC_044912.1, from coordinate 14,359,964 downwards.
TCTACAACTCCATTTGAATGGGATATGAAAAGCTTCTCCACAAAATCCCTATCCCTTCCAGACCAAACCCAACAAACAAAACGCAAACAAAAACACAGCATAGCCCAAGATGAAGAAGAAGAAGATGAAGATAACGAAGAAAAAGCTAGATGCGAATGGGATTTCAAGCTCTCCACCATTGTCTCTTCAAGCACGTCCATTGGAGCTGTTTCCGACACCCTCGGAGCAATCGAATTGGATCCCTCAGATACCTTGGTAGCCACGGGTGGCATAGCAAGAAAGATTAGAGTTTATAGTTTAAGCACTTTGTTGCCTGATGAAGAAGAACACGTTGACAACGTTAGTAGTACTACGTTGTTAGACCACGCCAGTGCATGTGACTATTACGTGTGCACCCCAGCAAAGCTTAGCAGCCTGAGATGGAAACCCGGGTCGGGCAATCGGGTCCTGGGGTCTGGGGACTATGATGGGGTTGTGATGGAGTATGACCTCGAGAGGAAAATACCCATTTTTGAGCGTGACGAGCATGGCGGGCGCCGGGTCTGGAGCGTGGACTATTCGCATTGGGATCCGGTTATCGGAGCGTCCGGGTCGGACGATGGAACCATGCAAATATGGGACCCACGTTATGAAGGTGGGAAATGTGTGGCTACGGTGCAGCCTAGCGTGTCACGTAGTCCTGTTTGTTCTGTGGAATTCAATCCATTTGGTGGGGCATTAGTTGCCGTTGGATGTGCTGACCGGAGGGCTTACGGGTATGATGTTAGAAACTTGGGTGACCCGGTTGTGGTTTTTGATGGGCATGGTAAAACAGTTACTTATGTTAGATTTCTTGATGATCATATGATTGTTTCGGCTGGGACTGATGGGTGTTTGAAGCTGTGGAATGTTGATGATTCTACACGTGTGATTCGCACGTACAAAGGGCACGTGAATAGCCGGAGCTTCGTCGGGTTATCCGTGTGGAGAAATGGTGGGTTACTCGGATGCGGGTCGGAAAATAACCGGGTTTTTGTGTATGATAAGAGGTGGGGTGAACCCATATGGGTGCATGGGTTTGAGCCAGTGACTGGACCCAGGTGTGACCATGGGTTTGTTAGTAGTGTGTGTTGGGGCCAAGTTGGGGAGGACCAATGTACACTTTTGGCAGGAGGATCAGATGGGGTTTTGCAAGTTTTTGTGGGCAAAAGGAAGTTGTTTTCATATTAGTAATTGCTTTTGACCCACTTTCCTTCAATATTGTTTGGGAATTTTTAATCATATAGAGAGTTGTGCACGCAATTTTTTTTTTTGAATAAAGATAAAAGGAAAAAGAAAGATAGGCCATTTTGCTCAGCTTTTATCACTTCTGCTAACAAATGTTTTAGAGATGTAACTACATTTATAGCTCTGTGATGTGAATTGTCCTTCCTAAATCCTAATCGATACTCGGCCTGATTTTAGATTTTTCTTTTCATTGTAAATGTTATGGGTCCTGCCTATGACTATGAATTGAGTCATGCATCATGAGGTGGTTTATTCAGAGGCCGTCTTATTTGATTGCAATTCCAATTTGATAAGAATTGAATAATAAGAAAAATGCAGTGGTCCTTGTAAACTAGTTTATAGCTCTTGCATATAATTGAAACATGCCATTAGTTGTGTTTGGATTTTGGGTATTGCAACATTAATCCTGAGAGTTAGTGGGTAACATTTGTAATCTACATGAACAATTGATTTGTGGTAGCCTAGGAGGTGTTAGCCCAATCTCATCAAATTTAATGTGTTGTGTTTTTTTCTTTTTTTAAATAAATTTATTTTGCATTGTTTTCTTAACCAAGTTTGTTAAAGAGTCATATGACTGTTTAAATTATTAAATTTCACATTAAATAGTATTGACAAAAAGTTGAAGGTTAATATAAAATTGTTAGACCAAAATCCACTATCAACCTTTTAGGTTAATGCAACATCCTGACCTGCTATATTAAGCATTGAAGCTTTCATAAGGAGAATGGACATGGTGCTAACTCTCCAAATCTCACCCAATATACCAGTAGCATGAATGTTGGTGGTTCCCACAGGGCCACAGTTGAGTAGATAAGATTTTTATTTTTTCTTTTTATGGAAGAGTAGATAGGATACATATCTTATCTACTCTATATATATTACTATATAAGTTGAATCTATGGTTGCTTAAAAATTTAGTGGTGGGAGTTAGTAGTTAAATGCAGTACTCCAATACTGATGTATCAGGGTCCTCATAATAAAGCTTAATAACGATGTAACATGTCTATTAATAACATGTTTAGAAAAAAAGTATCCATTTTATTTCTTTTTTATTATTACATTAAATGGGGAGAGAGATTAGAACTTTTCTTTATGTCATTGTCTTGTGAGGAAAAAAAACTTACATAATGTATATCCTATCTGCTCTATATGTATTACTATATTAGTTGCATCTATGGTTGCTTAAAAATTTAGTGGTGGGTGTTAGTAGCTAAATGCAGTACTCCAATAGTGATGTATGAGAGACCTCATAATAAAGCTTAATAACGATGTATCATGCCTATTAATAACATGTTTAGAAAAAAAGTATCCATTTTATTTCTTTTTTATTATTACATTAAATAGGGAGAGAGATTAGAACTTTTCTTTATGTCATTGTCTTGTGAGTAGAAAAAACTTACATAATTCTAGAGTAGTGCTTCGGGCTCTCACAAAGAAAGTGGACCCCACATGTGGGACCCACCCTCCTTTGTGAGAGCTTGAAGCACTACTCTGAGAGTATGTAGTATTGCCCGACTTACATAATTACATGTGAATGAAGAGATTTGTTTTTGTATTTGCATGTGTAAAATGTACTTGATTGTTTGAGTAGCTTAAGTATAATATTAGATTTTTTATTTTTTTTTGTCTTTTTTTTAGGGCAAGTTGTTAATGCAGCATTGTTAAGTCTACATCCACTTGTTTAAATTTTTAAATGAGTTTATTTTTTGTATTGAAATGATGTCATAGGCTCTAGCTTGACATATTAAGCCCTTCACAAAGAAACTCTTCAAGACGTTAATTCTCAAACTCTCACAAACCTAAGATCTTAAAATGTTAATTTTTTATTTTTACCTTTTGTATATATGTTCTTTCAATGAATAATGCTCATTACAAAAATTGGCATATTTTTCTATCTAAAACTAAGATATAGACCATATAATTTCGAAGGAATGTTAAGGAAATAACATTTTTCACAATTATTAAATGGTCGGTTTTAATTAGAGTAATATCATTTTTACATGTCATATTAACAGTTGTAAAAAAAATGTTATATTTGTAATTTTTTTGACAATTTTATCCCCATTACAGTATAACACATTCATAAAATTGCAAGAAAATGTTTTAGAATCAATAAATCTAAAAGACACAATTATTCACAATTGTTGAGTTGATACACTGTGATTGTTGTTGAACTATTGATAAAAGTGAATCATAATGAAAATGATATTACTTCAATAACAAGTTGTTATATTAATAATTGTGAACATGATTGTAATTCTTTTTAGTGTTGATATTATTGTTCGTTTAAGAATAAAGTTTGGCTCAAACATGTTTGGATGAAATTATTTTTTCCAACCTGTAAGGACACAATTCTCTGGCGGCCCAATAAGGATGTTGGGCTCGCGTACGAAAGATCCCTCACAATATGATTTGTAGAGAGTGGGCTTAAAAAGCTAGCCGCTGGTCACGGGGCGATGTCCAATCCTGGTTTTAGAGGAATTCAGGTAGAAAAAGGAGTTGGGCTTGAACATTTAAGCCTTAAGACGTCGTACCCTATGGGATGGGACTCCTCGGAGTTGATCCGAGGACCATTGAGGCCTTTCCCCGGTTCTCCAACGACGGACTTTCTTCAGTGAAGTCCGGTGTTGTTGAGATGTTCTCCCCCATGTGATCCTTCTCTTTTTGGGGGTGGGCTGGGATCCCCTTTAGATTTACTTACTTTCTTCTTTTATACTCGTCCGTGTTGATTGTCCTTCGTCCACGTGTAGGGTCAATCTATACAAGACTGATATTTGTCCCATCAGTCTAATCCCAGAATTGTTGGGTATGGTTGATAAGGCTGCAGAGTACGGCTCTGTCATGTGTTGGGTCTTATCTGGAAGGGTAGTAAGGATAACTTCCCCAAGATATTTTGGATCTCCTCACGAATTCGTCCCTATACCTGTTTTACCCCTTTATTTCGGTGGGATTCAGGATCTGCCGAGGACTGAACCGTCCTCGGCTGCCTCCCAAAAATTGTTTTGTGCTCTGTATTGTAGAGCTTGGGCCACAGCTCTCCTCGGATTGGGCCTTCGGACTTCCCAGGAGCAATTGGGCTTGGCCCTTAAATTATTGGGCCCCACACAACCTATTACGTGGCGATTTATAAAACTATACATGATTCATTAAAAAATTCATTTAACTATAATTACATATGAATGGTTTCTTTAATCGACACATCATGAGTTGGAGCAAGATGACTCCGCAAATATTTGGAGGCAAACTTTTTCCATTTTTTACGTTTTTAGACCCTTTAACGCAAGATGTTTAACCTAGTTATTTAGCCAAGTGATTACTTAGATAAATTATTTAGTTCTAGGTTAGCACAATAAAATCATATCATGTAAATAAGGCGGAAAAGTAAAGAATACAATGATATGATAATCTAAGAAAACCTAACCGGTAAAAAACTTGGGGAGGATTTAACCTAACTATCCTTAAAGTAAAACAGATTCATTATGAAAGAATTGAAGTTTTTACAATATATTTTAAACCACTAACATCCTATTGATACATCGAGTAGAAAACTTACTACCACGACCACGTGACAGCTCCGAGTCCACGGATTACTTATTTCCTTGATCCACAGCAAGCACAAGTTCTCCTACTTGTGACTTTAAGACTCCACTTAAAGGTTTCAAGTCTTCTTTAAAATTATTTATGCAGCAACTGAAGAGATCATCAAGTTCTTGACATGAATCTTGATCTTGATAACCCTAAGTGTGTGTATGAAGGTAAATACCTCTAGATCTCACAAAAGATTCAACACACAATTCTCCAAAGACCTCTAAAACGTAGTTAGAGTTTTTCCTTTTATCCTTGAAGTAAAACACTTAACCTACACGTCATATGGGCTTGGGCTGAATTGAAATTTCTGCAAAAAATTAAATCTACATGAGATTCGATCGATCGAGTCTAATTTTTTATTGATTGAGTCTTGCAGATTTTGTCCAATAATTTCTGCAATCACTCGATTCCAATTTTACAATAAAACATACTTTGAGCAAGCCTAAATATAAATTTTATGTTTTGATCATGGTTTGCCAACACAATACATATTGAAGTTCTAATACATTAGTTCCTAAAGTCTAAGAACCTAACACATTTTTTTTTTAAAAAAAAAAAAATCAAGGAATTGTATAAAACACACACTTTCTAGGATTCTAGCATCTAAATTGTAGTGACCATAACTAGAATTCATTAAACATAACAACAAAACTCATTGTATATTAAGCACTAGTATTATGCCCGTGCGATGCACGGCTTAATAAAAAATATTTTGATAATATAATTAAATTTAATAACAAATAAAATGAAAAAAATAATTAATTTAAAATTTAAGATTAAAAAATAAATTGTACTTGTACACTTAAAAGAAATTTAATTTTTATTTATTATTTTGATATTTAAATAATTTGTTTTAGTGTTGATTTCATTCAAATGGTTATAAGTTATATCAACCCTAAACCAGCATATGTATCCATATGTAACATTCTAAATTAATAATAAATAAAAATATAATACTCTAACTTAATGTAACATTCTAACGTACTAATAAATAAATATAACACCCTAACTTAAAGTAATGCTTGTAATTGTATTGTGTTTTAGCCTTTAAGAACACATATATTATTTTTTTTAATCATAAAAAATAATGAATTCAATAATTGAAACGGTTGAAAACAAAATTAAGCCAAAACCTCAATTTATTAATGAGAAAATATCCAAAATTTTGAGCTTAAAAAAAGAAAAGAAAAGGGAGTTAAGTATAGATGGATTCTCTCGTATCCAATTTCATGTTTGACAACAAATTTTGCTTTTAATTAAAGAATATAGATTACATGGAACAAATACCAAACAAAAGCTATAACAAATTAAATCCATTATAAAATATGGATGTCAACAACAAATAATCATGTAATAAGAAATTAAAAAAAATACAAATATATTGCTTGCTATATTGACTTCTAAAAAAAACACTAAAAACTGTGATCAAATATAGAATTTCAGCCTATCTATAAAACTTGTTCATAAAAATCATATTATCTATAATAAAAAGGCAACAAATACACAAAATCTATTCAATTTGATGAAAGAAAAAAAAAAAAAAAAATTACCTGCGAGGTTGTAGATAGGGCAGAGAGGAGAACCATAGCACTTTTCTATTATGAAAGCTGCAACATCAAAAATAAGTACTCATGAAAAGCATTACTGCACCAACATTGTTAGATGTAACACTATTTACATGTGGCCAGGCCAAAAAAAAAAAAAAGAAAAGAAAAGTAAAGTAAAGAGACAAACACGACTAAGCAAAATAATACCTGTATTGTATTTTAGAGTGAGATAAGATTTAATTTTAATTTTTTTTTTGATAAGGAGGTAACTTCTTAATCTGATAGAGTTTGAATTTAGATGATTTATACTTAAACTAAATCTCCTTCGATCATTTTTTATTGGATAAATATGGATAGAATTTCATATTAGTATAAAGAAACAAAGTACTAATAAGGATAGACGTTTTTTTATTTTTTTATTTTTAATGAATTAAAGTACAAAACTACAAATGAATGGTGATTTAAATAAAATTGATAAACATTCAATGATTGATTAAGATTTTGTGTACATCCTAAAAATTGATTAAGTATTAGAGTTTAAGTTGATAATAATAACTAAACTTCTATTTTATCAAAAATATTGAAATATTTAAAATCTAATCAAAATTCTTCAATTTTTTTAACGTGTTGTAAGAATTTATGAAAGTGTGAAGCTGATTTTTTTTTTTTTTTTTAAAAATAGAAATTATAGGAGAAGAAGATAAGAACAAAAAATTTATATCTATTTTTTTAAAAAAATCTTTAAAAAAAAAATTCCTGCAATTTAAGAAGATAAGAACAATATATATATATATATATATATATCTATAAAAATTTATGAAAGTGTGAAGCTTAAGAATAATTTTTTTTTTCTTTAATGGATGAGAAGAAGTTAAGTTGATATTAAATTATTGAGTTTTTGTGTCTATCAAACTTTATCTAAAGAAGTGATTTCAAATTAAAAAATTTATCAACTTAGAAATTATAGGAGAAAAAGATAAGAACATAAAAAAAATTATATTTATTTTTCAAAAATCTATTAAAATTTCTGCAATTTGGTGAGTAGGAAAAAAAAAATGCAAATATGTTCTTTTTTTCTTTTACGTTTTTTTTTCTCTCTTTTTTATTTAAATTCTATCCTTAGGTAATTCTATTCTATTGATTTTAGGCTTTGTTGATGTGGGTCCGAGAGTTCTGCAGTCCGGCCCAAACTCTATCTGGGCCCAGGGCCCGTGCCGAGGAGGTACCTTGCCGAAGACAAATGCTCAGTGGCCGAGGTAGCAAGGGGAACGGCTGAGAACTTACCCTGTCCTCGGCATTCCATAGCTTCAACAGGAAGACCAACACCTTGGTGTAGGCAATCCCCAAACAGCCCCCTCAAAGGGATGTGAACGGAATGAGGCCCATAGGGAAGCAGGGTGTGAACTCGGACCAGGGAAAGTGCGGCCGACCCCCTTCAGTAAATGCACCTGCCAATACCCAGAGCTGGTTAATGAGAAAAGACGTTTGGGCGGTGCGAACGTCGGTCCATGCAATTAATAGAAAGTTAGACAGGACAGCTGATGGGATGGATACAGAAACAAGCTCCTGCCTGACCTACAAGTGGAGGGTCAGGATCAGCCAAGACGGACTATATAATAAAAAGGAAGGTGCGCCAAGAGGGGGGGTTGGGAAAAATGGCCAGAAACCTGAGCCTCCCAGCCCACCTCCAGGAGAAAGACTCCAGGGGTATAGGAAAACTTAAACTGGTACGAACACCGTGAAAAACCCACCGCCTATCAACCAAGGCCTAGCCTTCCAAACCCACGCTCTACAAATGATATTGTTAGGGGCCTTTTCACGTGCGAACCCGACACTGTTACGGTCCGCCACGAAACCCGTCCTTACAGTTGATAACATTTTAGATAACCACAACTGTTATAGTTGTAAATGAAATACTACTTTCTTTCATTACTTGATTTGTTATATTTATCCAAAAAATATGTATATATCTATTTTTAAAATCTAAAAATTTATTAAAATTTCTGCAATTTGGTGAAGCCACATGGCTCAACCACGGTTTCTAAGCCCAACTTTTATTATATATATAATATAATATAATATAATATGATATAATATGATATGATATGTAACCACCTTTATATGTAACAATGATTATGGAATTTGGATAACAAGACCGTGACCAAAATAAGCACACCACCAATTGCCCTAGATTTATCAAAATTTTATTTGAGATAGGTTGATACTGGAGACTTCAAGAGGGAGGTGGGTTCCATTATCTATGAGCTATCATTTGAACAATTCCGGGCAAACTACAAAAATCAGGCATGTATTAGGTTTGCACTAATACCAAGTAGTCAATATTTTTCAAAAATATCCAATTTTTGGTCTCTAAACACTCCTAATAATTTGCTTCATTCCAATAACTTGTCTTGATTGGAGAAGTCTCACAGTAATTATATACGTGATGGAATGTTTAGATAGTCAATAATAGATAACTAAAATAATTGAGGAGTAGGGAAATTTTTAACAATGATTTGTGTTTGTGCTTAAGGAGTAAATTTATATTTTTGAAAAGTTTTAGCAGTAAGGAGTAAATTATAGTATTACCCTAAACTTAAGGGTAGGTTTTTTAATTTTATTTTATTTATTTTTAATTTTTTTAATTTTAACTCTTTATACTTTACCCCTAATTTTTAATTTGGAATATGGTCGTTGGCCCGTTGCCCTGCTGATCTCCATTCTGCAATATTTAGAGTTTAGAGCGTGTCTCGAAACTTTGATTGACAGAGAATTCAATTCCTTTGTAGAGTTTTGCATATTAGACTCAGTTCGGCTGAGCTCCTCCTCTCGATTTCCATAGATTTAGAGAGAGAGAGAGAGACACACACACACACACAGAGTGTAGAAGAGAAACAGAGAGAGAGAGAGAGAGAGGGACAGAGATGGTGACTTCATCGGTGGTGAACACGTACCCACTGTCAAGCTACACCTTCGGCACCAAAGAGCCCAAGATGGAAAAAGACACCTCCGTCGCTGATCGCCTCGCTCGCATGAAAGTCAAGTAACTTCTCTAAACCCTAGATAAACCCTCAAAACCCCCACTTGCTGTTTGGTTACCTAGAAAACAATAATAGAAAATTAAAGTACTTCTACTAGTTTATTTACTCTTTCAGTGTTTTCATTTAAGTCCAAAGCCCTTTTTTTTTATTAGTTCACTCATGGAGTTCAAGAATTGAAACCCTAACTCATATTTATTTCCAGAATTTTCTTTGTAAAGTTTCAAAATTTTCGTCGTGTTAGTAAAGAATTTTGACTGCAATTGACTGCAATTGGAAACTAAGAAACAAAAATGTGTTTTTGAATTTTTTTTTTCGAAGAAAAACTAGTATGGAAGTTTCGGATATGAATTATTATTATAGTAGCATTTTTATGTGATTCCTGGTTATGGTTATTGGTTTCAGCTATATGAAGGAGGGAATGAGGACGAGTGTCGAAGGGATTTTGCTGGTATGTACAATCGATTATGATGCTTGTGTTTGGATTACCTTTTTGTAGACCTTTGATGCTGTACTTGAAAATTGAACCTTTATGATGCTTGCATTTGCATTTGGATTACCTTTTAGCATTTGGGTTTGAGTTCATTGTTGTTTTTGAGATACCTGCCTTTGAGGGATACCGACTAATTGCGATTTTATTTCCTCCCCTGGAACTTTAATTTTGGAGTAAAAAGTTAATGCGTAAAAGAGGACAGGGCGTAAATGGTTGAAATATTAAGATGTATACTAAACGTGTTTACTTGTCTTTCATGGGTTTATTCTCGATTGGTTTGTTGTCTCTTCTCTCTCATTTGAGTTGAATGCGATACTTGTCTTAGATGAAACTGATGGCAGCCTTGTAGTTCCTAGATTTTTTTTTTTTTTTTTTGAGGATAAACGGCAGAGTAGTTCCTAGATTGTTATTCACCTTAAATATGTTGCAATTTACTTATCTGTTCATCAAAACTTGCTTCGTTATTCATAAATAGCAATTATGATAAATACCCATACATGTAAGCTGTTGCAAACATACACCAAAGGGCGCACATTTGTGACACAAGAACATATCTTTAATACTTTAATTAGCATTTAGACTTTATATGTGTTAGACTATGTTTTCTCTCAAAGTCTCCTCTTTTTGGTATTTTGTTTCACTGGTTTTGTATCTGGAGTTTTACGCAATGTATTTTCATTTCTGATTTTCTACAATCTGTTAGCTTTAGTTCTTGAGTTATATGCATTTGTTTCTTGATCAGACTTTTCATCATTGTGAATACGATGTTCTTCTTTTTCAATAAAATTCCTATTGCCTATAAAAAAACATGTATTAGACTATGTCCATGAAATTATTATTATTATTTTTTGGGGGGTGGGGTGTAAAAATTACTCTTGCACCCAATTTGTTTTGAACCCATGACATTACCATCTGCCCATTCTTTTGGGAGGAAGAAATGCCATTTGAGCTAGAGTTGGCTTGACTATGCCCGTGACATACATTAATGTAAAAATCTCATGGATTTGATGCTTGTATTGAGATTTTAACAAATTTCCAATGTGAGTGGGATGTTGAAGGACCCAATAGTTTTATAAACTTATTCAAGTCAAGCTATGCTTTCTTTAAAGGACCCAATATGTGGTGACTAGTGCTGAATAATAGTTCTTTCTTAACTCTCAACAAATTTTATAAGCTTAATCAAATCAATCTTTGCTTTCTCTCTAGCGTTTTGTCCTTGTTCCGGATACAGAAGAACACAAATAGTTGGTTACTCATTGGTTCATCTTTGTGGAAATTGTTTAATTGTTTTGATCCATTTTGTAGAGTTAAAGAATTATTTGAAACAAATAAAACTACCTGATAACCTCCAAATCCCAAGTGCCAATTTTGGTGCTTTTCGTCCTTTCACCTTCCTCTATGAGAGAGCTTTTATGAGAAACACTAATCCTCTTCCTTTATATATCTTGGTGAGGGGTGACCGATCAAACCTTTTGTTTGCTAGGCAAGTTATGTGTAAGTATTAAGTAATAGATGCTACTGAGTGCAATTGGCTTGGCACATTTTTGTGATGAATGAAGGCTACAAATTTTGAAATTTGCAACCAATGAGCTCTAGCTGAAATCACACTTCTTCCTTTAATTGGGTTCAAGATCAATGGAGTGCATGTGCCAATAAGAAAACCTTGATCTTTACAGGCCCACTCACCAAAAATGGACACTTCAGCTAAGCCTATTCATTTGTAATGCCAAAATAATTGTTGATTTATCGTGCTATATTTACTGTATAATCACATTCATGTACAAAATTTATGACACTGGTCCACTTTTTGCAATATTATGAAAAAGAAAGATGCATGGTAGCAAGTATGCTTGCTCAAGTTGCTAGCAGAGTGATGAATCACATTGCCATTTTCTGGTTATAAGAGAGGTCTCCGTAAAATCAATGTACTAACTTAAAGCCTTCTACCTTCTCAGTTTGAGGAAATGAGTTTCATATGAATACAGGTTTTTTACTTATTTTATTTTAAATGTGGTTATAATAGAGAGGACTGGTCCTGTTCTCTTTAGCTTTGTTCACCATCCTGTCGCAATCTCGAGTATAAAGCAGAAGCATCAGCGTTTTAAAGCTTCACTTTTACTTGATTTCCATGACTATGTCAAATTTGATCCAATCATTTAATATTAAGTTTATTAAGAGATTTGGGTTGAGTTGAACCATCTTGCCCAAGCCCGACATTCGCAAGTAGAAGCTTTAAGTTATAAAATGGTGCCTTTTGTCATCTTGACCAAGTCCTGGAAATGTTGCATGAAATTTGTAGGAATTCAGCATAAGCCACTTTTCCATCAGTAAACTTGTGTGATTTTATTTAGAACCATTGTTTTAGTATTGTATGTATTTCTCTGCCATCTGAGATATAACTGCATTTGAAAACTCTAAACAAATTAATAAGTAGGATCACCAGATATACACGAACTCTTGGCTGTATGCCTTCTGCATTGTTAAAAGAGGAATTCAGATTTTGCCCACAGGAAGCTTTTCTCTGAAGGCAATTTTCTTGCATGCAAAATTGTTTGTCACAAGAATTGTGATTTGACAGTTTTATAGTCACTAAAAAGAAATCACAAGCATTTAATCATATAAGTAGGCTGTCATTTTGAAGACAGTTATTTCATACCCCACAGGACATGAGACCTTTTCTTTCCGAGTTTTTTTTCTTCATGGTATACGTATTGCTTGAATGGATCAAAATTGGACATAAACTTCTTTGTTTTACATGTGCAAGTGCAACACTTCCTAACTTTCTCTGGCTCAACCTATGGCTTGATCTTGCAGGTACAGGAACATAACCATCCTCACATACTTCTTCTGCAAATTGGAAACACTTTCTGCAAACTTCCTGGTGGGCGTTTGAAGCCAGGAGAGAATGGTATGATATCTCTTTTGTTATACTCATCACTTCATCTGTGTTTTTCTCTTCTCCCCCACCCCCAATTCCCTTCATGATTTTCTCATTCTGAATGAACTTTTTTCACTCTTCTGTTTGCTTTGTGGCAGAAATTGAGGGCTTGAAAAGAAAGCTGACCAGCAAGCTTGGTGCTACTGTACCAGCTCTTGTGCCAGACTGGCAGGTATTATTTTCTATTGTATTCTGTGTTTGAGTATAGGCTAAAGAAGATTCTTGAAACTAATATGGCAATGGGAAACATATGGATATTGACTGAAAGTTGAGTGGTGCAAAAATAAACTGGTTATAGATATAGAATTGCCTAATTTCTGAGACTGATGGCTAGCCTTTGCCAGGTGCTTCTTATTGGGCTTTCATTTTATTATGCTTTGTTTCTTGGTTTTGAATAGCTGCCTTGCTTCCATTCTATTAGGAAGCCAGTTTTACTTGGGAACGTGGGTCTTGGGTACAATGGTTTAAGACCATGTACCCTCTCTCCTTTATGTGAGCCTGCAAATGCACTGCAACTTTTATAATTGCTAATGCTTGTTGTCGCTCCTTGCTATCTTTTTGCAGATAGGTGAATGTGTGGCTGTTTGGTGGAGGCCAAACTTTGAAACCATAATGTATCCTTATTGCCCTCCCCACATAACAAAACCTAAGGTAACATAACCAAAGTACTGAATCTGTTCTTGTTTCTGGCTTCATTGGTTATACATGATGATCCCCCCTTCCCAATGGGGTAAGTTTCTGGGGCTACATTTAACTTTTTCTTTCCTCTGCCATATGGATTATGCAGGAGTGTAAGAAGCTTTTCATTGTTCACTTGTCTGAGAGGGAGTACTTTGCAGTCCCCAAAAATTTGAAACTTCTTGCTGTTCCATTGTTTGAACTCTATGATAACGTTCAGGTACGGTACATCTGGCATTCTTCTGATATGCAATTGTTTTTTTTTTTTATTTATTTTTTTTTATTTTTTTTTTTATTTTTTTAAAATTTTTTTAAAATTTTTATTTTTTTATTTTTTTTAAGTATTCTGATAAGTAACTTAATTTGACACTAGTGTAGTGTTCAATATTAACTACTTATGTTCAAAATGCCAGGTTTGCCACAATTTGAATCTTTTAAGACAAGCACTGTCTTTTGGGTAGAAATGATAATAGTCATAGAAGAGTTGTGGGGCCATTAGGGATAAGGGGATAACTCTTGTCTCTCCCTCTCTCTCTAGAGAGATTGGTCCACTGTCAAAACATGGTCACTTTAGTGGCTTATTTTGGTGGCCATGAATTAACCCTTTCCATTCTTGTGTTCCCCACTCTTAATCTTGTGGTCTTCAAAATGGCAGACATGACCTTTTCACCCTCCCTTTTTTATTTTTATCTTTTTTAAAAAAAAAATATTTATTTTAAAAATAAATAAATAAATTTAGCTTGAAACTGCTGTCTTATATCCTGTTTTCTTGTATCAATCTTGTAACAAATGTCACTTACCTGGTTGCAGAGATATGGACCAGTTATATCCACCATTCCTCAGCAACTCTCCAGATTCCAGTTCAACATGATTGCTAAATGAGCATTAGTTTCTAAAGCTCACATCCTGATAGCCTGCTTATAATTATCTGAAGTTCGTACCTTTGATTTAATTGCATGGACTACTAGGGCTCAGACCTGATTATTACTTCATAGCTGAATTTAAGTTGGTTTAGAAGGGGTTTCTCCAGTTATGCTGATAATTGAAGCTTATCTATTGACATGGTCTCTTTGTTTGGTCCTTTAGAATATCTAATGATGCGTTCTGTGTAAGTGTAGAATTCTTGTTCCAACAAGGTTTCTGTTGAGTTCTTGGAGTCATTTACCGTAGTTTAAGTCCAATGGGTTTACTTTTCAGTGGGATGGAATGAGTTATAACGTGCTGCTTTGTGATTTCCGACAATTTTTTTGTAATTTAATTGATTATGCTTGTAATATTATAGGTGAAATTAGGGTACAAACAGAGGAGATATGTAGCATGTATTGTCCAAAGCCTTGTAGCTTAGTCACATTGCTTGGTCTCCTTTATAAGGAGAATCGGGGCCAAATCCCCCATCCCTCACTTGTAACAATTGAATTATCAAAAAAGATATGTAGCATGTATCGGTTGCTTATGCTTATCTTGGTGTAGTTTCTTTGACAACTACTTGGTCTCATTTTGGACATGGGATCATCCTTCGTGTAACTGTCTTTATTAATGAAGTTGTTGTTGCTTTTGCATGCTGCTTAGGCTATCAACCTCTTACTTTAGTGCCGTCTAGTTTTGACTGATGCATGCAAGCGCTGGAATCAATGGTCAAGGCTCATTAATGATGACAATGGGTGATGACTGATGGCTGAAAGGCCAATCATACATTGCTGCAAAGTTATGGTAGGATAAGTTCCAACCGAGCCATCCATTGTCCCCGTAAAATGGCTGAAAGGCTGTAGATACATTGCTGCAAACTTGTGGTGAAATAAGTTCCAACCGAGCTACCTCACACAGGAAAAGATGAGTCTTTTATTAGTTCGGTTAATTGACCCACCAGGTGGCCCAAGCCTGGATGGTTTGACTGGCTTCCCCTTGCATGGCCATTGATTTCGGGAGAAACAATGAGCCACTTGTTGTGTTAGGTGGTCTCCTCTCCTGGTGAAACCAAAGGCTTCGTGAACTTCTTTTCCCAATAAATTCTTTTATTATTATTTATTTATTTTTGAAACTCAAAAGAAATTTTTTGCCTGAAGAAGAAGAATAAGGCTTCGCTGAGTTGGATGCATTAAATTGTGAAATCTTAACGTTGACTATTTTTTGCTCTTGGCTGAAGCAAATTTATGGTATGAGCCACGGATGGAGACATTTAGCTAAATATTGATTTTTGTGAAAAAGGAATATTTTTTTTTTTTTTTGAGAAATTTGTGAAAAAGGAACTTAATAGGATTGGTTACTGGTTGAATGGTGAAACCAATGGAATTATCATTGGCCTTAAAATGACAATTGGAATGATTTTTAAACTAGTAAGTCTAGAGACACACAGCTATATATATATATATATATATATATAGATATATATATTATAATTATTGAGTGAATATATTATAAATTTATAATTTACATAAAAGTAATATTATACAAATTATAGCTTAACATCTTAACAAGTTGTAAAAATTTGTGCATTGCACCTCACCAAATAGTCAAAATTTCATAAAAGGGGAAAATAGTTTTTATCATAATAAATAGACTATAAAAAATTAAGAATTCTTGAACAATTTGATCTTCTCGAAACAGAAATTCTTACACTCACTACTCTCTTAAGTTCCTTTTCCTCTAAAAATAATTGAGCTAACAAAATGGAAGGACTAAACTAGAACATGCTACGAGTATGGGCCTAATGGGCCTTGCATCAGTCCCCTTAATTTCATTTGAATGACTGGTGAATAAGTGAGCTCTTCAAATCATGAATTGTCTCTTATTGTATGAATATTTGTCTGACCTGACTATAGTGACAAGTTATCAGAAGAATTCTTGAAAATGGATTCCTATCGGCTTCTCAATTTAATCGAATAGGGTATCTAAAAGAAAGTGCTGTTTGACAAGTTGCTCTCACTTTAGCATTTATTTCACACCACTTACCCTCAGTTGCATTCAATGCAATGGAACTTATCCCTTATAGATTGACCAAGGCTCAATACGCTGCAAAATCTCCAATTAATTGATTTTAAAAAACTCAATTTTGGGGCATAATTCATGGTTAAAAAAAAAAAAAAAAGAAGAAGAAGAAGGAAGTATCCCTCTATAAAGTGGTATAGAAAAAATCACTACCCTACAATTTCTATCGTTAGATAAATTGAAACACCATTTGACTTAATTAACTTTCGAAATGGTTCAACTCACTTGTTTTGGGTAGGCTTTTAACAAAAGGATTGTTTGTTTTTCTTGCTAGATAGCTAGAAGGTATAAACCAATAGCTGTCTTTGCTTCTGCTTGGAGTCATTTAGTCCTGTATTGAATTCCATCCCATAAAAAAAAATTAGGTTGGATGGGTTTAGATGGTGGTTCGATTAATTTCAAATGGTTAAATCCATTCAAATTAAGTAAATGAATGGTCTTTGTGTTAAAAATTTTACCATCTTATTCATGTAAATCTTATTGTTTATCACTCATCATTTGCCATACCATATGGTGTGTGAGTAGCAAAGTTATTATTATATTAAAAACATTTTTTTACCAAATTTACCAATACCGTACTAAAAGCCTTTTTGATTCGGTCAAAGAAATAAATTTTTATAGTGAATATAATAAACTATATTTTTCTTAATTTGGGTTGACCTAAAGAGGAAATGTATACGTTTGTTTAACATCTTATCGAGACCCCGAGAGAGAGAGAGAGAGAGAGAGAGAGAGAGCACCTAGGGCAATTAGTGCACACCTACCTCACCGTCATCTTACCATATTTAACAAATAATCTTAACCGTCCATCCCTCAAACCCTAAAACCCCAAGTATTTAATTTTCTTTTCTGCCGCCGCCTCCTCTAGGGGCCAAACAGATCTTGCCTTTCCAAAGTTGTCATCATCTTTGTTAGCGACGTCGAAGTCCAGTAAAAAACATAGAACCCAAAAACTACATTAGGGCGAGGTTAAAGAAGAAAATTGTGTGTCAATTCCAATTATTGAACAGAGAGCTTCAACAATGGTAAGAAGCATTCTCAGCAGTGAAAGCAAAGGGTGATAGTTTCTTTGGAGACAATGATGAAGATGAAATGAGTCTTGAAGTTGAAGCCTTACACTCCAGGTGTCATTGTCTACTACAATCCATTCCTCGATTCTCAATTGAACTAGCCTTGAATTGCATGTTGTTTTGAACTCAAAAAATTACCCAAAATCCGGCTTTCTTTGCATCAAGCTTTTCTAATTACCATCCAAAATATCCAATTTTCTCTAGTGCACCTGATACAGTCCTATTAGTCGATATTTAGGCAAAAATACTTCAAATTTGGGGTTATTTGTATTGGATCATCAGGTACAAGACATTTGAACTATACTGGCTAGTACGGTATGACATTGACAACTTTGTTCTATACAAATCAATTGTAAATACTCTTGATTATTAATCATTCAATATGTTGTATACACTGGATCAAAATATATAGCATAATATATGTTTTATGACTAATTCACCATTAGTGAGCTTCTACGTGAGAGAAAAAGAAAGAATAAAATAATTGGCTCTTGTTTGGGTCCTCGCAGATTTTTGGCGTTATAAGCAATTATTCATAGATATGGGAGGAAGGTTTGATGCTTATCCTTGTGGTATGAAAGAGTACTACGATAAACTCATGCAAGATTATCAAGAACAACTCAAGGACGCTAAAGAGCGATATTACATGCAACTGACTTCCTTCTTGGAAGTCGATAACTCATTCTTTTCAAAATGGCATGGGGACCTTAGTGCCGATGATAAGGCTAAAGAAGGACAACGACGCATGGATTTTCAGACTGGTTCATTTTTCAGTCATGAAGTAAGTAAAGTATTGTGGTTCTTGAAGTATTAATTTTAACAAAAATTATTTTCAATCCTATATTTATGGGTGTGTTTATATTTGGGTCAATTTATTTATTTTTTCTTTGGTCGTGGTTCTTGAATTTTCTAAGTTGGTTTGAAGTTATCTTTATCATCATCTAAGTAACGGAAAATGTTGACTTGATTAAACAAATTACAAACGTATCATTTAATTATAATAAAAAAATTATTGAAATAATATTAAAAAAAGCCAATTTAGCGCTTAAATGACAAAATAAAGCCACATAAGCATTAAAATCTTTCTCTCTCTCTCTCTCTCTCTCTCTCTCTCTCTCTCTCTCTCTCTCTCTCTCTCTCTCTCTCTCTCTCTCTCTCTCTCTCTCTCTCTCTCTCTCTCTCTCTCTCTCTCTCGGGTCGTAATTAACTAATTATGAGTGGCTGGTGGGGGTTTAACTTGGGCAGATTGGTGGCGATTGTAGTGGATGGGGTGTGCTCCGACCATTGCATGCGGTGGTTATGATGAACGAGGGAGCTTTGCTTTGGGTTATGTAAACTTGAGAGGTTGTTGTTTGGCAGGGGCGGAGCCAAAAATTTTTGTTTGGGGGGGCCAAGTTGCGGTACTAATATATTTATCAAGATAACCCTTATATATATATATATACATACACGTTTTTTTATTATATAAACACACATATATACACACTTTTTTATTTGATAAGTTATATATATACACTCACCAAAAAAAAAAAAAACCTTAGTATTTTCAATCAAAGTCATGTTTGATGATGATCTTTATAAAACAAAATTCATTTTTTTCATTTTCATAGTGAAATTCTTAAAAAGTTTCATTTTAAATACAAATTATCAAATTTTATATTAAAGTAAAAAATCTTTCAATTGAACTAATGAAAATTTTAAAAACATGCAACTAAAGATATTAAAATAAGTTAGGCTCTAAACATATTTAAAGTTATCTTGCTCTAACCTATTATGTGTCAACTAAAGACACATTTCATGTTTAGTTTTAGTGACAAATTTTTTTTAATGAGTCGATGACTTGTTAATCGCCACATAACGGGTTAAAAAAGATAAATTCAAACATGTTTGATGCCAAATTTTATCAAATATTTAACAGATGTAAGAGCACATTTTACAATAAAAAATAAAATTGCAAAAAATAAAATTATATCTCTATAACTATTAGACCAATTATTTTTTTTAAGAGCATCATTGGACTAATTCAAATATTTGGAGGGGCCAACTCTTATTTTTATAGACTAAAATTTGAAAATATTAAAATAATTATACATATAATTTAAAATTTTTCAAAATTTTGGGGGGCCATGGCCCCCCCCCCCCCCCCCCTTCAACACAGCTCCGCCCCTTTTGGGTTTTTAAGGCTTCGGATAATGGTTTTGGGGTGGGAGTTTTTGGAGGTTAGGGGCTTTGCCTAAGGTGGTGGAAGCTTGCATTCGATTGCCACAGATGGATCTATTATAAACGGGGGAGGTGATTCTCTTTGGCTAATAGAACTTAGCAACAGTATTGATAGTAGATGAATAATCATTAACGTAGTAAATACTTAATAGGGGTTCTAGATGACTTTACGTAGAAGCCATTAACTTTTGTCACTTGTCAATGGTTTCAACTTTCAATTGTACTTTCTGGAGAGGATTAACCACAAAAATTATGATACTTTTGGCTCCCCTCTCCTTTTCCTCTCTCCAAACATACTATAATAATAAAGAGTTATAATAAGGATAACAAACTTTTCATTATTGCATAATATTTATATTTTATACTGAAACATGTACGAATATCAAATTATCATTTATCAGGTCAAGAACCTCGTAGATCAATAGACACCTCTTGCCTTTTTAAATGAGATGTTCAGGAACTAGGGCTCAGATGCCAGTCTGCTGCTACTGTATTTCAGACTATATATTGACATAAACATATATATTTTTCCTCTGGCTCAGGTTTTCGATGTGAAGTCTGAAGATTCAAAAGAAACCTCAAAGCCCTAGAAGAGATTGGCACCCATTGGATTACCAAGGACAAAATCTTGCTTTAAAGTCGACATGTCTTTCTGTTGGGATCGTTTCGCATTGTTCTAGTACAATATGTATGGTTGGTTTGAATATGGACTAAGTTTCTTTTCTTCTTATTTGATAGTAATTTTCCCCGTTTGGGCACAAAAGAAGAAAAGAAATTAATCACTACCATATATATTTTCTTTCAGTTATTGTATTTTGAATTATCAGACTTAGTTCAAGAACTTCATGTTTCCTATTCAGAACTGAATCTATCTATATTTTCCTTATTTGCATCTTTCCCACCCCTTTTTAGAAACATATATAGGAAATATATATCAAAACTACCAATGTGATTTGATTGAGGTTAAAGAAAGGTTTTTCTTTACCTTAATTATTTTGGTTTGAGAATTTGAACCAACATCCTTGTCGATACCGGATTCCGGTTTGACTCACTGACGAGGATTTTGGTTGGAATGTATTGGATCTGCGCAGTTGCTGTTAATCATAAGATCTTATAGGCATGATTGACCATCCTCCACTGTTTAATTCATTTTATTAGCATTTAGGACTAACAGAGTCTAAACTTTGAAGTCTCCTAATCTAAGCAAAGTAATAAAATCTACGAAAACATAGATATAGGTTTGGAAATTCATTTATGTGCGAGTAAGAAATATGTTAGGCATCTCAAGAATGCTCTCACAATATATTCATTACATGATTTCCCCATATTTAGGACTAAGAGAGTATAAACTTTGAAGTCTCCTAATCTAAGCAAAGTAATAAAATCTACGAAAACATAGATATAGGTTTGGAAATTCATTTATGTGCGTGTAAGAAATATGTTAGACATCTCAAGAATGCTCTCACAATATATTCATTACATGATTTCCCCATAATTATTACTTCTACTTATTCTAGAACATTAAGGGTTTAAAGTATGATGGGATTAGTTATTTAAGTAGTATTAGTTTAATGTTAGTTTCAAATCTTTTTTTTTTTTTTTTGTTAATGTGGGGCCCAGGAATTTGTGGTCCTGGCCCATTTTTACATTGGGGCCCAAGGCCCGAGCCGAGGAGGGGTATAGCCGAGGACGTGTAATAAAAATCCAAGTAGTCTTGAGACATAGCCGAGAATAATTCTGTCCTCGGCATATCCGAGGTCCCCCTGAAAGAAAAGGCAAGAATGGTATAGGAACAGTTTTGGAAAAAATCTAAAATATCTATGTCAATAGAGAAGGGGACGCTGGATAGTATAACGACCAAGGACAAAGGGAAAGCTGCCATTACAGCCATTGAATACTCTGCACCTGACAGAACCATGCTCTTCAACTTTTACAACCACCCCCAACCATTTTGAGTATGGACGGATGGGACAAGTATCGGTCCTAGAAAGTCGATCCTACACGTGGATGTAGGATAAGGGATACAGGCTAATATAGAAGGAGAAGCAAGCAATCCGGAGAAATGGCTGGGAAAAAATGCCAAGAACCAAAACCTCCCAGACCGCCTCAAGGAGAAAGACTCCTCGAGCGAACACGGCTTAATTCTGTATGAACACAACGACTAACCCCTGTCCGGTGACCAAGACCTAGCCCTTCAAACCCACGCTCTACAAATGATATTGTTTGGGCCTTTTTACGTGCGAACCCAATATCATTTTGGGTTGTTACAAATTGAGTCTTTACAATTGGCGTCGTCTGTGGGAAGGGCTTGTGTGTCGGCACAGGCAGTGGGTTGAGACAGTCCCCCCGTCATTTCCAACAGCCGGTTGTAGTGTTCTAGCGTAAAGTTCCACTAGGGGCTACGTTTCTTCACTAGGGGCTACACTTTGAAGCGTCAGTAGTGCGGATGGTTCTAGGGGCTTGGCCGAGGAGCTAATCCCCCTAAACCACGGTCCCACGCCATAGCCAAGGGGTTAATTCCCCCAATTACTTAAAAACCAATTTTTGGACAGAATCAAGGTATTGCATGGTCCTCAGACTCAAACCTATGGGGAAACCATTTACTTAAAAATCAAGTTTTGGACAGAACCAAGGTATTGCATGGTCCTCGGACTCAAACCTGTGGGGAAGCCAACTACTTAAAAATCAAGTTTTTGACAGAATCAAGGTATGCATGGTCCTCGGACTCAAACCTGTGAGAAAACCAATTACTTAAAAAAAAAGCTAAATTTTGGATAGAATCAAGGTATTGCATGGTCCTCGGACTCAAACCTATGGGGAAACCAACTACTTAAAAAAAAAAAAATCAAAGTTTTGGACAGAACTAAGGTATTGCATGGTCCTCGGACTTAAACTTATGGGAAAATCAACTACTTAAAAATCAAGTTTTGGACAAAACCAAGGTATTGCATGGTCCTCGGACTTAAACCAATGGGGAAACCAACTACTTAAAAATCAAGTTTTGGACAGAACCAAGGTATCGCATGGTCCTCGGACTCAAACCTATAGGGAAACCAACTACTTAAAAATCAAGTTTTGGACAGAACCAAGGTATTGCATGGTCCTCAGACTCAAACCTGTGGGGAAACCAACTACTTAAAAATCAAGTTTTGGACAGAATCAAGGTATTGCATGGTCCTTGGACTCAAACCTATGGGGAAACCAACTACTTAAAAATCAAGTTTTGAACAGAACTAAAGTATTGCATGGTCCTCGGACTCAAACCTATGAGGAAATCAACTACTCAAGGAGAGTTCTAGGTTACTCAGACCTGCGGGAAGTTTATTTACTAAAAGTCAGATTAAGTCCTAGACATAATGAAGATCCCGACCTGTCCTCAGGTCCTCGGCTCTAAGGGGACTGATGCAAACAAGCGTTTGAGTTCGGCACAATCGTACCTTGGTCCTCAGACTGGATACCAAAAAAGGACCAAGGCTATGAAAGTCATTAGGAAGGTGATGAAACACTATAGTACTTGGCGGCCTGCATGGACGGTCCATTTTTGAATCACCCCTCCTCGGATGGTTACCTCCTACACCGCACCGAGCATTCAGTTGTCGTCTTGGCTAATTTGGGGTACGTATCATTTTTTTTTTAGGTCGGCATTGTTGTGCCGAATAGCTCTAATAGGTTCGTAATAACATCTTTTTCTGAGCAAGGGTTTCAACCCTAAGTATCGTATTTTCAGGTCGGCATTATTGTGCCGGACAGCTCTAATAAGTTCAAAATAACATCTTTCTCTCAAATAAAGGTTTCTGCCCTAAATATCATTTGTTCAAGTCGGCATTATTGTGCCGGATAGTTTCAATAAGTGCAGAAGAAGGTCTTTTTATTAACAGGGATTTCGGCCCTAAATATTGTTCAGAATATAAAAATAAATAGAAGTCATGTGGCAGTACGTCTATTCACGGCACAACCATTGCGAAAAAGATAGAATACACAAAATAAAGCAATGTTGAATTTTATTAATATAAAGAGTAGTACAGCGTACAATGAAGGGCTTAAACAAACCTATACAAGAGACAAATTACAAAAGCAAGAATAAATAAAAACAACAAGAAGTCTTTCTAAACTCTGCTCCAGTAGCAACCATATTGAGAGGAGGACCTCCTTTGGTGGAAGAGGAAGAAGGAAAAGCACCAAGATGGATCTGGTGATGGGAAAAAAGAAGAAGGGGAGGCAAAAGAAGGCATCAGTGAAGGAAGAGAGGAGGAAGCAGGGATACTTAATCCCTACCCCAACCCTGACTCCTAACAAGCTGGTGCCATATTAGCTATGCTCATAAGAGAGCGGCTGGTACTGATAATGGGTGACCCAAGCTCAGTCGCACCAAAGGCTTGACGCAACGAGCCCCTGTTTCGGATTTTGGCTGAAGGAGGATGGGAAGCATCTTGAGTCTCTACCAACCCTGCCCTGACCGAGCCATCTTAAGTTTCAGAGGGACATAACGCTTTTGAGAAGGATGTGATCTTTTCATCCCCGTTTTTACTTCAAACGTGTTACACTATAAGCTTTGGCTATGCTGATAAGGAAGACTTTTAGCACAGCTTGAGGTTTGAGGCTTTAGGAAGGTTAAGGAGTCTTTACACGAAGGGAATACCTTCTCATCTGGCTTCTTATATGGAAGGTAAATTCAGTGGCATTTAATCCGTGCAGATTTCCAAGAAGATCTGCAAATAAGGTAGCGTCTGTTCAACTCCCCAATGTCATCTATAGCCGTCAGATTTGATCGGCCTCGTAGTGTAAGTTTATTAAAAGTGCGCCTCGTACACTGAAACGGCAGGAGCGCCCAGTGTGAAAATCTAGACGAATGTCTCTTAACCCAGCGCATTTACTAAATAGATGAAGGGACACCAACACTAATGAAGGTTAGAGCTGAACGAACTGTAATAAAAGCTAGGCATCGCCAAAACCCTCCTTTCTAACTAAGAGATTGGACAGAAGGATTTTGATGGGCTATTGTGGGGCCTAGAAATTTGTGGTCTTGGCCCATTTTTATATTGGGGCCCAAGGCTCGAGCCGAGGAGGGGTATAGCTGAGGACGTGTAATAAAAATCCAAGTAGTCTTGAGACATAGCCGATGATAATTCTGTTATCGGCATATCCGAGGTCCCCTTGAAAGAAAGGGAAAGAACGGTATAGGAACAGTTTTGGAAAAAATCTAAAATATCTATGTCAATAGAAAAGGGGACGCTGGATAGTATAACGACCAAGGACAAAGGGAAAGCTGCCATTACAGCCATTGAATACTCTGCACTTGACAGAGCCATGCTCTTCAACTTTTACAACCACCCCCAACCACTTTGGATATGGGCGGATAGGACAAGTATCGGTCCTGGAAAGTCGATCCTACACGTGGACGTAGGATAAGGGATACAGGCTAATATAAAAGGAGAAGCAAGCAATCCGGAGAAGTGGCTGGGAAAAAAGGCCAAGAACCAGAACCTCCCAGACCGCCTCAAGAAGAAAGACTCCTCGAGCGAACACGGCTTAATTCTGTATGAACACCATGACTAACCCCCGTCTGGTGACCAAGGCTTAGCCTTTCAAACCCACACTCTACAAATGATATTGTTTGGGCCTTTTTACGTGCGAACCCAATATCATTTTGGGTCGTTTCAAATTGAGTCCTTACAATTAATTTTTGTACCATTGAATACTTTTATTGCGTGTATTTTGATAAAACTATAATTAGATTATATTTTCTTCTTATGCTCTCATATTATTTAAGATTAATAACTATTTCATTTATGAAATGTTTGATTTTAGATTTTTATTTTTATTTTTATAGTTTTTGTATTAATATATAAGTTTATTGATGGAATGGTTAATAAAATTGGGTCTTATACATAATTCCTGCAATGTGTGTGGTTTAATATATACTGTATTACAACTTCTATGATATAATTAATTTCTCTATGTGACTAATTATAAATACATCAAAATCATTAAAATAATTTACTTTAAGTGGAAATTGACATTGTTGTCCACAATGTTGTGAAATGGGCTTTTGATTGAAACTCCTTTGGGCCCATTCAGCTTTCCTTTTTTCTTCGTTGGATCCTTTTGTTCCTTTGGGCTTATTCAGGGGAAAAAAAAAGTGACTATTATTTAGAAGAAAAAAACCCCCTAATTAAAACTCAATTATCAAAAGTTTTAACATTTAAAAGGAGTTTCATTATTTGTGAAGTATTTTATAATTTATTATAATATTTGGTTATTTATAAAAACTTTGTTTTACATGACGTATATTCATCATATAACTTAGCGTAATTTTAATTTTTTCTTTATTTTACTATCTATTTATTAATTATATTATTCAAATAATTTCATTAGTTTATATATTGTAAGGACGCGATTCGTGGCGGACCGTAACAGTGTCGGGTTCGCACGTGAAAAGGCCCCTAACAACATCATTTGTAGAGCGTGGGGTTGGAAGGCTAGGCCTTGGTCGAGAGGCGGTGGGCTTTTCGTGGTATTCATACAAGTTTCGGTTTTCCTTCACCCCTGGAGTCTTTCTCTTGGAGGTGGGCTGGGAGGCTCTGGTTTTTGGCCATTTTTCCCAACCCCTCCCCTTTAGGTTACTTATTTTTCCTTTTATACCCGCCTGCGTCCACTGTCCTTCGTCCACGTATAGGGTCAACCTTTTCAAAATTGATACTTGTCCCATCAGCCCATATTCAAAGTCGTTAGGGGTGGTTGTAAAAGCCAAAAACTGCGGCTCTGTCAGGTTCAGAGCATTGAATGGCAGTGAGAGCAGCTTTCCCTGGATATTTTAGATCTTTCGTCCTGATTTCGGTCCTATACCGTTTTTACCCTTCCTTCAGGGGGGGACTTTGGGTCTGCCGAGGACTGAGCCGTCCTCGGCGATATCCACAGGCTATTTTGTCGAGCTTGGGCCATAGCCCTCCTCGGCTTGGGCCTTCGGATTTTCCCCAGGTAGATGGGCCTGGCCCGTAAATCATTTGGGCCCCACAATAGCCCCTCAAAACCCGGCTGTCCAACCTCTTGGTTGGAAAGGGGGGTTTTGGTGATGCCAAACCTCTTCCTACGGCCCAATCAATTTGGCCTTTTAATAATGCTGGCGGCTCCTCATCTGTCCAAGAAACGCGCCGGTCTATGAGGCAGCCTTTTGATTTCGCGCTTGATGCGCTCTTATCGTTTGGGTATCCCAAAACGTGCTTTTAATGACCACTATTTACGAGACTGCTTTAATTCGGCGGTTTGTTTTGATGGGGTGGAGAAACGGAACCGGCATGTTCGTGTTGGCAGATTCCTTTGGATATCTGAACCTATTAAATGTCTCCCGCTCCACCCTCAGTATAAGAAGGAAAGGCGGAGGTTATTGTTTTTGTAAAGAATTCCTTCTCATCTTTCTGAGATTTGAAATATTTGGCCTCCCCGAGGGTTCATTTTACCCACTGGTTCACAAACTAAATCGTGATACACTTCATCATAACAACGAGTGATGCAGGAGCCAAACCCCTCCCATAGACGCCATGTTCCAGTAAAGCTCATTATGGCTCGATCGGGACAGGGATGGCGAAGACTCAAAATCAACCTCACCCTTCTTTCAGTCAAAATCCGAAGCAGGGACTCGTCACGTCAAACTTCCGGCGGGACTGAGTCGAGAACACCCATCATCAGTACCAACCGCTCTCCTATGAGCATACCTAGTATGGCTCCAGTGTGTTGGGAGTCAGGATCGAGGCAGGGACTAAGTGTCTCTACTTCTTCCTCTCTTCCTTCACTGGGGCTATTCTCCATCTCCCTTTCTTAGTCTTCCCAGCACCAGTTCCATCCTGGTGTACTCCTTTTTCTTTCTTTTCATCTCTTCTCTCTTCTTCTCCTCCTTCTTTACTCATGTCCTCCATCTTCTTCATTCATCTCCTCCATCTTCTTCATTGATTTCTTCCTTACTATTTCCTTCTCCGCCATTTCTTCCCAAAGAAGGTTCTTATCATAATATGAGCAGTATCGAGGCAAAGATTGGAGAGACTTTGAAAACGAGTTTAGAAGACGCCTGGGAGTTTAGTTATCTGTACTACGGATGTAACTATCGCTTAGGCAGTTCGCATTTTGTATAGGCTCGTTCGAGCCCTTCTTTGTACATTGTAATAATTTTTCGTATTAATAAAAATCGTTGTTATTTTATTTCGCATGTTTTGTCTCTATGCCTTTTTTTTTTCTTTTGGATCTACAAACGCTGCTCGGCATATTAATATGGCATCTAAATCAATGACGGCTAAGACCAAAAGATTTGATAATAAAAAGACGTCGCCATAACTTTAATAGAAATGCTTGGCATAATAAGGCCGATCAGTGAAGAGTAATACTTACCTCATGCTAGCCGAGGAGAAAAACGAAGGCTTGATGTCATGTAAGGAATAACCATTTGAAGATATAGCACCCACCAAATGAGCGGCCTTCTTATATGACTAAGTGCTGGGGCTTTCCACCCCCTTCCTTACACCTTTATTGGCCTTAACCTTTTATGGTGTTTAAGCCGTGGATGAAGTGACCTGACATTTTTATCAAGTAACCCATCTTACGAGATTCAAACCTTTTCTTATCCAAGTATTTGGTTTCCCCATTGGCTTGGGTCCGAGGACCATACAAGGCCTTGGTTCTGTCCAAAACTTGTAATTTTTATAATTTTTTGTACTTGGTTTCCCCATAGGCTTGGGTCCGAGGACCATACAAGGCCTTGGTTCTGTCCAAAACTTGTAATTTTTATAATTTTTTGTACTTGGTTTCCCCATAGGCTTGGGTCCGAGGACCATACAAGGCCTTGGTTCTGTCCCTGGGCCCATATGCTGAACGGGCCTGGGCCGCGAATTTACTGGGCCCACAAATTAAGAGGTGTTTCCATAACCTTTGATCACGCGGTACCTTTTGGCGTCCCAGTGTTCGAGGTGCACCCTCTCGAGACTCCTTTAACCTCAGGGTTGCAGACGACGTTGGAAATCGAGCCAGAGACGTTTTGTCTATAGCGTTCCTTGGGACGCTGCGCGAATTAAATGCCATCGGTTTACTTCTGGGTATAAATGGGATAGGGGATCACTTCACTTGCACATGAACTCTCCCGTTCCCTTCAGAACTATATTTCTTCCATATCCGCGATCTCTCTTTCTAGTGCCACTGCCCCAAAGCAAGATGTTTGAGGCTTGGATAGGGATGAAAGGTCTCGCGCGCTTCAGAGGCACCGAATCCTCAAGGTGATATGGTATGGACAAGGATGGCACAGATTCAAGCCAGTCCTCCGCCTTGACAGGAGGAAGATGGTATTCCTCCTTCTTTTAGTCAAAATCCGAAGCAGGTTCTGGTCATGCCAGATTTTTGGTATGTCAGAAAAAGGAATTTCCGCCATCAGCGCCGTCTGCCTTGTAGCAGGCAAATTTTTGCGGGGGCTTCCCAACTTCCGGCTCCCTGCACCTTTTCTGTAGATGGTGTTAGCCTGAGGTCAGGTTTCCTGCACCTTTTCTGTACCGGTGCAGGCCCCAAGTTGGGTTCTTTTGCTGCCTGAGTTATGGGCGTGCAAAAGCATGGAGGGGGAATAAGGTCTCGAGGCAGTAGCCAACCTCTCCTCTGAACTGCCTCCTCGGCTTTATCTTCACTCTCTTGTATTCTTCGTTACTTACGTAGTTAGCTTCGATGTAGGCTTTGTTTCAGCTTTCCATTGTACACTGTACTGTTCCTTTGTCTTAATAAAATATGTGTTTATTTCTCTATACATATCTTTCTTCTCCGTAACCACTACTTTATGCATGAATATTAAATATGAGTTTGCCCTTAATGATATTCTAGGCAGAGAAAGGCCTTAATACAGATTCCTACTAGTTTAGACTTACAAATATTATCAAGCATAACAAGGTTAATCATCAAATAAATTAAACTCTTGGAACTAACCGGGATAACGGCTGAGTGCTACGCGATGCATGCAAAAGCGATGTCCGAGTACGACAAACTCTAAGTAATTCGTCCGAGAGGGTAGTCGAGTAGCAAGGGGCTTTGGTTGTGCTTCTGGATAATATGTTACGCCGTATCGCATCAACCCCTTTGATATTGGGGGATCAGAGGGTAGACCGAGGAATCCGCGCAATCAAGGTATTAACCTATCTGTTAACGTGGAGCTCTCTTCGGATGGATTTTGAGGTTTATGTGCCATAGTTTTTTTTTTAAAATAGTTGGTTCCCCATCCAGGTAGTTGGTTTCCCCAGAGGCTTGAGTCCGAGGACTATGCAATGCCTTGGTTCTGTCCAAAACCTAGTTTTCCTCATCCAGGTAGTCAGTTTCCCCAGAGGCTTGAGTCCGAGGACTATGCAATGCCTTGGTTCTGTCCAAAACCTAGTTTTCCACATCCAGGTAGTTGGTTTCCCCAGAGGCTTGAGTCCGTAGACCATGCAATGCCTTGGTTCTGTCCAAAACCTAGTTTTCCACATCCAGGTAGTTGGTTTCCCCAGAGGCTTGAGTCCGTAGACCATGCAATGCCTTGGTTCTGTCCAAAACCTAGTTTTCTCTTTGTGCGGGGTCTTGGCTTTAGGGGAGTTAGCTCCTCAGCCAAGCCCCTAGAGTTTATCCATACGGTTAACGTTACCGCGTGCCTAGTTTTCTCTTTACGGGGGACCTTGGCTTTAAGGGAGTTAGCTCCTCAACCAAGCCCCTAGTCAAGAAACGTAGTCCGTAACAGAACTTTGTACTAGAACTCTATAACCAACGGTTAGATATAACGAAGAAACTCTATCGACCCACTTCCTATACCAACACACAAGCCTTCCCCACAGACGGCGCCAATTGTAAGGACGCGATTCGTGGCGGACCGTAACAGTGTCGGGTTCGCACGTGAAAAGGCCCCTAACAACATCATTTGTAGAGCGTGGGGTTGGAAGGCTAGGCCTTGGTCGAGAGGCGGTGGGCTTTTCGTGGTATTCATACAAGTTTCGGTTTTCCTTCACCCCTGGAGTCTTTCTCCTGGAGGTGGGCTGGGAGGCTCTGGTTTTTGGCCATTTTTCCCAACCCCTCCCCTTTAGGTTACTTATTTTTCCTTTTATACCCGCCTGCGTCCACTATCCTTCGTCCACGTATAGGGTCAACCTTTCCAAAATTGATACTTGTCCCATCAGCCCATATTCAAAGTCGTTGGGGGTGGTTGTAAAAGCCAAAGACTGCGGCTCTGTCAGGTTCAGAGCATTGAATGGCAGTGAGAGCAACTTTCCCTAGATATTTTAGATCTTTCGTCCTGATTTCGGTCCTATACCGTTTTTACCCTTCCTTCAGGGGGGGGGACTTTGGGTCTGCCGAGGACTGAGCCGTCCTCGGCGATATCCACAGGCTATTTTGTCGAGTTTGGGTCATAGCCCTCCTCGGCTTGGGCCTTCGGATTTTCCCCAGGTAGATGGGCCTGGCCCGTAAATCATTTGGACCCCACATATATGATTTTCTTAATTATATTAAGAAAATCATTTTTTTCATAAAAAAATGATTTCTTAATTAAGTTGTGCACTACATATGTATATTTTCTTTTAGATTATATAATAAATGTCGCAATCTACCCACCGTGGTCGCACTATTAACACAATGCTAATGTTGCACATGTGTTATGACGTACTTTTATCATGTATTGCACCATAAGGCATAAGCATATTAAGATTGTTCATATAATTTCCTAATAGTTAAACATTTCTTTGTCAATTTTAAAGAAGTTAGAAAACTCTATTCTGATTCATCAAAGATTCAAAAGTAGACTAGAAATTTGAAAGAAATTTTATAATCTATTTTATTTTATTAATTTATCATAATTATTATAATAATAAAACTAAAAAAGTTAGGTCATATATACATATCATGCTTGTCTTATATGACTTAAAGTAAGTGTTACATGTTTTTTTTTTTTGGGTAGAAAGGAAGCTTTATTAAAAACTAAGCAGAAACTACACGATCAGAGTATAACCCAGATACATCCAAACTAAGCAAAAACAGCACCTCAACTAGGAGTTCTAAAAAAATAACAAAATCTTGGGGCTAAAGAGCACCCTTCCTAGCAAGGGTTTTGGCATATTTGTTTGCTTCCCGGTAGCAATGTTGAATTCAGACCATTGGGATCTCCCTTAGGCCATTATTACAATCACTTACCAAAGCCCCAGTGCCACTTGAATGGCTAGTATTCTTTTTCAAGAGGTCTACCACTACCTGAGCATCTAACTCAATAATTACTGCTGGAATTTTTAAAGCAATACATAGCTTGATACTGTCCCTTAAGGCCGACAATTCCACTACCACACTGGTGGTAGTTCCAATAGCTCTGGCGTATCCTTTAATCCAATCTCCTTTGTCATCCCAAATAAGACCTCCTCTGCTAGCCAGCCCCAGCTTTCTAAGAGAAGAACCATCAAAGTTGAGCTTATACCAATTAAGAGGGAGGGGGGGGGGGGGGGGGGTTCCATCTCACCTGAATCTTGGCTTGAGAACGTGCTTGCTTGCTGTTGATACCTATATATGCGTACTCTATGGCCCTTGAGAGGACTTCGGCTTTCAAACACCTTTGATTCCTGGTATTTTGAAAAATCGTATCATTCCTACGGAGCCAAAGGGACCAAATACCAAAAGGGAAAACAGTATCCCAAGAAACACTTGATGAAGAACATACCTTGGAATTGCAACTATTCAGCCTGAGCCAATCCGCAAGGTTAGTCCTGAAAAATAAATTCTCATCCATTGGGGGGGGGGGGGGAGGAGCCTTCCAAAATACCTGAGCTTCGTGACAATCTCTAAGAGAATGAAGGATGGTCTTAGGGCCTTCATTACAAAGAGGGCAGATTTATGGGACGTCCATTTCCCTAGCAGCAAGAGTAGCACGGATAGGAATGGTGTGGTGGAAGCATTGCCGAAGAAAACATATAATTTTTGGGATAGTAATAACTTTCCATAACCACTCACCATCAATAACTCCAGTAGTGGCATCACCTATCTCCAGAGAAGCTAACTTATAGGCTTCCTTAAGATCAAAAAATCCATTTGGGGAAGAGGCCCAGGAAATATAATTAAAGTTGGAAGTGGACATAGAGACTGGGTTGGCTTTCATTTCCAAAGTTAACTACCTAGGGAGAGAGAATGATATTTTCTGCCAATTCCAACCTGTAAGATTGATTACCTTCCTCAAGAGCATGCCTTCCTCCTCCCAGTTTAGTGGGCCATCAATTAGACTTCGAAGGGAATCTTTAACCATCCACTTGTCATACCAAAGGGACAACTAACTGTTGTTGCCCACATTCCATATGGAGCCCTTTTTAAAAACACCCTCACCTTTTCGAATGGCTGACCAAGTAGAGGAGTAAGTCCAGCTTTTTATACAAGGATTAGCCACCTTCCTAGGTGATATATATTTCTGAGTTAGAAATTTTGCCTATAACGAAGAAGGTTCAGAATGAAGCCACCAGTTCAGCTTAGCAAGTAAGGCAACATTTTTTGCTCTTGCTGCTTGAATGCCCAGACCACCATCTTTCTTTGGTTTTGCAATCTTTTTCCAACTAATAAGTTGAATTTTTTTTTCTTTCTTTCTGAAGAACCCCACAGAAAGTTCCGACTGAGTCTGTCAACACTGTTAAGAATCTTGGCTGGGAGAGCTACACATTGCATAACATAATTAGGGATAGTGGTAGTCACAGCTTGAGTAAGAACTAGCTGACCAGCAAAGGAAATGAGATTAGCCTTCCAATTGGCAAGTCGACTCTGGACACGATCTATGATAAAACCAAAGTCTTGGGGTGTAGCATTGTGTTTAATGGGGAAGTCCAAATATTTCCCAAGAGTTGGAGTAGACCGAAAACCCAAAACATCACACAAGTTAGCTCTCTCATCCAATGCCACATTAGGAGAGAAATAAACTCTAGACTTATCCTGACTAACTTTTTGCCCCGATAAGCTACAAAAAGCATCCAACACATCCTTGACTGCCAAGCAGTTTTTCCAGTCAGCCTTTGCAAATAACACAAGGTCATCTGCAAAAAAAAGGTGGGAAAAGGCCAAGCCACCTTGAGATACCTTAACTGGGTTCCAAAGTTTGGAATTACACTTCTCCATTATAAGCGTGCCCAAGACCTCCATGCAAAGAATAAAGAGTTACGGAGAGATCAGATCCCCTTGTTTGATACCTCTAGAAGGGAGAAAGGATTCTAAAGCACCTCCATTACAAAGAATGGAAATTGAGGAGGTTGATATACAACTCATAATCAGCGAAATCAGCTGGCTGGGAAAGTTAAAAAGGCCGAGGGTATCTCTAATAAAGCTCCACTCAAGTTGGTCATAAGCCTTTTCGAGGTCAATCTTGATTGCCATAAGCCTACCTTGTTGGGCTTTGTGGAGCCTAGTTATATTTGATTCGGTTGATGACCCGACTTGACCCGAATAATATTGCGTGGTTTTTTAATGGGAGATTTTTTGAGGCTTAGTCCATGGAATGTTGCCCCCGGGAAAATTTTTTGGCCTGTTTGTAGCTCATTGTGAATCCTGTGCGCAGGATGTAGAAAACGTATTTTGGTGATTAAGGTTTGGTTGTTGTAGTTTTTTGAGAGAGTAAAAAAACTGTAGCCGCACTTTGTATTTTTTTTCTTGATAATAGTGAAATCCCTACAACTCCGTGGACGTAGGCAAATTGCCGAACCACGTAAATACTGTCTTGTGTATGTGATTGTTTTTCTTTGGCGTGTGTTTTCTTTATTTTTTTTATTTCTCATAGGTTGGGAATTTTGGATTAATTCCCTACACATCCCTTCCCTTCTTCTTTGACATGGTATGGATAATCTCTTGAACAATGATGGCATTATCAACACCTTTCCTTTCAGGGACAAAAGCAGTCTAAAATGGAGAGACCAGGTCCGCCAGGAGAGACCTTATTCTTGCAACTAATATCTTGGGCACTAGCTTGTAAACAGTGTTACAGAGGCTTATTGGACGGTAGTTGTTGAAGGACTCCGGATTGTTACATTTGGGAACTAAGGTTATAAGAGTTTGGTTCAGATATTCTGGCATCTTGCTGGTTGCGAAAATCTGCTTCACTTCATCTTTGACCGACGCACCAACCAATAACGAAAATCGCTGAAAAAACCCCGGGTGGAGACCATCCGGGCCTAGGGCTTTAAATGCCTTTAAAGACCACAAACCAGACGCGATTTCCTCATCAGAGACAGTACCCACCAGCTTGACACTATCCTCTACGCTAATCCGAGCTTTCCAACAAGGGGGGTTCCAGGCAGCAAGAACAGAGTGGTTATGACAAGTGGAAAATAGCTCAACATATCTCTGTCTAATATAATCAGCAGTCTCTCATTCTTCATGAATACAATTCCCTACTTGATCTTTGATACAAGTTTTACGGTTCCTCCTCCTCTGGACTTACATGTTGTACTATGCACTTCATCATTTGACGCACTATAAAACTTTAAAATTTCTGACATATATAGTTTGCTCTCTAACTAAAACTTTATTACCAAAGTCTCATATAATTAAAATATCTTCTTAATTAATATATGAAAAGTGAAAGAAAATACAGGACATTGTTGCTCATCTTAATTATTAATCTCTGCAAGTAATACTATATATCATTCAATAGCATTCAAATAATACTTAAAAATCATAAAATTAAGTCCAGCCAAGGATCTTATAGTTTAATTAGCACCTTTTCATGCACAAAATTTTTGAGTTTAGGCGAAAAAGTGTTCAAACTTCGGGATTAATAACCTATTGTAATTATCTAAAAAAATAATAATAAAATATAAGTCGGGTCACTCAAGGATAGATTTGCCAATAATCTAATTACTGATTTTGATAACCAATATTCTTTAATGCAACTAGACAAGTTTTTTGGCCCGGGGCATGGCCATTATTAGTTGGTAGTCCTCAGTGTATTTTACATGATTTTGACATAAAAAGATGTTTCTTTTGTTTTTGGCTGAATAGAAAAAAGAAAACATTTTTATATTAAGCATTCTTTTATTTCAATCTTTTCCTTTTTCTAATTTTTTTTTTAATATTCTCAAATGAAAGGATTTGACTAACTGATAACTACCCCAGAATAATCCTCATTTTCATTAAGCAAGACCCCTGGCCCCTACGTAGAAAGAGAGGGTGAGGCAGCCAATGAGGTATACATACTATACTTCGCATCATTCATCCTTTCACACAAAGACGCAATGTGGTCTACCACATGTATATTTATACTTAACTATAATCTTTTATAGATTATCTTTATATATATTATAATGTTAATAAACTGTTTGTTTTTACATAAATTGTCATTAGTTGAAGGTATAGCGTGTTTGACATGTTACAATTTAATTTAAGTCTACAAGAAAGTGACCAATTACTTCAATTTAGTGACTATATATCTTGGACAAAGTGACAAGGTTTCAAATTGTTTTCTACCACATTGCAACACCCTATTGAGCAGACGGCTTAGCATCTAATACTTTAGGAAACCATCACTCTCACTCTTAATCCCTTTGTCCTTTCTTTGCATTTATAATAGAATCATGGTAGCTAGTGTTGAATCATATAACAAAGGCATTACATTCTAGAACAGTATGTCATACAAGTTACATGTAGTTTGGTAAGGGAGCATATAATAGGCTTCAATCTGCATCACATAAAAAGGAAAAAAAAAAATTTAACTATAATATATATACTGACTAATAAGAAATTTAATCCATGATCTATTTCCGATGAAGAGAAAGCCAATTGCCATAATCCATATAGTAGTGACATGCATATCCACCTCCTTCTGTGAGGTTCAGTTGTGCAATCCCCTTGTTTACACTTAAAACCCAAGAAAAAAGAGAGAGTTCAATGCTCTAGAAAGCAGTGCTTCTTCATGTTGTGAATTAAACTACAGTGAGCTAGAAAACATTTTTACCCTTGTAAAGAACTGGCTTTATTTTCTTAGTAAGTGTAATGGTGAAATACAAGGGGTCCAGGGGTAGAGTGTATATATAGTTGCAATTTGCAAACATTGTGTTGTAATTTTTTGTATCTCAGCTAATCAACCAAATTTGAATTAAGAAAATATCCATTCATGGTCTCTAAATTTTGGTAGCTTACCTTGGCACTTTTATTATTATTCCAAAACTATTGGAAAGGAGATGTGTTTCTAAGTACCTCTTTGTCAAAAGGAACCTCCAATCACCTAAACGATTTCTTAAGATCATATATCAATACTTTTAACAAGAAGCAAAGCCTTCCAACTTTTAAGCTTCTGGTTAAGATTGTTAATGACCCGAGTATTAAGAGTTTATGATTGGGTTCATTTAGATTTATTTCGGAATATGAACCAAAATTGAGTTATTCATAAACAAATTGATTCATTTAGAACTCTACTTATGATCATGTTTACCACTCACTACTAAGTGGATTGTACGAAGCATCCAAGGTACGATTCCTACACGTGTAATCTTGCTATGCATAGATGACGCTGTGTAAATATGTAAAATTTTTGGTGCATCATGAAACCATGGTTGGTTTATTTCTATGCTATGCAGAGAAAGAGTCTCATAAACATGAGTCACAAGTTGGTTTTCCTACCAAGATACCCTTTCGCAATTGTGAAAGTATTCAGTCTGCTAATTTGAGAAGAATATGGAAAAGAATTGTGACTGAAGTGTTACATTCAATGGAGTACTTTCTGTAAACCTCTCCAAAAGGACGAAAACTAAGTCGTGTGAAATGCACATTAAAAATTATTTGGTCTAGTTTGACTTCCCTATCAATTTCCATAAGCTTGAATCAATTTTTTAATTTTCTCATGGCAGATTCTTTCATTCTTACTTCCCTTAATAATTTCATATATAACCCAAAGTTCTCTGACTTACACTTACTACATATTGAAAAAAATAAAAAAAGTCAAATGCTAAGAAACATTCAACATGTAAACCTTACCTACCCTCTTTTCAGCTTTAATTGCTGAGAGTCTAGAGAGGAAGGAAATATTCTTTCTAAACAAACTTTATAACATTATATATATATATATATCTATATATATATATATATATATATTGGGTTCAAGTTACATCTAGTGTAACTTTAAGTAATGTTACATCATTTAATAATTTATTATAAAATTCATATTTTGAAAATTTAACTATTGACTTATATGTTCTATATGTTCTTA
The DNA here is from genome assembly GCF_001633185.2 of Quercus lobata. Classification (NCBI taxonomy): domain Eukaryota; kingdom Viridiplantae; phylum Streptophyta; class Magnoliopsida; order Fagales; family Fagaceae; genus Quercus; species Quercus lobata. The sequence goes on along the minus strand of NC_044912.1, from coordinate 14,321,945 downwards.
ACATGTAGTAATCAATCGTTTTTGTGAGACTCTCATTGTTTTGAGAGTTTTCTAAGCTTATTGCTCCTGCGTTTCAAAGAATGGCTACAAACTCTTGAAGTACTGTGAGAAGGCATGGAAATGGCTAAAAAATCTCATTGATTTATTGCACTTCCTTGACATATTTTAAGTGTCTAATAAAATTTAATAATATTTCAATAATCAACTTGTACATGTATTAAAAAACAATCTTTTAAAATCCATTTTCTATTTGGAACTGTAAAACCGGGACAAAGTGTCAAAGTTATGAATTGTATACTCATAACATATTTGAAAATAAGATTTTACTCGTACCTAATTTCCGTTTACAAAGTCATTACTGGACATTCTAGCAGCGGTCAATAGCTTGCAAACCTAAGGTGTCAAGTGCACAAATCACAATGATATATTTTTAATACCTCAGAGGTGATAGGCTCAAGCTAAAACATGATTATGTTTAATAATTTCCAATTTACTTACTAATTTCAACGTCTTGATCCACTTGAATTTGCAAGAAGATATTATAATTAACACATATGTGTATTATCAACTATATCTAGGGCTTTAATAAAAAAAACTATATCTAGAGCTTGTGAGCATTTTAATTGTTTTTGAGGACCACGGATCTCGTGATTAATTTAAATATAACATATGTATATTAGATAACTTCACAAAAAAATCTTTTCTGATTAAGACATAACATCAAATGTCTTTTGTTTGCAAGGTATCATAAGAATCTGTTTAACGGAATAAGTTCATTGCTTAATGATAATACAAGGGTAGAGGGACATAATCTGCAAGTACGAAACCTTTCAGAAAAACCAAGTATTGAGAGTAAAATTGGACTCAAATCCATTAACCCGTCTAAATCCAAATGAAACAATAAGGAATGAGTAATAATACGAAGAACAATCTGTTTTATTCTGATAAGTTTCTAACTCGTACCCAATTTTGACTTGGCATGGCCAAGTTGAACCCTTACCCATACACGACTTTACTTGCTCATCAAGTCTTTATTATAAAATTCTAAACAAAATTATTATTTTTACTCATTGTGTTTAGACACTAAAGTTATATTAAATTTTCTATATTGTAGATGAATATACTGACAGAAATATTTGTCAACTTGCTGAGTAATTCTCAAATATAATTGTTTTCAATGTCTCTTTTACTACTAACTTTTGAGTGATATTTTTTGGTAAGTTCATTATAGATTTTATTTCTTACTAATTATTATTTTTTCTTTACTTAACATGTTTTATTTTATTCTTAAAATTGTATATATTATATGAGTTGGATTAGTTTTTTCTTTTAATTTTTCTTGCTTATTTACTTATGTAATACGTTCTTAAAGCCTCAATTTTTTTAATTACAACTATAATTTCGCTAACTTTTAGAAAGAAACTAATCCAATAGCACACTTAATTATAAGTGATTTTACTTTATTTCATTAAACCAGTATAACATTAAGGGTCATTCTGAGTTGATTTGATTCATTAAAGACTAATTAAGGGTCGTAGAAATAGTAGTCTATTTTAGTCTAATAAGTTTTTTTATTTTTTATTTTTTATTTTTATATCCAAACCCAATCTGTGCTGACCCTATCGGGCCAACCCATTTACCAAGTCTATTTAAAAGCGAACGAGGTTTTGAATAGAGGTGTTAATTCGGGTAAACGTGTCAGTTCGTGTTGTGTCGAGATAAGAGTATTTTACTAAATGGATCAAACTTAACCCAACCTAATCCATTTAATAATCATGTTATGATCATTCAACCCTAACCCAACCTGTTAATGAGACAGGTTAACCTGACCTAATCCACTTGACACACTTAATAAACAAGTTGTGTTGGTTGACACGAATGTGACATAATCCATTTCAACCTGCTTAATATTAAACATAACATCCATCTAAAAATAAATATTTTTTACATCCCAAAAGTAGTGCATACACTTCATGTCTTCAATCCACATTCAAAATAATATAGTTCAATTTCCAAGTATATTAGGGCTTGTAAAGTTTCAATTTCCAATTATACTTGTAAGTTTTTGTAATTACTCACTTTTTTTTTTTTTAAAGTTTAAAATATAGGTTGGATATAAAAGGTATTTGACAAATCAAAAATAAAATAAATATTTATTTTGTTATACGAGTTAAACAGGTTGTGTTAAATTGGTCATTTTAGGTTGACACAAATAAATTGGCGCGTTAAATGTGTTTATTGTGAGTCATGCGGGTTGACCCACTAATGAATTGTTTCTTATTGTATTGTTTTCGAGTTGACTCGTTTATGACCCGCTAAAGCCCAACCCTAACCCGCAAAAATTCATGTCAGGTTCGTGTTGTATTCGCGGATTGGGTCGAATATTAACACCCCTAGTTTTGATCGGTTTGAATTTTAGGTAATATTAGAAACTTGATTTAATATCCAAGTTAATTATAAAAATTCCTAATATTAATCATTGTGTAACAACAAAAGCTCTAATGTTAATAGTTGTGATTGGGGACTAGTGGAAGCACATTCATGCAAATAAGAAAATAAAAGACCCACATGAGACAACAATGTTTAACGTGGTTCAACTAACTCCTTGCCTACATTCATGGGCAACACCAACCAAAATACACTATCAATGATATGGTTACAACCACGCTTAACCAAACCTCACAATACTCAAAACTCACACAAACAACACAAACAAATCTCGCCAATATAAACAAAACCTCTCACAAACACAAACTAACTCACCTCATAATCCCAAAACCTAAATACACCCAATAAGTCTCTTACACTCACACACACACACACACACACACACACACACAAAAACACCACACAAACACAGGTATCTTTCAAACCAAAGAAATTTACCAAACTACTATTTGAAGAAACCCACTCCGTGTTTATCTGAGAGTTTTTTCCTCTCCTCATGTGGAAGGACCCTTAGGTAAAAGCCATTAAACCCCTGAACCTTGGTAACAATACCTTTTTTTTTTTATAAGGTTTCAATTTTATTCGTTGATGCATATGAAATACCCAATTGCCTTTTCAATTGAAAAACCTTTTCCTTTCATATGTAGAAGAATCCTTGTCTTCCACACCAAAGAAAATTCCTGTCTTTTAGGTCAAGGAAAAACGTTTCATTCCATGCCAAGGAAACCAAACCAAAACTGATTAGGTATTTGTGACAATTTTCAACATTAATATATTACAACCTCCTAGATTTCTATAAAGTTCACCTCCATATTCTCACTCTTTCTAAACTCATGTTGCATGAGACAATTTTATACAAATTGAATGGTTAACACTTAACATTATCCAATTTTTATTAAGATAGTGGTCTTAGTGTTTATCAATACAATTTATTTTTGGCTGAATTAGTGTGTGTTAATAATTAAATTTAGTTAATTAAATAGTATTTTAAAACTTAACATTATTGAATAATTTAAAATTTATCCCATCTGGCCCCAATGACATAAGCAGATAAAAAAGGAAATTTAAATATCTCAAATATAAGTACGATGGATTTGAAATAAATTTCCTACAATTTTAATAATATATTTATATTTTTAATGGGTTTGGGTTTGAAAACACTTTCTTTCATCACAATCTAGTCCTTACCATTTTAGAATTTGTTGAATGTTTTTACACTTTATTCCTTTCCATAGTACTAATTTGGCACAAATTATGCTTAAAGTCTTATCTCAAACTTAAGCAATTAGCGTTATATAATCTTTAAAAAATGGATTGGAAAAACAAAACCAAGAATAAAAGTAAATAATCAGAACAACCAGAATTGAATACTACGATTATTGAGTGGGTAAACAATCCAAACAATTTCCGCTCTTTGTAGCTGATCCCTGTGCAACACCATATAAAATAGGTCAGCACTGGTTTCATTGTTTTGAAAGAAGCTACTTCTGTTTGGTTGGCAAATAAATATGACATACAGTTGTGACAGTTATATTTCCTTTTTATCAAAACCAATCCCTTCCATTTCGATAGTTTACTAGTTGTGACTCCATCAAAAAAAAAAGTTTACTAGTTGTGACAGCAGTCGTTGTAACTTGTAAGCAATTTCCACCCCTCCCAAGTTTTTGACTCATGTACCCAACAATGAAAAGGTTTGAGACACATTTACTTTTAAAATATATATATATATATATATATATATCTATATATAAAATTTACCATTTAAAACTGCAATACATCTATGTAGATTAGTTGGTGAAGAAGAAAAGCCTTATTTTCTTCACAAAGAAATGCTAGAACGGGTTGACATATATTCAGAGAGAAGTTTTTTTTGATTACTCTATTGGATGATCCAGGGGATCAATACTCAATTGTAATCCTATCCTGCCAATTATTATATAGGAAAATGATCTGTCAAAGAACTTTAGGCTGCATATTTTAACTTGTAATCCCATGTTTTGCTATATTTTAATGAATTAGTGAACCAAATGCTGATTCTCAACAATGATTGAAGATGGTTTTTCTTTTTGTCAATCTCATCAAATGATTCATCATTGATTATAATCAGAAGGGTGAGGATATTTTTATTTTTCAATATATGCAACATGACGCAGAAGGGCACAGGTACAACACTCATTAAATTTCTACTCCGGTGTCCTTTCATTTTTTTTTTTTTTTTTTCTACTTGAATTTCCCACATTTCATTGTAAGCTAATTCTATGGTCAACAAATGTATATTAATTTTGGAATGGTTGGAATTTTGCCACAACAATGGGCCTGATGAAGGTGATGCATTGCTTGAGACATTTACTTGTCGGTAGAGAAGCATGAGAGATAACACCGACAACTTGCTCTAATTTTTTTATGACTCTCATTAAACGTTTTATTAAGGCTTTGTATGATACTATACTTGTCTTTTATGAAAATGTCCACGGGCTCTACAACGGGGCAACATGTGCAAACCTTCTTCAACTGCTACTTGTATGCATTATAATTTATAAACTACAAACTATATATATATTGAATTGAATAAAGTTGATGCTAAGGTTAAGATTTTATTTTTTATATTTAACGATATATATATATATATATATATAGTGCCATATCTTTTAAAATTTTAAATGACACGACACTAAATACACCTTTAATTTTGATTTTTTAAATCTATAATATTTAATTTAGACAAAGAAATGGAGTAAGAGTTGATCATTTTCCAAAAAATCTTCCATGTGCCTTCACATGTAATGTAAGTTCAATTCCTAGTACGCAACTTAGTTGGCCCAATTAGAGCTCATCCAAGTCAATTATAAACGAGTAGTGTTACTTACACAACAATTTTATAATAATTTCACAAAGTTTAGGCTATCTAAGTTAGGCCCACATTAATATCATTTTTTTACCTACTATTAATAATTAGCTACCAGAACTATTGTGAAATTATTGAGAATATGTTGTGATCGTAGCTTTATTAATTAAAAATCCAACTCAACTTCCACCTTATCTCTATTACTAATGAAACCTAAAAAATCTCTCTCTCTCTATACGAAACCATCAAGGACCATAACCTCCCTCAGCTTCATCTCTCTTGTGAAGTAACATCAGCAAAGTCTTGTGGAATTGACATCAATAGAGTGTTTCTCTTCAACTTTGGGTTGTTGGAAAGGAGTCGATCTTAAGGTTTTGGATCTTCTAGAACCGAGAAAAGATTTGGGTGGGTAAGTTTTAGGGTTGGGTGGTTCAATTTAGACCATCTTTCCCGCCTTGACTGCGTTCCTATCACTCATTCTAAGTCATGTCAAATCGATTTAGGCTACAATGCACTGTAGAAATCAATAGAGTCGCGCCTTTTTTTTTTCCCAACGAATTTGAAAATGTTAATTGGTGGATATATCATATATTAGTGGCTTCTTATTTATTTATTTATTATTTTAAGGAAATAGTGGGTGATGAGGACAACTTTATGCTCGAACAAAAATGCATTAATTATCTTATCGAGAGAGCAGCTCAGGTAGTGTTTAATTGTGAAGTTCATGAGATTTGGATTTGTTTAGATGATGAGAAAACAAAGGGAAAAATATGGCCTTGTAACTTTGCGCGTGCGCACAAGAGAGAAAGGATTAATGAAGGCCGATAGATATATACATACATATATATATATATATATATATATATATATATTTATTTATTTATTTTAATTCTGTTATAAATGGATGAGGTGGAAGTTGAGTTGGATTTTTATTTATTTATTTTTTATTTATACAAGATAGAAATTCTACTAAAGCCTAATCTAAGTATATATATGTGTGAAGCTCTCTTTTGGAGACTTGAATCCTGGCCCTTGCCCCTTATACCTCACAAATACTTATACTTATGAAGTGACCATCACACCAAAGGTGTGCGGTAGTTGAATTTTTAAATGGCCTTGCAACATTGTGAGCTTTAGTTGGGCCAACTTAGTTACATTGTAACAATTACACCTTAATAAAGTTTATAAATTGTGGATTCCAGTTTGCTCAACTAGTAAAGTCTATGATAATTGAATAAAAGATCTGGGGTTTAATCTCCACATATACCAAAAATTGATTGATATATATCTTATTCTGATAATAAAGAGTCATCATCAGGAGTGGACATCATAAGTTGAAACTCTCTAGAAAAAGAAAGTTTACAAATTGATGTAACAATAAATTTAATCAATGAGTTTTAACCACCTAATAAATTATTTGACAAGGGATAAATATATATATATATATATATATATATTTTTTTTTTTTTTTGCTTACAATAAAAGGAGGATAATTTGAATTTTCACCATGAAAAGAAATTGAGTTTTGTTTATAAAAATATAGATATCCAAAATATTTGCCCATCCCATTGAAAATAGAAAATTTCTTGTAAATATTAGAAAATTTCTTGTAAATATTAATGCAATATAAGTGATTACATAAATATCTCATATAATTTAAGGAAAATGAAAATTTTAAAAATATAAAGAATAAAATCTCCATTTTAACAATGAAAATCTGAAAAATAGATTTGAAAATCATAAATAAAATATTAAAATATAAAGGTGAAAAGCACATTTTAGTCCCTACTTTTTCAGGCTATTCCCATTTTAGTCCTTATATTTTATTTTTACCGCTTTTAGTTCCTATCCTGAAAAACACTTCCCGTTTTGGTCTTTGTTGTTACATCAGAAACGAAGAAAGCTGATGTGGCAAAATGACAGGAATAAATAATATTAAATTAATGTCCACATAGTCTAAATTAATAATAAAAAATGCCACGTCAGCCTTAATTAAAATAAATTAATTTATTAATTTTAACTAATTAGAAAAAATTAAAAACAGAATTAAAAACTAAAAATCATAGGAATTGAGATCTAAGTATGTCTTGAACAAAAACAACAAGAATACAAACCTAGATTCAAGAACACAAACCCATAAATTATAAAAGAAAAAAAAAAAGAAAAAAAAGAGACAACCAGATCCATAATAGCCACAGCTTGCAACCTCGAGTCCTCGAGCTCGCACTTACACTACTAGAGAGACAACCCAGTTTGCAAAACCCAAAGGCCTTGCAAGCAGAAAGCAGCCCCGAGTCCCACATCGGCAACAAAGAGCCTGGGCTGGCAAGTGAGGATTAGACAAAGGAGAGAGATGAGAGCAAAGATTCGCGTGGAGATGGTGTTGCAGTTGGCTTGGAGATCAGAGGTCTGGACAGTGGCGACGGTGGAGGAGACGGAGTATTGCAAGAAGAAAACGGTTGAGCTGAGTGCGAAGAAGAGATCGGGAAGGAGAGGGAGGAGGGAGGAAGGGGAGTTGGAGAGGAAGAGGGAGACGGAGAGGAGGAGGAAGAGGAAGAGGACGGCGGCGGATTGGAGGGAAGTGAAGCGATGGTCGAGGGTGTGGCCTTTGACGAGTGGGTCGGATTCGGCAGATAAGAGGAGTTGGTGAGCGAAATCGATGATAAGGCAGAGGATGACGAGGTAGAGTTGAAGGTGTCTGAGGTGATTGTGAGGGAAAGGGTGGAAGGGTTTGGCAAAGTAGGACCGTTGTGGAGATTTGAGGTAGTTTCTGGGTTTATTTATTTATTTTTTAAATTTCTGGGTTTGTGTTCTTGGATATGGGATTATGTTCTTGTTGTTCTTGTTCAAGATATACTTAGATCTCAATTCCTATGATTTTTAGTTTTTAATTCTGTTTTTAATTTTTTTTAATTAGTTAAAATTAATAAATTAATTTTTTTTAATTTAAAGGCTGACGTGGCATTTTTTATTATTAATTTAGGCCACGTAGACATTAATTTAATATTATTTATTCTTGCCATTTGCCACATCAGTTTTCTCCATTTTTGATGTAACAGTAGGAACCAAAACGAAAAACGTTTTTCAGGATAGGGACTAAAAGCGGTAAAAATAAAATGTAGGGACTAAAATGAGAATAGCCTGAAAATGTAGAGACTAAAATGTGCTTTTCACCAAATATAAATTATCACAATAAAACACAACCAAGGTATGGATGCCGCCCAATGATTCCAAAATATACTAAAAATTTTCAATATTTGTAACCTTGTTTGGTTCCAATCTAACACTAAAAAAGGACAGCTACTCAAACAAGTTCTTTTTTCTTTTTCTTTTTTTAATTAATTTTTTATTCCCTTCATTTAGTTATAGGTATGTAAGTTTGTGGCAAGTCTTTTAGATTAAAAAATATAAATTTTCTGATAAATTTGTGGCTCTATAAAACGTAGAAGGGTTCTTTTTTCTTTTTTTGTTGAGGAAAGATAGAAGGGTTCTTCTGACAATCACATTTTTTATGCCTTAAATTAGTAGGGTCAACCAAGAGATACAATCCAGCAAGACAGGGTTGCAGATTCTTTAGCTTTGCTAGTATCGCCGGAGTACATGATGTCAGGCATGACAACCAAAAAAATCGTCGTGCTTAGTTTATCAATCTTATTGTTTCTTTGGTTGACGTCCAACTTTACTGCGAAACACAATGGCCCATCTTCATCTAGTAGGACTTACATTTACATTGGTTTCCTTAAATGGACCATTAAAGTTTTCTAAGTTGCAACACAATTGGAAGAAAAAATGGTCTGAATACTTTCATCATAACTAATAAAGCCTATTCAAATGAATATGTTCATTTATAACTAAAATTTTAGAAAATTTTCGAATGAATGTTTTATTTGTGGAGACGTGAGAGTGTTGTAACTTAATTAGCATCTTTCAGTATTTTAATAAAGATGTTTAAGATTCAAATTACCTCTCCAACTACCAAATTATTTGTTGGATTAAAATAGATTGACCCTGATTAATTAATTCAATTAGCTAAGTTAATTAGTTAGGTTAAATTACATGCAAATCATGGAGACACCAACAAATTACTAAATAACTAATATGCAGCGGAAAATAGATAACACGGTGATTTGTTAACGAATGAGGAAAACTTTTCGCAAAGCAAAAACCCCACCGGGTGAATTTCAGGTCTTCATTTTCAAGAATTCATTAATCAATAATCAAGTGGTTATAAGTATGAGAAATCTTATCACTACCCTAGCCTATCCCAAAATACCAACCTACATTTGAACATTTACTTCAATACCCAATTGAACTTGATCTTGTAGCGAACTTCTTCGCTTTGCATAAATCTTCAATCTGTGACTAACTCCTTTACAGGGATCCCAGTACGTGACTAACTCCAGTAACTTGATTGATTGTTGTTGGCTTCAAAGTTCTTCACTTCATAAACGATAAATATCAAAAAGCATTAATTTACAAAACCTTGAGGTGTACAAACACAGTAACTTCACATAGAGTATATGAGTTTTGGGTCTCTGTTTCTGTACTTGATGACTTTTAAAATAAGTCTTATATATGACTAGGGTTGTAGAGAGGGAAACCCTAATCATTTAAGTTATCATGAGCCGAATTTCAGATTTAAGAATTCTAAAATCATAATTCTCAATAAATCAAGCTTGTGTCGAGCTTGTGTTGAGTTCCATCATTAATCCTCGATAGTAGCTAGTGTCAAGTTAGTGTCGAGCTTTAATTAAACAGCTTTTCTTCACTTGTTTCTTGGATCAAACTTCATGTCTTTAATGAAACCACTTGCTATGTTTGAATAACATACTCTTGATACATTAAACCCAACTTAGATCTGTCCAATTACAAGTAAAGTATATTTTGTCAAAGGACTAGCCAATTATATAGAAAATATGACCCTAACATTATTAACTAATTATAAAAATTTTAAAGTGTCTTAAACACACCCAAAAAAAAAAAAAAAAAAAAAATTGATAGTTTAAACTCATTAATGAAAGTTTGTAGAGTTTTGAGTATATATGACAAAATATTAGTTGAGATTATATCAACAAGTCAAGAGAGATACACCCTTGCACACATTTTGTCATAACTAATACACATGTCAAGTAATGATTGAATTAATTTTCATAAGTGGTGCCACAGTGGTCTCCATGTGTAAGTGGTGTAATCCAATCGTATGTTAATAAATATGCAAGTTATATTAAAGTGTGTGGTTGAATGTGTGTCCATAGAAGAATTCAGATTATATTTACCATAATCCATATTTAAAATTTTTAGCCTTGAAATAGTTATTTTCCTGCTAATGCTAGCATCTTTTTCATCTCTAAATAATTTTTTTTTTAAACTCCCTCAACAAATTATTCACTCCTTTCGCTGTTTCATTGTAGTCAAAAATCAAAATGTCACATAGCACTATTTGTGATTGACCTTGGGAGGAATGGCACGACTAATTGGCTATAATTTGAGCTTTCACCCTCTAATTAGAGTATTTGAACCTTAACATATCAAAGACCTTCAAGGTAAACTTACCACCAATAATTTTTAGTCCTTCAATTGACAAAGAAAAAGCCTGCCGACCTATATGCAATGATACTATGTTCTTGGGGCACATATCACCCACATGATCCGGGTCAATTCTTTCTCTGAGTTGAATCTCCTAAATTAGGCAATTACAGGTTAGCTAGTTTAAACCATTATGTAACATTGACATTTTTAAAACCTTGAAACTTTCTATATGTTATGCATAAAAAATAAATAAATAAATAAAAACTGAAATTCTTTAAAAACAAAATTCGTTGCTTTGTTAATTCATCTTATTTTCAAAGGGAGAGCAGACTTCAACTAATCATTGATTTAAATACCGAAGTCTTCATGGTCGGCTACCCATTGTTCTCTTACATATAACCTCATCAGAGACATATATTCTTTCACACACACACTCTCTCTCTCTCTCTGGCATATAGATAAAAATACAAGCTTAGACATTCAAGCTGTTGCTAAGCTCGATTTCTGTAAATAAGCAAAATGGGGTGCAAGTCATCAGACGAGCCAAAGCCAAAGCACAGGAAGGGCTTGTGGTCACCTGAAGAAGACCAAAGGCTCCGAAACTATGTCCTCAAACATGGCCATGGCTGCTGGAGCTCCGTCCCCATTAACGCCGGTGAGTTTGCTATACCCCTCTATCAATGATCATGTTTAAGTACATTGCGGTACATGGTACCTTAACTAACAAATTCTTAATGGTAAAATAAAGGATTAATTGAGTTATCATGAGGTTATGGGATCATTTAATTACTTTGTTCATTGTAATTATTGCCTTTTATAGTCAACTCTAAACTATAACTTATAGTGTTCACTTTATCATCCAAAAGTTAAAAGTAGTAAATTAGTGGATTGATTCGGTGATAGGCGCACGCATATTAAAGAATCAAAATCAACATAATAGTTTTTATTAATATGAAGTACACATTCAACCAGTTCATTAATATTTTTATTTTTAATCTTGAAATATGTTTTGGATATAGAGTAAGACTTAGGTACAGTATTTAGGTGTTATTTTTATTTAAGTTTCCTTTTTAAGATTCTATCATATAGATTTTTTCTTATGGGATGGAAGTGTATTTTTTAGTTAAGTAACTATATGGCTGAATTTTAATAGAGGAACCTAAAGAATAGCACCTAAGGTACTGTATCTAAGTTTTGTCCTTGGATATATATGGATGGACATTGTACATTTATATTAATTTAAAATGGTGATTTCAAAATTTTATTGTTTAGAGTGCATTTTGCTCATAACCTCTAGAGTGGATAATTAAAATTAATCCAAAAGAAGATTATGAAGAACTACCTTGAATAAACCTATATTTGGATATTTTCATAAGCCTCCCTGTTTTCTATGGCATTGTTTTAATAGCAAAAATGTGCCTTGAATTTCATTGACTTGAAATGAGAGAGATCCAACCCAAATAAACACTTCCACTTCTATGAAGTTGAATTTGTTATTTTAACCAAAAAATAAAGTTGAATTTGTTATATTCTAAAGTTAATTATACAAGTGACTTACTGAATGAAGACAGATGATTATTTTCTTATTCAGCCATCTACCTCATTTTATAGTCTTGTCCAAGCATATAAAAATAACCAATATAATTACAGAGTCCTGATGTACGGTAAATTGTGTGGCATACTGTAAAATACTAAAATGTCTAACTTGTTTTTCATTTTTTTTCTTGATGGTGATAGTGTTAGAAAAGTTCTATATATATATAGATAACTTTGGACCTTTGGCTGCTTAATAATAACTTTTACTCTTACTTTTACTTTTATTATAGTTAATTACTCGCTTAATTGTTCGGAGTTAGTAGGATGCTATCCTAAGTCAGTAGCAAAATTTCGAGCCCCCCCAAAAAAAGTCAGTAACAAATGTATTTCTGGTGAAATCTGAAATGTTCGAGTGAAAGAGATTGATTATGACCTCTTTTTTTTTTTTCTTTGATAGACAGAATATGACTTCTACTTGAATTGACTGAAACACCCTCATCAGTTGACTTTTCTCCCATCCTCATCACTAAGTGTAACACTTTTCTTGCAGGCTTGCAGAGGAATGGAAAGAGCTGCAGATTAAGGTGGATTAATTACTTGAGACCAGGATTGAAACGAGGGATGTTTAGCAAGCAAGAGGAGGAGACAATTCTGACCCTTCATCATATGTTAGGCAACAAGTAAGAAAGAAGGGTGCACTTACTTTTGTTTTATTTTTTAATTTAGCTTTGCTAATTAGTGATTAAAAATTCCAGAATAACATTCTACAATTCTATATTCAAAGCTAAAAACATGGGCACTTCTCAGTTCATGACGTTAATATAAAATTATAAGTAGCCATCAAGACAGATACTTGCAAGTCATCTCAATACACCAATCAACTGTGAGGTTATAATCTTTGTGATCATGACAATCATGCAAGCAATGCAATTTGCTCACTATTCTCAAGGGTGGCACAATTGTCTCATGATGATGTTTTATGAAGCTGAGATCTTTAATTTGAATCCTCCCTTCTCTCTCTCTCTCTCTCTCTCTCTCTCTGTTGTTGGAGTCAAACTCACTTATGGCTTATGAAAAACCAAAAAATAAAAACAAAAACAAAAAACCCTTGCCCACTAGGTTGAATCTATTGGGCTAAGTGGAAGTATAATTGTTAAAAGTAAAAATGGTGCAATAATTTTTATATTTTAATTAGTAGGTAGGGAGAAAGTGATGACTAAGGTTAGCACATGTAATGTAAGAGTTTTGTGTGGGGAAGTCTTGATGATGAATGGAATAAGAAAGTAAACCTAATAGTTTTATCCTATAACGATGCTTAGTAATTGTACCACTGCAAACCAAGTTAGAGATTATCGGAGGGCACAGGCTTAAGTTAGAGAGGGTCGCTCTATTTTTTGAAAAACTTGAAGAGCAAGAGTTATTTTTATTTCAATATGAGCTCACCTTTGTTGATGGTGTAGAACTCTCTTTTTATAAGGTTGAAGAAGACCTCTAATTAGATGTCTATTAGAAATCTTCCTCCAATTGAAGCTCTTACTTGTCAATCAAGTAATCTTATTCTTTGGGATGACTTGAATTAAGGAGATTATATGAGGGATTAAATCTCTCTCTCTCTCTCTCTCTCTCTTTTTTTTTTTTTTTACGAGTCTTTATTTGACCTAGCTCTATGATTAACTTATTTTAGCCTTTAGGCATATCATAGTACATTTTTGTTTTATAGGTAACCCGGTAATTAAGAATATATAGTAGTATACAAGAACTATTTTTTGTTATAAACAACAATGATAAAGGTAATACCGTTTGTCATTGAGCAGGTGGTCTCAGATAGCACAGCATTTGCCTGGAAGAACAGATAATGAGATTAAGAACTACTGGCATTCTTATTTGAAGAAGAAAGTGGCCAGAGCTGAAGAAATGGAAGCTCATACCAAAACACAGTATACTAGTTCAAGCTCAGATACTGTGGATTCTTCAAACTCTCCCAAAAATCCCAGAACTGGAATTCCAAATATTTGTAATTCACTTGAACACATGGAAAAATCAACAACAAATGCTTATCAGTCACCTAAAGAGGCTAACTGTAGCCCCTTACCAAAGCTTTTATTTGCCGAGTGGCTTTCCTTAGATCATGTTCAAGGTGAGAGCTTTGCAAATTCTGCTGAGGGACTAATTGGTAGAGATGCATTTTCTCAAAATTCAAACTTCCAATACTCTCCCATGCAAGTTTTTTCATCCAATGAAGGAACATATAGTGGTGAATTTCACAATGGGCTAAGCCATGGCTCAGCCACTACTGAGACGTTCAATTTACAATATAAGTTTGAGGATCAGATTTCAGGAAATGGGTTTGTTGATTTCATCTCTGGGGGTGATGCATGTAGTGATTTCAACATGAATAATGGTGTAATGTATATCTGAGCACTAAGGGCAACTTTCTGGGCAACTGAGGAAGAATAACTTCTAATTACTCTTATTGTAATAATATTGATACTAATAAAGGGCCACTATACAATTTATCTGAAATTAATAGCTTCTTTGACCATAAAATAGGTCATTAAAAACCAGATAAGTTTAATTAGTGGTTATTCTTCCATGTAGTTGCTTTTGGGGACACCCTTATTCATTTGTTTCAAATACAGTGCCTTGCAATTTGTGATCTTCTTGTGTTGCTTGGACTCCTGAATTAATATGATTCAGAAAGTGTAAAAGTGGTCCTTGATGTGGGGATTCTCTTCTATTATGTGTCTAATTGCTTATCATTCACACAATAGTTACCTGAAAGCTTGTTCTTGGATCCGAAATTAAATCCAAGGAATTTTGACTTCAAATGACTAACAGATTGTATTGTCAATTACTTATCCCATCAAACTTGTTATCATACATATACCTTTGTAAAGTGCAACTGTGGTGATATTTTTAAAAGAAGTTAAAAGTTACATTTGAAGGTTAGGAAGGGAGGCATTTGCTACAAATTAGGTTGCTTTTACAATGACCCTAACCATTCTTAGAGTGCTTGCGACTAAAAATCAAGAATCTGTTTCAAGACTAACTTATATGTGTATATATATATATTTCTTTTGATGAATAACTTGTATGTGTATATAATTGGCAAGACAAAAGCTCTCCACATAAAATGGCATGTTGTGGTAGATTATGCCAAATGGATGATTGGTCATTCATTTTGGGAACCATTTGAAGCCATTCTTCTTTTATTGCTAATTGCTTCTGTATGCATCCCAAAACTATCAAAATCACATAACAAAACTAAATAAGATCAACGTGTGAGAATCTTACAGTTCCCCATTCTTTATTCAACATCTGTATTGGGTTTATGATAATGTTTTTTAAACTTAATTGTTGGGCCAGCTGTATCTTCTATATTATATAGCAACATGACTTTAATAGATAAAATTTTCACCTAAAAAAGGTTCTGGTTCCATTGACTTTACAAAGAATTCAAATCATAGAACATTTTACACCAGCACCATTGTCGTTCTACAAAGCATAGGGTTGTAAACAAAAGAGCCTAGCTTTACCTGCCTCATCCAGCTGGGGCTTACTAATACACCGTCAAACATAAAAATGAATAACAATTGAAGGGTTTGTGAACTATATACACCCTCCCCTCATTAGGCAATTGATTACATAATAATGTGTCCATATGCTTGATTGATCATTAGGCCAATCGGATTATTCTAATTACAATGACTAGAACAAAGTCACATCTTTCAAATTTATATTTGTGCGGAACGAGAAAAGGACTAAATCATGACTTGCGCAAACTCATACATTTCACGAAATTATGATGTGGTCTGTGAGTACTAAGCTAGCCCATAAAAGAACAACAGCAACTACGACAATTGTTGTGATAGGCGTCCACTTCAGGGCAATTACCTGTGAAGAAAAATAAATTGAAAATATTACAAAAACTTAAAACTATGCTTTATTTGGGTGGTGATGAGAAATGAGAATATGATAGAAAAGAGTAGAAAAATTTTGCATGCCTCCAGGCGTGGGGAGCTCCATATTGAGGACACAGTTTGAGGTGTCACAAATATTCGATCCGATATTTCTGCCAAGAGAAGAAGAATAATACATGATTTATGTGTTTATTCATTATTAACAAATTGATGTGAAAAAAAAAAAGAACATGAACTTCACCAGCATTTTGCCTTCGTTCTAAAATTTCAGATATGTGTTTAGTAACAATTTCTACATCTTGTTTCCTATTAGCATTAAGCTTTGATAGGTTGGCCTGCGTTCTTGTATCTGTGTATTGTCTTCTGATATTCCCAATAATGCTATCTGAGAATTAAATTTCAGCAATATAGTTTCCAGAAAAAAAAATATTGATAAGAGCATAAACCACAGAAGATTATAAATATCCGGCGTGGGAATTAGTGTATAAAATATATCATGTTCTTCTTGTTCTATAATTCGAGTGCTACACATCAATATCAACTTGTTGTAGTAAATAGAAATTACCAAACTTCACAAAGCTGTATGGTCTGGTGATTTTCTCTACGAGTCTATTATCAAACTTCTCAAACTCCTTTTGCAAATCTTGTAGATAATGGAAAGCTAGTTTTCTTGGATATGAAGAATCGCACAATGTGATGAAGATGATTCCATTGTCGACCAAGTGGCTAGCTTAATGTCAAAACATTAAGTAAAATAGATAAATACCATCATCCCTTCATTATGATGATGAATGTTTTACACCATGATCAACTTCTTTAGTTTTGTTTATATTGCTATTAAAACCCAAAAAGAAAAAGAAAAAAAGAGAGAGGATATGATGGAATTAATATCATGATTTCAATCAAAAACTTTGAACCCCAGTATTTCTATTATGGCACTTGGCACATGAATTAGATGTCCAAAAAAATCGGAAATATTGCTAGTAATTATAATTAAAAATAATAATAACAAATCACATTTTTCATGAAATATCTAATGTGATATTATGTGAAACATAGTGCATAATCGTTCTATGGAAAATAAAATAGACAAGTAACAAAAGGAAATAAAGGATATATACTTGAAGCAGTGATGATCAATGTGAATGGTCATCTTGGAATGTGCCAAGGCTCCTTTGGAGATTTCTTTGAGTATGAACTCTGCTTTTTGCTTGTAAAATAAGAAGTTGTTATTTTCCTCAATCGTATACCTAGGTCCTTGTGCAAGAGGCAACCCATCGCTAACTCTTCCAACTATCGTTAGCTTAACCATTTACCAAGAAATATTAATCAGTTCTCCTTTAAGGTAATGAGGTTAGGATTGATTTGGACTTAAAAGGAAATGTCTTTTATAGGACAAACGGGGAAAGGAAGTAAGAGACTTGGAGCTGAAGTTATTCCTTGGGTGTGCAATAGAAATCAATTCCAGAGGAGAAAAGCAGTGTATATGTTGAGGGGGTAGCAAAAGTTTTAAAGATTCATTTCCTTTCTTGTTTCTTTTCCATCTTTTCTTTCCAATATCCACATTAAGTATAATGCATGTAACTTAAGCTTGCTTTGGTATGACTTTTTTTTTCTTAGTGGGAATCAAGTTGCAGCAAAATAATTAACCCAAATGCATTTGATTAAATAAATTTTTACATGATCATAAAATTTGCAGCCTAAGACCAAAACATATATTACCACAATTTTTTTTTTCAAATCCACCTAAGAACTCTTACCTTGTTGTGCCAAATCTCTTACGTACCAGCCTAGAGCATTTGTATTGGTGGAGGTATATAGTTAAAATGCTAAATTTAGCAACTAGATATAACAGAAGTGGCACAAAAAGCTAGTGCATTGATGGAGTTATAGTCATATCATTTGGCTGTTGCATTACAGCGCACAACCAAAAATAGCTGCACTGTAGCTAAGAAGGTTAAAAAAAACCATTTTTTATTAAAAAATATATTATTTTATTGTGTTAGTGATGATATTTGTTATTTATTGTACTAAATATATTATTTTATTACGTTAAATGGTAAAATAAAATCACTGATATTTGGTATTTTGTAAAAGGAGATTGTAAAGTAACTTTTTTGTGGTATTAAATTCCTAAATTTTTGCCTCCACAATTGGATGCTATAAGAACACCTTCCACCACCGATGACCACCTTTGATCTCTGGCTTCCATTAGGCCTGAATAGTCATGTCAAGCCGAATCTACTCTATATGAAATCTCTTGCTTGGAGAGAGATTGTTGTTGTTCCTTACTTTGAAGGTCATATGTTTCCCAGGCATGGAACGACATCGTTTTTTGAAATTAAAAAAAGTTTTGGAAGACATTACTCTTTTTCAAGTGATCTCATGTCTCACTATGACACATCATCAACGCAAAAAAAAAAAAAAAACCCTTCCCTTCCTCCTTTCAATGTTCACTCTAAACTGATATCTGCTATTCCGCTTTGTTTCGTTTTTTCTTTGCAAATATCATATTCACAAGGTCAGCATAGTGTTCTTAATTTTCCTCTTTCATATACTCTTTCTGTTGTGTAATTTAGCTATTTTCTGCCACCTCAAGGATAAACCCATCTGTTCAGCCACTTACTTACCGTTCGCACGTTTCGTTCTGAACCAACAATCAGGGGAAAAGGAAAACCCAAAATTAGCCTCTTCAGAAATTGAACAAAGCCGTTCTCTTTGGTCAAGAACCAATAGCATCCCTTACAATCTAAACCATTTTGTGACTATCAAATCCTCCAAAAATAAAATAATTATTGTCCTATAAATACAACTTATCCCATGATTTCAAACTCTATTGTACATTTTTGTTTGATCTTTCACTGAACAAATATTGATTCTTGGCTTAGAATATAATTTTATTTTTTATTATGCCTTCTAGAACAGTCACTAAAGAGAGTGAAATCCGAGGGTCAGCAAGTTTTTTGGCCTTGCACAGAGAGAGAGAGAGAGAGAAATCTGAAGGTCGCTGCCACCATTAGGCTAGTGTCCCACCACCGTCAGACTCAAATTTTAATGATGGGGTTATTCCACAATGAAATGGGCAACAACAGCTTTCATTGGTAAGCTAATATAAATATTCGAATCCTGCAATATATGTTTTGTTGCTTGCTATCGTGCCTATGGTTTTTCTAAATGGGACCCGATTTGAATGTTTGGGTTTCTTTGAAAGCAGATAAAATTTGCACTGTTCTATATATGTTAATTTTGGTATTCAATATATTCATTTTTATTGCACTCCACATGTTCGATGAAATCTCTTTTACACCTTAATATGTGATGTTTGTATTTGATTTTTTCCGCCTCATAGTACGATAAATCTAAATGATTTTTTCATTTATGAACAATGAATATGAACATAAGTTTTCAAGGATGAATGCGCTAGAAGATATCAACATGGTGTATAGAATAAATTATCAACCAAATATGATGCAATTGGTAATATTACATTACATGTACAGAGTTTTTTGTCATAGCGATGTGATGGTGTGTTTACTTATTGCAAATAGTATTGCACCACAATATCAGATGAATAGCAACAGTCCTCCAAGAACTTCTTTGGCATTTCCTACCCAAACATCAACCCAACTGTATGTAATTGATGGTCTCTACGTTAGAAATATTGCTCTAGTGGTAATGATAACTACATTTTAGTAACACACTTGCAAATTGTTTGATAAAATTATAATGTTATTCTAAAATTCATTTTGTATTGTTCATAGTTTAAAGTTTAATAAATGATGCGTATAATTCTCGCTATAGTACTTACATTACCTGACTGCCTAAGAGTTGGCCATGGTCAATAATATTTCAAATCATTGGCTTCTTTCTCCTCTGGGTTTGTATCAATTTATTTTATATTTTCCTTTTTTTTTTTATGTAATTAATAATGTACTTCATATATTATAATTGTTTTCTTAAATTTATAATCACTATGAAATTAGAGGGTGGGAGAGAGAGACTAACTCTGACTATGATAAATTTCAGGTCAATTGAGCCACACGTGAAAGGAAAAGATTTACTCTGACTGTGATATTGCTTCAAGTCCTTTCTCTTTTGGGTTTGTTTTCTACTAAATTATCTTTATCTTTTTTATAATTCTTTGTTAGCACTGTATAGATTTTCATTATTAACATAACTAGTTGCTAATCCGTATGATACACTGGAAAATTACTGAAAATGAAATCTAATGAATGCAAAGCAATTATGCAAAATACCATTTAAATTAAAAGACAAATATTAATAAATACCGTTATCCTTAACTATTTGTGATACATTTAGAGTTTCATATCTAAATTACTACAATACTACTTGAAGCAACTGAAGCTCACAATATAAGTATATTATATGAGGTCAAAACTTATATTATCTTCAAGCTCCCCTTAGCCATATAGAGTACCTAACAAAAAAAATTTTGTATTGAATTTGATTTTAGAGGACTTATTCAAAATTATTTAAATTAAACCTCACAAATTAGAAAGAAAAAATAAATAACGTTACAACATTGTAGTTGATTACTATACAAATAAACTACCAATTTAACATGATAAATCGCTATTATTAATTTAGAAAGCAAAAATTAACAAAATTAAAGTTGTTACCCATTTAACCTAAAACTTTTCATATTCTAAAGTTGTCAAACACCTATTAACAAATAACTATTGATATAAATATTCAGTAATTACTTCAATATCGCAAGTTATTCATGTTGTAAAAAAATTGAGAGAATAACATAACAAGCATCTTAAAAAACTAAAGAAGCAAGCGGTTTGGTTAGCATACTAGTTAGTTAATTTATATCAAAAGACATAAAAATCTTACAATCAAATAGAATCCATAAATATATAAATACATGTGGTACAATCAGATAAATAAAAGGTTTGTCAAGATGCAGTAGCTATTGATGAGGGTAATCTCTATCGTAAACTTGTGATAATGATAAAGATGCAACAACTACTAATTATGCAGATCTAGCATAATCTTATTTTGATTCAATTACAACAAAAATGACAATAATTACTATAAAAAAATTATATAAAAAAACAGTCTTTTATGATATTGCTAAGAGTACAATCAAAGCTAATAGAAGGAATTTTAAATCGATTTCAATGATGAAGGAGTGATTCACTTAAATGAGGAGATCAAGAAAAAAGGAGAAGTATCATGTTTTGAGTATAGTATTGAATTTTAAACTCTATAATTCAATTTGCTAACTACTAAAATACCTTAGCAAATTGAATTTCTGCAGGCACAGATACTACTAAAACTCTATCATTCAATTTTTAAAAAAAACTCTATCAAACGGATACTGCTAAAACTCTATCACATAGATTACACAATATAAACCAATAATGTTACCGTCTCAAACATTTAAAAAAAAAAACCAATTTTAAACATAGAAACAAACAATCATATATCAGTACAAATACCCAACCTAAATACATAAAAACTCATATATGACCCACAACACAAAAGAGGTAGTAACAAAATTATTTTAAAAAAAAAAAAAAAAAAAAAAAAAAAAACAACAGCAACAACAACAACAACAATAATAAAGAACAACACTATTAATTTAATCCTTACATTGAGCTATTATGCAGGTAGCCACGAGAATAGAGGTCAAGAGCAACTGGGATTTAGAGATACCTAAACTAAATCATCTATCCTTTTAGTATTAATATAGTGTGAGGAGAGGAAGATATGAAGGAGTTAGAAAGCCAAAGTCTGATGTTAGGAAGCTGAAGGGTTGCCGTTTGAGATTGTAACTGTGGAACACAAAGGGTTTCTGTTTAAAATTGTAACTGTAGAACACAAAAAGTTGTCTTCTAAAATTGTAACCGTGAAACACAAAGGGTTGAGAATTATTTTCTTTTTATTAGCATATTTAAATTTAAGAAAACTAATGTTATATTGTAGGACAAATTCAGGAAAAAGAATGGTAATGACACGGCAGTTAATGTGGCTCAACCTGAGCGTAACAACATTAAATGTTACACTTTAGCTTTTAGTAATATATAGATTAGAAAGTGAAAGTCTGGCGTTAGGAAGCTGAAGGGTTGCTGTTTGAGATTGTAACCATGAAATACAAAGGGTTGCTGTTTAAAATTGTAACCGTAGAATATAGAGGGGTACCATCTAAAATTGTAACTATGGAACACAAAGGGTTGGGAATTATTTTCTTTTTATTAGTATTTTTAAATTTAAGAAAACTAATTTTAAATTGTAAGACAAATTCAAGAAAAAGAATGGTAATGATATGGCAGCTGATGTGGCTCAACCTAAGCGTTGTAACATTAAATGCTATGCTTCAACTTTTAGTAATATATAGAATATAGATAAAGCATTGTATTAAAGTTACCTAATATATGGTTTCTCAAAAAAAAAAAAAAAAAAAAAGTTACCTAATATATGTGTTAGATGAAGATGACATTGCTAGCTTTATTTTTGTTTAGCAATTGGTTATATGATTTTATTCCAAGGTCACAAATTTCATGTCTTTGATTATTAATAAAGTCAAAAATTGCCAAAATCAAAAGATGAAAAAAAAGAGAAATAAAGGAAAGTCAAAGAAAGAAAAAGAAAAAGAAAAATTAAAGGGTAGACAAAATAATAGTTGTTATAGGTGTCATAGAAATTGCAAAAATCATCTTGAGTTTGAATCACATTTATAAGTCCTGGAAGTATTTTATGTGTCTTGATATTACTCCAACAAATGATATTTTAAGGATTACAAGGAATATTATTATTAGCAGAACCCATATTATATTTTAGTTAGTCACTAAAAAAAAAAACATATTTAGTGGCTTTCTTGGTAGATTTCAATTGATGATTGTTTGTTCTAAGCTTACTTTATGTTTTTACTATCAAAATGTATCTGAAACACCAATGACTCAAATCATAGTTCTAATATCCTATAAACCATTACATCTTTGTGGCATTCTAACTAATATTATGGTTTTGTATTTTCAGCCGAATCAACTTATAGATAAATATTGACAAATGGCAAGTGGTAGTTATACAGTTGTCACAAATCACATGAAATGTTGGTTGGGGTTAAAAATATAAGTCTTTGTTTCTACCTATATGTATTAATCCGAAGGATAACACACTCTATCAAGTCTATGAAATTCTATATGTATTATTTTTGTGATCTTTTAACTTTATGAAATTCTATGTCTGGTACTTTTTGTTTTTGTTAGTACCATGGGTTAAAAATGTGACAAAATGAACGTGTAGAACCCTTGAACATTTGGATTTCTATATTGAAGCCATGCAATTTTAATAAGCATTTGGAATTTACAAGAGATGTGAAATGAGTCATCTTTTTTTCTTTTTTTCCTTTGTAGAAAGTATAATACATTTGATTAATCAAATTTATTATTATTATTTGTAAGGTCAAAGGTAAAAATTATTCGTATTTTTTAGTGTGCATTTTTTTTTTCATTATCATTATTTCTTCCTTCTCTCCCGTTTATTTTCTTTGTTAGGTGAACATTTAAAGATGAAAAGTAACCCAAAAAAATAAAATAAAATGCCTATGCAATATAAGTTGCTTTGTGACTTTGTCAAGAAAACATTTACCAATAAAAAATTAAAAAATAAAAATTTAAAAAAGGAAAAAATAATAAATAAATAAAGGAAAAAAATTTCTACGCATTGTATGGGTTAAAGACTAGTATACATAAAAGTAGAGAGCTCATGCAGGAAAGCATGAGGTTCTACCATGTATAGCGCACCCTATGAAAAGAATTGAAATACTCTTAAGCAACATTAGAGTTAAGAACAAATTTAGAAATAAGGATTCTTTATTTCTTTTGGTTCAATGTTTCGTGACTAATTTTTGTTACATTTTTTATTTAATATTTTAAGACTAATATTTGTTTCATTTGATTCAATGTTTCAAGAATTTTCCTCTCTCTCACACACACAGAAACTCTTTGCATTTCCATTTACTCTTCTATCTTCTACTCCTTTATATACACATGCCTAGAGCTCTTGGCTTCATGTCATCTCATTTCAAATACACTAAAACAAAAAACGATATCATTTACCTTCAACCTTTTAACGACACCTACATAATTCCAACATTGCAATACCATTTGATCCTAACCCGTATAAGTAGGCTTTGACTAAGGAAAGGGGCTTGGGTTTTTATTTAGTGACGGTAGCTTACGGTTTTGATGTTATAGAATGACATTGTGGATTTTGTGAAGGTTGTGATTCGCTTTGAGTTTTTGAATGTTTCAAGACTAATTTTTGTTACATTTTTTATTTAATATTTTAAGACTACTATTTGTTTTATTTGGTTCAACGTTTCAAGACTTTTACTTTTTCTCTCTCACACAAAAAACTCTTTGCATTTTCATTTACCCTTCTATCTTCTACTCCCTTGTATACACATGCCCACAGCCCTTGGCTTCATGTCATCTCATCTTAAATACACTAAAACAAAAAATGATATCATTTACCTTCAACCTTTCAACCACACCTACATAATTCCAACATTGTAGTACCATTTGATCATACTTAATCCGTATAAGTAGGCTTTGACTAAGGAAAGGGGCTTGGGTTTTTATTTTGTGATGGTAGCTTACGGTTTTGATGTTATAGAAGGACATTATGGATTTTGAAAAGGTTGTGATTTGCTTTGAGTCTTTGAATGTTTGGGATTTGGTTTGAGAAAGTCATAAATGTATTTTGTTTTAGAACTAAAGAAAAAGAAAAAGAAAATTTCCAAATTGATTATTTATGAAGTTAGCTATTTTTTTTTTTTTTTTAATTCTATGTTAAAACTCATAATTTTTAGGTTTCTTTACTGCTCTTTTGTGTAGCATGAGCCATAGTGATAAAAATAAAAATCGATGATAATTTCAAAGAAATTTCTGCCTTTTTTTAAAAGGATACGAAAGCCTAACTAAAGACAATTAAATATTGATAAAATTTTATTTTATGCTTTAAATTCTTATCTAAAGATTTCAAAATCATTTAATCAATTTAAAAAATAAAATCTATTTTTAACGGTAAATATTATAATATGTTATAGTGTTATACAATTTTTTAAATATAAAATATGAATTAAGAAAATCAAGTTTCAAAGTATTCAACAATACTGTGGGCAAACATAAATATTATACAACAAAAAAAGTATTATATTTAGGTCTTAATATATATGAAAATGATTTCCAATGAAATTGTAAAATTGTTCGCGTATCGCGTGGAACATCATCTAGTTACTATAAATTTTTGGACAAAGTTTAACTACAACCTTACTCAATACCTATTTCGAAGCTCATTCGCAGAGGAAGCTTCATTGCAGGGTTTGAGGGAGTAAAACATTGGGTGAAGTTTAAATATGAACGGTTGCCGTTGTTTTGCCATTACTGTGGCTTGCTTGGCCATGATGTCAAGAACTGTGCAGAACACTTTGCGGCGACGAAGAATGGAGGCAAGGTCGACTACCAATATGGGGATTTTCTTAAAGCTATGGGAGGTCGAGCAAGGAGTAGTCCGGTTGATAGAAAGACAGGGGCGGCTGAATACAGTCCAGAGGGGGGTGGTGAAAATTCCGGCGCTGGTCGG
This sequence comes from Quercus lobata, assembly GCF_001633185.2. Lineage (NCBI taxonomy): Eukaryota > Viridiplantae > Streptophyta > Magnoliopsida > Fagales > Fagaceae > Quercus > Quercus lobata. The sequence continues at coordinate 14,296,049 of NC_044912.1, read as the reverse complement.
TACAGGTCGAAGGGAGAGCCGGTCAGGTGTGAAGAAACGTTGCAGCATAGCAGAGCTGAGGCGGCGGACGATGGACAATGTCGAAACCCTAGACACGAGGATGAAGTCCATTCCGGATTTTCAGGGATCATGCCGCACGGCCAGGGAGGCAATCACGCCCATGCAGGTTTCGTGAGTAGCACTGCTGACGTGCACAATTCTGTAATAGAGCTGAAGGAAGAATTGATAAAAAAAGTGGCTGACTTACCTAGTGGGCTGTTGAGCAAAGCACATGATAATAAAGTGTTGGGCTTGAGTACGGAGGAGATGGGCTGTGAACAATTTTCAGATGGGCTAAAGGCTAGTAAGCCCAAGTCATCTTGGACTAGATTCCAAAGGATGGACTTTGGGCTTGGGAGTTTGCAACAGATGTTGCTACCGTCCAATGGAAAAAGGCCAATGATAGTAGAATTTGATGGGAACCAAATTTTGAAGGAAGATGAGGGAAGAGCTAAGAGGGGGAAATTAGAGAATGGGGAAGCTTTTGTGTTTGAGAGATCGGCGGGGGTGGATGACCACCCTTGCCGGGAGCAATGAGGTTGTTATTCTGGAACTTCCAAGGGCTTGGGAACCCTTGGACAGGTCGAAGCCTTCGCAAACTTGTGAGGGAACAAGCTCCCACTGTGTGTTTTCTTATGGAAACACGTCTAGATAAGGAAGGGTTTGATAATTTGTATGGAGACTTGCAATTTCAGAATAAAATCATAGTTAAACAACCAAATGCAGGAGGTGGATTGGCTTTACTATGGAAGAAGGAAGTTGGGATGGATCTGATTAATTATTCGCCTAATCACATTCTAATGAAGGTCACTAAAGAGGATGGGTTTGTTTGGTTTTTTACTGGCTTTTATGGTTGGCCTGAGGCTCAGAATAAAGAAAAATCTTGGCATTTACTGGAACATCTGAGGAGTTTTGTTAATGGTGCATGGCTTTGTGCAGGAGATTTCAATGCAATTCTAAATAGTGCAGAGAAGTTAAGTTTAAGGCCTCCTAATTCAGCAGAGATTGATGCTTTCAGGACTGTGTTAGATTCTTGTTCTTTGGAGGATTTGGGATACAGAGGGTATACCTACACGTGGTCTAATAAGAGGCCTGGTGTAGCTAATACCAAATTAAGACTTGATAGAGCTGTGGCAACTATGGAGTGGCGGGAAAAATTTCCGATATCTACAGTTTCTCATCTTCCACCCCATGCATCGGATCATTTGCCAATTTTGGTGCATGTGAAGAGTGTTCAAAGGTTTCAGAAAAAATTTAAAAAGGGGTTTAAATTTGAAGAAAATTGGTTACTGTGGGAGGATTGTGGCGGAGTGGTTAAAGATGCTTGGGAGATGGTGGGAGGGGGGGTGTCGGGCCTAGCTTCAATAAAGGAGAAGATTAAGTTCTGTGGTGAGGAGTTGCAAGCTTGGGGATCTTCAAAGTCAGAGCCGAATGATGTAGCAATTAAAACTCTCCAAAACCAACTGGAGGTATTAAATAGTGCTGAAGTAGTGACTGAAGAAGCAAAGGCCGAATATTTGAGTGTTAGTAAACAGCTGGATGATTTGCTGCTAAAGCAGGAAGTTTACTGGGCACAACGGTCACGGATCCCGTGGCTTAAACATGGAGATAAAAATACTAAATACTTTCACTCAAAAGCCTCCCAGAGACGAAGGCGAAATTATGTTAAGGGAATTCGAAGTGAGCAAGGGCTTTGGGTGGAGGAGATGGAGGAGATAGCTACTGTGGCTACTGATTATTTTGATAACTTATTTTGTGCAGGTAATTGTGACCAGATGGAGGAATGTCTCAATGCGGTCCCCAGGAAGGTGACACCGGAGATGCATGATACCCTGTCCAGTGAGTTTAGTGCTGATGAAGTTAAGATAGCGTTGTTCCAAATGGGACCAACAAAGGCATCTGGTCCTGATGGTATGAATGCTTTATTTTACCAAAGATTTTGGCATGTTGTGGGTGATACTGTGGTTGATGCTGTGTTGGATTTTCTGAATAATGGTCATATGTTGCCTGATATTAATCATACTTACATTGTGCTGATCCCTAAAGTGAAGAATCCGGAAAAAAATGTCTGATTTTAGGCCCATCAGTTTGTGTAATGTGATTTACAAAATAATTTCTAAAGTTTTAGCAAATAGACTGAAACAGGTGTTACCTTGTATCATATCTTCCACTCAGAGTGCTTTTGTCCCTGGGCGTCTTATTACTGATAATGTGTTGATAGCATATGAAACACTACACACTATGCACTGCAGGAAGAAAGGAAAAAAAGGGTATATGGCGTTGAAATTGGATGTGAGTAAAGCATATGATAGGGTGGAGTGGCCTTTCCTTCAGGGGGTTTTGCAGCGGTTGGGTTTCCCTGAAACATGGATAGAAAGGGTTATGAGCTGTGTGACAACGACATCTTTCTCTGTTCTGGTAAATGGGAGACCATTTGGTAATGTCTTGCCTTCTAGGGGAATCCATCAGGGTGATCCTCTCTCACCATATTTATTTCTGCTATGTACGGAAGGGTTTACCTCGCTATTGGACAGAGCAGAGAGTGAAGGGAGTCTGCATGGGGTATCTATCTGTAGAAGTGCACCTAAGATAACTAATCTTCTTTTTGCAGATGATTCATTGATTTTTGGTAGGGCCACACCAGCAGAGATTAAGGCCATTGTTGAAATCCTTCAAGTTTATGCTAAAGCCTCTGGCCAATGCATAAATTTGGAGAAGTCTTCAGTGTATTTCAGTAATAACACCACTGTTAGCCAGAAGCAGGAGGCATTGGGGATTCTGGGAGTGAAGGAAGTGGTTCGGTTCGAATCATATCTGGGTTTGCCTACCCTAGTTGGAAGGGCAAAATACCATACTTTTTCTTTTATTAAAGATAGGGTGTGGAAAAAATTACAGGGGTGGAAGGGGATGATGCTTTCTAGAGCTGGGAAAGAAGTACTCATTAAGGCAGTTGCTCAGTCTATTCCAACGTATACAATGAGTGTTTTTCAGCTTCCAGGGAAATTATGTGAGGAGTTGGATGACTTATGTGCTAGATTTTGGTGGGGCCAGGTAGGGAATGAACGGAAAATTCATTGGAAAAGCTGGGATAAACTGACTTTGTCAAAGAAGGATGGTGGAATGGGGTTTCGGGACCTTAGAGCATTTAATTTAGCTATGTTGGCCAAGCAGGGGTGGAGATTATTAACTGATACAACTTCTCTAGTCTATCAATGCTTTAAAGCAAGGTACTTCCCTAGAACTTCAGTACTTGAGGCTTCAGAATCACCTAACTGTTCTTTTGTGTGGAGGAGTTTAGTGGCGGCCTTACCTATTTTGAGATTGGGTCATTGTTGGCGAGTGGGTGATGGACGTTCTATTAATGTCTATCGGGATAGGTGGATTCCTGAGTATCCTTCTAATAAGCCCTTTTTGTCGGTAAGGGATGATGAGGAGGAAGATTGGGTGTCAAGGTTGATTAACCAAGACCTCCATGTATGGCGACGGGATTTTATTATGGCTCATTTCAATCGGGATGAGGGGGAAGCTATTTGCAATATACCTTTAAGTCGAAGGCAAGTATCTGACTCTATTTTTTGGAAGCATAATAAGGATGGTATTTTCACAGTGAAGTCAGCCTATAAGGTTGCCAAAGCTCAATTGTGGAAGTTGGATCGGGCTGAATCATCATCAAGCAATGGTGGTAGTCTGGTGTGGGCTGCTATATGGAAGCTTCGGATCCCCAATAAGATTAAGGTGTTTGGGTGGAGGGCGTGTCATGATATCCTCCCTACTAGAAGGAACCTCAAGAAGAAACGGGTGTTAACGGATGATGTGTGTCCGTTATGTAGTCTATTCCAAGAATCAGCTATCCATGCTTTATGGGGATGCTCAGTAGCACAGGATGTATGGTATAGGAGTGCAAGGGCATTGCAGAAGTGTGGTACGGGTCAGATTGATGTTGTTGCTTTATTGGAGTATTTGCTAGACCGGCTGGATAGAACAGAGGTGGAATTATGGTTGGTGCAGGCATGGTTGATTTGGAACCAGCGGAATAGAGTTGTGCATGGAGGCAAATTAATTGATCCAGGCTGCTTGAATAGGCGTGCATCTGAGTTGCTTGAGGAGTTTCAGCAAGCACAAGTGAGTCTTCAGGCGGCTGTGGAAGTTGGAGCAACTCGGCAGGCGGTACAGAATGATGAAACGCGCTGGATACCCCCACCACATAATGTGTACAAGCTCAACTATGATGCTGCAGTGTTTAAGGACTCTGCTAGCTCTGGCTTCGGTGCAGTGATCAGGAATTTTTCTGGAGATGTTATGGCGGCAATGACAGTTAAAGGTCCGGCGGTACAGGGAAGTGATTTGGCTGAACTACTTGCTTGTCGCAAGGCGCTAGAATTTGCTATTGATGCTGGTTTCACGAGGCTTGTCGTGGAAGGGGACAGTGTTAATGCTACAAGGTGGATTGCTTTAGGTACAGAGAACCAGTCAGCCATTGGCCATGTTGTTGGAGACATCCGGCACCTGGCAGGAGCTTTGGAATGGACGACTGTGAACTGCACTAAAAGAAATGGTAATCAGGTAGCACATGAGCTTGCTAGGTATGCCCAAAAGGTGAATGTTGACTTATTTTGGATGGAGGAGGTTCCATCAGTTGCTGTTGAGTATGTAAACATTGATGCATCTTTGATTTAATGAAAGTTTGTTTTCAGTTTCAAAAAAAAAAAAATATATATATATATATATATATATCTTTTTAATGGAGATGAATTTTTACAAATCTATCATTAAATTACATCTTCTTCTTATATACTCCATGCTTGCAAAATTTCTAGATTGAAAATCAATAGTTATGTCATCAATAAATTGTTTAAATTGCAAGTTTTTGTAGTTTAAAATTATATACAAAATATAAGCTTATAAATCATATAGTAAATAATATTCGATTGACACAAAATTTGATATGTATATTAAGAGTGTAAAGTACATGCAATTGGACAGTTAGATTTTTAAAATATATAATAATATTTAGATTTTCAAAATTTGATATGTGTACTAAGGCTACAATCAATTTTGTAGCTAAATTTTATTACATAAAAGTTTATAAACTAATAATATAATGAATATGATTGGCAAGTTTCAGCTACGCTATTAAATGAATGTTCGAATTGTGGTTTAGTATTTTGCAATAGTATCCATATCTATATCTATATCTACCATTCATTTTGGGAACCATTTGAAGCTGTTTTTCTTTGATTGCTAATTGCTTCTGTATGCTTCTTAAAACTATCAAAATCACATAACAAAACTAAATAAGTTTTTTTTTTTCAAAAAAAAAAAGATCAACGTGTGAGAATCTTACAGTTCCCCATTCTTTATTCAACATCCGTATTGGGTTTATGATAATGTTTTTTAAAGTTAATTGTTGGGCCAGCTGTATCGATCTTCTATATTATATAGCAACATGACTTTCTTCTCAAAAAAAAAAAAAAAAAATATATATATATATATATATATAGCAACATGACTTTAATAGATAAACAAAATTTTCACCTAAAAAAGGTTCTGGTTCCATTGACTTCACAACGAATTCAAACCATAGAACATTTTATACCAGCACCATTGTGCAAAGCATAGGGTTGTAAACAAAAGAGCCTAGCTTTACCTGCCTTATCCAGCTGGGGCTTACTGATACATAGTCGAACATAAAAATGAATAACAATTGAAGTGTTTGTGAACTATATACACCCTACCCTTATTAGGCAATTGATTACATAACAGTGTGTCCATGCTTGATTGATCATTAGGCCAATCGGATTATTCTAATTACAATGACTAAAACAAAGTTACATCTTTCAAATCTTTATTTGTGCTGAACTAGAAAAGGACTAAATCATGACTTGCGCAAACTCATACATTTCATGAAATTATGATGTGGTCTGTGAGTCCAAGCTAGCCCATAAAAGAACAACAGTAACCACAACAATTGTTGTGATAGGCGTCCACTTCAGGGCAATTTCCTGTGAAGAAAAATAAATTGAAACTATTACAAAAACTTAAAAACTATGCTTTATTTGGTTGGTGATGAGAAATGAGAATATGATAGACAAGAGTAAAAAATTTATGCTTGCCTCCCGGCGTGGGGAGCTCCATATTGAGGACACAGTTTGAGGAGTCACAAATACTCGATCCGATATTTCTGCCAATGTCAGAGAAGAAGAATAATACATGATTTATGTGTCGTCATTATTCATTATTAACAAATTGATGTGAAAAAAGAAAAAAAAGAATATGAACTTCACCTGCATTTTGCCTTCGTTCCAAAATTTCAGATATGTGTTTAGTAACAATATCTACATCTTGTTTCCTATTAGCATTAAGTTTTGATAGGTTGGCCTGCGTTCTTGTATTTATGTATTGCCTTCTGATATTCCCAATAATGCTATCTGAGAATTAAATTTCAGCAATATAGTTTCCAGAAAAAAAAAAAAAATCGATAACAGCATAAAACACAGAAGATTGTAAATATCTTGTGTGGGAATTAGTGTATAAAATATATCATGTTCTCCTTGTTCTATAATTCGAGTGCTACACATCAATATCAACTTGTTGTAGCAAATAGAAATTACCAAACTTCACAAAGCTGTATGGTCTGGTGATTTTCTCTACGAGTCTATTATCAAACTTCTCAAACTCCTTTTGCAAATCTTGTAGATAATGGAAAGCTAGTTTTCTTGGATATGAAGAATCGCACAATGTGATGAAGATGATTCCATTGTCGACCAAGTGGCTAGCTTAATGTCAAAAACATTAAGTAAAATAGATAAATACTATCATCCCTTCTTTATGATGATGAATGTTTTATAATATGATCAGCTTCTTTAGTTTTGTTTATATTATTATTAAAACCCAAAAAGAAAAGAAAAAAAGAAAAAGAAAAAAAAGAGAGAGGATATAATGGAATTAATATAATGATTTCAATCAAAAACTTTGAACCCCAATATTTCTTTTATATTATGGCACTTTTCACGTGAATTAGATGTCCAAAAAAATAGGAAATATTGCTAGTAACTATAATTAAAAAAAAAAAAATTACATATCATATTTTTCATGAAATATCTAATGTGATATTATGTGAAACATAGTGGTTAATCGTTCCATGGAAAATAAAATAAACAAGTTAACAAAAGGAAATAAAGGATATATACTTGAAGCAGTGATGATCGATGTGAATGGTCATCTTGGAATGTGCCAAGGCTCCTTTGGAAATTTCTTTGAGTATGAGCTCTGCTTGTTGCTTGTAAAATAAGAATTTGTTATAATCCTCAATCGTATACCTGGGTCCTTGTGCAAAAGGCAACCCATCGCTCACTCTTCCAACTATCGTTAGCTTAACCATTTGCTAAGAAATATGAATCAGTTCTCCTTTAAGGTAATGAGGTTAGGATGGATTTGGACTTAAAGGAAAGGTCTTTTATAGTACAAATGGGGAAAGGAAGGGACTTGGAGATGAAGTTATTCCTTGGGTGTGCAAAAGAAATCAGTTCCAGAGGAGAAAGCAGTGTATATGTTGAGGGGGTGGCAAAAGTTTAAAAGATTCATTTCCTTCTTTTTTCCCCTATCTCTACATATGTATTATGCATGTAACTTAAGCTTGCTCTGGTATGACTTATTTTTTTTCTTAGGTTGTGTTTGACATTGGCTGAAAATGGCAATTTTTTTTTTTTTTTTCCTATTTGGCTTATTTTTTTGCTACCATTCAACTTATTTTTGCTACTATTCATGAGTCCCATTGGACTTTTTAATACTATTTATGGGTCTCACTATACTATTTCAGCTAACTTTTATCTTTATTTATGTGTGTTTGGCATTACTTAAAAAGCCAATTCTTTTTACTATTCAGCTTATTTTTGCTATTTTCATAGATCCCATTACATTTTTTAGTACTATTCATGGGCCCTACCATACTATTTCTACCTTTTAGTTTTATTTACAGTACTTTTAGCAAAAAGTTTTCAGTTTCAGCTAAATAAGGTATTTCTAAATAGACACTTACAGTACTATTAGTAAAAAAATTTTAATTTTAACTAAATAAGCTGTTCCCAAATGGATCCTTAGTGAGAATCAGGATGCTGCAAAATAATTAACCCAAATGCATTTGATTTAAATTAATTTTTACTTTAAATTTTTACTCCCTTGCCTAAGATCTCTTAACTTGTTGTGCCAAATCTCCGACGTACCAGCTTAAAACACCTTCCACCACCGATGACCACCTTTGATCACTAGGCCTGTCAAGCCGAATCTACTCTATATGAAATCTCTTGCAGGGAGAGAGATTGTTGTTGTTCTTTTCCAAGTCATATGTTTCCCAAGCATGGAACAACGTCGTTTTTTGAAACCAAAAAAGGTTATTTGAGAGTTTTGAAAGACACTGGCGAAAAACATGTCTATAGTGCTATTAGGCACTTAAACAGACACCTAGGCATAGTGTTTGGATAAAAAGGCTTCAATTCAAACTCTCTTTAATGTTAAGGAAGTGGATTAAAAAGTTGGAATATTAGGAAGTAGAAACAAAATTACTCTAAACTTAAATAGTATAATTTGCAATTTAGTCTACGAATTTTGGTAAGTTCTCAAGTATTATCTTAAAATTTATGCTTTTTAGCCTAAGAATCGACAATTTACATTAAAAGAGTATACTTTTTTTTCATATGATGAGAAAATTGAACAAGAGTAAGTGTGAACGAGGAGAGGAATTCTGATTTATATTCTCATAGAATACAATGAAATAGTATCATTAAATTAAAGAAATAATAAAATTACTATAAATTTTAGGACAAAGTTTAATTCCAAAATTGGTTGTAGTTTTAAATTACAACTTTACTCAATATCATTTTATTGAAGGTGAATTTTGACAAATTCACAATTAGATTACATCTTCTTCTTATATATTCTATGCTTGTAAAATTTCTAGAAAATTAAAGATCAATAGCTATGTCATCAATAAATTATTTAAATTGCAAGTTTTTGTAATTTTAAATTATGCATAAAATATAAACTTATAGATCATATAGTAAATAGTATCCGATTGACACAAAATTTGACATGTGTATTAAGAATGTAAAGTATATGCAATTTAACAGTTAAATTTTCAAAATAATGTTTATTTTATTAAGAAAAGTTGTAGCCTAATGCCACAATCAATTTTGTAACTAAATTTTATCCTAACTTTATTACATAAAAGTTTGTAAACTAATAATATAATGAATATGATTAGCAAATTTTAGCTACGCTATTAAATGAATGTTCGAATTGGGGTTTAGTAATTTGTAATAGTATCTGTAGGGTCACAATTCGGGACCCAAGCCCAAAAGGTATAGGGTCTTGGTCCAAAGAGTTCAGAAACAATGAATTTGTAGAGAGTGGACTGTAGAACTAGGTCTTAGCGAATTGGACAGCGGTTATTATTGGGCTATACAACAGTTGAACACAAATAAAACACGTTAGTACCCATAGATCCTTAGTCTGAGGAGATAAGATGAATGTATGTCGGTCACTGTTTGAAGATTATGGTCGTTTGTACTGCTACAGTATTCTCTCTTCTTTTTTCTCCGCCCCCTTTCCTCATGAGAACTCCCTTTCTTATATAGTCTTCTTGAAGCCATCGTGGTCTTACACTTGTTGATTATCTAGATCCTTACTTGAGTGCTTGTCCCATCAAACACCCCCTTTCAGCCTTCTATGAGTTGTGATGACTAAGGCAGCACTGTTCACAGGTTCTCTTCACATTAATGCGGCCAGAAAAGTAGCTGCAATGCATTTAATGCGGTAGCAGCAGCCTCTCTTTGGATATCTTACGTTTCCTTCTTTCCTGCGAGTTTGTGGGACACATCCCTACTGCTAATGTTTGTTGGGGTGGGTCCTTCTAGCAGACAGAGTGCATGTTTGAGCCATACTCATCCTGTCTAAGGAGGCATTCCTCCTCGGACCGTCCTTCAAACGCCCCTCTATCCACGAGACCTGGGTTGGAAATCCTTTTGGCATCCATTTCCTCTCCTCGAACATTGCTAATCGTCCCGGATGGGGCCCAAGGCCCATTACATGATTTGGGGCCTTTGCCCCTGCAGTATTTATATTTATATCTATCATTCAAAATTGTACCTTTTGAATGTAAAAAAAAAAAAAAAAAAAATTTAAAAAAAATCCAAAATTTTAAAGTAGGAATCTGATATAGAATTCTACTCTAACCTAATTTAAGTGTAGGATGGTAGCAACTTTAAGCAAACAAGTTCAACAGCCACTAGGACCTTTGGAAATTAAGGCCAAAGCTATGCAGGTTGGGGTTTCATTTACTTAGGATGTTGGTATAAGGGAAGTGATCCTTGAATGTGACTCCAAGATTGTGTTTGATGCTCTCTTGGGTTTATGCACATCACCTGTAATTATCTCAAATATCTTAGTGGGGTATATCATCAGTTTTAGAATTTTAAAATAGCTCAAGTATCCTATCCCATGTGAGACGTCAAGGTAATAAGTCAGCACATATTTTGACTAAACATGCCAAAGATATAGTCAATAGTGATAATTTTGTAATCTAGATGGAAGAAAATTCGTCACTGATTAAGTCAGCTATTTCTTATGATGTACTGAATTTATATTCGTCGTAATAAAGTTACAAGTTTCCTATAAAAATAGTGTGTGTGTGTGTGTATATATATATATATATATATAAAATAAAACTAATTTTTAGAGACTTAGAGTTTGTTTGGTACATATATTTAAATAATAATTTTCAAAATTTTTAAAAATATGTATGGATAAAAATTATATATAAATAAAAAAATATGTAAAAATATATATAACATTGTTTAAAAATTAAAAACATATATTTAAATTTGCATACCAAAACAGAACCTCCGTTATACCTTATTTCTTAAAAACTTATTCTTATGAAATGACGATCAGTTCGGATGGTAGGAGCGTGGGAATTGAATGAAAAGTTGAGAACAGAACACCCTGGAATCTTTTTTTATGATCCTAATCCTGTTGTCTTCAGTTCAGTGAATTGTCTTAAAATTTGGCTGTCGAAAGCAATAACTTCTCATGGATTATTGACCCTATTCCTAGTTATAAGTAACAATAAATAGAAGCCAAATTATAGTATGAAGGCCACAGGGTAATTGAAGCAGTAATTGTAATTTGCCGTACCAAGTAGCCGACAATATCAGTCAATAAAGTAACTAGTGCTCATTTATGACATGCTTCAGTCATTTGCACTTCATCACATCACATACGTAATTCGTAATTACTCCCAATCCTTTTGGGCATTTTCCCCAAGGTATGTCACTGTCAACCACAATACATATTAACTCACTTGATGCCATGTTGACAATTACTACTCCATTTGACACATATTCAGCAATAAAACATACAATTATTTGCTTATAATAATTAAAAATAAGACAATTATTTGACACATTCTTCGAAAAAATTTATTTTAAAATAAATAAATATAAGACGATTATTCGACACACGCCAATAACAAAGCTTACTCGTTGGTAATGCAGAATTATATGGTATTAATTTTTTTTAAGGGTAAAATACAGTTAATATTTTTTAGATTTTGGTTAATGTAAATCAGATTTAAAGTATTTCAAAATTAACCGATTTGGTTATTAAACTATATGCTAAATACAAAATTTTCATTTTTAAGAGTATATGGTTTAAGAACTAAATTGGTTATCTATGAAATATTTTGAATCTGTTTGATATCGGTGCCTAATGTTGTTGTTGTTGTTTTTTTTTAATAATTTGCCAACAAAACCAATTTTTTCATCAAAGTGTGGTGACCCCAATTGTAATTGGCCAAACAAGCTTAAGTTTCATCATAAACAAATTGCCCCAACCCACTCACAACCCGTTTAAAATGACATAGTATTCTTACCTGAATTTGACTTGACTTGGAACTCAATTAGCCCAACCTAACCCATTTGTCAAGTATAACAAGAACATACTCATTTGGTAATATATACCCAAAAATAAAAAAAAAGGTTTGATTTTTAGTTGATTTCATAATATTGCCACACACTTTTAAACCCTTACAATTTTACACACACACACACACACACATATATATATATATATATATTCTAATATATATTACACGTTGGGATACGGACACGTGTCTGCATCCTTACATGTCCAATGCAACTGATACACTGGATACAATCCCAACCATTTTATATTTAAATCCTCGATATAATTTTTTTGAGTAAACTACATATTTAGTCCATGTACTATATACCATATTTTAATTTGATCCCCAACTTTTCAATTGTGTCAATTTAGTCTATAACCTTCCAGTGCTGTATTAATTTAATTTTTTTTGTTATCTCTTGGATGAATATTGCTGATGTAATAAATGGTCAAAATAAAAAATTAGTTTTCTTTGATGTGACAATTAACTAATTATTTATTTTGACATTTTGTCATGTCAGCAATTTCCATCCAAGAGATAACCACAGTGACTAAATTGACACGATACTAACCAAATTAACACAATTGAAAAGTTAGAGATCAAATTGAAATATGATATGAAGGATAGAGAACAAATATGTAGTTTACCCAAAATATTAGCATATTATATTTACTTTAAATGATAGAAGATATTTCCATATACAAACATATTCATAATAAGTATCTATTAATGATTACCATAATTATATATTTAATACTTCTATATAAAAACACAATCATAATAAATACCAATTAATAACTATCATAATGATCAAATTTATATGAGAAATAATATGTTTATAACATTTTTACAATATTTTTATAACAAATCTTAAGTGGCAGGTTGTTACTGGTTGTTATTATTAGGACAAAAAAGTAATCTTAGTGTTGTTTCAAATTTGAACCAATAACAACTAACCACCTGTGATTTGTTGTAAAAATGTTGTAGATGTACCATCTCTCAATTTATATTTAGGTACAAAGAGAGAGAGAGAGTCATTTTTTTTAATTATAAAATCATTTTTAAACATAATAAAAAATGTTTGTCTTTTGTTTGACTTCATAATATTTTGTCAAATAAGTTTTTGAAACCTCAAAATTTTATTTGTCAATACTCTTAATATATATTTTCTAATGAATTTAAATTCTATTTTATATTTAAATCTTGATAGAATCTTGTACCAATATATTTTCTTTAAATGCATGATAAAAGATATTTCCATTTGTTAACACATCCATAATAAATATCTATTAATGATTAACATAATTATATATTCCATAGTTCTATATAAAACACTCTAATAATAAGGGAAAATTATTAGGTACTTCCAGAGTATTATAAATACATACTCCCTCCTCTCACATGAATGGTGGGTCCCACTAATTAAATTCAAGATGGGACTTACTATTCATGTTAGAGGGAGCAGTATACATTTATGGTACTCCGAGAGTACACAATAATTTCTCAATAATAAGTATATATTAATAACTATCATAATTATCAAATTTCATATTTATATACAGAATAAAAAGAGAAAAATTTTTATTATTGAATTTTCACTTTCATTGCACACATTGCTAACTATAATATATATAAAAGTTTCGATTAATGAGTGCTCTTACGGCCTTTGTTAATATAACATTTGTAGGGGTCTTTTTTGTGTATTGTGTGTTGGGCTGGGCTGTCTCCAGCGGTAATGGGCTCGAGTGTTTCTGAGTAAGGGAGTTGGGGCCGGTCCAATTGTAACTCAACTTGGGCCGGTTTGTGCACAAACTTATACCTTATCTGCCAGGAGTAAGGTTACGACAAGCAGAACTGTTTCAGACGAGTTACGGCAGGCAGATATAATAATTGTGGGGCCAGAGAATTCATGGCCCAGGCCCACTCTACACTAAGGCCCAAGGCCTAAGCCGAGGAGAGCTATTTGCCGAGGAGGCATAATGAAATCCCAAAAGGAGCATAAGGATATTGCCAAGGATGATCTCATGCCCCGCACCGCACAAAATACCTGAAGAAAGGGGCAAACTCAGTATAAGGGCATGACAAGAGAGAAAGCTGCCAAAATCATAATACAGAACCCTGTATCTGACAAGCTCATACTCTAAACCATGCCATTTAACTTTTCCAACAACCCCCAACCACTCTAGGTATGGGTTGATAGGACAGGTCTGCACTCCAGAAAGTAAAATTTACATGTGGACCCTAAAGGGGGAAAGGAACACTAGTATAAAAGGGAGGGGGGAGAGAAGGGAAAAAGGGGGGCAAAAGGGGAGAAAAGGGAAGGGCACCATGCTCCTCGGACACTGTCCGAGGACTTAATCCCAGCAACCCGCACTAATGGAAGGCTTAGCTAGTCAAGCCAAATCCCCTCGTAGAGAAGTTTCCACAGACATCCCATTCAAACCGCCAACCTGTGACTAAGGCCCTGCCTTTCAAGCCCACTCTCTACAAATCATATTGTTAGGGCCCTTTACTTACGTGCCCAACGTTATTCTTAGGCTGTTAAATAATCATGTCCCTACAATTGGCGCCGTCTGTGGGGAGGCTTGCGCATTGGCACAGTGGCAGTGGAGTTGAGCCTCTATCGAGCAAAGGTCTGTGAAGGTTCCTACATTTCCAACGACGTGCTATTGTTGTTCCGACATAGATTTCCACTAGGAGCTATGCCTCGCAGTGCCAAGGCACAAGCAATTCTAGGGGCTTCCAACATCAAGCTAACTCCCCCCACCTTGATCAAGGGGCTAACCTATGGAAAATAAATCGATGAATAAACGAATACAAGTTTTGGACAGAACCAAGGCCTTGTATGGTCCTCGGACCCAAGTCTCTGGGGAAAGTAACTACTTAGAAGAAAAACTACAAGTTTTGGACAGAACTAAGGCCTTGTATGGTCCTCGGACCCAAGCCTCCGGGGAAACCGACTACTTAGAAGAAGACTACAAGTTTTGGACAGAACCAAGTTCTTGTATGGTCCTCGGACCCAAGCCCCTGGGGAAACCAACTACTTAGAAAAAAATTACAAGTTTTGGACAGAACCAAGGCCTTGTATGGTCCTCGGACCCAAGCCTCTGGAGAAACCAACTACTTAGAAGAAAAACTACAAGTTTTGGACAGAACCAAAGCCTTGTATGGTCCTCGGACCCAAGCCTCTGGGGAAACCAACTACTTAGAAGAAAAACTACAAGTTTTGGACAGAACCAAGGCCTTGTATGGTCCTCGGACCCAAGCCTCTGGGGAAACCAACTACTTAGAAGAAAAACTACAAGTTTTGGACAGAACTAAGGCCTTGTATGATCCTCGGACCCAAGCCTCTGGAGAAACCAACTACTTAGAAGAAGACTACAAGTTTTGGATAGAACTAAGGCCTTGTATGGTCCTCGGACCCAAGCCTCTGGGGAAACCAATTACTTAGAAGAAAAATTACAAGTTTTGGACAGAACCAAGGCCTTATATGGTCCTCGGACCCAAGCCTCTGGGGAAACCAACTACTTAGAAGAAAACTACAAATTTTGGACAGAACCAAGGCCTTGTATGGTCCTCGGACCCAAGTCTCTGGGGAAACCAACTACTTAGAAGAAGACTACAAGTTTTGGACAGAACCAAGGCCTTGTATGGTTCTCGGACCCAAGTCTCTGGGGAAACCAACTACTTAGAAGAAAACTATAAGTTTTGGACAGAACCAAGGCCTTGTATGGTCCTCAGACCCAAGTCTCTAGGGAAATCAACTACTTAGAAGAAAACTACAAGTTTTGGACAAAACTAAGGCCTTGTATGGTCCTCAGACCCAAACCTCTGGGGAATCCAACTACTTAGAAGAGACAATACGGGGTTTGGACACAACTTGGACGTTATATGGCCCTAAACGTTATATGGCCCTTAAAATCTACCCCGGAGAAGAGTTACCTATTGATAGTTGGGTTAATCCTTAGACTGAATGGAATCCCCAATCTACCCTCGGATCCTCAATACCAAGGGAACTGATGCGACAGTTATAGGGTCAGATGTTATCAAAGACATGGTCAAAGTCCCTCACTGCTCGGCAACCCTCTCGGATGGATTATTTAGAGTTTATCGTTCTCGGACGGACGCCTCTCAGGCATTACGAAGCACTCAGCCGTTATCTCGGTTAGTTTCATGAATTTAATCTACTGGGAATTATCATTATTATACTTGATAATGTCGATAAGTTCAAATTAATAGGATTCTGTTTCAAGGTTTTTCTTGCTCTAAGCACCATTAAAGGAAAATATACATGTAATATCCCATTCACAAAGTAGTTGTTGCAGAAAAGAAAAGTATTTAACAGGAAGCAAATCCATTTCTTATTAAGACAAAGAAACAGTACAGCATACAATGAAAGAACTTAAATAAGCTCATACTAAAACTAACTACATAAAAAAAAGATACAAGGGAGTGAAGAAAAGGCCGAAGAAGAGGTGCAGAGAAGAGGGGTGCTGCCGTCCCAAAATGTAGTCTAAGGAAACTATTCCTCAATACTTTTACATGCCTATAACTCAGGCAGCAAAAGAGCCCAACTTGGGGCTTGCACCGTTGAAGAAAAGGTGCAGAGAGCCCCATTTCGGGCTAGCACCGTTGAAGAAAAGGTGTAGGGAGCCCAACTTGAGGCTTGCACCGTTGAAGAAAAGGTGCAGGGAGCCGGAAGTTGATGAGCCTCCACGTAACCACGCCTGCGATAGAGCAGACGGCGTTGATGGGGGAAAACCTTACTTCTGACGCACCAAGAATCTGATGCGACCTGTACCTGCTTCGGATTTTGACTGAAAGAGGGAGGAATACCATTTCCCCCTCGTCAAAATGGAATATTGTCTTGAATCTGTGCCTCCCCTGCCCAGACCACACCACCTTGAGTCTCAGAAGGACCCGGTGCCTCTGTGGCGGGTGTAGTTCCTTTACCCCTGCCCGTGTCTCAAACATATTGCACTAAGGGTGGATAGCACTGGATATGGAGACTGTGATTATAGCTGAAGGATTATGATTTTGAAGAGAGCCGAAGGGTTTGTATGTAAGGAGAATAACCTCCTATCCTACTTATATAAAGGGTAAGGTGGTGGCATTTAATTTGTGCAGCTTTCCAAGGAATGCTACGGACAAGGCAGATTTGGCTCAATTTCCAACATCATCCGCAACCGTAGGATCTGAAGATCCTCGTGAAGGCGCGCCTCGAGTGCTGAAACGTCAAAGGACTCCGCGTGAGTGAAAAATAAAGGAATGGCTCTTAATTTGGCACGTCGCCCATGTAAATGGAAGAACACAAATACTGGTAGAGTACAGAATTTGAGCGAGCCATGATGTGGGCCTAACATCATCAAAACCCTCCTTCCCAACTAAAAAGTCGAGCAACAGGATTTTGAGGGACTATTGTGGGGCCAGAGAATTCATGGCCCAGGCCCACTTTACACTAAGGCCCAAGGCCTAAACCGAGGAGAGCTATTGCCGAGGAGGCATAATGAAATCCCAAAAGAAGCATAAGGATATTGCCGAGGACGATCTCATGCCCCGCACCGCACAAAATACCTGAAGAAAGGGGCAAACTCAGTATAAGGGCATGACAAGAGAGAAAGCTGTCAAAATCATAATACAGAACCCTGTATCTGACAAGCCCATACTCTAAACCATGCCATTTAACTTTTCCAACGACCCCCAACCACTCTAGGTATGGGTTGATAGGATAGGTCTGCACTCCAGAAAGTAAAATTTACACGTGGACCCTAAAGGGAGAAAGGAACACTAGTATAAAAGGGAGAGGGGAGAGGGGAGAGAAGGGAAAAAGGGGGGTAAAAGGGGAGAAAAGGGAAGGGCACCATGCTCCTCGGACACTGTCCGAGGACTTAATCCCTGCAACCCGCACTAATGGAAGGCTTAGCTCGTCAAGCCAAATCCCCTCGTAGAGAAGTTTCCACAGAAATCCCATTCAAACCGCCAACCTGTGACTAAGGCCCTGCCTTTCAAGCCCACTCTCTACAAATCATATTGTTAGGGCCCTTTACTTAGGTGCCCAACGTCATTCTTGGTCTGTTAAATAATCGTGTCCCTACAATAATAATAACCAAAATAGAGTATTTTGACTATTTAAATAAATGGCTACGTAATCCCTACTTATAAAGCATGATTACAGTTATGATAATTTCATTCACAGAGAAAGTAAAGGAGAAAGAAAATAATACGAATTAATCAAATGGGCATAAATCAAGTTTTAAGTTTAGTCTGCCGAAGCAAAGTTAAAGAGGGGAGAATGCCTCTTCTCAATGCATATAATCTCTCAGGAAAAAGATCCTGCCGTAGGGATTAATGGCTTTGAGGGAGTGGGACATGAACGGTTATTGCCCAAAAGAGGTCCTTGTTATGTTTTGGAAGAGAGCAGGATTTGAAGGGGAGAGAGGGAAATCGATCTACTAGTGCATGCCCACTGTATTACCTCTCATTTTTCCTTAATTTTCTCTCTTTTCTTCTCTGTTTTCTTTCTTATCTTTTTTCTCTTCTTTTTACTCTGTTTTTCTTTTCACTCCTTAAAATGCTTTGTTTTTCGATCCTTTTTCTCAGGGCACGGCAAAGGTCCATTTATAGTGCCTGCCGTGGCCAATTTTTTACCACTTTGCCCCTTAATCGCCTTTGTCTGGTCTGGGTGCACTTTCCCACCACCAAAGGTGTGTGCCACTCACTTTTGCCAGACAGAGGCATGTTTCATTTCTCCATCTACCGTGACACTTCTTTCTTGCCACGGTATAAGTGCTTTCTCTCTCTTTCCCTCAAGGCATGCACCCAACGGTTTCTCCCTCAAACTTGTCTCTTTTGGGTGGTCTGTCATCCCAGCAGGACGTACCTCCTAAAAGGGTTTAGGCAGGAACCGCAAAATAGATCTTTTTCCCTCTCCTCACCATCAAACCATATCCCCTTTACCTCTTACCTCTAGCCCATGGTCCCATCACGTCCTATATTGGCTGGGTACAAGCTGGTGGTGCCTAGGCCTTGCGCGTGCTTTCCTTTCAGATATGTCCAAGAGTTTGCCTGCTGCTTATGCGTTTGCCGTGATCTGGAGACTCTCCGTCTGTATTTTCTGTCATTTTATGTGGGCTTTTCTTTAGTTTCCTGCTCCATTCAAGAGCTGGGCTTTGTCTGATGATGGGCTTTACATTTCTTTGGTCCACTCTTGATTTTCTTTATTTTTTGCTATGTTGAACTGTTATTTCTGCCATAATAACTTAATCCTGCTGGACCTTTTTTGGGCCAGCTGTTTATTTCTTTTCTCAGTGGCTTGTCACGGGCACTATTTTGCTTTTACTTATGGGCTCCTATGTCCCTTTGGGCATCCACGGCCTGATTGCTTTTTTTGGGTTTCCTCGGCCCGTTTGCTAATTCCACACTCTCATGGGCTTTTTACTAACTTCATTGGGCTTCCCCGGCCCAATAACTTTATTCTTATTCTTGGGGTTCATGGGCCTGCCATAAACCCCTTACTCTCTTAGTTTGCATTGTCTTGGGCCTGTGGTGGCCCTTTCTCACTTTTCTACCTCATATATTGCCCATGGGATGCTATTTCTTTCTAACTTGACTTCTTTGAGTCCGCTTGCCTCTTCAATACCCATTTATTTATTTGTTGGGCCTGTGATCCATTATTCCTGCCGTTTGGGCCTAATGGGTTTTTGCTATCTATTTTGTTAATTCTTTATTACCCTCATTATTGGGCTTTCTTTCTGTCTGCCTGGGCTTCCACAAATGGCCCTCAACAACATTTTAGAAATGTTTTTTTTTAAAAAAAAAAAAACATTTTAGAAATGTTTTAATATCCCTGTGGGGCCCAAACGATTTACGGGCCAGGCCCATTTACCTGGGGAAAATCCAAAGGCCCAAGTCGAGGAGGGCTATGGCCCAAACTCGACCAAATAGCCTATGGACATCGCCGAGGACGGCTCAGTCCTCGGCAGACCCAAAGTTCCCCCTCTGAAAGGAGGGCAGAAACGGTATAGGACCGAAACCAGGACAAAAGATCTAAAATATCCAGGGAAAGCTGCTGTTATTGCCATTTAATGCTCTGAACCTGACAGAGCCGCATTCTTTGGCTTTTACAACCATCCCCAACGACTTTGGGGGATAGGCTGATGGGACAAGTATCAATTTTGGAAAGATTGACCCTATACGTGGACGAAGGACAATGAACGCAGGCGAATATAAAAAGGAAAAAGAAGTAACCTAAAAGGGGGTTGGGAAAAATGGCCAGAAACCAGGGCCTCCCAGCCCACCTCCAGGAGAAAGACTCCAGGGGTGTAGGAAAGCTTAAGTTCATACGAACACCGCGAGAAACCCACCGCCTATCGAATAAGGCCTAGCCTTCCAAACCTACGCTCTACAAATGATATTGTTAGGGGCCTTTTCACGTGCGAACCCGACACTGTTACGGTCCGTCACGAATCGCGTCCTTACAATTGGCGCCGTCTGTGGGGAAGGCTTGTGTGTTGGTATAGGAAGTGGGTCGATGGAGCTTCTTCGTTATATCTAACCGTCGGTTATAGAGTTCTAGTATAAAGTTCTGTTAGCCGCTGTGTTTCTTGATTAGGGGCTTGGTTGGGGAGCCAACTCCCTTAAAGCCAAGGTCCCCTGTAAAGAGTAAACTAGGTACCTTGTAACGTTAACCGTATGGATAAACTCTAGGGGCTTGGCCGAGGAGCTAACTCCCCTAAAGCCAAGATCCCACACAAAGAGAAAACTAGGTTTTGGACAGAACCAAGGCATTGCATGGTCCATGGACCCAAGCCTCAGGGGAAACCAACTACCTGGATGTAATGAAAACTAGGTTTTGGACAGAACCAAGGCATTGCATGGTCCACCGGACTCAAGCCTCAGGGGAAACCAACTACCTGGATGTAATGAAAACTAGGTTTTGGATAGAACCAAGGCATTGCATGGTCCTCGGACTCAAGCCTCAGGGGAAACCAACTACCTGGATGTAATGAAAACTAGGTTTTGGACAGAACCAAGGCATTGCATGGTCCACCGGACTCAAGCCTCAGGGGAAACCAACTACCTGGATGTAATGAAAACTAGGTTTTGGACAGAACCAAGGCATTGCATGGTCCCGGACTCAAGCCTCAGGGGAAACCAACTACCTGGATGTAATGAAAACTAGGTTTTGGACAGAACCAAGGCATTGCATGGTCCTCGGACTCAAGCCTCAGGGGAAACCAACTACCTGGATGTGGAAAACTAGGTTTTGGACAGAACCAAGGCATTGCATGGTCCTCGGACTCAAGCCTCAGGGGAAACCAACTACCTGGATGTAATGAAAACTATTTTTGGACAGAACCAAGGCATTGCATGGTCCCCTCGGACTCAGCCTCAGGGAAACCAACTACCTGGATGTGGAAAACTAGGTTTGGACAGAACCAAGGCATTGCAGACTACCTGGATGTAATGAAAATTCAAGGCATTGCATGGTCCTCGGACCCAAGCCTCAGGGGAAACCAACTACCTGGATGTAATGAAAACTAGGTTTTTGGACAGAACCAAGGCATTGCATGGTCCTCGGACTCAAGCCTCAGGGGAAACCAACTACCTGGATGTGGAAAACTAGGTTTTGGACAGAACCAAGGCATTGCATGGTCCTCGGACCCAAGCCTCAGGGGAAACCAACTACCTGGATGTGGAAAACTAGGTTTTGGACAGAACCAAGGCATTGCATGGTCCACGGAGCCTCAGAAACCAACTACCTGGATGTGGAAAACTAGGTTTTGGACAGAACCAAGGCATTGCATGGTCCACGGACCCAAGCCTCAGGGGAAACCAACTACCTGGATGTGGAAAGCTAGGTTTTGGACAGAACCCAGGCATTGCATGGTCCTCGGACCCAAGCCTCAGGGGAAACCAACTACCTGGATGTAATGAAAACTAGGTTTTGGACAGAACCAAGGCATTGCAAAGTCCTCGGACTCAAGCCTGTGGGGAAACCAACTACTTGGATGAGGAACCAACTATTTAAAGAAAAACTATGGCCCGTAAACCTCGAAATCCCTCCGAAGAGAACTCCGCGTTAGCAGACGGGTTAATATCTTGATTGCGCGGATTCCTCGGTCTACCCTCGGATCCCCAGTATCAAAGGGGTTGATGCGATACGGCGCAACATATTGCCCCAAAAGCACAACCAGAGTCCCTCGCTACTTAGCTACCCTTTCAGACGAATTATTTAGAGATTATCGTTCTCGGACATTGGTCTAGCATGCATCGCGTAGTACTCAACGCTTATCCCGGTTAGTTCCAAGAATTTAATTTATTGAAAGTTACCATTGTTATACTTGATAATATTTGTGAGTTTAAATTAGTAGGAACCCCTGTTAAAGCATTTTTTCTGCCTGGAATATCCTTAAGGGCAAGCTTGCATTTAATATTCATGCATTTAATATTCATGCATAAAGTAGTTGTTACGGAGAAGAAAGATATGTATGGAGAAATAGACACATATTTTATTAAGACAAAGGAACAGTACAGTGTACAATGAAAAGCTGAAACAAGCTTACACTAAAGCTGACCACATAAGTAAAGGAAAATACAAGCGAGTGGAGAGAAGGCCGTTGGGACAGCTCAGAGGAGAGGTTGGCTACTGCGCCAAGTTATTGTCTAAGGAAACCATTCCTCGACACCTCTGCATGCCCATAACTCAGGCAGCCAAAGAACCTGACCTCAGGCTAACACCATCTACAGAAAAGGTGCTAGGAGCTTGAGGTTGGGAAGCCCCCACGAAAATTTGCCTGCCACAAGGTAGACAGTGCTGATGGTGGAAATTCCTTCTTTGGACATACCGAAAAACTTGCATGACCAGAACCTGCTTCGGATTTTGACTAAAATAGGGAAGAGGACCCCCTCCCCTATGACGAAATGGAATGCTCCCTTGAACTTGCACCTCCTTTGCCCGTACCTCCCTACTCTGAGTCTCGGGGGGACATGACGCCTTTGTGGCGGAGGGAGCTCCTTTTTCCCAATCTCTGCCTCAAGCATGATGAACTAAGGGAGGAATCTGAAGGATTTGTGTGTGAAAAGGAGCAACTTTCTCTCCTATTTATGTTAAAAGATAAGGTGGTGGCATTTAATTCGCGCAGCGTCCCAAGGAACGCTACAGACAAAACGTCTCTGGCTCGACTTCCAACGTCGTCTGCAACCCTGAGATTAAAGGAGTCTCGAGAAGGTGCACCTCGAACACTGGGACGCCAAAAGGTACCGCGTGATCAAAAGTTATGGAAACACCTCTTAATTTGTGGGCCCAGTAAATTCGCGGCCCAGGCCCGTTCGGCATATGGGCCCAGGGACAGAACCAAGGCCTTGTATGGTCCTCGGACTCAAGCCTATGGGGAAACCAAGTACGAAAAATTATAAAAATTACAAGTTTTTGGGCAGAACCAAGGCCTTGTATGGTCCTCGGATTCAAGCCTATGGGGAGGCCAAGCACGAAAAATTATAAAAATTACAAGTTATTGGACAGAACCAAGGCCTTGCATGGTCCTCGGACTCAAGCCTATGGGAAAACCAAATACTTGGATAAGAAAAGGTTTGACTCTCATAAGAAAGGTTACTTGGTCAAAATGTCAGGTCACTTCATCCACGGCTTAAACACCATAGAATGTTAAGGCCAATAAAGGTGTAAGGAAAGGGGTGGAACGCCCCAGCATTTAGTCGTATAAGAGGGCTATTCATTTGGTAGGGGATATGTCCTCGGACGGCTATTTCTCACACGGCATCAAGCCTTCGGTTCTCTCCTCGGCTAGTTCCGGGTGAGTACTATTTTTTACGGGTCGGCCTTATTGTGCCAAGCACTTCTATTAAAGCTATGGCGACATCATTTTATTATCAAATATTTTGGTCTTAGTCGTCATTGATTTAGATGCTATATTATTGTGCCGAGCAGCGCTTGCAAATTTATGAAAACATAGAGACATAACATGCGAAATAAGGTAGACAACAATTTTTATTAATATAAAAAAAATCATTACAACATACAAAAAGGGGCTCAAACGAGCCTATACAAAATGTAAATTGCCTAAGCAACCATTACATCTGTAGTACAAAAAAGTAAACTGTCAAGCGTCTTTTAAACTCGTCTTCAAAGTTTCTCCAATCTCTGCCTCATTGCTGCTCATACTGAGAGAGGGACTCACTTTAAAAAAGAAAATGAATGAAGAAGAAGGAAATAGTAAGGAAGAAATCAATGACGAAGATGAGGGGGATGAATAAAGAAGATGGAGGACATGAGTAAAGAAGGAGGAGAAGAAGAGAGAGAGATGAAGAGACAAAGAGAGGAACAAAAGATAGAAAAGAAACAGCATCAGGGCGGAACTGGTGCTGGGAAGACAATAAGAAGAGGGAGGGGAAGGGCACCAAGGAGCAAAAGAGGGAGAAGCAGAAGCACTTAACCCCTGCCTCCGCCCTGACTCCTAACACGCCGGTGCCATATTAGGTACGCTCGTGAGGAGCCGGATGGTAACGATCTTGGGTGTTCTCGACTCAGTCACGTCGAAAGTTTGACGTGACGAGTCCCTGCTTCGGATTTTGACTGAAAGAAGGATGAGGTTGATTTTGAGTCTTCGCCATCCTTGTCCCGATCGAGCCATGATAAGCTTTATCGGAACGTGGCGTTTTTGGGAGGGGTGGGACTTTTGCATCCCTTGTTGTTATGGTAAAGTATTTTACGATTAAGTGTATAAACCGGCGAGTAAATCGAATCTTAAGGGAGGCTAAGTATTCCAGAGTCGCAGGAGGATGAAAAGGGATTTTTGGTAAAAACAATCACCTCCTCCTGTCCTACTTATACAGAGGGCGGAGCGGGGGGCATTTAATAAGTTCAGATCTCCAAAGGAATCAGCAAACCCAAACACGCCGGTTCCGCTTCTCCACCCCATCAAAATAAACCGTCGAATTAAAGTAGTCTCGTAAATAGTGATTATTCAAAACGCGTTTTGAATACCCCAAGCGATAAGAATGCATCAAGCGCGAAATTAAAAACTATCTCGTAGACCGGTAAATCTCTTGGGCATATGAGGAACCGCCAGCATGTTTAATAGGCCGAATAGATTGGGCCACAGGAGAGGTTTGGCATCACCAAAACCCCCCTTTCCAACCAAGAGGTTGGACAGCCGGGTTTTGAGGGGCTATTGTGGGGCCCAAACGATTTACGGGCCGGGCCCATTTACCTGGGGAAAATCCAAAGGCCAAGCCGAGGAGGGCTATGGCCCAAACTCGACCAAATAGCCTATGGACATCGCCGAGGACGGCTCAGTCCTCGGCAGACCCAAAGTTCCCCCTCTGAAAGGAGGGCAGAAACGGTATAGGACCGAAACCAGGACAAAAGATCTAAAATATCCAGGGAAAGCTGCTGTTATTGCCATTTAATGCTCTGAACCTGACAGAGCCGCATTCTTTGGCTTTTACAACCATCCCCAACGACTTTGGGGGATAGGCTGATGGGACAAGTATCAATTTTGGAAAGATTGACCCTATACGTGGACGAAGGACAATGAACGCAGGCGAATATAAAAAGGAAAAAGAAGTAACCTAAAAGGGGGTTGGGAAAAATGGCCAGAAACCAGGGCCTCCCAGCCCACCTCCAGGAGAAAGACTCCAGGGGTGTAGGAAAGCTTAAGTTCATACGAACACCGCGAGAAACCCACCGCCTATCGAACAAGGCCTAGCCTTCCAAACCCACGCTCTACAAATGATATTGTTAGGGGCCTTTTCACGTGCGAACCCGACACTGTTACGGTCCGTCACGAATCGCGTCCTTACAATCCCTTTTATGAGAAAAAAACTATTAAAAAATTAATTACTTTTTTATTTTTCTCATAAATTTTTTTAAAATTACTTTATAAACCAATGCCTTTAGGGCATTCATTTAACTTTTCCCATATATTAAAAAAAAAAAATTGATTTTTTCTGACCTCATAATATTTTGTCACATAATTTTTTGAGATTCCACAATTTTACATTTTATTATTCAAATACATATTTTTAAATTAAGTTTAAATTATGTTCTATATTTAAACCTTCCTTCAGATTCTTGCCACAATTTAAAAAAAAAATTATTAGAAACTAACATAATTATTAAATTTCATATAAAGACTATTAATATCTAATATAATTATCAGATTCCATATTTATAAAAAAAAAAAAAGAGTGAAAAAAAATTTCACATTTTGTTAAATTTTACAATGTATGAGTTAGTGATTAGTAAAAAAGTCTATTATCAAGAGCACACACTAACCGACCTTGGAAATAATCGTCCCCTTATGATTTGTTTTTAATTTTTGGCTGAATACAAGCTTCATTACTCACTCACCCGATTTTCTTCCTCTCATCAACCATCGAAAAGCACTTTCAACTACAAAACATTTTCTCGGACACATCTACGACTACGATCCATGTATAATTTGGTTTTTAATAAAATGAATTTCCTTCAGGCAGCCCATGAGAAAGTACAAATAAATGCAACTTCTGGGTCCAGAGCTGAAGCCGCCCTATCGTCCGACACATAATAAGATAACATAATACAAGAGCATTTATAGCCGTCAGATTCTACTGACAAATCCCATCACTTTGATACTTTTGTCCCTCTCAGTTTTTAAGTTCTTTTTGAACATAGGAGAGAGAGAGAGAGAGTGAGAGTGTAACATATCTCTCAGTCTGTGGGCTTCTTCAAACTTTCAAGTTTATTAAAGTCCAAGTATTATTTTTTTTTGATTGAAGTCCAAGTTTGTACTTGTGTTGTGTGTGAATGGAGTAGATGGTGAAGATGGGAAGAGCGCCATGTTGTGATAAGGATGGAGTTAAGAGAGGTGCTTGGAGTCCTGAAGAGGACCAACTCTTGGTACAGTACATTAACAAGCATGGCCATGGTAGCTGGCGTACACTCCCAAAGCATGCTGGTATTTTTTTTTTTATAAAAGTTTTTAAATACTATATATTTTTATCTCTTTTGGCATTGACAGCATGAGATTGAGATTATTTTGAATTATTTTGTGCTTTTCTTGTATTTGGGACTAAAAAGCTCTCTCCTTTTTAATGAGGATAGTATTTTCAACTAAAGAGAAAAAGGGTTTCTTTCTTTATATCCAATTTGTGGGCTTGTCAAAAGGGTGTCTTCATTTTCAATTTGTGGGTTTGTTTACTTGCGGCAGCATAATCCTCCTCCTTCTTCTTCTCTTAATTATTTGGTGAAAGAAAAAATCTTTACTCTTTCTTGCATTAAATGAGGAAAAATGGTTTTTTATTTTTTATTTTATTTTATTATTATTTTTTTTTAACGATGGCTTTTTTGCTTCAAAAAATAAAAATAAAAATAAAAACCACGCCTTTTGAGTTTGACTTGAGTGTTACGCAATATGTGTTATCCTCCCCAAGTTCTCTCCTTTTTATTTTATTTTTTACAATCACTTAGGAAAACATAAATTAAATTTATGGTTTTGTTAATATAATACTGTATTATAATATTAACATCTAATTTCTATGCAGTAATTTGTTGGAAAATACTTTTTGTGAAAGCCTTGTTTTGCTGGGTAGTAGGTAACACTTTTCGAATCTTCATCTTCTTTTCTTTTTCTTTTTTATTTTTTTAATTTAGGGAAAAAATTAATTTTTGATTCTTCTTCTGGTAACGCCAATTTGTCTCTTTCTGTCCGTCAACTTTTTGTTTGTTTGTTTGTTTTTTGGAGGGGTGTTACAATTGATTTATTGTTTATTATGTTTTTTTGGTAAATCTTCTGCGGTTTTGACACGTTTGAGATGATTTATGACATTTTCATTAACATATTTTTGTATAATTGCAAAATTCCACGTTCAGGACCCAACTTTTGGGTATATCTTAAAGCACAAAATGTGGCAGTCCAAAGGTGGATTATAAAAGTAGATTCTGCTTCTCTATGATTTGCAACGCTGGTTGAACCTTGAAAAAAAAAAAAAGAAGAAGATGATTTTGTGTTAGTACTTTAGTTGTCAGAATTCTAAGCAATGAGCCATGACTTTTTGTCCAGGTCTCCTTCGATGTGGAAAGAGTTGTCGGCTCAGGTGGATAAACTATCTTCGCCCTGACATTAAACGTGGTCCATTTACAGCTGAGGAAGAGGATTCTATAATTCAGCTTCAAGGCATGCTTGGTAATAGGTAAATACATAGAGGTCATTCTATAATAATATTGTTAAAGTGCTCCTCAATCTCCTTGGCAATGATATTTTTGCAATTTTTATTTTGATTGTTGGTCATGTTACCTTGATGCACAAGTCACCATGCAGATTACTAGCTTTTAACTTGTGTATAAAGGTTGAATAAGTAATGATCTCAACTTGAGCTTCAAATTTGTACTATGTAATGCCATATTGTTGATTCGTAGGTTTAATACAGACTTGGTGATTTTACCCATATAGTGCTCATAGATCTTGGATTGTTCATATGCAAAGAAGTGGCACACTCTTAACTGATTCCTTTCTTTTTTTTGAACACTCATGAGCTTGAGTTATTTTGGGAACCTCTTACAGAATAACATAATTATTCATTGTCACCGGAAAAAGAAGAAAATGAATCTCTTATTGTTTCTAGGTAGCATTTTACCCAATGTTATATACTTATGTAGAATATGCTTAACTAAGCATATTCTGCTTGGTAATTATGGGCAATTCTTGGCTCCAACTTGGGTTACTAAGCACCCTTTCTAATGCTATATAGCCAAACTACCTAGATATGATTTTCAGTCTTTTATGGCATTCAACCTTGAAGGCTTATTGAGGTAGTGACACTAAAGGACACAGAAACATTTTGTAAGCTTCATACTAGCGCAACAGCCATAGGAACATTCAAAGCAAAGAATTATTATTTCCTTCTGATAAGTAAACAAAGAATTCTAATTTTCAATGTGATTATTCCTTTAAATTTGCATGGTGTCTAATACTTTTAATGCCAATGACCTGATCAATGTCAAAACAGACAATCAGAACTAGGTTGCCATGACCTGCATAATTCACGTGTGATTTTTTATCTGTCCCCGCTTTTCTTTGGTATACAAAAAATCCATGATGTCAATTTCAGGCTTCTAAAACTGAAGTTCTAAATTTTATTTCAATGAATTCCTTTAGCATGATTTGGACCTCGTGGCTCTTTCGTTGTAGGTGGGCTGCCATAGCATCACAGATGCCAGGAAGAACAGACAATGAGATTAAGAACTATTGGAACACTCATTTAAAGAAGCGTTCCCTTTGCTCAGTCCCTAGCCCATGGGTGCACAAGCCCTCCTCCAAACCAGAGACAAGTAATGTCAAATCTGAATCCCCTTCCACTCGCCACATGGTACAATGGGAGAGTGCCAGAGTTGAGGCCGAGGCTCGGATGTCAATGGAATTGTCACTACTTGACTCATCTTTGATGATAAAGACAGAATGTGATTACTTCCTCCGTCTATGGAGTTCTGAAGTTGGAGAATCGTTTCGGAAGGTCAATGGTAAAGATGCGGGAGTGTGTCAAAGCCCTGTCTCTCCAAAATCCTCATCAATAAAATGTGGTTCAGGTTCAGATGTCACAATACAAGCGATAAACACCAGGACCAGTGCATGTACTAACATGAAGCCAGAACAAGCAGATAGCTATAAACCAAAGGTAGAAGACGTTATGGCCACCTCGGATTCTCACACCTCTTATGATCTCATTGATTCTTCTGATTCAGCATTGGAGCTACTGCTAGATTTCCCAGATGGTGAGGACAGCTTTCAAGTATAGATGATTTTGCATGTACAGTAGATGGAACTAAAATATTGCCTTTCCTTTCTTGCATTGAATGAAGATGGTTACCATGGGAAGGGCACTAGTTTAATCTAATAGATAATTTGGCACCTTTAAAGTTTCTCTTTTGTATATAATCTATTTTATGTAGCTGGTTTCTTAGTTTTCACATAGACTACTCTTCTTGATTTTCTCTAAATGGAAAAAGAGATGTAAACTTGAACAGGTTGCTACAATCAAAGTTATCTTCTCTTTGCTGAGAGCTTATTGACAATCATATGGCATACAAATACAACAGAGTAGAAATTTTTGATTTAAGATCTCAGCAGATATAAATGGAGATGTTTTTGTTCACTGCATAGCTATGCAAGGATTGGCTTAGGTATAACTGATGTTTTGCCAGAGATGCTTTATTTATTTATTTATTTTTTTGATAAGTACCAGAGATGCTTTATTTTAAGAGAGTATAATTGATATTAATTTTGCTTTATGTCTTCATTGATACTGGCAACATTTATATTAGTTCAATCACAAAATAAGAGCTTTGTATGATTTTGCCACACTGACTACATTTATGGTTGATTCCTTTGACAAACAAATGGGTTCAATGATCATTGATACGCTAACAACTTCAACGAGGATAGCTACTTTAATTAATCTGCAAACAATTATGGGAACAGGATATACACGTATAACAATAGGATGGATTATTCCTGGGATCAATGGTGATCATAGGCATTCCTTTTGCTTAACTTATGCAACCAGAGGCAATTTATGATGTCAAGGGCGTGCTTTTAAAGTCGGACTAATCCTGTTGCTTTTTTAGTATTATACATCGAGGGCATCAATCTGGGTAATGCAGTGTTATAAATTTGAAACATATTGCTTTGGAATAATGGAGATCAGGCAATGGACTTTTCTGGCCCTTTCACGCAGTGTGTTCCTCAATCCTCTATGTTAATGGGCTAAATAAATTAAAACAAAAATGACAAGCCTGTAGTCACAAAATTTTGGGGTTGGCAAATAAAGTGGTACTAATTACATTTTTTTTTTTTCCCAAAGCTCTTGTTATTATAATATGATCTTAACTTTATGGTTCAATACTATAATACACAAGTTTCTAAATAAAGTTTTTTTTTTTTTTTTTTTGGCAATATACACACAAATACATCACTGTAACACGCAAAAATACATCAACCAATTTCCAACCATATAATGGGAGCATTATTAACAAATGAACTCCAAAAGAAGAAAAACTACAAACAATTCAAATAGATTTCAACCAAACCTAAGCATTTCAGCCAGAAAAACAACTAAAGAGCTTCTTTGGAGCAGTTCCAGTGGCACGGTATTTTGCAGCCACTTCCTCTGCCTTGAGAATTTCTTCCCCACGTTTAGCTTCAATTTCAGCCCTCTTTTCTTCTGCTGTCTTGTGTATGAGAGCAACTTTGTTTTTCATTTTCTCCACATATTCAGCCTTCTTCTTCTCCAATTGTTCCTGCTCACAATCAATTGAATGTTAAAACATTATACACTAGTTATCTCATTCTTAGCAACTCAACCACCTATTCAGTTTGGAGGCAACACATGATTTGTGTTCATCATTCCTCCATTCATGTTTATAATCATTTTTAAAAGACAAACCATAGAATCAAAATGTAATAATAGTTGTTGGGTATACACGTGTGAGTAAAGGTTCACAGTTCAACAATAATGAGAAGTGTTTTTTTTTTTTTTTTTGAGAAGAATAAGTGGTTGATATAACATAGTTGAGCTCAAACTCATAGACTTAAAACTTCTAGTTAAATGGCCTCCCTACATGTTATATTAACTACTTAATTGAATAGTTTCTCCCCAACAAACTTGAAGTGACATCAAAATAAAATTAACAAACTTGTGGTCATTAAATTTAGTTTGTTTGGGGAAAAAAAATAGTTAGGTTCTAACTTCTAAGAAGATCTTTGACAAAATGAAAAATCCATTACCTCAATCTGTTTTAATTGGGCCTCTAAAGTTGCTTTCTTGCTGTTCTCCCATGCCCCAACAGAAGATAGCTTTTTATGAGCCCTGATCAATAATTTAAGCATGGTTTCAGTATGCATAATCCACATTACATTATATCAAAAGAAATTTTTTAACTAAAATATAACATGGTTTCAACCTATTTCCAACCTCTTAGGAGTCCAAGATTCCTAATTGAAATCATAGAAATTATTTATAGTAAAAGGATTCTTTCCTTTTTGCCAAAACAGAAACTCGGCATTATCACTTACTATGGATTTTTTTTCCTTACTAAAAATTAGGCAATATAGAGAGGACCCCTATCCACAAATTATTGAGGGAACTACAAGTGGTCAATATAGCTCTTACTTGTTCTCTGCTTTCGACTTTTCACTTTCTTCCCATGCCTTGATTAGTGATATCCTCTTCTCTGTTGCAACTCTAGCAAGCACAGCATCTGAAGAACCTTTGAATTAATTATTTATTCTAGTGATAGAGTGTAGGAACAAGAACAAGGAGAGGAACATTAAGATGTAATATTACCCCGGTTGACAGAACCCTCGTTACTTTTCTGATCAGCGCACTCAGGAGCCTCTGGCATGATCATTTTGTTTTAGATAAATAGGCATCTTATAATACATTGCTAAATAAGAGTTGGAAACAAATGCTGCTGATGAAAGAAAAAGTATGGTCCTATGTGAAGTGATTTATCAAATACAGAATACACAATGTGATTGATCACATAACTTAAGTTCTAAAACTTTCTACATGCATGTCACAAGATTTGAAACAACATGATACAAAAATCTTGTAGTCCAATTTAGGCCAATTCTAGCTGAAATGGAACTAAGTTGTTCAAAATTCATGTTAAATGAATCGGCCAGTTAACTTACCTAGAACACAACCGTAAAACCTCTGTTTTGACAATAATAATAATAATAATATTTTTTTAATAGGCTGCAGATGAAAATTGCATTTATTGAAAATAGAAATGGTATGTATGACACAAGACAAGGTCTACTCAAGAGTAACAGAAAATATCAATCATGAAAATTTCCAAAAAGAAAATATTCCATTAAATCAAAAGGAGCCTAAAGGTGGCCTAAAAGAAGTGAAAATGAAAAATTAAGAGACATTATTTACTATAAAGGGAAGCTCAAACGATACTATTTTCGTATGTGTTCTAAAAGTATTATTGTTTACTTAAAAATAAAAAATTGTTCTCTAAAAGATTTTTTTTTTGGCTGAGAATTCTCTAAAAGATTCGGAACTCATTTACAGATTCAGCTGAATATGCAAAAAAGTAAGAAACTGATCATTCTCAATTACTATACACAACAAATTCACTGATTATTACAAGAAATTTTCATAATCACAAAACTATCAAAACATAGTAATTAATCTTGGAACATATACTTTAGTTCTTCATTAGCTTGAGGTTGGCTTAAATTTTTTCCCTCCATCAAAGTACACTCAATCTTATTAAGTAAGAAACACAAAAGTAACAAGAACAATAATTCACCTCAGTTTCCAAAAACTTCACCTTTTTACAAATCAAAGTAAATGAACAACCGAAAATTCATACATAAAAACCAAACATGTGTTGCCCAGAAAACGTAGAACAGCAAAAGTACCAGTTTAAGGTTCCAAAACATTAAAAACATACCCTTTACCTCCACCAACACTATCACACACCTATCAAGGAACCCAAAAAACAAAAAAAGCCAAAAAAGCCCCCAAAAGATAAAGATTAGAACCAAAAAAAAAAAACCTAAAACGCGTTAAAGTAAAGCTAGAAACGATAAAGTAAATACCAAAAATACTTTAAAGTAAAGCTAGAAACAGTAAATAAAAATAAGACAGGACATATAAGAAAAAGAGTAATGAAACCTATAAGAAAAAACAATTTTCTTTTCTTTTCATTTGTCATCAACCAAATAGATGTTTCAGTTTAAGCTAAAAATCTTCTCAGAAAAAAAAAAGTTTAAGCTAAAAAAATGATTTTTGAAAAAAGGAAAAAAGAACAGAGACAGAGGGATTGTTTATTTACTTTCAACAATAGCAAGCGCTTTGGACTCTACTGGCTTTTCTTCATCATCAGCAGGAGGAAGTGGGATTACAGATTTCTCCTCAGTGACATCTTTGGGAGCTTCATGGACGCGTTCAACTGGTGGCGGAGGCTCCGAGGGTGTTTCGGTCTCCACCTTTTTTGGTTCCTCGTCAGCCATGTCTGGTTCTGCAGGTTGTGTCTTTGACTCTAAATTTAGTAAATAACGAAACCTTAAAGGGAACCTCAAATATGGCAAAGGTTGTAACTGAAAAACTCACACTCAAATTTAAGAGAAGGAAGATGAAAGATAGAGAGATAGAGAGAAGAGAGAGTTGGGATTGTATGGATGTTATAGTAGTTGGAAGAAAAAGAGGCTTGGAGGGAGGCAACTGTTATACTGCTTTGGACTTAGCTGGATGGTAGGTGCAACTGGCCTATTATGAGTTGGCAAAATATTATGAAGAGAGAGAAAGATGAAGGTTTTTTTTTTTGGAGCCCACAGATATTAGAGATAAAAGGAACTTAATCAATTTGGAGTTTGATCTAAGATACATTTAGCCTAACTCTTTCTATTTATATAATGTTAAGATTATATGATAATTCTTCTAATATATATATATATATATATATATGATAATTTTGGAGTGTAATGAGGTAGTACTTTTTCTTCTTATATTTATAATTTATTATTATGTGAGATGAGGGAATATATGTTATATTTTCAGAATAATGAATAGCTACTATTTTATTAATTTATAATTAGATTTAAGTGGTTTGGAAGAGTTTACTTTTATTAGTTTATTAGATTTAAAAAATAATCTGAACAAAAATAAAACCATGTTTATTTGTCTAGTAAACATGAAGTTTTGAAACATGCTCTTCCTTTCCTTTTCTTTTTGTTTTTGTGAGTGTCAAGATTCAAAAAGCATCTAACTAATCTCCAGGTGTGTAGTTCTTACCTGCACAAGATAATTATGAGAAAAACCCTTGAAAATGGAAGTATTGGGCCTATTGGCTAAATATTTGAGCCCAAGTCTAGAAATCACTAGACGAATTTCTTGAGATTTGGTTTGTTATCTTGAAATTCAAACTTGTCCAACTCGAATATCTTAGTTAGTAAAAAATATCAAATCTATTAGTGGGTTACACGTTTATATTATCACAAACTCCTCCTATTAAGGTTTGATCATATAAAAAAACTAACAAATATAACAAATTACCCTCCTCACTTAATTGCTGAGGTATTCAAATATTACTACTTGGTCCTTTTTCTTTAATAATAATTTGATTGTTGGTAGATGAGGCATTTTAGTCTTAGACATCTTTGTTGGAAACACTAAGAAATATCAGTCGCTACAAAGCTCTTAACTCTACTTAGTCTTTGTTACTACACGGCTATGCCTAGTTTATTGGTTTTGATTTCAAAATATATACTATATAAAAAAAATATTGGTTTTTTAAAAATTTTATTTTATATACATCAGTAGTTGAGGGAGGGAGATTAGAACATTTAATATCTCTATTGGAAACATCAAAAAGTATAAGTTGAATTGCAAGACTCTTAGTTATTTGTTGGGTTATTACTTTTGGATCCTCTCCTATTTGTCCTAACTCGACCAAATTGATAATTATAATACGACAATCTTAATGTACTATGTAATTTTATTTTTCTTGTGATGGATCTTGCGTGAATCATAAATAAGCAAATAGAGATTTCTCTTGTTATTTATTTATATACAAACTAGCATATAACTCGTGCATAACATATAACCCATGTATATGCATGGAACAATTAAAAACAATTACACATATAATTTTATTTTTAAGTCATAGATGAGTTTCCCTCTCTCTCTCTCTCTCTCTCTCTCTCTCTCTCTCTCTTTTAATTTTTTTTTTAGTTTTTTTTTTTTTTGATATACTAGTGAGTTTACTTTTTTTTTTTTTTTTTTGGTTTATTGGGTTTTTGATAGTTTATTTATATTAAACTCTTCGTCTTTGGTATATCCCTATGCACAAAGTGTTTGGGAGTCTAGGAGGGAAATGGTTCGACCTGCGAGGTTAAGAGCATGTTGTAATTATCTCTTAAAAAAAAAAATAGGACATATGGTGTAAAATTGGATAACAATTGGAATTCAATTGAATTTTCTCTAGCTGTGACTTTAATTAAATTCATAGTCATAGATGAGTCCCTCTCTCTCTCTCTCTCTCTCTCTCTCTCTCTCTCTCCCTCTCTCTCATTTTTTATTTTAGTTTTTTTTTTTGGATATACAAATGAGTTTACTTTTTTATTTATTTATTGGACTTTTGATGATTTATTTATACTAGATTCTTAATCTTTTATATAACATTAATTCACCTATAACAAAAATTAAATAAAAAAAAAACTTAAATAGGACACGTGGTGTAAAATTAGACAATAATTAGAATCCAATTTAGAATCTAATTATAAATTCTCTCAGCTTTAGCTTTAATCTATATATAAAATAATAGGTGAAGCAGAGAGAGTGTGAAATTGAATTCCAAATTAGAACTCTAATTTTGTGCCATGTGTCTAGAATCTGAAATTGAAGTTGAATTTTGCATCATGTGGCTAAATGTATGTGGGCTCATTCTCATTAAAACCACTTCTATGTATCGGGTCAAGTGAGTTACTGTGCTAATTAAGTTTTTTCTTGATTTTGTAGTCAAACGCCAAAACCAAAGAGATTAATATCGGTGATAAGAACTTGGTTTGAGTACATTGCATAATTTCCAAAAAGATAGCAAAGCCAGAGTTTGCATCTTTGTTATAAATTGCTTACAAAGTTTGCATCTTTACATTTGCACTGAGTTTTAGATTAAAGTGCTTTCTTCTTGGTTCTGACATTGAGTTTAGTTTACTATTCACTTACAAAGTTTGCATCTTTACATTTGTTATAAATTGCTAATATGTGATTAGATGCACATTATGCCTAAAATTCACTATCCTTATATTTGGCTTTTTGTTCAGGTTTGGCACCTATAAAATGAAGAAAGCACTGCTGTGGACCGATAGATGATACTTTTTGCAGGCTGCAAAGGAACTTAGTGATCAATGGAATCTCATGCGAATTGGAGAGGACCCGGTTGTAGATGTCTGGATGGTAGATGTGAGTCACTATGTTTTTAAAATGTTCAGTGAAGGTAAAAGTTATGAACAATGTAAATTTTTCGGAGAGAGATTTATTATTCTATATTTACGCAAGTTTGGTCGCTTTTTTGGAGTGGATCACTCTACCCTGTCTTTCTACTGGAATTTTTTATTCAGATTGTTACAATTTAATTTGAAATTTAATTTGAATTTTCCTATTGTTGTTACTATCATATATTATCATTCCAATTGTTCAATTAGAATCTGAAATTGGAGTCCAATTTTACTATACACGTGTACAATCTAATTATTTTTAATTTTGCTGTCATGTGCAGAAGCCAATGAGATGAAATTAATAACACATTAAACACTCATGCTTAGGGAATCGGTAGTACCAATCTAAATCCATTGGATTTGCTTCGTGATAATACAACTATGAAGGATGAATAAAAACACGCACAAACCCTTCTCTCTATAAAAAGAGATTGGAGAGAATTTCTTTTATCAACCATGGAATTTCAGAGGTTTTTTCTTCACACAAATACCCATCATGTTACAAAATAACCCATCGTAAAACTACAAAATGAGTACAACTCTGAGGGTTTTTTTTATTTATTTATTTATTTATTTTTTTTTATAATTTTGAATTTTTTAAGCTGCGAAAATTTCGATCACCAATAGAGATTGAAGATTCAAAAGCGTGAATGGATCTTTTGGATAAATATTGTCACCAAGGTTCATCTTTCTGTGTAAAATATATATACTGCTAAGTTTTGTTAATGAAATTTTCTGGTTAATAATATGAATTTAGACTTAATTGAGCTTTTTAAACATGAATAAACTCATAATTAAGAATATATCCATTCCCGTGCGGTAGCCCGGGGCTACAAACTAGTTATATACTAGTGTGTAGCTCGTGCATATGCATGGTTACAATTAGAAACTATTACAATTATACAGTTCAAATTATACATTTTTCTTAAAATAAGTTCAAATTATACATGGTATTATATATATATATATATATGATTTAGAATTTAATTGGTTTTAGACTCTTTAGTTCTCTCACCCAATAATTTATTTGCCACAAAAATTAAAAACTTAGATGGATATGTAGCAGAAAATTGGACTCCAATTGAAATCTAAATTAGAATCTAATTAGATTTGGACTCTTCAGTTTTTACATTAAATAATTTATTTGGCACAAAATTAAAAATTAAATGGAACACATAGTGCAAAATTGAAAATCCAATTAAAATTTAATTGGATTTTCTCTAAGTTTTGGATGTATATACACACACATGTAGAATTACGTTATTGAAGCATTTCAATTGCGATGACCCATAGACTTGTACACCCAATTTCATTTTAATTATTGCGTATTTTGCCAACAAGTTCACCTTAATCTTAATTTCAAAATTAATTCTTTTGCTATACAAAATAAATGATACTAGCTGACTTCCCTAGCAACGGCTCTTAATCCATCCCAAAAATCCATTTCTTTTTCTTCCATCCCAACTTGAACATGACATTGATTCAAATCTATTTCTCAAAAATCAAAGGCCATATATGATATTTGCGTTGTACTTGTGCCATCTGGCCCATCTCCAAACGACCAAAATGTCTCTGATATTTGCTTTTCCATGAAAACGATGGTCTTGTAGTTTATGAGATAAAACAAAGTGGATCTTGACAAAGAATCCAATTTGCAGGTTAAAATATCATTTATATTAGAAGGGAAAACGACATCGTTAGAAAAGATTCCCCAGTTTACAGTTACACAAACGGACAGCGTTGTCTTGTATTTTACGTTACAAGAGGGATATTGATGTGGCTGACCCTGAAAGATTCATCGTGACGAGCTCCCCAGATTTTCTTTTATTTTTAAATGGATTATATTAAAAGTATCCTTAGAATATTGGTTAATAATTTATTTTAAAAAAATTTTGATACAATTTTTATAAAAAATAAAAAAAAAATTGTCAAAACATTAATTTTTTTTTTCATAAAAATTTTCTTTAAGTGAATTATTAACCAATATCTCAAGAAAATTTGTTAGTGTCCCCCTTTTTAAATAACTGTTACTAATGTTTTAATGGGTAATAATAATGGATTTTTTGTGGGCCAGTTTGTAAAGTGGCCCATTATCCTTTTTGTAATCAATTAAGATCCACTAAATCGGCAAGTTTTTTTTTTTTTTTTTGCCGAAAAAATTGGCAAGTTTTAAAATAGTGCTTCTAAACTTGCATTTTATTATTGTTTCTATTTATGTCTTCTTTTGTTTTTGCCTTCTACTTTTTACTTTGCTATTTGAGGTGAAACCGTAAAGGTAAACTAGGAAAGAAAAATGCAAAAGGGAGAGAATTTTAAGATTGAGTGAAATTTTATTCAGTGAGAACTTCTAAAGATGAAAGAAACAACCCACTTTTTTTAAGATTTGGAACGATCAATGGTACTCCCAAGGTCAAGTTAGTGAAAAAGAAAATTTAGAATGAGCTTGAAGAAAAACTGTAGAGTAACCATATTGTTGGTGCAAAACTTTGCCCATGGCTTAGAGGAGGTATGTATAAAGTTTTCGAGTGATGGTCGATGGCCAATATCCTATGTAGTGGGAGTGGTTCTAAGTTCTAATAATGCATCATCCCCTCAAATTGACTAAAGGGATTTAGGAGTAATATTACTTACCACTTATCCTTATATATTTAACTAGCCTCATCACAGGTACTTTACGCATGCGATGAGACTTTTTTTTTTGTGGTCTAGTGTACGTGAAATTAGGAATTAAAAAAAAAAACCTAATGAGTTAGGATAAAGTAAAAAAAAAAAAAGTTGGAACGTGGTCTTGTGGGAAATATAAAGTGGACTAAGAAGTTTTTTTGTTTTTAAATTTTAATTTTTGGATAAGTTTGTTTTGAAAATATGAATTAGTAGGAGAGTGTTCTATTTTGTAAGTATTTACGTGAAGTTGGAGATATATTTTTACCAAGTTGTTTTCAAGTGTTATCCTTATTAAATCTAAGATCTAAGGGTATTTCTGAACCACATAAAAGTCCAGTCCGAATAGAAGAATCCTCTTATAAATAGTATAAATGTTAAAAGGGTAACAATTGATCAAGGTAATTAACTTAGGTAAAATGGACATATGGCCTTTCTCAAATGCTCCCTTTGAATTAGGTAGTGCTTGATTATCGAGGTCTTAACATCCACAATCAAGGTTCAAGGTTTTGTCCCTTTGGATGATCAATCGTTCCTGCATTGAAAGTTTTTCTTATCTAAGATGATTATATAGATTTTTTTTTGCTTGTCAGTGTCACGTACATCCAAAACAAAAAACAAAAATACTATTTGGAGCAATGAATTGAATTTGCAGCAGAACTCAAAACATAAGCAGTATGGTTAGTTCCGGTTTTTAAATATTCACAAAAACAAGAATCAGTTAAAATGTGTACTACCACACAGGTTCTCAAAAGCCTATTTTGAATATCACGGAGCTTGAAATGAGGATATCTTAGATATATTCACATGAAAGCATTCCTTTCTTAATTAACTTTATCGATAAGTTGATTGAACTGACTTATGTGGCCTTGATGTTTGCTTGAGTAAACAATGAAAATGAAAATATTCTTTTGGTCCTAGCTCCTAGGGATGTATCGCAGATGCGATGTTTGATATGGTACAGAACTTGACTCCTTATCAACATTGATAGTGTCTTCTGGCTTTTAGGCAAAAAACAATCTTCTTTACAAAATAGATATTGTAGTTTTGTAGTATTTGTCCAAAACTACAAAGTTTATACACCAAGTGTGTTAATAATTTGGAGATAATATAGCATTTGTTTAATTGGAGAAGAATGGAAAAGAGTTGGAAAATATGCACTTAACTTTTAATTGTGATTAAAGTTTCGGATTAGGCCGAAAGCTTGGAATGCTTAAAAAGCAGTTTCGTTTTGAACATTTAAAGGTCACGGCTTTTTGGCAATTTAATACTAATAATTTTTCTGTGGTACATCGAATGTCTAATGTCTATTCCTCTTGATGGGTTCACATATAGCAGGAATTTGGGGATACAATTAACTTCAGCTAGTTTATAACCCCCAAACAAAATCACAAGGACCCTTTTGAGTATTGGAGAATTCAATACATCATCTGCATATAAACTGTGATAATCGGTTGCCAAAACATACCAAGGGGCACCCTGATTGAAAATAGATTTGGAAGTCAATGCCCCTCTGTCTCTCCCAAGAGTGAGAAACCTTTTTTTAAATTTTTTTTTTTTTTTTTTTTTTTTACAAGATAGAATTTCTACCATAGTTTAATTTAAGTGTATATGTGTGTGAAACTCTCTCCTAGAGACTTGAACCTCGGCTTTTGCCCCCCATACCCCGTAAACACTTATACTTGTGGAGTAACCATGCACCAAGGGTGTGCGGTGGTAAGAGTGAGAAACTTAATAGAGAAAGCCTTGTAAAGGAATGTTTGGATATCACCAATTAATTAATGAAGTAATCTATTTCCTAATCCCTCCAAAGTAAAGTTCAAGACTTTTAGCCGCTAATTGACTAGCATCCTCCACCTCTAGATTTCTTAAAGCTAAATTATGATTAAACCATCTTTGCAATGTCCTGGACAGCTGGACTGGTAGGTGTAAGCAGATTAATCCAAAATCAAGAGGGTAAATAGGTTGAGGGCTTCACGAGAAACATTGAAATTTTAGTGAATCCGAGACTATGTGAGTCTAGCTCTACAATTAGAGATAAAGAGTTTGATAATTGAGGCCAACTCTCGAGTTGTCCTTGTGTTACTCAACTAACAAAAATTACTCATCCTTTTACCCACAAACGTAATCCCCTTCTTTTGTCAAATTAGTTGGACTCCTTTCAATTCTGCCACTGAAAGAGAGAGAAATCATTGTGTGAATCACCTCATGAGTCACAAAAGAAGAGAAATCATTGTGTGGATCTCCTCACGAGTCACAAAAGAAGTTTGTCATTTAGATGGTCCTTTTGTTTTGCTTTCTGAGCCCTATAATATTGTTTATAAGCCAACTTGAGATTGAAGCAAAGGATGTGACTTGTCTCATTCCACTTTGTAATGATGGTTAGTGTAGTTTGTGATACCATGTTCCTTTGGGGAAAAGAATAAGCAAAAAAAAAAAAAAACAAAAATCAACCCTTGTTTTACCTTTCAAAGGCAATGCTAGAAACACTCCGAAGATCACTAATAAAATACAATGGTGGAGCATTAGCATAAGACGTTTTTAAAAATAAAAAAAAAAAGTAAGTAACTTTTACATGTCAAAAAGTTACTTTATTTATTTTAGAAAAATAATATGTCTACAACATTTTTACAACAAATTCTAAGTGGTAAGTTGTTTTTGGTTATTATTGTTGGGGCAAAAAAATAATCTTACTATTAAATTCAAATTTGAACTAATGACAACTAATTATCTATAATTTGTTGTAAAAATGTTGTAGACGTAGCACCTTTCTTTATTTTAATAAACTACTTTATGATATACCTTATATTACATATTCTATTTTTTTACCATTTTATCTAAAAACTTTATCTTTAATTTTTTTTATTAATAAAAATATTTTGTATGAGAGAGAGACTAATAAGGGCATGCAATGATTAATATTCAAGTTATTCTTTTACCGCTTTGCTAATATTCAAGTCGCCCTTCTTGTATGTTTATCAAAAAAAAGTTGCCCTTCTTGTATGAGGGCATGCAATGACTAATAGTGTACTTTAAGATTGCATTCATAAATGCGTTGTACATTTGGTCTGCCAGCAACTTTACAGCCACAAAATGATAACCGAATCTCTTAATACTTGGTGGGATTCTCGTTAACTGAAATGGTAAAATCTCTTATTATTGAACAAGAGATTTGGGGTTCAATATCTGCATATACCAAAAATTTATTAGTATCTTAACCTGATGATAAATAGTTATTATTAAGAACAGACGTTATAGGTTGAAAATTTCTCAAAAAAATAATCTCTTAATACTTTTATTATTTTTGAGAAGCCAATAAGAGCCCCATTAAGTAGAGAGTTTGGCTTATTTCCAGTATTTTTTCAATTGGACATGTTTTTTTGTTTTAAATATACAATAACAAGTAGTAATGAGTTTTAATCTCCACTTTTTATTTAGTTAGTGGGTAATGTAGCAATTTCTCATTAAAATAAAAAGAGATTCTAGTTTAAAAAAGTATTAGAGGTAAGCCAAACGCTTAAGTAGATCACGTAACATGCCTTGCCCAATTAACTTATGATCCGTTTGGATTGAGAATGAGGGAAGAGAAGTAGAGTAGAGCCGGACAAAAATTAACTTAATTTTTAACTAACTCTACTCCACTCTCCTTTACCCCCCCCCCCCACCTTAATCTAAACGGGGTATTAGGCTGTGTTTGTTTTGGCTTCAAATTACTTTCGGAAATGCTTTTTCGTAAAACTTGAGTGTTTGGTTGAATCAGTAAATTCAGTCAACTGAAATGCTTTTCCCCTTTGACCGTAAAATAACCCAAAACACCCGTAAAATCATTTTCGTTCATATTTTCACTTCGAACCATTTCCACTCCTCACACAACACGATCTGAGCTCTCTCACAACAGCACAAGCTCTCCAAGCTCAGTCACACCGAGCTCCACCATCTCCCTCACGCCAAACGCAACCGATACTCTC
The DNA here is from genome assembly GCF_001633185.2 of Quercus lobata. Lineage (NCBI taxonomy): Eukaryota > Viridiplantae > Streptophyta > Magnoliopsida > Fagales > Fagaceae > Quercus > Quercus lobata. The sequence goes on along the minus strand of NC_044912.1, from coordinate 14,252,412 downwards.
CCTCACGCAGCCGATCCTCTCCATGCACAGTGAGTTTCCCTTTTTCATTTCTCAGTCCGATCCACCCTCTCATCAGTTCATGCACTCAGTCCGATCCACTCTCTCATTTCATTTCTCAATCCGATCCACACAGCTCCAATCCACACACCAAAAATACAGAGAAAACAAAAGCCGACCCAGCCTCAAACCCATAAACAATCCAACCTCCATCCCTCCCTCATCTCTTTTTGAAATCCAACTCCATAGCAGTCTTGTCTCTATGCCTCTATCATCTTGCTCTCTTAGTACTAGGCTAAGCCATGGCTGAGACCCATTGGCCTTCCACCGCCGGCAACCAAGTCGCATGAGAGGTCCACCACCGCTGAAGCCACCAGTGCCATTTATTCCTCTTTTTGTCCCTTTTTATTTTCCACTTATTTAGCTTCTTTATTATTATTAATATTATATATACTTTTTTTTTGGGCTATGACTGAAATTTCCCCATTTTTATTTGGTTGATAATGAGTATTGGGTGTAGCTGATGTTGAGTGGGTTGCAAAAATTTGATGTGGGTACTGTGGGTTTGGGTACAAATTTGATGTAAAAATAGTTGTTGTGGTGAGAGTTGGTTATTGGGTACAAATTTGATGTGGCTATTGTTGTTCTGTGAGTTGTGAAATTTGATGTTGGTTGTTGGGTTTGAGTTTGGATTGTTCAAGTTTGATGATATGAGCAGAAAATATTATTGTTCAAGTTTGATGGTATGAGCAGAGAAGATTAAGCCTAATATATTTATTTGTTTATTTATTTATTTATATAATTATTTACTTCATATAATTATTTATCTATTTATATAATTATTTATTTATTTACTTACTTTTTTTAATTATCCATTTTTTATTTAAATATTGATTTAAGAATTTAATTTTGTTGGTGTTACAATTATACATAAATAGAATGCTGTGATTTGTTGGTGTAAATATTGATTGTGATGGTATTATGTTGTAACTTTTGTTGGTGTTACAATTATACAGAAATAGAATGCAATGTGATTTGTTGGTGTAAATATTGATTGTGATGGTATTATGTTGTGTACGTTGTTGATGTTACAGTTATATAGAAATAGAATGCAATGTAATTTGTTCATAGGTGTAAATATTGATTGTGATGGTATTATATTGTGTACGTTGTTGATGTTACAATTATACAGAAATATATGTGCATAAAAATTTTGGTACTCGTTATCAATGTGGTTTGGATGTTTTCTGTTTGTGGTTGTTTTTATTTACTGTGTAATCAATAGCATGCTTGTTTACATACCTCTTAGACCACAGTGTTTGTGATTTTTTAGACGATGAAAAAAAACAAAGCCGCAATTCTTACCTTAGTTGCATCTGTCCTCCTTGTGGGGGTTCCATTGTTAAGGAAATTGCGGCGTAGATGTAGACGACTGCCTAAGGCGCCTTATGTTAATCATGCAGCTGAGAGAGAGGAATACATAAATAGTATTCTGCATGGAAGTGAGAGACATTGTGTGAATCAAATTAGGATGAAACTTATAACTTTCCACCACTTATGTCACATCCTCACTGAGGGTGAGCACGTACGCCCGACTATTCACATGTCTGTTATGGAGTAAGTGCTCATTTTCTTACACATTATTGGTCATAATGTGAGGTTTCGTGTAATGGGTAGTCAGATCTATAGATCAACTGAGACTGTTCATAAATACTTCAAGGTCGTCCTTAGGGGGTCTTAAAATTATATAGAGCTCTAATAAGACTGCGTAGTGAAGATACACTCCCAGAGATAAGGAATAGCAGAAGGTTCTACCCATATTTTAAGGTAAATATTGCGACTTGTGTATTTTTGTAAATCGTGAAGATTTGTGTAATTTTAAACCATTATGTCTGTCGAAAATTAGGATTGTGTTGGAGCAATAGATGGTACACATGTTCGTGTATCTGTGCCACCTGAAATACAAGGAAGATTTCGTGGTCGCAAAGATGGAACCACGCAAAATGTGTTAGCTACAATTAGTTTTGACTTAAAGTTCACTTATGTATTGGCTGGATGGGAAGGCAGTGCACATGATTCACATGTGTTAAATGATGCATTTGCTAGACCAGGGGGATTTTCAATTCCCAAAGGTATTATACGATTACTTCACCTTTTAGGTTTATTAGTTTAATAAATATTGTGTGTTTTCCTAAGCATAATAGTGATTTGGTTTTATTTTTGAATATATGTAGGTAAATATTATCTTGGTGATGCTGGATATGGTAATAAAAATGGAATATTGTCACCTTATCGGAGTGTGTGATATCACTTGAAAGAGTTTAGTGATCGTCCTCCTGAGAATGAGCAAGAATTGTTCAACCTTCGACACTTTTCATTGAGAACTACCATTGAGCGAGAGTTTGGAGTGTTGAAGAAACGTTTTCGAGTGTTGGATGCAGAACCATTTTGGTCTTTTGAAACCCAAGTGAAAGTAGTGCTAGCATATTGTGTGGTTCATAATCACATTATGGGGGTTGAACCAAATAACCATATTATGGAAGATGCAATGATCCAAGTAGAGTCTAGTGACCCCCAACAAGAAACACAATCACGTCGGGAGTCCATTGAAGACAGTGGACTGTGGAATGCTAAGAGAGATGAGATATGCCAAGCTATGTGGTCTGATTATACCAAGAGTGGAGAGTAGTACTTTATTTAGATTTCTATGATTGTAATATGTGTTTTTTTTTTTTTTTTTGTAAAGACAATGTATTTACTATAGACTTCTGGTGGTGTAATGAAAAGTATTTTCAGCATTACATTGTTATTTGATGGTATTACATTGTTATTTCCAGTGTTAGCATGTTTCATTCTGTTGTGCACATCTATAAGCGTGGTTGTATGTGTGTTTGATTTGTTGTTCATGTTCCGAGCGTAATTACTAAATGCTACTCTCACTATACAATTTTCATATGTAGTAATGTCAAAGGGCAAAGAGAAGGTGAGCAGTAGCAAGCAGTTCAGGTGGTTGCCGTCCATGCACTCAACGATGCTTAGGCTACTTGCACAGGAGGCTGCAAAGGGCAACAAGCCGTCTAGCACTTTCAAGGTAGGCTCCTTTGCTCTTGTAGCGAAGGAGATAACTGCCCAATTTGGGGTTGAGTGCCAC